>NC_138547.1:34972423-35572423 GCF_964234715.1 Podarcis melisellensis
AGCCATGTTTGTCTTGGTGAAAATTATTCTCCCAGGGAACCCAAGGCAATTCCCTTGATTAAGGTTCTTGGATCCCATGCAGAATTAATCAGTGTGAAATTACAGGAAAGTCTGCTCTCTGCCCTGTACTGGCAGCAGGAACACTGCACAAAAATAGACCTGATTCGTGACTTCTGCCTCTCTGCAGCTCCGAATGGATTAGCAAATTAAAGTGCCAGGAGGGAATTCTATCGGCTAGTGAGAATTTCAATGTGTTAAAGGCAACCTGAGCTAATGGTTTGAAATGTATGAAATGGTTCTTTGAGATACTTGCTTTCAATATGCAACCTAACCATCTGGGCGGTGCTGGGCCAAAACTGGACAGAGCAACAAATGTAAATTTACCATTGGCAGGTAGTCTACATTCCACACATGCTCACCCAGCCCTGTCTGTCACCATCCTGACAAGCAAGAGGCATTATCAGAGTTCAATGACATGTGAAGCAGGGACATTGAGGAGTGTGTCCTGAGCAAATGTTTGATAGCCAGGTGTAGAGGCCTGGAAGATCACGTTCAGCCTCTGGGTCCAAGGTTTCCCATGCTTGCTCTAGAGATCTTTATTTGTTTTTTGAGGGTGTGATTGCACTCCTTCTTGTTCATACTAGTGATGGAATGTGTCTGGAATGAGGCGTCTTACATCACACCTCTCCCATTGTATTTTCCTTCTACTAGTAAAATTCATATTTACTGGTGTGCACCTGAGTTATTGACAGATATTTGTATTTAGAGTGGAACCTCGCAGAGGCAGAGCTAGCTGCTCTGGCACCCAGAGCAATGCACATGCTGTGCACCCAGGGGTGGGGTGATCTGCCCATAGGGGTGGGGCAGCAATGTCACCCCCCTCACGGATGACACCTGGGGCGGGCCACATCTCCCTCCTCCGCCAGTGGAACCTTGGTTTTTGAGCATCTCGGAAGCTGAATGTTTCAGTTTTCGAATGCCGAAAACCTGGAAATGAATGCTTCTGTTTTTTAACATGACTCAGAAGTTGAATGGCTTCCGAAGTGTGTTTCTCCATTTTCTCAATGGAATTTGCTGACTGCCCATTGTGCCTTGGTAGTTGAATGTTTCAGAAGTCAAATGGTCTTCTGGAATTGATTACATTCAACAACCGAGGTACCACTTTGTTAAAAAAGGGTAATACCCAACTAAGTTTTACTCAGAGTTTTATTCTGAAAATCTGTCCCACCAGGTCCTCCAGAAGATCAGATGGAAGAAAGAAGCATTCACCATACTGAACAGTGGAGGATTTGTTCTATTCAGAGTCTACCTGGAGCTGCTGATTAATGAGTAGGCAATGATTGGGACACAGTTGTGACAACTGCTGCAGAGGGACCTCAGTATCTCCCTGGAAAAAGGCACCTACTGGAAGTTGCAGAAAATGTCACCTATCACCACAGTGACTCAAACACTAGATCACTAAATGTAGATGATTGTTGCATGCTACCCCAAGTAGTGTGAGATTTCAGGGGTTTGGGGTGCTTACCCAGGAATCAGTTTCCTTGGAATGAGGGACAGTGGAGACTGTTTTATGTTATATGGTTTATTTACACACATATGCAACCTGAGTCTACAGTGGAAGGCTCATAACATTAATGGCCCAAGAAGGTCTTGCTTCTTCCATAGCCACAGCCTTGTATTCTCTCATCTGCCCAGCCTGCAACCTGCTTCTAGCTTCTAGCTCTCTCACACAACTCTGGATTCTGTTCTTCTAACTAACAGCCAGGTGAGGGAGCGGGGTCCACCCATTTGTCCTCTGGCAGAGTAGCTTCCAGTTTTTTTTACCTTAATGACCCATACTTATGCCATTATTAAGAAGTTGGCCTGGCTAGTCCAGCAATTGAATCCTTGTTGGGTTCAGGAATTGGAAGGGACTCAGGTATGCAGCCCTCCCACAACAACTCACAACAGTATTGTGGAAAAATCAAATAACATCTACAGCAGGACAGTTACATAACACGAATACAGATAATTCAGAAATGTCAGATTCTTTTGTAGTAGGAGGAAAAATAGGATTGTATGGGAAATAAACTAGAAAAACAACACAACAATGACAATGTCACATTGCCCTCAGTAAAAAAAATAAAATAAATACAAATTATAAACCCAAAATGAAGAGGACAATGCTATGAAAGTAGATCTGTAGAAGCTCCCAGTCAGCTGATTCTCAGGGGGAGGAGTATGCTTTTTTAGGTACTTGGGATACAAGTACCTAAAAGCAACACCACATGTGCCCCAATATCAACCATCTTGGGCTTCTATGATCAGCAGGGAGGCAATGTTTGTGGTGACACCACTGGGAGTTGCCCATGTTGGTGGTAACTTATGACAGAGGCTTCTTGCTGGTGGTTCCTTGTTTGTGGAACATTATCCCTTGGCCAGTGAATCATTTGCACTCAACTTTTTAAAATAAAAGTTCTAATTATATAGTTTTAATATGGGCATATTTGCCACCTTGGGCTCCTTTGGAGGAAGACCGAGTGAGCCAATGTGAACTGAAGGATGGAACCAACTGAACCCAATATGGAGAAACGGACTCCTATTTTCAGGACATCTAAAACACAACAGTCAAGCAGAGAAGTGAGGCTTTTAGGGTTCAGGCTCTGAGTGTGTGGCAATCACTAAATCTGGAGAAGCAATAGGCTTTAACTGGCTGAAGTGGTGTGCAAACAGTGGCCAGCAATTCTTCTTTCCCTTCTGAAGTCCTGGATTGATGTTTAATATAATGCTTTAATCGGGATGTCAGAGAATACGACACAGCTGTGTCAAGAAAAGCATGTGTCCCAATGAATGCAAAATAATGTACAACAGCCACCTATTTTAATGCTGCTGGCACAAACTAAACAGGACAAATGTCCCAGAGAACAATCCCTTTGTGGCTTTAAAGAGGAAGAAGGGATAAAATAACCCCCTAAGTACCTGTTATACTGAAGGAATTGCTGAAAGAAGAGACTTTTCTTTTCTCGCTTGCAGGACTCCTCAGAACTGGTAGTGGCACATCTGGGACCACTTGTATGGTGCATCAACAGACAATGCAAGGTTTCCATCTCTCCTTTTAAACTTGTATTTGCTCTGATATAAAAGGCTGTAAAGATCTGATGGTTAAGGAAAAAATATAAAAAGTCAGCTTCTTTCAAGAGGAGCTTGTCTTTGTCCTTTACCTGGTCGTTGTTTTTTAAAAAAATGTTTTATAAATTACTGCATACAGTACAACAGGTAGTTTTCTGTTGCACCAACCCAAGTGCATATAATCCTACACAATGAATTGTTTGAATTCAATACATACTGGCCAGAATTGACTAGAAAGCAAGTGATGCAGTTTAGATTTGGAATGGGGGAAACTGGAGCAGAAAGTTTCCTAGTTCAGTTTCCTAGGTAGAGGATAACCACAGACTACATTTGAACATCTCAGCTCAACAATATTTAGTTTTCAAAACCCTAGATAAAAGGTAAAGGGACACCTGACCATTAGGTCCAGTCATGGCCGACTCTGGGTTGCAGCGCTCATCTCACTTTATTGGCCAAGGGAGCCGGCGTACAGCTTCTGGGTCATGTGGCCAGCATGACTAAGCTGCTTCTGGTGAACCAGAGCAGCACACGGAAAAGCCATTTACCTTCCCGCCGGAGCGGTACCTATTTATCTACTTGCACTTTGACATGCTTTCGAACGGCTAGGTTGGCAGGAGCAGGGACCGAGCAACGGGAGCTCACCCCTTCGCAGGGATTCAAACCGCCGACCTTCTGATCAGCAAGTCCTAGGCTCTGTGGTTTAACCCATAGAGCCACCTGCGTCCCCAAAAGTACTCCTTTTCTTGTCCTAATGGAACCCCTCCTCTTTCTAGGGCAGATACAACTTTGTGGGGAGGGACTTTCACAGCTTAAGACTTGCTGCAGAAAAAAAACCCTTCCAGACTTCCAACCCTGAACTCCCAAAGATTATGGAACTACCAAGAGAATTCCCTCTGCCAACCTTAACTCTTGAGCAGTTGGTTGGAATGTGTGAAGTATCCTGCCTTGATGGAGGATAGAGAGTGATGTGTGTTTGACCACACCCACTTCTGGCATATTACCTACTGGCATGTGGTCCCTGGAAAATTGTCCAAGGGGGAATGCAGCCCTCAAACGGAAAAAGGTTCCTCACTTCTGGTCCGTTATATGTTGTTACCCAAGCACATTTCCCTGCTCTTCAGTGGACCCTTACCATGACCCAACCCTCACTCTTCGGTAGGCTATTTACTCAAGAAGTCTCTCTCAGGGTCAAGGGAATGGATTTATTGGTAGAGTAGAGTTTCCTATCTTTCAGGCCTGCTGCCGCTTCCTCCTGCAGCTCTCCTTTCCACACATACCTTTGCCTTTTACTCCCTCCCACTTTTACAGACCTGACCTCATTCCTGCATCTGGAGGCTTTGGTAAGGTGGCACTTGATTCCACAGTAGGTACAATAAACAACCTTCATCAACCTAGTGCCCTCCATATGGTCTGGTCTGCAACTCCCATCAACCCCAATTCCTACTCTACCAGATATTGCCAGGATTTGAAATTTGGATCTTTTGCATGAAAAGCATGTGACCTACCACGAAGCCCTTCTCCTTCATTAGGAAGAACATATGAGTCATTTCCTAGTTTTATGGTTTCAGTTGTTGTTTCCTAGATTTTTGTTCTATTTTGCAGTTGTAACTGTGTTTCACTGCTCCCAGGCAAATGACTTAGGTCCCAAATAGCTGAAGAACTACTTCCAGGCTTTTATCAAAAGACAGTCTTTAGAATTTAAAATTACCAATGAAAACAAATATTTAAAATGTGTGTGTGTGTCTTAGTTATTTTAAAGCTATTATATTTACTAAACTAACACGTTAAAATTATTGCATGCTCAGATTACATGCCTGGGTAGTCTTGCTGAGTTTAATTATGGAGGTCACTTGAAAAGTAGGACATAAACATATTAAAAAAATAAATTATAGTAAGCTTTAAAAGGCTGTACCTGAGATACTAAAGAGTGTGGGGGGGAGACGAATTTTGCAATTTAGTAAATCACGCAATTCAGTTCTCTTGGGTCTTTGCTTTAAAAAACAAAACAAAAAACCCTACTTATTAAGTATCCAGCATATAGAAATGTGTAACAGATTTCTAGTTTTGCTTGAGCTGTCTGAAGTGCCCTGGTGATCAGAAAAAAGTAATTGCAATAATAACCTGACCAAACTCTGGAGGTTGTTTTCTGAGGCACATCAGTGCCTTTGAGATTTTCAAAGATCCTCAGGCTTGCAAGCAATAATCCAAATTATTATGCTGCATGTTCTGAAGTGTGTATAACATTGACTACCTTATTTTTTTTAAAAAAAGATGTCTCTTTTTCTGTTTGTTTATGTGTGTGTGTGCTCCAATAGATTTGTTGGAAATGTTAATAAAAACTATTTTAGCATAATGAGGAGGATTATCCTATTTTAGGATAATGTGCAGACACGCAACAATGTGTGTATATATCTATATATAAGCATGGGAAACAATCTGAAATGGTTTAAAAAACCTTGCGGCCTTTCGAAATTATGAGGTTATTCTCACTGTTCTGTCTGCTTTCCATGGTAGAACTCTTCCACTAGTGGTTCAAAATCTCTGCAAAAATTGCATATGTAAACTCCTAATTAAAGCTATTTGGGGATTAAGTTGCCATCAGTCTGAAAGACCACACACACACACACACACACAAAACTGCAGAAGAAAGAAGAAATAGAAAAGATATCCTAGGTGGGTATCACACCAAAACGTAGTTGAAAGATGTCAGTTATACTGAGATAATGTCCTCCAATGAGGCCGGGTAAGCAGCCACTTTGAGGCAGTACCCCTGTGGGTGCCCCACCCACTCTACTGCCTCTGCCACTGGTGGAGAAGCAGCATTGGCAATGGTGCTGATTTCTGGTGGGATCTCGCAAGAATAGATCAATTGACTATCAAAAAAAAAAGTCAGTCTTGGCCTAACAGTCTACACCTCAGAGCTAAAGGGTTGGCAAGCTTTAGACTAGAAGAGATGCTAAGTATATACTAAGTATAGTGGAGTGCCACCAGTTCCCAAATCATAACCATTTATTGATGGTGCTCTGTTGTTGGCTGCCCTCCGATTATCCTTATGATATGGTTCAATGTGTTTGGGCAGTGCCTGGGCTGTGGGTGGCAAACCTACAGAGTGCACATTTTTCTTCAAGCCTGATCAGATGTTCCACATGTTCCACATTGTTGTTGTTTAGTCATTTAGTCGTGTCCGACTCTTCGTGACTCCATGGACCAGAGCATGCCAGGCACTCCTGTCTTCCACTGCCTCCCGCAGTTTGGTCAAACTCATGCTAGTAACTTCGAGACCATCTCGTCCTCTGTCGTCCTCTTCTCCTTGTGCCCTCTATCTTTCCCAACATCAGGGTCTTTTCCAGGGAGTCTTCTCTTCTCATGAGATAGCCAAAGTATTGGAGCCTCAGCTTCAGGATCTCTCCTTCCAGTGAGCACTCAGGGCTAATTTACTTAAGAATGGATAGGTTTGATCTTCTTGCAGTCCATGGGACTCTCAAGAGTCTCCTCCAGCACCATAATTCAAAAGAATCAATTCTTCGGCGATCAGCCTTCTTTATGGTCCAGCTCTCACTTCCATACATCACTACTGGGAAAACCAAAGCTTTTACTATATGGACCTTTGTTGGCAAGGTGATATCTCTGCTTTTTAAGATGCTGTCTAAGATGTTCCACATTACAATGATAATTCTTTGCTTGAAGAATTCTGGTTCAAGAACAGTCATCCAGAACATAGAAAGATGCCTTGTACTGAGCCAGACCAAATGGTCCATTTGGCTCACTCAGTACACTGACTGGCAGCAGCTTGCTGGGGTTTCCAGTAGAGGCTTTTCCCAGCACTACCTGGAGATGCTGGGGATTGAATCTAGGACCTTCTCATGGAAAGCAGGATGCTCTACCACTGAGCTATGACTTTCCCTTGTAAGAAGGGAGAGCAGAGGCCTGATGTTGTCTATCCATAGTTAGCACCTGGACTGCAGCCCACACGGGTCACCTAGTCATGTTCCCCTCCCCCCATACATACACCCTATGTATTATATTTTTTATTTACAATATAGTAATTATTTCAAAAAATTCATCTATACATGCAAATTGGCACGTGCAAATCTTTTGCAAATCTGACCCTCTTCTACAGTGACATTAGTAAGTATGTATTATTGTAAACTTTTCACTTGCAAATTGTGTCATGTTAATTTGCAAGGACTTAAGTTTAACTGTGTGCTCATATTTCTTTATCTGAACTCTAACAGAAATTAATTGGACACCATAAATTCCTTAGAACCAGAACAGAATGTTACACTGTATTTCTTGAACTGAGCTACTTCACTGTGTTCACTGTGATTGGGAAACGTTTACTCTTCAGATTTCAGACTGTAGCATGTTGGACACTATACATTCCCATGTGTACTTGGCACATATGGTAACTCACCATGCATCAGAAAAGAACACATTGCAGCCTCTCGATCCATTATGCTTGGATGTCATACCAGATGACAGGCTGTTGCCCTAGTATGCAGAAGAATTGCATCTTCAAACTGCATACTTCCTTCTGTGATCTTTATATTCCTGGATGAAAAAAGAACCTGTAGCTACATGGAAAACGGCTGTTAGCTATTGATAAATGCAAATTGAGAGAGGAAGGTCAATATGACTGACAAGAGCTAGAACTACTTATATTGGTCTTGTCATGGAAGACCTGGAAATCTTATCTAGATTCTCTCTAGCATCAACTGGTCAAATAATAGTCGTATGAGAACATTTGTGCACATTGATAGGTTTTATAGTGCCATGTTTTGGGATAGTGTTTTACAGAATAATTTTCCATTCTTCCTACTGTTGTATATAGATGGCTTGAGAAGAATTCAGTTTATGATTTTACGCTAGAAAAAATGGCTAGAAATAAAAGCATTTTCTGATTATTGTCTATTAAAGAAACTCTTCTAAAAATACCCATGCATGGGACATTCAAACTGTACAGATATATATAGGACTTTCCAAGTTGGCATTCATGGACTAATTCATGGAGGAGAAGGTGCTCAATGGCTACTAGCCATGATGGCAGCGTAATGGTGATCACTAGTTGCTGGAAAGTGCAAGAGGGGAGAGGGCTCTCCTGCTCAGATCTTGCTTGCAGGCTTTGCTTTGGGGCATTTTGTTGGCTGCTGTGAGAACGGGATGCGGGACTAGTTGGGCTACTGCCCTGACCTGGAAGGCTGTTCTTATGATCTTAAACTGCTGTTAAGGGAACAGTAGAAGTCGGCAAATTTGTCCTATTTTTTGTTCTTCAGAATATGGCAACTCTACATAACAAGAAAACTACGCAGTAAGCTGAAAATGCACCTGATTGCAAAGAGCTGGGCCAAAAAGCTGTATTAGAATTCAAGGCATGCATCCAATGTAGTACTAAGTGTCCTGCTAGCACAATAATTTCCGCTTATGTTATGGGACTTTCTTCCTCTTCTACCTCCCATGCACAACCCACACCCTTCCCAAATCTGCTCTGGGGGTCTGTGAGAACCCCCCAGAACAGTTTTAGAGGTTGCATAGGGAGAGGAGAGGGGAGAAAGTCCTATTGCACAAGTGGAAATTCTTGCATGGATGGGACATTTACTTAGCACTGCATTGTATGCAAGTCTATAACCATATGTGATAAGTATTTCATCATCATGCAGGGCACAAACACAGTTGCCTGAAAATGTAGGACTTGACTGTGACAGGCAAGGGAGACAAATGTATGTATGGGGGAGAGAAGATTCAAATTCACACAGTTTGGATTGTGTACTGCTGCCCTTGCCTTTGCATACATTACAAAATGTGCTGCCCTTATGTAACTTTTCTCATTGCAATCTGGATGGTGTCGATTTTCTCAGAGCATTGAAAAAACATTTAACTATACCCAATACTATAAAATACTTTGCTAACTACAGAGGATGAAACTACAGTTTGCTGCTATCCATTTAATGGACATATCCTTTGCTCCATGAAGCCTCTTTTCACCCTCCACTCTGTAGGGTTTTGTTCCTTCCTGAATCCATGATCCTTTGAGCCTCTGTTTCATTTTTATCCAGGGACTTGGTTATTAGTGGACAAAGTGACAAGTATGAATTGCCCAATCAAGCTTTATGTCTTGAGAACGAAGGGCATATTTGCAGAGATGTTTTATGCATACGTGCCATGCCATCAAAATCAGTGGCATTGTTAATCGTAATTAGCAATGATAATTAGCCCCACATTGGTGCCATTTGTAAGATCGGCTGTTGTCTTCCTGCCCATTCTGTACCAATGAATATCTTTCAAAAATGTAGCACTGTGCTAAAGGAGAAAGCTTATAGTCCGATGCAAACGTACCATCGAACTTGATTGGAATGACTTCTGAGTAAATCTGTATAGTACCAACGTTAGCCTGTTGAAATCTGTATAATTCAGTGTTGCTCTTGGTGACATTTGCATCCAGGTCTCTAACACCAAGGAATAAATGGCACAACTGTTTAAAGTACTGTTGACTGCAGTGACAGCCTGTCATCTGGTATGCCATCCAAGCTGAATAGACCTGTTCTGATCCATCTGCAGCAGATACCCATGAGGCCATGGATTGTTCCAAGTGAGTAACATACTGCAATAGAGATTGGCTGTGGGCTGAAGCTTTAAGTGTCCATCCATTTGAACCCCATCTCCTAAGCTTCACTCCCCTGCCTGAAGTGGCACCTGCCCTGTGGAACGCCCTGCCATCAGATGTCAAAGAAAAAAACAACTATCTGATGTTTAGAAGACATCTGAAGGCAGCCTTGTTTAGGGAAGTTTTTAATGACTGATGTTTTAATGTATTTTTAATCTTTTGTTGGAAGCCGCCCAGAGTGGCTGGGGAAAACCAGCCAGATGGGTGGGGTATAATTAAATAAATGATGATGATGAAAAGTGTGAATGTGTAAAACCAGGATGGGGCCTGTGGCTTTCCTTATGCTATTGGACTGCAACTCCCATCAGCCTCCAACCAACATGGCCAATGGGAAGTGATCATGGGTGCAGTAGTCTGGGAGTGGATGGAGATAATAATAATAATAATAATAATAATAATAATAATAATAATAATAATAATAATTTATTATTATTTGTACCCCGCCCATCTGGTTGGGTTTCCCCAGCCACTCTGGGCGGCTTCCAACAAAGAGAAAAGATACACTGAAATGTCACATATTAAAAACTTCCCTGAACAGGGCTGCCTTCAGATGTCTTCTGAATGTCAGGTAGATGTTTATCGCTTTGACATCTGATGGGAGGGCATTCCACAGGGCGGGCGCCACTACCGAGAAGGCCCTCTGCCTGGTTCCCTGTAACTTGGCCTCTCACAGTGAGGGAACTGCCAGAAGGCCCTCGGAGCTGGACCTCAGTGTCCGGGCAGAACGATGGGGGAGGAGACGCACCTTCAGATATACTGGACCGAGGCCGTTTAGGGCTTTAAAGGTCAGCACCAACACTTTGAATTGTGCTCGGAAACGTACTGGGAGCCAATGTAGGTCTTTCAAGACCGGTGTTATATGGTCTCGGCGGCCGCTCCCAGTCACCAATCTAGCTGCCGCATTCTGGATTAGTTGTAGTTTCCGGGTCACCTTCAAAGGTAGCCCCACGTAGAGCGCATTGCAGTAGTCCAAGCGGGAGATAACCAGAGCATGTACCACTCTGGCGAGACAGTCTGCAGGCAGATAGGGTCCCAGCCTATGTACCAGATGGAGCTGGTACACAGCTGCCCTGGATACAGATTTGACCTGTGCCTCCATGGACAGCTGTGAGTCCAAAATAACTCCCAGGCTGTGCACCTGGTCCTTCAGGGGCACAGTTACCCCATTCAGGACCAGGGAATCCTCCACACCTGTCCGCCTCCTGTCCCCCAAAAACAGTACTTCTGTCTTGTCAGGATTCAACCTCAATCTGTTAGCTGCCATCCATCCTCCAACCGCTTCCAGACACTCACACAGAACCTTCACCGCCTTCACTGGTTCTGATTTAAAAGAGATTCCCCACCCCTGACTTAAAAGACTAAATTCCTAGTCTGTGAGCAAGTGCTTTGCCTCCTTTTGGTGGTGACTCACATGCCAGCTGCAGTGGCACAGAAGCTATTTGACTCCACACACTAACTAGGCTTGGGAAGGCCTACAAAATGGTCCTGACTTGGATTCCACATTCTTCTGACTGCAAGTTAGAGGTTCTGTAGCAGGAACCCAATCCAACTCTTCAGCTAACACCGTTGCATCTCTGAACTCAGCTCACTTACCTCCTGCTCATTCCGAGACTGGAGCCAAAACAGGACCTAGGGAGTCAGAATGTATTCCCTTGATGATGCACATGGGGGAGCTATATGACCCAGCTCCCCATGGGAACAAAGTATTCACAATGTGCTTTTGTATGAACTTGGGAAAGTAGTTGCAATTCCTAGAAATCTAACTCAGTTAACTTATTTGTGAAGAATGTTCCTCAGCCCTGCCCTAATGAATGCTGGTTGGCTTGCTAGACATAGGAGTTCCCTGTTAGTGCTATCTCCTTAGGCCTAGTTCAGATGCTTCCCAGGCTTGCAACTACATCTGAAAGTGACTGTGTGTTAATCTCTGCTGGGTGGAGTTTGGGCTTCCACAGAGAACTGCAATGTCTATGAATGACCCAACGAGCAAATGGAGGGCAATCCTGATAACAGCCAGTGATCTTAATAAACAAACCCCATAAAACAGAAAAGCAAAGCAAACAAAAGTAGTACTTGGGCGTCATTTGTTGACTTTATGGCAATTAGATCATTATTAACGAACATGTATCCCAATTACCAGAGCTGAAAATATGCTTGTCTTAATAATTTACCAAACTCCTTTCACTCTGTCACATTTACATATATGCTACTGCAGTTTAATTAAGGGATGAATGGGAATATGTTATTTAGTGTTTCTTTCTTTCTTGCTAGCTGCATAGTGATACCAAGAGGGCTGGGGGTGGGTGGGAAAACCTAGGCACAGGTCCAGCCCTACTATGAAGTATGGTGAGGCACCTGTTTCAGGCAGCTGACAGTTGGTGTCATTAAACAACAGCAAATGACTAGTTATTCAATTTATTATTCTTGTATTAATAATACTTCTAGAGAGGGGTATTTGTGGGATTTTCTGCCCTGGGTGTCAGTCTTGGGTCCCATGCACCATAACTGGAGGAGAGCAGCTTTTGTTCTTTTCCCTCAGGCACATAAGAAGTTGCCTTACAACAAGAGGTTGCACATAAGAAGTTGCCTCACAGGGTAGGACCCAAACCAATGGCTTCAGGTTACAAGGAAGGATATTCTGGCTAAGCATCAGGAAGAACTTTCTGATATCTGAAGAAGTGTGCATGCACACGAAAGCTCATACCAAGAACTAACTTAGTTGGTCTTTAAGGTGCTACTGGAAGGAATTTTTTTATTTTGTTTTAACTTTCTGATAGTGAGACCTGTTTGACAGTGGAACAGACTCAACCAGAAGGTGGTGGACTCTCCTTCAGCTGAGGTTTTTAAGCAGAGGTTGGATGGCCATCTGTCATGGATGTTGCCATTGAGATTCCTGCATTACAGTGGGTTAGAGTAGGATCTCTTCCAATTCTATGATTCTACAGTTTGTATCATGCTGCAAATTGTAGTCCAAAATAGAGAACCTATTCTCTAGAAAACTGATGGGAGAATTAGTTTTTTTCCTCATGTGTTCACCTATAACTCAGTTTTGTCCCTTTTCGGAATAAATTTGCAAGAAATCAGCAGTGAGAGGGGTGGGTGGAATGGCAGAGCAGGAGCAGAGACACCCTCCAAAAATGGTTCTATTACATCCCAGGATGGGGATTGGTTGCCATAGGGCAGAGATGAGATCAGGGGATCTCCAGATTTGTGGCAGTGTGGCTATGCAGATGTGTAGGCAGCTGCAGGTCTTCTGCCAACCTGGAATTCCCCCCAACTTTGTTGCTGCCTTGCCTCAACTCATAGGCAGGCATGTGCTGCTACCTGTTGCACAGCAACTGTTGCGCAGAATTCCCCTGCTGTGCAATATTAAAACTCAGGAGTCTGCTTGTGCAAGAGCATTTGCACCAGACAACATTGCATAGACCCCTAACCTCCATTTAGTTTGATGGAAACGTTCTGATAGATGATGTGTAACTGGAGCAGCTGTCACTGGTCACCTTTGTGTAATGCCGCTCACTTCTCTTGCCTTAGCTATGTTCATTATTACAAATAACTGTTATCTTGGACAAACTTCCTGATAAGCGCAAGACTCTATTGGTGGCTGCATGGGGGGTTTCCTGATATTGAAGAACAGCGAAGCAAAATGGTCATTGATATACATGCTTAGCTTTTGCTTGGGCGTGGACTGCTGCGGGTTGAGTACTGGGCTGTAGAATGAAACAAAACTGATAACAGATGTCACACTGCCACCTTCTGGCTGCAGAATTAAGTATATCCTGGTTTAAGGGTAAGAACCTGCAAGCCAGCTGTGCCGCAGCAACACAGCTTGCAAAGATAGATGGCTGAAATGAAACTGTTCAGTAAGGGTAGAGCCTTGTTCGACAGATTCCACTCCCCCCTCAACTTCCATATCATAGTGATGCTTGAAAAGACTGTATTATGTTATGTTCTAATTATGTTTTCCTGAGGAATGAATTACGTATGCATTGTGCAGATAGTATGAAGGCTACCATGGTTACCAATGTGAACCTGGCAACATCTTTTATACACTTCCAATTAATCTGAGGTAATATTGGAGAGAGGAGGAGGTTGAGAATAGAATGCTAATGCCTCAGATGGAAGCTGGCTTTTAAATTACAGCATTTGGTTTCAGGCCTCTTCAGGGCTTCTTGAGGACAGGGCAGGTTGAACACTTTAAATTAGGAAAGAAACAGAGATCAGCATGGCCTTGTAAACTGGCCCAGCCTCTGGCACAATATGGAGATTGGTAGGTTTCAGTCATAGAGGAGAGACAGTGGTTCTTGAAATGTGGCCCATGAGCTCAAAGCCAGGAGATCGACAGAAAGCTTGCAAAATAACAGCAAAGTAACTTGGCCTTGCACTTGATTTATTTTAACTGACTTTGACAGTTGAGGCCATTTTCACCACAGACTAACAAAGCTGTTCATAAATAGGGTCCATTTTTTTAATAATACAGAGCTATTATTTTTCCTTAGAAACTTACTAGTTAAAGGCAAGACTACAGCTATTAAAATATGAATTATCCCACTGAACCTTGGTTCTCAAACTTAATCCATTCTGGAAGTCCATTCGACTCCTGAAACTGTTCAGAAACCGAGGCGCAGCTTCTGATTGGGTGCGGGAGCTTCCTGCACTCACGTGGAAGCCATGTCAGACATTTGGCTTCTGAAAAACATTCAAAAACTGGAACACTTACTTCCAGGTTTTCAGCGTTTGGGAGCTGATTTGTTTGTCAACTAAGCTGTTCAAGAACCAAGGTACCACTGTACTTACTTCTACTACTGCAGTGGTACCTCGGGTTACAAACTTAATTCGTTCTGGAGGTCCATTCTTAACCCAAAACTGTTCTTAATCTGAGGCGCACTTTCGCTAATGGGGCCACCCACTGCCAGCGCACGATTTCCGTTCTCATCCTGGGGCAAAGTTCTCAACCCGAGGTACTACCTCCAAGTTAGTGGCGTTTGTAACCCAAAGTGTTTGTAACCTGAAGCATTTGTAACCCGAGGTACCACTGTACTAGCAATAATGTACACTGATAACTGATGGAGTAGAATAATAGATTGGAAAATAGGAAGCTGTCTCATATCAAATAAGAATACTGATCCATCTAGTTCTACGCTAACTAGCAGTGGCTCTCCAGGGTTTCAGGCACAAGTCTCTCCTAGCTCTACCTAGAGATGTCAGGGAATGAACCTCAAAGCAGATGCTCTATCACTGCCCTTCCCCCCCAACAGGTAAAACTCACTGGCTGAAACACTGGAATCTTATTACTACCAACCCAAGGAAAAACCTGCCAGCTGAATGTGAGTGTCTGTTATCAAACAGAAGCAGATTGTTCCCATCTTAACTTCTGTTGATGTTTAGCACAATGCGCTGAACTCGTGGGTAAATCCTGAGGGATTTCAAGTTTCCATTGCATTTCCTTTGCATTGCAATGAATGGGTTTGGTGAAATGTAATGATGACATAGTTTATGTTATTTATACAAGTAAATATGTAGATTATGCAAATTATGTCATTTTGCCATAGTGGACAGCTAGATAAATAAACAAGATTTTTTTGAAGAAAACAAACTGCAGCAGAACAGAAACAAAGATCCCTGCAATGAAAGCAGAATGGAAAGGAAAATGACACCTTACACCCTATAGTAAAGGTAAAGGGACCCCTGACCATTAGGTCCAGTTGTGGCCGACTCTGGGGTTGCAGCGCTCATCTCGCTTTACTGGCCGAGGGAGCCGGCATACAGCTTCCAGGTCATGTGGCCAGTATGACTAAGTCGCTTCTGGCGAACCAGAGCAGCGCACGGAAACGCCATTTACCTTCCCGCCAGAGCGGTACCTATTTATCTACTTGCACGTGCTTTCGAACTACTAGGTTGGCAGGAGCAGGGACTGAGCAATGGGAGCTCACCCCGTCGCGGGGATTCGAACTGCCAACCTTCTGATCGGCAAGTCCTAGGCTCTGTGGTTTAACCCACAGCGCCACCCAAGTCTCCACATCCTATAGTAGATCCATTGAAAACAATAGTCACAACTAATTTTAGTTCATTGAGTTCAGTGGGTCTGCTCTGGCTAGGACATCGCTGGACACAACTCTTAGACTTTAAAAATGTGCTCATGTTTTCTAGACTGGTGAACCATTTCTAACAGAATATCTACATTTTTACATGGCCAGCAGCTTGAGCCAACCAGATAAGCTGCTGCTAATTAACAGTGCTGTACTGTAATTCACAACAATGGTTGTATTCCTCTTCCATTCCCCCTTTTTATGCAAATGTCACATTAACAAATTAGATCTACTTTAATTGCTTATTAATTTATTGTTGCTGTCTGTTAAAAATGTATTTGCTATTGATGACAGTAGGAAATATATATACCACTAATTAAAAGAAGGATTTTCTCATTTTTAGTTTGGAATATGAGGAAGCCCATGAAGTCATTGTACTGGTGCTAGACTGAAATCAGTCCTCCATTACTATTATTTTAATGTTTTCTTTCCTTTTGAAAGAGGCTTCTAGTTTTCTCCTTCATTCTGTGGGTACTTTAGAATTACTCTGGGTGTGAGGTTTTGAACTTACCTTAACTTTGTAAGGTGGCCAGGGGTGATGTGGGTATTTTTCTTTCCAAGAAACATTTGTCCAGCAGTCTGTAGCCTCCATAGCTGCTGATGTTTCCTGATCTGAAAAAGCCTCATGGGAAAAATATGTCTCACTATGTCTTCCACTAGGCTTCAAATCCCAGGAACCTGGGGCAGTTGAAGAGAGCAGACTCAATTCACGATAATTTTGGCAAAATTTTCCACCCTGTTTTATAATTGTACAGTGCAATAAATTGATGGAGAAAGGCTAAAAAAAAAGAATGTGCATGACACTAAATTGTACAGTATTTTAACAGGGATATAAGAATTAGTGGAGACCAGCAGAGAAAGCTGGCCCTGGTTTTTGAGCTGGAGGACTGACTCACTGGGTGCTCTTGAACTGGATTGTATTAAGTGCCATCTATTTTGTTTTAATGTGGTGCTATGGGGCAGGCACCTGCTAAAATGTTCCTTAACTTTCTAATGCAACACTCTTCCCACTATTTATCCAATAGGCACCGATCATGTCCCACTTTCATGTGGAACTTGAAGCCCCCCCTTGTTGCTGGTTACAACGGAGTTTGTCTCCTTTATGGAAGGTCCAGGATAATTCTGGATAGCTCCCATATAATTCTGGATAGTTCCCAAGCAGCTGGTGAAAGCTCTAAGGTGGGTATGGGGAACTTCTGGTCCTTCAGATGTCCCCAAACTACAGTTCCTATCAGCCCCAGCAAGCATGACCAGAGATGAGGGGAGTTGTAGTTCAGCCACATCTGGGGGGAGCAAAGGCTCCCAAAAGCTGGGCTTTGGACAGCATGGTCCAAAGAAAACTGCTCCTGCAATCCTCCATTGGATGCACCACTAAATGTCAGCTGGGACAGCAGCAATGCTCAAACTGGAATAGTTGGACTCATTTACAAAACAAGGCACAAGTTCTCTGAAAATAAGACATACAATGTAATTCAAGCAAATTCATTAGTGTTGTTCAGCCCCACACTCACATTTTTCACATTTCCATTTCTGTTCCATGCACTTGCCTCTTTCTTTCTCAGCATATCATCGGGGCATCCATGCCCAACTCTGTGCAATGTGTTTGGGGCTTACAAAATGCAGAGCACAGAGCTTTGCAAGCCTTGGCAATCAGCTGAACATTTCAGCTTCCATGCACAGGGCTTTTGCAAAAATAGGTCACCCAACATTGTTTTGATATTGGATGGTTGAGTGGTGTGCAGCCTCATCTACCTGGTATTGCATGGTGTGGGGATAAGGATCTGATCCTCTGGCCAGATTCATAGCTGTCAACTTTTCCCTTTTCTTGCAAGGAATCCTATTCGGAATAAGGAAATTTCCCTTAAAAAAGGGAAATGTTTGACGGCTATGGCCAGATCTAGTCCTCCACCTATACCCTAGGTTATGGTTTGTCTACCTATAATTCAGAGAATTACACCCTCTCTGAGGTATCACTTGTTGCAATAGAGATGCCATCTGCTCCAAGGCCATTAAAAAGAAGAGAAAGCTTCTGGATCTATAGATTGGAAACTCTGATACCACATGACTTTGACCTAAGGTTAACACCTAACATCACCCAGTTACCGCAGCTGTGACATTTCTGAATATTACATCCTCGGTATTCTATAATGATAACCTTGGCTACTGCTTTCATTCACATCAGAGTAGCTGAAGCAGACAGAAGATGAAATATTTTGCTATGAGAAATTAATCTCTTTTTTTGTTAGTCAGTGTAATGTGTGTGTGTCTTGATTCAGAAAATCAGTTTCCCCTGATGGATGTAATAATCAAGATTAGGTACCAAATGAAACTTAATAAAGTTCCTGATGGGAAAAACTTTTCAACAGTGGAAATAAGTAAAAACAACATTTTTTTCTTCCAGACCGCTCTGGAAGCTGGTGGATTCTCCTTAGATATTTTTAACAGGAACATAGGGAGCTGCCTTATACTTGATTCATCTAGCACAGTATTTTCTGTGTTGACCAGCAGCAGTTCTCCAGGATTTCAGACAGTGACATTCTCCAGCCCTACCCTGAGACACCAGGGATTGAACCTTGGACCTTCTGCATGCAAGACAGATGCTCTACCACCAAGCTATGGTCTTTCCCCAACAAAGACTGGATGATCACCTAGCAGGGATGCTAGAGTAGTGGTTTCCCCGGATCATGAAGGATTAGATGACCTCTCAGGTCCCTACCAACTATGATTCTAACTGAAATGGGCCAATGACTGATGGGATCCATAATCAACACTGGTTCAGCTAAGATGAAGAGGGTGTTACAGATTCTCTCAAGTGCAATTGTGCATTCCCAGCTTTATATTGTTACAGTCTTTTAGCTTTAGTTGTCTAGGTATCCTTTGACTTCCATCATTTGGTGACTCAGGAAAAAATGCAACTATGATTGTGTGAATAGACTTTGTAAGTGGGGTGGAAGGAGGGGAGAATGTAAACCATATGCCAACCTTTTCCTTACCTCTTAATTTCTGTGGTCTTTCTTTTTACAAGATCATCCTAAATGAAAAAAGTACCTTTTCATCTAATGAAGTTTCAAAATGTTGTACCTGACTAGGTAGAAAAACAATTGTTTATATTTACAGATAGATGGATGACTCTCTTTTTTCTTCTCTTCAGGCTCAAAATGGTTAATTATAGAAGCAATATATCACAAATATTTGACACATCAGGCAAGGTGGAAAATGTGTTTGTTCAGAGCAGCTGGTTCTGTGGATGGATGAAGAACCAGATGGAGGAGTTCTGAGTGAATGAGCATTACTGAGGTTATGCAGAGAGCTGGCACAAGTTTGCCTCCATTACAGGAAGGCTGCAGTGGATCTGTAGGCCATTAACAGTTAAAAAAGCAAAACAAAAAACAACCCTGGTTGTTGAAAGGTTGAAGAGAATTGAGTAGGAATATGGGGGAGGGGAATAAAAGCAATCCAATTAATAAAGAATGACTATTCTTTATTAAGGTAATGTTTAAATTAAACCTGGAAAGCAGGTCATTAGAATTGGAGGGGGTGGTGGGAGAGAAACAAAATCGAATGACATGTTGTTTTGCATTCATTAGACACAGCACAGAGTTTTATGCTTTGCTTTGAATGACAGAGCTGCCATAATGCAATCGGGTACTGGATTTCACAAATGGAGCTGCAAGAGGGTTAATGGCAGCAGGTGAATCTTGGCAAGACTTGCTTTGTTCGCAAGCTTTTTTGGAGTCATCTGGCTGTACACTGCTGGAAAAAAGGTGGATGCCTATCTGGATCTTTGTTCTGATCCAGCAGGCTCCTATTCATATTCTGCCTCATTCAAAAACACTGTCCCCATTAGTGAATGTTTGCTGTTTAGTTGTTTCTGCATGGAAGCTGGAATGGATGCCTGGGAATGTTTTGACTTCCATGTTTTTAAAATGGGTCTTTCATATCTCTCTTCCACCGATGCCTTGGTCAAGAGTTGGAATGAGTTGCAGGGCAAATTTATATATTTAATTTTATTTATGACTCACCTCCCATGAAACATCCCAGTATGATTGTCAATACAAATATTCAATACAGATGCAGACTAGGAAAGCGTGTTCTCCATCACGGAGAGCACGTGTTGCGGTTGGGGATTCCAAGACACCTTGCTGTTTCTGGGCAGATGGTTTGGCCAACTCGTAAGCAGGGGCGGGCTGTTACTGGGGAAAATTACATGTTGCCATTTAGTGATTGACAGCCCTATTTGTTAAATACAAGGCACGCAGCAACAGACGTCCTCTTTCGCTGCGTGCTTCGGATCACCAGGAGCACTTGGACCGTGCAGTTATCTTCTCATTGTCTGGTTACATTTCTTTATTTCCCCCTTCTCTTTAATCCTCTATAGTCCTGTAGCACCCTGCTTGTGGTTAACGCTTAGCTGGAATGAAATATTCAACGCAGCAATAGAGAAATTAAAATAATAATTTATTTGTCAGACAAATAAATGAGAGACACAGTGGTATATGGTTACCAAAGCTCTGCCCACTCCAGCCCTGATGGTCAGCACTTATATTTCCTCAGCACAGCCCCCTTGCTCCTCCTTTGGCTGCCTCTATCCAATCAGCCTGGTTGAAATTCCTATTGGCTGTTTGCTAGAACCAATCATAAAAGATACACCCATTTCCTATTACCTTTTAGGGGAGACAAAGAGCTATATTTCCTTCTATCCATAAAGGTCAAACAAGTAGCCATATATCTTACATTTGCCTCAACAAGGCACCTTAATTACCAGATCACCTTTTGCCCTTATTACCCTATTCACTCCAAAACAGATGGCTAAAACAGATCTTGGGTTCACATTCTCACACACCATCAATGAAATAAGAATCTAACATAAGAATCTAACATTTCTTCCTTTCTAAATCCTTTGCATAATTACATTTAAGCCAATATATTTCATACATAACATATATAGATTTTTAGAATCAAAGGCCTTTTCAAAGTAAAAAGGAACTTATTAAAAACACTTTCCAAAAGCAACTCCTTAAATTTACACCCCCTTTCAAGCCAGCTGCTGTTTCTATTAGCTCTTGCCCTTTAACCTTATGAAAATGTGGCTAAAGCCTAATGGGAGGCACATGGTATTATTTTCTGTTAAACAATAAATCCTACTATTTACTAACAAACTGCTCCTTTTTGGCTATTCTGTTGCTTTGTAGTTCGGCCCATTTGCGATAAAAGAACTTTGGGTTTCTTGAAGGGGTGCTTCCCTCTAAAAGGGCAAGCAGGGGTACCTGGACAAGCTGTGGGCTACCTCAACTCTGCTATTTCACTGGAAACATTTATGCCTGGCCTAGCAGGTGATCCTAGGGCTTTGCCCTAGAATTCGATGGCCTGGAAGCGTTTCCGGCCTGAATAGTGTCCCCATGCAGGAGGACTTGGATGAGTTGATGGCAGCTCTCCCTGGACTCAAAATAATTTAAGGCATTGGTTCAAGGTGGTCTGGAGGGGGGTCGGAGCACCTGTCCCCTCCAATGCACAAAGGTAATCCTTTAAAGGAATCCAAGGATTCGCCATGCTTTTGTCGACCCCTTTCAAGGGGTAGGGCCACGCAAGGGTCCCTGGAGCATTTGGGGTGCACTTGAGTCTGATCCTGGTTCATTGCTCCCCCACGATGTTTGCTTGTACTGACGATATCGTGGGGCCCAGTCGTCAGTGCTGCCCTGCTGAGGTCAGGTGCAGATAGTCAGAACCAATGCCTAGACAAACTACCACCGAGCAGGCCATGTTAATAAGGCGGTGGAAAACAAAACAAAATACAATAAATAAAATATAAAATAAAATAAAAAATAAAATAAAATAACATAACAGTGGTTCTGTGATATTGCACCCTGCTATTTCCTTCAAGGCTGTTGCCCTCTTTAGGGCAGATGGGGTGCATCTTTCCCCTATTGGGAACGACACCTGGCTGGATGTGGTTGCTTTGGGTTTGAAGGAAGGGTTGCATTTGTGAGTGGTTTGGCGGTGAGCTTCAGTGCTCAGTTGGCGGTCATTCATTGGTCTGGAATTGGTTGCTGGGGGGGTATGGATTCGGCTATGCCTGCCCCCCAAAATGCTGCTGCCGGTGGAGGGGTATGGATTCGGCTGTGCCTGCCCCTCCAAAATGCTGCTGCTGCTGCTGAAGGGTTTTACCATTAAAGGAACCCAGGGGCTCCCCCATGCTTTTGTCCGAAACCCCCTGGCAAGGGGCTAGGGCCATGCAAGCCCCTGGGAGCATGCTGGGGAAGGTGAGCCATGGTTCCCAGTCCCGTCTCTCTCCCCAGGTGACTTACCCTTGCTGACTTCGCGGGGGATGCGAATGTCAGAGCCTTCCCCGTGCGGGGTCAGTTAGTGCTACCAATGCCTAAGCAACCACTCACATTGCTGTATTTGAATAAAGTTGTGGCCAAAATTATGCCAAAAACCTTAAACAAAAATTAAGTGTCAATTGTGTTTTCCTTTGGTGGGTGTCTTGGGGACCTCGACACGCAAATACATATTCACTTAAAAGACTTACTGGAAAAGTAAGGTGTTTAGAAGGTGCTGAAAAGGCAAGAGAGAAACATCCTATTTTATATGTAATGGAAGGGAGGTCCAAGGGGCTGCACTACACTAAGGGCCCAATTCCTATATTTTAAGGAATAAGATGCTATCTGCAAGAGGCCCTCTCCAGGAAAGGATAGTGCATATGACCATTTCCTTTGGCATAAACTCATCACTGGCATGAACTATAGGGGATTCTGGCAATCATGACTCAGTAAAATTTAGGACAAGCCCATTTTTCAAAAATGGGTTGTACAGGGTTGTGATCCCAACCCATGACAGCATATTCACAATATTCATTATACACCATTAAGCACCAGGTAAAAACACTCTTCTTCAACCAGGCCTGTGGCTGATTAACATTTTATACCCTTTTTGAGTGTGTTTGGGGGAGAGGGTGGGAGGTTGCGGGTTTGTGTTTTTATATGGTATTTTATGTTGTGAACTGCCTGAAATCTACGGATGATGGGTGGTATGCAAATTTAATAAAGAAGAGGAAGATTGGGCCATGATGCCAACATATTCTGAAAAATCCATTCATTGTGTTAAAAAAATGGTGCTAAACTTGCACATAGTTTCCGCTTGGTACACAATAACTATTTCTGGAAGGGACTTGTCAGGTGTCTCTAGGACTGGTATTTAGAGGTATGTTACACCTGTACATTTAAAAAGAATTCTGAGAATGAAGAATAAATATAGAAGCCACTTTCATGGGAGAATAAGTGGTTCAAGAAAACAAGAGGACAATTTTGGCACAGTACAATATCCAACCATTATAGAACTATCTAAACACTTCTAGGAGTGACAGCAACAGGTGTTACAGTTTGTGGGTTGGATCACCTGAGGTCAGTGGCAATACTGAAGGACATTATGATGAAATGAGCATCAACTTGTGTCTTTTTCGCTTTCCTCTTTTGATTATTGAAAGCCATTGATTGAAGAAGCCATTGCTTGTTTGTGCAGCTGTGAATGGAAGCAAAACTCTTTGTGACAAGGAAGAAGGAATCAGATGGCCTTTTATGTTTTCCATTCTTTACCAATACCTTGAAAGAAGACTCTGTTTTGGCTAGTTCTGTAATTGTAATAAACCAACAAAGTACTGTGTTAACTCCTGGGGTGTGAGGACCTCATTAACTTCATTCTAATTGCCCAGCACTGCTTCATAACCATCTCACAAATGGAGAAGAACTGAGTCCAGCCAGCTGGACCTCATGTTTGAAGCCATGTTCTTCATTTATTCATGTGTCTCTTATGTCTTTGCATCCCCCAAAACAGCTAGAAGTAGACCTGGCAACAAAGCAAAGTATTCAAGGGAAATCTGTACACATGAACAATTGCAGCTGGGGGAGGGGTGTGTGGTAGGCAATAAAATGGCTAAGACCATTGGGTTTAATTATAAATGCACTTCTGAGCTGTGTTCTAACTCTCCTGGTTAAATATATTAAACTAACTCTTCTACTGCTTTGCATAGTACATTAAACAACTTAATCATAGTCTCCCCTCTTGCATCAATAAACTTATCATTTGCATTCTTTTTGCAGCAATGTTTTCTTCTCTCGTACTGTTTTACTTCCTGTTAGGAATACAGATCTGAAACTATTTCCATTTTCGTCAAGCTTGATTAGTTGAAAGTGAAGCCCAAACTTTTTTTTTTAAGTGCCACCAAACTTTTTAAATGAGTGCCTCAAACAGGGTCTCAAAAGCAACAAAAATGTGCTAGGGTAGCAAAAGACTTTCCTTCCTTCTCGCTTCACTGCCAGCAAGCGCTGGGAAGGAAAATTACAAACGTTTTCAGATTTGTTGTATTGCAGACGCAGAAAATGGTTGTGTTAGAATTTAGATAAATGGTTGGATGTCAAAGAAAGCTTGGATTTGATCATGAAAATCAGGAGCACTGCGCTGCCTTTGAAGGGTGAGGGCTGGGATTGTGTCTCTTGTTCACACCCATGATCTCTGTGCACAGGAAGTTGAAAGTCTAGCCAGAGCTGACAGGCAGTGGTGGACCTTGGGATCTCAGATTTCAGCAGTGCCCTGTGCAACACTAAAATCCAGCCCATTCCCTCCTCTCACCTTCCATGCAACAACATAGGTGTGGGACCCCCTGTGGCACTCCTGAGGCTCTGCACCAAATCAGTCACGTTCCCCTAAGTCTGCCTTAGCTGACAGGTATATAACCTGCTGACAGGTATATAACCTGTACACACACAGGCTCTGTATGTGTTGATGGAGAGCTTTGATCATCCCTCACTAAGTCCTATTGACCTAACTTAATAATGTCCATTAATTGTAATGGGTATACTCTAAGTAGGACTAATATTGGATAAAACCCATTGCCTTTTCCAATAAGACTGCATGTTTGGTTTGGTTTGAGGTGGTGCTGTGTCTAACTTCTTCAATCATTTTTTATTCAAGAGGTATTTCTTAAAAACAACAAGGCATAATTTGTTTGAGGAAATGCAATTACAGTGGTACCTTGGTTCTCAAATGCCTTGGTACTCAGGCAACTTGGAATCCAAACACTGCAAACCTGGAAGTAAGTGTTCCAGTTTGCGATCTTTTTTCAGAAGCCAGATGTGCTCCATTTTGAGTGTTACACTTCTGATTTGAGTGCTACACTTCTGTTTTAAGTGTTATGCTGAGGTCTGTCTGTTTTTGCTATTTATTTTGTGTGTTTGTTTTTGTGGCTCTTTTTGTTTTGTTTTTGTGACTGTGTGGAACCCAGTTCAGTTACTAGTAACTGATTGTGTGACTGCAGTACATTGTTTATTGCTTTCATTTTATGGATCAATGGTCTCATTAGATAGTAAAATTCATGTTAAATTGCTGTTTTAGGGTTGTTGGTTTTTTTTAAAGTCTAGTATGGATTAATCCATTTTGCATTACTTTCTATGGGAAAGCGCACCTTGGTTTTGGAACGCTTTGGTTTTGGAACAGATTTCCGGAACAGATTAAGTTTGAGAACCAAGGTACCACTGTAGCTAAAAACTGGGGCACAATCTCCTCTGTTCACTTTGCAATGGTGAAGTCTTTCCCTTGAAAGTAAGCAAGCTGCCTTGAGCTATGAGAAGGTTAGGTAAGAAACAAAGGATGGATGCTCCTTGCTGGCATAATTATAACTTCATAAAAAAGTGGTCATATGAAACTCCTTTACTGAAGTTAGATCATTGAACCAACCAATCCTACATTGTCTACTTTGACTGGCAGGGACTCTCCAATGTTTCCAGTAGAGGTCTTTCTCAAAACCTGCTATATCTGATCCTAAAAACAAAACAAAACCCTGGAGATGTTAGGGATCAAACTTGGGACCTATGTTCTACCTTTGGACTATCCACCATAATCATTGGTGGAGCAAAGCCAAAGCTCAGAAGGCAAAGCATTTGGGCTTTGGGTCCACTGAGCTTTGGGCTTTGCTTCTACACCAATGATTATTGGTGCATAGTCCAAAGGTAGAACATACATTTCTTATCTGAAAGTTTCCAGGTTCAGCAAGGTCTTAGCATCTGTAATCATGGGCAGCAAGGATAGGTGTCTCAGAGAGCTTAGACAAATGCTCTGCCTGTCTCAGAATAAGCAGCTTCATATGTAGTGATGTGATGATGGGCACCACCTTAGATAGTCTAAAAGGGACTCACAAAGAATAAGCCTATCAATGGGTGCTAGTCATGCCTTCAGGATCAGAGTCAGCATGCCCCTGAATACCAGTCTCTGGGGAACAACATCCAATCATGTCCAGTTTGTGTACTTCCTATAGGTCCCAGGAAGCAGGATGTTGAACTAGATGGGACTTTGATTGCACAGGGCTCTTTTGCAACACCATGCTTTTAACAAAGGCTTACCTTTCCCATTTCAGCTGTTAATTGTAGCCAGAAAGCAAATTATTTTTACTTACATTTTACTTTAGTCTTTTGTGACCAGGGCAGGGTTTGCTGTTGTGTGTAGAGACATGCAGAATGACCAGGCTCATTACGGTATGCTAAAACATGTCTAAAACCATGCTTTCAAATCATTTTAGATATGATTTTCAATCCAACTAAGTTCTACCAATGTGAGGACACAGCCTTTAGTATGTGTCATTAGATGGACGGGGAACCATGTGAAAAAATAACAGCTATGCAGGCAGGTCCTATCCATCATCTAGTAGCTGGAGTACAGGCCTGCTGAAAAAGCTAGAGGCCTGTTGTGGAAGAAGAGTATGTTGGTGTTGGTGCTGCTTATTCTGTGCAAGTTTTCGAGGATCTGTGAATCAAGTCTAAGAATTGTGGAAATCTGCTACCAGTTCTATGGGATATATCATGATGGGATGCAAAGAGACTCTTGTCCCTGCATAATGCTGAACTGAAATGCTGCCCACCCAAATTTTAACACTACAGTGGTGCCCTGCAAGATGAACGCCTCGCAAGACGGAAAACCCGCTAGACGAAAGGGTTTTCCGTTTTGGAGGCGCTTCGCAAAACGAATTTCCCTATGGGGTTGCTTCGCAAGACGAAAAAATCTTGCGAGTCCCCGCGGGTTTTTCCACTCCCCCCCTTTTCCTAAGCTGCTAAGCCGCTTAACAGCTGATCCGCTGATAAGCCACTTAACAGCTGATCGCTAGAAGCTGCTAGACCGCTGTAGCACTAATCTGCTAAGCTGTCAATGGGCTTGCTTCGCAAGACGAAAAAACCGCTAGACGAAGAGAATCGCGGAACGGATTCTTTTCGTCTTGCGAGGCACCACTGTATATGCAGTTGGCGTGGGCATTTCATGTCGAGGTCCTCAAGGCACCCCAAATAATTCACACATCACACAGAATTTTTGTTTAAGGTTTTTGGCATAATTTTGGCCACAACTTTATTAAAATACAAAAAAAAATGTGAGTGGTTGCTTAGGCATTGGTTGCGACTATCTGCCCCCGGTGGGGACAGACTGACATTTTGCACGCCTGCGAAAGTCAGAAAAGGGGAATACATTTTGGGGATAGTGACGGAGCAGGGAACCTGCCCTCAGCCCTCCCCAAATGCAACCAGGAGCTCTTGCGTGGCCCTAGCCCCTTGATAGGGTTCAGACAAAAGCAATGGCGAGCCCCTGTATTCCTTTAATGGAATACCCTTGCAGCAGCAGCAGCATTAGAGCAGCAGGCACAGCCAATCCATACCCCTCAACCAACCAAACCAAAACCAATGCCTAACCGTAACCTTACAAATTGTGATGATTTGCTACACAGTAGGCAAAAACCAAATAGCACCAGCCACTCAGCCAAATGGACAAAATTCCTACCGGGCCCCTGCCCCAAGAGCAGACGACCCCATGACAGGCATAGCAAGGTCAACCCGAACAACCCTAAATATAGGGAGGGTGGGCAGGTGATCCAATGCGTGCAGTGAAAAGAGGAAGCTCTACGCTTCGTGCAGGGAGTTTTAACATTTCTGGCTGTCGATCACAAAATGGCAACATTAACTTCTTCCCAACAACAAGGGAAGCCCAATCACAACAGTGGCCAATGATCAGTTAGCCCGCCCCAAAACTTTGGAATGTCCTGTCGGCCCCCACTACAACACGTGCTCTCCATGAAGGAGAACGTGCTTTGTGGCAACTTGGCTGGGATGCATGAACAGGGACAAAGTGTTGGACCCATATGTGGATGAACATGCCATTTCTTCAGTGCTTCTTAGCCTCTTCCTACCTTGAGTAGTTTGAAAGCACACAGTGCAAGTAGATAAATAGGTACCGCTCCGGCGGGAAGGTAAACGGCGTTTCGGTGCGCTGCTCTGGTTTCCCAGAAGTGGGTTAGTCATGCTGGCCACATGATCCGGAAGCTGTACGCTGGCTCCCTCGGCCAGTAAAGCAAGATGAGCGCTGCAACCCCAGAGTCATCCGCGACTGGACCTAATGGTCAGGGGTCCCTTCACCTTTACCTAGAGTAGTAATCAAGGTAGACAGTACTTCCTGTTTCTCAACAATTTCCAGGGAGCCACAAGTAATGCAGTTGTATCACTCTCAAACTATATGCACAAGTGGCTGTGATTGCATATCAGTGGTTTGTAACTTTCCCCAGGTTCAAGTTGAAAAAGTGGTTCAGGTGTACTCCTGTATTGTGTGTGTGTGTGTGTGTGTGTGTGTGTGTATCACAGTTGGAAGCAATAATGCTTCTCTTGTGCTAGCTATCCTGCTTTAGGATGTCCTACACAAATCTGGTTGGCCATTGTGAGAACAGGATAATTGGTTGACGGGTCACTGGCCTGATCCAGGCAGAGAGAAAAGCTTTCTATAAAACAAGGGCAATAGAGGAAAATGCCCTTCTTTGGATCACTGCCCTATGATATTAGCTAAAATCTCACTCTTGGCTCTCTCTATCTACTGATTACAAGAGTTTCTACTTTGGGCTCATTCTCCACCTCATAATGTCACATTGACTTGGCAACATCATTAAGTAAAGAAGTAGAAAACCACACATGCCTAAATGATGGTTTTGAAGACATTTCTGAGATCTTTTGGATAATGTAAGCAGATGCAGTAATTTGGATAATGGAACCAGAAGGGAAAGTGGGCTGTCATTGGTATAATTCTCAGCTTTGTAATAGAAAATGGCAGGAGCACTGGTAATAATAATGTGAATGAAAATGGTGGGGGTTTAAGGTTGCATTTATAGTTTTTTTCTCTTCTGGTGCGTAAGAATATGTTGAAGGGGAAGCCACATACAGAGTGCCAGCTGAATGGAATTCATGTATCTTATATGCTGAAGAAACAGACAGAGAGAGAAGTAAGTGTTTGTGTGTGTGTGTGTAGAAGAAAGCTTTAATCAGTTTGATATATTAATGGCCCAAACGCATCAAACTTAGAAAGCCCCAAATTTAAGATCTGCTAAACTCTCCATTTGAGTTTGATTTATGAAAATCCTTGTGTCACAATAATCATGCTGGAACTACTTGCTGCTATTATTATTACTCAGAGGCAGGTACATGTTTTAATACAATGGTTTAAAAAATAAAATAAAATCCTGCCTCATTATTTGCATAAATATTTGCGCTTTTGTCCTCATTAGGCTTTATAGAACTTTGTGGGGATGATTCTTCAAAAACATAATGAAGTAAGGAAAAAGAGGGACCATTGCCCCATACCAGCCTTTCCCTTCAAGTTGGAGCCACAGGTGAATTGTGTAGAAATCACCCTTTCCCTAAGAAGATCCATGGAATAAATTTCCACATGTCATTGCAGTTCTACCCTCCAAGAAAAGTGGTGTGCGGACTTTATACCCTCAGGGAACTCTAACCATCAGCTCAATTGCTTAGGAATCTCCCACTTTCCCCCACTCACCTCTCTGTTTGGAATTCCAGAATGTCACAGAAGGCCATGTTCTAAGCTGCACTGTATATTTGCACACCCAGGCTATTCTCACAACCTGAAAATGAGTGCTGCAAAACGATCAGTGCTCTCCTGCAGCTGTCAATTACAAGGAAGTCTCTACAGTGGTGGGCAGGTTATATTGTCAGAGACAGGGAACCTACCAAACAGCCATTGTGTTTATAAAGCCTTAGATGCCTTCAAGTTCTTGCTGTGGCAATATCTCCTCAGTGTGTTCAATGAGGGAAGAAATGCCAGCCATGTCTGAGATGCTGTAAGCTCTGTGATTGTCCCTATACCCACTGAAACTCTACGGGGGCATGGCAAGTACCTGCTGTAGCCATACCTGCTGTGCCTATGACTGCTCCTACTGTTACAACCCCTAGTATGCCAACTGCTGTTCTTCCCCTGAAGTACATCCTGGACCATTGGAAAACAAGATAACGAACCACAAACAAAAACAAACAAACAAACGGCAGGCAACCTAAACATATAGAAAAGATGAGTGCAGTGACTTCGATTGACTTCCCATTACAGTTTTCTTGCTGAGGAACTTCTGATAAACTTCTAAAGAACCTCAAGGTTACCTGGGAGACTCTTTGCATGAAAACCGCTATATTAATCTAAAAGTATTGAAATTAAACCTCTCTATGGACTACTGGCTTTCAGCAAGCATATTGACTTCTGTTTAAAAGGCACCCTTTTCTGTAGAAGAAATTGGGAAAATGTGTGTCCAAGAGGAATGGAAAATAGATTTCCCCCACCTGATTAGGGGTACACTTTTGTTGCCTTTCAGCTTCCATTTTGCCAGCTGAAGGTCAGAGAAATGAAATCAATTATTGTCTTCCAAATTCCAATACTGTATTGAAAAGCTCAATTTAGCTGCAGCTGCCTTATTAGTAACCATCCTTGTGCACCAGTGGTATGTCTTCTGAACTATTCAGAGGGGAGAAGCATTGCATTGAAGAAAAAGCCACTCTAATTGTGGAGGCCCTTTCCAAGAGGATGTGTACATAAGAAGTAATTAAATGTAATGGACATTGCAACCTCTAAACAATAATAATGGTATTAGTTAAAATCAATGGGTTGCTACTTGTACATTTGTTTACCTGTTGTTGAAGACAAGAGTCTAGTTGGGAAAAGGGAAATAAAAGGTATTTTCTGTTTCAGCTAATGATGAAAAACTGCAAGAATGGTCTTTTGTCTGTTCTGTGCTTGTACAATTCTCAAAACAAATGTTAGGGATGAAGCGTTCTAGGGACTGTGATGGAAGTGGGGCCATAGCTCACTGGCAAAGCACATGCTTTGCATGCAGAAGGTTGCAGATACAATTCCTGTTATCTGGTGAAAAAAGAACCAGAAGTAGATGAAGAGATTTCGGGGAAGCAACTTCCTGTATGAGTACATAATTCTGCGCTATATGGAATTTTTTTCTCCCCTGTTTAGGGCCTATCTTATGTGTGTCTGCCTGCCATGGAATCTCAGCAAGTAGTAAACTATTATGATGTTCTAAGCTGCACCTTGTACATCTGCAGCCAGGCCATTGCTCTTCACAATGTGAAAATGCACCAAGCAAAAAACCCACTTCTGCTCTGCAGCTGTGGACTGAAAGGAAAGATTAACACTGGCAGCCTTTCCAGAGACTAAATTAAAGCCTGCAGAGCTTGTCTTGCCTGCTTTTATTAGGCCTTAGATGGCTCCAAGTTCTTGCTGTGGCGACATATCCCCATGTTGTTCAATGAGAGAAGAAATGCTAGCCAATGAATAGAGTTTTAGATTTAGATATCAAAAACCTAGGTTGCCACACTTGTTCAACTCAGCTCATTTGAGAAACAATGGACAATAAATCTACATATCAAGGCTGCAATTCTAACTCCACTAACTTGGGAGTAAGCCCTATTGAATTCAATGCAACTAACTTCTGAGTAGGTATACAAAGGATTGAGCTGTAGGCTATTTGCAATGGTCCCATTGAACCCAACAGAGAAAATTAATCATGACTTGGCCTCCATTGGCATGAATGGCACTTAAATTGAACAGTCTGAATCTGGATCCAACCCACTGAAATACATTCTGTTCCTGGTTCTTTAGCATCTGTTCATTAATAGTTTTTGTTGTTGTTTTTTGCTGTTGCTCGCATTGTACTTTCCCCCTTGTCTTCTAAATCATTTGGTATTACTTCATAATCTTTTTGGGTTGTAGGTTGTGTTTCTTGGAACTTTTTCCCGTATCTTTCTCCTGTACATATGTGGTGTTTCCTTTCCTTCTTTCTTTTCTTCCCTCATTCTCTCCTATTTTTCTTGTATTTCTTTCCTTTCATTATGTATGAATAAGGTGTTCCTATGACATCTGTTACCAGAGGTTCCCATTATCCATCTTCTCACTGAACCCTTACAGAATCTTCTTCCTTCAGTAACTTCCTTCCTTAAGTAATTTTGCACTTCTGTCATAATATGTTTTCTGTTTATGTTTTCTGAGTTTATTATTTTCTTCTCATCTCCCTTTTGGATGTTAGCTGAAAGTAGTTTATTTGTGGTTGGAAGACTTCATTTCTTTCTCTTGTTCAATAACAGCTGGGCTGGAAATGTGCCTTGCACTATTGGTGTGCAGTCCATAAGCCTGTGTATATGTCTTAATTAGCATAATTAGCTTTTTTCATCTTGTTGCTCATAATGTGTACTTTAGTTCAACTGTGGATAGTATGTGGTCATGATGTGGTTTTAAAACAGCAGTGTTAGGTGAAAGCTGAAAATTCAGCAGATATACGTTGTGGCCTGTTACCAGTTAGAATTCCATCACATAGTCCATGTCTTACTAGAATTTACTAAAGGGACTATCCAGGTATAGTGGTACCTCTAATTACGAACTTAATTTGTTCCGGAGGTCTGTTCTTAACCTGAAACCGTTCTTAACCTGAGGTACCACTTTAGCAGCTGCGCCGCCAGCGCACGATTTTTGTTCTCATCCTGAGGTAAAGTTCTTAACCGAGGTACTACTTCCGGGTCAGTGGAGTCTGTAACCTGAAGTGTTTGTAACTCGGGGTGTTTGTAACCCGAGGTACCACTGTATCTGGTATGTCTGGATACTGACTGTAATAGGCCACAATGAGCAAATAATTGTTTCCAATCACATGTGAGCAGTTTCAGTTTGTTACTATGGCCTGGCAGGCATCATTGGTTATTTTTTTCCTTTCCCTTTCCCTTTCCCTTTTCTTTCAAAAATGTGGAACACTTATATAACTGTCTGTCCTACCCGTGGACAATATAGGATGTACCGTGCTTGTCTCTGTGCCAAAATAGCCTATAACACGATTGGTCTTAATGATTTTAGGCTGATGATTTGATATTACCAAAGTCCATTTTCTGTTGCTGATTCTGCTTTGACAAGCCAGCCTGGATAAGCAGTAATGTATGTGATTCTCATTTAAAATAATAGTATCCTTTGTATATCATTTTGTGCAAAGTCAACCAGCCAAAATATGATTATAAAAACAGGCAAAATAATAATTCATGGTAGCTAACTTTCTTTCTACACTTTCTCTTGGATTGTGAATGCATATGCTTGAACATAAATTCAAATGAAAAAATGAAAACAAAACAAAACAAAACTGCACTCCATAGCTTCTTAATGCTCCAATGCAGTTCTCAGCATATGCATTTTGATAAATGACTCTCCTTGCCCTCTGTGCTTTTAGTTATTGGGGCTTTTTTGTCTTTCTTCTGCTCAAGATGCTTTTATATATTGATCATACTGTTGATGGTCTTTCTTTCTTTCTTTCTTTCTTTCTTTCTTTCTTTCTTTCTTTCTTTCTTTCTTTCTTTCTTTCTCTGATTTTAAATTGTGAACCACCCAGAGGACACAGCTGATTGTGCAGCATAGAAATACCTAAATAAATAGATCAATTTCAATGCAATATTTCATACATATTTTCGCTGCCTTCTCCACTGATTAATGGGGGGCATAGAACAGAACAGACTTATGGGCAAGGATATGTGAATGTAAGAGACGGATCAAAAATAGACTGCTCTACCCTTCACTATTTAAAACAGTAGAATGGGAAACCTGTGGTCCTCCAGATGTTGCCAGACTCCTAATCCCATCAGCTGCAGACAGCATTGCCTATGGTCAGGGATGATGAGAATTGCAGTTCAGTGACAACTGGAGGGCCACAGGTTTTTCAGCATGGCTTTAAAACTTTTCATTAACTGCAGATTTTTTTGGGGGGGGGTATATTGCACACTGTACTGTTGTCAACCCCAACGTTAAAGGAACTTATTTTGACTACCGGAATTAAAAGCCCCCATAATATCTAAGCACTAGTAAATCTCATTGCATGGGGCATGGGGTTGGACAGACTTCAGACCCTGCAGTTTCTGCCAGTTGAACCACTGGAATCCAATTCTTTTTAGCTGACAACTTTTGATACCTTTTGTATGACTGCTCTCCTATGCTCCCCAATTTCTATCTATCTTGACATGTCACAAAGAAGAAGCTGTGGATTTTGTTATATAGCCTTTTCTCTGCTTGGTGAACATGTGCAAAAAGAGTGAATGGTGCTGTTTTTCAAGGAGAATTCTTATTGTTCAGATATATATATATATATATATATATATATATATATATTCTTCAACAGTTTCAGCAACCATTAAAGTAAAGGTAAAGGTACCCCTGCCCATACGGGCCAGTCTTGACAGACTCTGGGGTTGTGCGCCCATCTCACTTAAGAGGCCAGGGGCCAGCGCTGTCCGGAGACACTTCCGGGTCACATGGCCAGTGTGACATCGCTGCTCTGGCGAGCCAGAGCTGCACACGGAAACGCCGTTTACCTTCCCGCTGGTAAGCGGTCCCTATTTATCTACTTGCACCCGGAGGTGCTTTCGAACTGCTAGGTTGGCAGGCGCTGGGACCGAGCAGCGGGAGCGCACCCCGCCGCAGGGATTCGAACCGCCGACCTTTCGATCAGCAAGTCCTAGGCGCTGAGGCTTTAACCCACAGCGCCACCTGTGTCCTTCAGCAACCATTACTCCATGTTAAATAATGGTAAATCCTTCCCTCTCTGAGCATATAGGAGTCTCTCCACTGCAAACATATATTGAAACAATAATTATATATATATATATAGAAACAATAATCCATATCCATTGGTCTACACTCAGTTTCAGTTTTGTATGTTCAGTTTCTACTTCCTGTTGTATTTGGCATGTTTTTCCAGCCTTATGTCTCCCATTTCCATTTTTTCTATTATTTTTTGGAAAAGAATGCCAAGGATTAAATAGCTTTATCCCCTGGCATCACTCCAAGTCCTAGGTAGAACTCGTTCTCTCTAAATGTCAGATTATCCAGCTATCTCTCTATCACTCCATTTAGAACTTCATTTTTGTTTTCAAAAATCTTAGCCTCAACAGTTATTCCTTTGAATTTTGCAAAAATTGTTCCATCTCTCAGTCCTGCCAATTCTTTGTCATCTAGAGCCTCTATGTCATTTCTGATGCCATTTTCCAATTCAATCATCTTTAGTTTAGTTTCCATTCCTAATTTCATTTAGTGTTCTTTCTAATTTTGTCAATTTTTAATCTATTTTTTCTCTAAAGCCTCTGTTCTTCCATTAAGAGACTTGGTTTGTTCTGTCATCATCTACTTAAAAATATCCACAACAAGCAAGGATGACATTCTGTATATTGAGGCTTTTCCTACTTCACTTGAAAAAATAATTATTATTAGGACTTTTGTCTTTATACAGCTTCCATCACATCTTTCACGTCTTGCAGCTATCATGTTTTGATAACAGCACAAGACAATAAAATTCAATTCCTAGGAATACTGTGTCAATGGGCAAAGGAGCATTCAATTTCTTAGACACACTTCTGTCGAAGAATAAAAAACAATTCGCTAAAAGGTTCACAGAGATTCCCCTTGTCCATTTAAAACATCAGCATTTTTTGTCATAAATCCAGCTTTTTGTTGCTTTTTGTGATCACATAAGCAGTAACTTACTTTCCTTCTCCTTTTTTATTATGGAAAGCAGTTAACTGGCCACGTGCTGGTTTTTGCTGACAGATGCAGAAACTGTTAAGTTGCAAATTATCCCCTTTGAAAGATACCGTAATTAAGAAAGGGAGGTATTTGTGATCCCAGTGTCCATAATAGGACTGCTGCGTGGTTTGGGCAAGATGGTGGTCCTTGGCTTCCAGTCGCTCAATCCACAGGGCGGGACAACAACCCTTTGGCAGTCTCCCTATCCTGTGAGAAACAACTTTTCAAACAAGAGAAGAGTAATTCCTTCATTCAAAATTAATTTTGGAAGTGAAAGCTGACGGCCAAACTTGTGTCTGGCCAGGCATGCCAATTCCAAGGGGCTGAAGCTTCCCACTCCTCGCAATGTCCACTGGGCAGAGGAGGCCTGGCAGGAAGTCACACTGGGCCATGTAGTTTGGATTTGGATTTGATATCCCGCTTTATCACTACCCGAAGGAGTCTCAAAGTGGCTAACATTCTCCTTTCCCTTCCTCCCCCACAACAAACACTCTGTGAGGTGAGTGGGGCTGAGAGACTTCAGAGAAGTGTGACTAGCCCAAGGTCACCCAGCAGCTGCATGTGGAGGAGCAGAGACACGAACCCGGTTCCCCAGATTACGAGACTACCGCTCTTAACCACTACACACACTGGCACTGTAGCATTGGGAGGGCAAATGTCACATTGGGAGGAGGCCTGGTTGGCCTCTACTGATGTGACAGTCATCATACATGTCACGTGCATGATATGTGTTACATCCACACACACACTCGCAAAGTCGGGTGCAACATGATGCCTTTGTGTCTAGTATCATCCAATGCCATGGTGCTATTTCTGACAAACAACCTTCAGTTTCCCCTAGAAATTGCTCCTACCATTCTTTACTATGGGCTACTTGGATGAAGATCATAGTTTGGGAACCCATGCTACACAGGATTGTTGTAAGGAGGGCAATTAGATAATGCATGTGTGGCACCCAAAGCACTGTACAAAGTATTGGTGATTAAGTTCCCACTGTGTTGATTAGGACTCAATGCTAGCTATGTGCACATAGGACTATAGTCTTATCTAGATAGTGAATCATTACAGATTTTCAAAGATGCTCAGAATTTGGTATAAGCTCTATTCCTATTCCTACCACAGCATTTAAACTTCCTTCTTTTTCCCAGATTCCAAAACACTGAATTTGGTTTGCTAATTGACTCAGGTTAAAGATTCCTTCCCAGGCTGGTGTATGCATATGATCCTTTGTTTAACGTCATTCTTTTCAAAGCAGGAGCTACAGCTTGTCTTCATCCTTATAATTAACTTGTCAGTAACTTAATAAACATCTTGCATCATCTCAGTGGGAGTTTAAAGTCATCAGGATGAAAAAAAAATTAATCCCATAGAGCCCTGTATTATAGATGCAAAGTATAACCTTGTGTGCTGTTAACAGTCTGGCAACATTTTCCATGAAAAAGGGAAATAGCAGGTTCAGGAAAGGGACACACAGGCAGCAAGACAAATAGCTAGTTCATACTAATGTCCTGGAACATGAGGAAGATTCACTGACCTTGTGGCCAAACAACACTCATGCAAAAGAAATTAGTGAACAACCTCAGAAGTCATAAACCAATATAAATTTTCAAAGTGCTGCTGTATAAAATTAATGTATAAAATTGCAACCATCCAAACTGAAGTTAAGTCATCCTCATGCTACTCAGCTGAAGAAAGGGTTAAAAAGATTTGGTAGAAAGGCTAATGCATCACCAAATCAGGCTTCTGACGGGTCTAGTGAAGTAGTATTCATGTTTTGCAAGCTGGTATCCATTTATTAATTATGTCAAGGGTGGTCAACCTGGTGCCAGTTCCTTTCAGCCCCAGTCATCATAGCCAACGGTTGGAGATGATGAGACTTGAAGTTCACTAACATCTGGAGGACGTGGGTGGCGCTGTGGTCTAAGCCACTGAGCCTCTTGGGCTTGCCGATCAGAAGGTCGGCGGTTCGAATCCCCGTGACGGGGTGAGCTCCTGTTGCTCGGTCCCAGCTCCTTCCAACCTAGCAGTTTGAAAGCATGCCAAAAAGTGCAAGTAGATGAATAGGTACTGCTCTGGCGGGAAGGCAAATGGCATTTCCATGCGCTGCTCTGGTTTCAGTGTTCTGTTGTGCCAGAAGCTGCTTAGCCATGCTGGCTACATGACCTGGAAAAACTGTCTGTGGACAAAGACTGGCTCCCTTGGCCTATAAAGCAAGATGAGTGCCGCAACCCCAGAGTCATCTGCGACTGGGCTTAATTGTCAGGGGTCCTTTACCTTTACCTTTTTTAGCATCTGGAAGGCACTTCATTGGCTAACAATATGCTAATAAAGCTCCTCCACCCCACACCTACACATGCTTCACTTTGAAGGGCTTCTTTTACATATGCATTATGATAGTCACAATTGTATTGCTGATATAGGCCTTCCCTTATTGCGCGGATGTAAAAACTATTGCCCTACAAGTATTTTTGTAGTACATAACATCCTGACATCATGGGCCCCCAATTCCTGTCATAAGGAAATGGGTACTTAGCAATACTTTCTAGAGTTCATTCATTGTGAGTTGTTTGCTTTTTGTTCATTTATCAAAACCAATAAAAATATTTCCTAAACACAAATCACATCCTGCCATCTTTGTTTAGCCTTGTACACATGGTCAACAATGTGCAAAGAAGTTTAAGGAGATCCAATCTGCACACACACACACACACACATCCAGCCAGCTACTCCCAGGTGGATAACATCTGCTGTACTATTAGTAATGGAACCAGGCCCATGCAGAGCTTGATTGAGGTGTGGGGCAAGAGTCTTGTTAGAATAAAGTTATAAACTCAGACTAAAAAGCAGCCTACTTAAAAAGTAGAGACATCACCTTGCCAACAAAGGTCTGTATAGTAAAAGCTATGGTTTTCCCAGTAATGATGTATGGAAGTGAGAGCTGGACCATAAAGAAGGCAGATCGCCGAAGAATTGATGCTTTTGAATTATGGTGCTGGAGGAGACTCTTGAGAGTCCCATGGACTGCAAGAAGAACAAACCGATCCATTCTTAAGGAAATCAGCCCTGAGTGCTCACTGGAAGGACAGATCGTGAAGCTGAGGCTCCAGTACTTTGGCCACCTCATGAGAAGAGAAGACTCCCTGGAAAAGACCCAGATGTTGGGAAAGATGGAGGGCACAAGGAGAAGAGGACAACAGAGGACGAGATGGTTGGATAGTGTCTTCGAAGCTACAAACGTGAGTCTGACCAAACTGCGGGAGGCAGTGGAAGACAGAAGTGCCTGGCGTGCTCTGGTCCATGGGGTCACGAAGAGTCGGACACGACTAAACGACTAAACAACAACAACAACAAAAAGCAGCCAGGCCCTGGCATGTTCCCCTACCCCAGCTGGCTTAGCCATCTGAAGCTTGGGACAAGTGTACCTGGCTGCCCTCCCTATGCACCTACCTGGATGGAACCATGCCAACCAAAAACAACTTTACAGTGTCAGCAGCTCCTACCCCATTGCCCTTGGAACAAGGCTTCAGGCCCTGACACCCGTGGCCACTGCTCCACACAGTTGCCTAGCAAATAGATCTCACTGGATATAGTAGCAGCACTGAATGTGGAGAAGAGGTGTGGCCCCAGCTAGATGAGTTCTGCAGCAGCCATCAGTGGGTGCATAGGGGAGAGAGATGAGGCAGAATCTTTCAAGGGGCCACAAAATCCTGGAGGCCAAACGTCGAGTCCCAGAAGTTGTACAGATTTCTCTATGTTCATAAATACTAAAACAAAATACAATGGAGGGCAGAGCTCCTGTACATTGAATCTGCCAAAGTCTCCTCTTCTGTGCCTTATTACCTTACCCCTTTACATATGGCTATCTTATATCAGGTCCAAACATTCCAAAGTTTCAATCTTGATGATCAATAGGTTCCTAACCTTTTAACTGGAGATGCCAGGAAGTGAACCAGGGACTTTTTGCATGGAAAGCACGTGCCTTCCCACTGAACTATGGCCCTGCCTTTCCTTCCCTTGGTCACCATAAAACACAAAGGTTTGTATCATGATCACTATTCCTCCCACATCAAACAAAACTTTGAAGAAGGGGGGGGGGAATCAGGTAATGGAAAACATATTTAATAAACTTCCACATTGCCTCTTTGAGTTCTCACAATTGCACCTTTAATTTCTGGCTATTCCTGGGTCATCTCAAAATCAACTTGTGTAGGTTTTCCAAAAAGAAAATCTAGAAAAAACAATTTGCATCTAAATACAACAGAATGGCTAGCAGGGTTGTAAAACAGAATAATCAATCTGCTGGATAGAATGAGACTTTTATCATAAATACTTACTAAAGAAGGAATATCTGACAACAGATCAGTTCAATTAATATAGCAAAAGCAGCAAGGTCTGTCTACCTTTGCATTTTGTGTTAATATCCCCCTTTCCTTGCCTCTATATTCCTCTCTAGAGGCCAATCTGTAAGTAAAGCTACACTGTGTCTGCAGAGTAATCTGGATCTGGCTGGCAGCCTATGAAGGAAATCCGGCATACTGAATATTTATACTGAAGATTATTTAATGCTGTATTGATCTGAAGCTTCTATTATAACCTGGGAAATGTAGATGTTATAGCCCGTGGCTCTTGCTACCGTGCATAGCCATTGCAACCACACATGGTTGTTTTGCCTAGAGTTTCCACATACTGAAAAGCAAAAAAAGAGGACAGCCCAAGCCACTGCCAACCCAAGCTGGGGAAAGAGGCGTGTGGGTGCAGGCGCGCAGGGCCACTGTGCCCATGCTCCTCTTTCCACAGCTCGGGCTGGCAGTATCACTGATGACGGAAATTAGGAGGCAGAGCATTATAACATTAAAAAAGCCTGCTGGATTAAGCCCAATGGTCTCTCTAGCCCAGCGTCTTTTCTCACAATGGCCAACCAGATGCTGGTTGGAAAACCAGCAAGCAGGATTCAAGCACAGGTGAACTCTCCTCTCCTCTGGTTTCTAGCAACTGGGATGCACCTGGCTCATCCGTCTTTGCCCTTGGATTGTGAAAAGATCTTCATGCTTGGGTGGCATGGTGAGTAGGAACCAGGCAGAGGGCCTTCTCGGTAGTGGCGCCCGCCCTGTGGAACTCCCTCCCATCCGATGCCAAAGAGATAAACAACAACCTGACATTTAGAAGACACCTGAAGGCAGCCCTGTTTAGGGAAGTTTTTAATGTTTGACATTTTGATGTATTTTTAATCTTTGTTGGAAGTGACTGGGGAAACCCAGCCAAATGGGCTGGGTACAAATAACAAATTATTATTATTATTATATAAATAATCACCTCATTTTCAGAACTGTAACTTGGTCACCTAATTGTCATAAGTCACGCAAGATAGACAGGATAAAATAGGGAGGGAATAGCCACAATGACTCAAGAATTGGGGTTGGGATGTGTATAATGGGGATGGAAACAGCACTGAATTAATTGAATTTTATTTTATTTTATGGAAGCTGTCTTGGGTATCATCCTGTATTAAAGAATCACAGTGCATTGGGATTTTTGCTCAAAATTTGAAGTTGCGTAAATATGCACATGTTTTAAGTTACCTTAGGATGCACATTTGTTAGGTACAATCCTGGGAGTGATTATGCAGATCTACCAAGCAGCTCAAAATGGTATACTTAGGGCCACTGTTTGTCAGCACTTACATGCTTGTTCTTGTTTTGAGATAGGACTGCTAGGTTGAAAGCCAACAACTCAAGTCATTCTAGCTTGACTTGACAGGCTCCATTTTAAAGATCTACAAGATGATAAGTGTCTGAAAACTCTTTACCAGATGCAAATGAAAAGAAGATCCACAGATCAATGTCCATTTAAAACTCCCATTTTTGAAAACCTTTCTATTTCTATGCAACCTAAACGCTTAGTAGCTCATCATCTGGTGTTGCCTCTGTCATCAAATGTTGATTCACCAACACCTTGTACATGTTTGATTTCTTGAACATGCACTGACATTTATGCATGCACATAGAATCAACTGATTAGGGCAAATGGGTGGGATTATGCAAGGTGATGCCTTTCTCAGTTCAATTGATTGAATTGTATTTGTTTCATATCCTGGCTGTTCACCTCTTTCCCAAGACAACTTGCAGATCTGATGCCAACGATTCTTTCCTTATGTAAAATGTAATGGCATGGGCTCATATGGAAGATGAATGGGATAAACTGTAAAGCACTTTCCCAAACGAAAGTGCTATATAAATGATAAACAATGATGTCTGGTAGAGACAGGCTGTCTGCATGGTTTATAGATAGCTCAGGCTTTTGATCTGTCACTGCAGAACATGATTAAAATTGCTGATGTTTTTGGGAAATGGTTCTACTTTTCCTTAGCTTGGTGATCCAGAATCATAAAAAGCTGCTCATTAGGGAAGCATAGATTATGTAGGGAAATTCTATGCCTGTTTTGAAGGATGGGACATTTTTAGGTATTCATCACCTTTCCTTGTATAGCTGAAGTGTAGTGGGGCGTAACTCTCCATGGTCTGATTGAGATGTGCATTTTGCAGTGATAATGGTCAATCTCTCCTGAAACTGGAGGTGATGTCTGAAATACTGATTAGTTTCTGTAATTGGATGCCTGGCAATTTTGTTTCATTTGTCTTAAGGGAAAATACATTTCGTCTGTCCACCAGTGCAGTTTACTCATACAGCAACTTCGGGAAGTAAGGCACATTTACTTTTTAAAAATTGCACCCCAGGTTATAGACAGTGAACATGCTAGTTCTACCCAGAGTAAATCCACTGAAATTAACAAACATGATAAATTTAGGCCTGTTATTTTCAATGGGTCTACTCAGAGTAGATCCACTGAAATTAACAAATATGATCAACTTAGTCCCATTACTTTCAGTGAGACTACTCTGAGTAAACCTTAATTGGATACAGCCCATAGTATTTAAGGACTTGATGAGATCCAGATCAGGTGCTGTGGGGCATATAATAACACAACTGTAGGAGAGAACAGGCCTCCTACTGTATATTTCTGGTACTATACTGCAATTATGGAGAAGCTTACACATCAAATCCATGTCATCAAGGGACAAGAGAAACAGAATGCCTGCTTTTCAGAATAAAGCAGTTTTATATTTTATTCTAATAAGGCTGACAGTACAAGGACACCTCCAATATGCAAGAATTTGGAAAGATAATTAATGATTCAAGTGTCTGGAGAATTACCATCAGTTAATGTTATTTATGATGCCTTATGTCTGTCTATTTGACAATATGATAATGATGATTGTCTTCTCCATAGCAAGAAAGGATATTGGGTGATATAAAACTAAGTCATACTCTTTAGTATGACTAACGTTCAATGTTGCGCATTATGTTGATATTGTAGTTGTCACTGGTCTTTTTCTCTGGCTTGGAGTTTTATTTGCTTTTTGGTGTTTCAATTTAATACCTGTAAGTAACTGTAGTTCTCAAAAGAAATATGGGATTTGGATCTACCACTCTGAAACTGATCAGATCTCCCCTGCACTGCTCAGACAAGTGAGAAATGAGAGTGGTGAAAAGGGGGCTGGACTGCATGGGGAGGGGAGTTAGAAGCAAACAGGGAGGAGAGCAATGATAGGACATTTCTGAGCAAGAGAGAGAAGTAAACTTATGTTTCTTGGAGACTTTGCATACTAACTGGAGAACCTGCATATTTCCTGGAGAATGTACAAAATTCAATCAACATTTGCACATTCTACCAGGCTGGTTGGAGAGTATGCATAATAGCTGGAGAATGTATAAAATTCAGTTGATATATGCACATTCCCAAAAGCCTATTCCTCTTTATGGATGGATTATGTGCACATTCTCCATAAGGCCTGATGAATGTGCACAACTCATATAAATGTCTTCACATTGGGTTCAGATTGTCAAAACAGTGTTGCCTTGTCCTGAAGCCTCACAATTTAAATTCTACAATTGGGTAAGTAGCTTAGAATGTTATTAGTCATAGCACTGAGAGTGGCTGTCTGATGCCCGATGGCAAGGCAGCTTTGATTGACTTCTCATAGCACAAAGATGTCCTGAAAAGTGTGGGATCAGGTTTTCTTTAGTGTTAAGTGAATGGAATGCTTGTATATGGCACCATCTGGCAATACTGAAAATTGAAGTGCCCTATTTTATCTGCAGGAAAAGGTGCAGGCTGAAAACTAGGTATATAAATTCATGTTCCCTTGCAGTGTGCATGCAATGTGCCTGAGGCCTAAAGCTGTCCAGATTGTAATGTACGACATGGCCTGAAATAGGCACTTGCGTGACGACATGGCATTCTGCTGTAAATTCTTGACATCCACTGTTTTTCTGAAAGACAGCAGCATGCTAGTATATAACAGACAAGAGCTCTAAAGGATGCTGGGTTTTCTCAGGAGCTGATGGGGCTTATGGTATATAATTACCATAAGAAGAGTCTGCTGGATCAGGCCAATGACCCATCTAGTCCAGCAACCTGTTCTCAGATGGGCTAACCAGATGCTTATGGGAAACCTGAGAGCAGGACCTGAACACAACAGCACTCTCCCAACTTGTGATTCATGCAGATGTATGCTACCCCTGACAGTGGAGGTAGACCACTCTATAGCCATCATATGTTCTTAGCCCTGACTTGGTACCAGACACAGAGTCCTCCAAGGATGAACCAGATGTCCCACAGGTCAAGGGCCTTTTAAGAGAATCAAAAGAATTGTGATAGATGCATCATTACTTGTGCAGATTCACATAAACAATATTAGCCCCATTGTTGTCTCTGGTTAAGAGGTCTTGAAGGTTCCTGAAGTCATCTAAATCTTGTGAAGCCTGTATCTCTCATATTGCTTTTAGCACTTTGGGACCCTTCGTGTTTGACTAAACTTAAAAATCTCTTGATTTTCTTTCTCCAATTAAGGCTCCAGTTATGAAATGCAACCATCAATTTCTTCAAGCTTCTTTCTTTTTAGGCAAAGGAGCCAAAGAGAATTCCACCTGTTGTAGGCTCAGAATACATTCTACTCTCAGTTTCTCCATATGAAACCAGATGCACACTGTGCAAACTAAGAGATTAGTTTGAAAGGCATACTTGTAACCCCCACCCCAATCCAATCCTGGTGCTTGGTGTTACTTTATGAGATTGTGCTGTGTTTTCATTATCTTATCATTCTGGGCAGCAGCACAATATTATGAACTTGTAATGCAACCCTAGAACTCATCAAAATGTGATAAATAGCAATTTCAGAATCCAGATAATAAATGCATGATCCCAGTTCCCAGAAGTGAACAGGAACAAAGTGAACACTGAGTATCAGTGAAGTTTGTAAATCAGCAGGAACATGCTGTGATATCTGGGTTGTGTATATTAGAAGGAATTGGAGTTCTTGTGATTTTATTGAGAATCTTAAAACATTCACATCTTGTAATGGGAGTGGGTGGAAATCTAAACAGCACATTAAATCATTCACCAAAGATATTTAAAATTAAGACCCAGCTCTATGATTGAGGTTTATCCTTTCCCTGGTGAATATTTATCACAAACGACAGTGACATCTTTGATTTTTATATAAGCTCTCTACTCCATGGATCTGTACTACCTTCCCTGTGATACAGTTTATTTCCTGCATCTCTGAATGTTACGGGGCTATATTTCTCAATGGCACCGAAATTGTACTAGAGTGCTTTTATTAATGGCGGTGCAAACACCTTTTCCTTCAGTCACCTCTCAAGCAGCATTGCAGATGCAGTGCTGTGGCTTGATAAGATGCCCTAGTAGAGGCATCATTTTCAACAATGTGCAGAGCCCTACTGATAAACACCCAAGATGCATAATTGCATGTGATAGTAACACTTTATAGTAGTGTTAAGGGTTTAATTTAATGGTGCTTGAAGAGTCAAATGAGTGTTCTGTTGATGCCTTGAGTAGTAGAAAAGGAATAATCATCACTTTATGGAACCTTTACAAAACTCCATTGGGAAATGGCTTGCCATTGTTCTGGGCATACCAAGAGGAGATCAGGGGAATCTTCTATTATCCTTTTATTGGATTTATTTCCACCACCCCCATCCCATAACATGCATCTTCAGAAAGGTAGAAGTTCAATGGTCTTGAAATCTCAGCTTACGATACACAAAACAGATGCAAACATAATTGGTGAGCTTTAGAGACTTCATAAACTCCAGTAATAAAGGGCAACAGGATGAAAAATTAGAAAAGGTCACCTTTCAAATGAGGTTTATAAAAGCCTGATCCTAAAATTTGCTTCAGTAGCACATAATTGATTAGGATGGGAGATAAAAAAACAGCTGCACTAACACAACATTGCAACATGTGATGGTTATACCGGTGTCACAAAGCTGATGTAGCGGTGTGGCAGATGGATACAATGGCACAGTAATCACCAAGCAATAGCCAAGAACTTTGTTGTTGGCTAGCTGGATCCCCAGTTCTCACTGGAATATTTTCAAATGCATAATTACACCATAGGATGGAATCTGCTAGGCTTGTCAGCTGTAGCATGATTGGTAATGTGGTTAATCCAACTCTAGACTATGCTAGGTATCTTTGTCACCTTTTGGGATCCAGAGGACATGCATTTCATATTGATAGGAACCAACGTTTTTTCTGGTCACTTATCTAAGTATCTTACTCATGGAGGCTCCCTTTCATGCAGTGTTCTAAACTGTGTGGAGAACCTCTACAAGTTCAGAAATCTCCCTCCTTCAGACCTTTGCTCCCCACCTAAATTGGTGGAGAATGATGGGGAGCTTGGTATACTCATCCCCACTTACAAGTACACTTTAGACACAAGCCGACCACCTGCATAGGGTTTTTGTACACAGTACGTGGGGCTCTAGCTCAGGGCATTTGTATTCTCTTCCACATGTTTGGAAAGTATGCCTTTATTGTCACAATTCATAATAGCAGGATCACACAACGGAGCCCAGATTCTGCTAATGACAATGCTAATTCACAGTAGGAAATTATTGGCTGACAATCCCAGTTAATATTTGGCTCATTTCCACCCCACGGTTGAGATGGGATAGCTGGAACGGGATCAGACAGATCCCCACAGTTCAGTTGCCGCCATGGTGTCTTTTGCATACACTTGGGTAGCTTGTTGTTTGCTCAGTCATATCAAGGCTATTTAATTATTTAAATGATCAAACAGTTTACAACCAAATGAGCGCTAATGACACGAATATAGATGAGAGTTAATTAACACGCTGGATAATTTATTTGACTGTAGAAGATTTCATGCTAACAATCATCCTCGTGCCCTTGTGGTGTTTGTTTCAGACATTTCACATTTGCTCACCTGTTGCCCGGGAAGATAGCTCAGCAGCTTGTGTTTTTAACTAGTCAGTTGATAATAGGGCATAACTGGTTGCCTAGGATTCTGTTGTTGTTGTTTAAAAAATGCACACCAACCACACACACACAGAAAAGCAGTAGGTCGACAAATTAATTAGAGCAGAATTGTACATTTTCTGCACAAGTAAATGAAAACTGACTGTTTCACATATTGTGTGGGGTTATAAGATTTTAGGAAGCAGGGGGTTGGGGAATCTAAGCTAATGTAAAACAATGGCTGTGCAAGAGCCACCTGGGAAATTCATAACAAGCTAGCAGACTACAGCTAAGTTGCATACGTACAATTAAATACTCCATTAGCAATTTTTAGCATACCATTTTACATGTTCCTGGCAGAGAACAGGGCGACATTTATTTATTTAACAGCAATCCTAAACAGGTTTACTCAGAAGCAAGATCTTCTAAGATCAAGGAGACAAGGTGAGGGGACTTATCCTGACTCAGAACCTAGTCCCTGAGAACACCTACCAGAGTGTGACACATAGTACTGAGATTTCGATCCTTTTCAAAGACCTTGCTTTCTATCCCACCAGGGTGGCTGCAGAGTTCCCTCCTGCAAGAAGTTAGACTAGGTCCATCCTATGAGGCTTTTAAGGGTGTTTAACTAGAATTCTGCAGTTTTAATTGCCTGCTCACAATGTTGCAAAATTTTATAATGTTTTAAACTGTCTTAATGATATTGTAAACTGCTCCCCCCCCCAGGGGAGTGCTAGGACTGAGAGCTGTCTAGAAACACCAAATAAACATTCATGCAGTGGTTCCCACAGAGTCAGGCAACATACATAGGAGCCCCATAACACCTCTCAAAATGGCAAGGAGGATTTATCTCACATATCACACATAAATCTGGAAAATTGGGAGAGTAATAAAAAAATGTCATTGCTTTCAAGAATCAACACAGCTGGCTATCTTTGGAGGATCCACCACCCCAGCAAGGGGTCCCCTGGTTTGAAACCCTGGATTTGCCCAGTTGCCTTTCACTTTGGCCCAAACAATAGTGGAAGTGGGAAGAGAACCTGTTGTCTGCTTGCTCATTCTTTAGTTCACTGTTGATTTTAATTAGTTTTTTTAATGTCTTTAAACAACTGTTTTAGCAGTCTTATTCATAATCTTAACTTATTTTTTGTAAAGTGCTAGATCTAGGGTACTGTTAGTGAATGGTAAAAAATTAATGGTCAGGGGTGTTGCAGGTGACACTAGCCTCTGTCCCTCTTTCCTTCCCTCCCTCCTCTGATACCCTCGCGTGTCTCTGCCTCCCAAAGGCTACACAGCTGTTTGTTGCAGCAGTCCTGGCTATAAGCTCCACAGGCGAATGGTACCTCTGGGGTTGGCCAGGGGGTGCTGGTTGCCAGGAGCTGAGGTGGTCTTGGTGTAAGCAAGCAAGTGGGAGGGGGATCCCAGTCAGCCAGACCACCAGCCTTTGCTGTTGGGAATGGACAGACTAGTGGGAGGCCAGGCAGGCAGGTGCTGCTCTGAGCTTTCTTGTGCTTGCTGTGTGCAAGGCCTGGCTGGAAGCTGAGTGCCCACTGCTGCCACTGCCACCTCCCAAGATAAGGTGCTGGCCTCAGGTTCACATTTGGTCAGTCTCTGTTGGGCTACTAAGACTCGGGGTGTCTTCTTCCAAGGCCCCTGTGGGGCAGTGTGAGGAGGAACCTCTCTTTGGAGTGTGGTGAGGGCAGCTCAGAGACCAGGGCAGCAGCAGCAGCTGCCCAGAGGATTCCTGAGGAGAGGAGGCTTGGGAAACACTCCACAAGGGTGGTTGAAAAAAGGTGAGAAGCAGCCAGCTCTGCAGGCAAGGGGTGACATAACTGGCTCCTGAGTCCCACAGGGATGCCACAGAAAGAAGGTAGCTGGTCAAGGGAGCTGTGGACTCAGAAAGGTTGAAAACCTCTGGCTTATGCAAACCAGCAGAGCCATTTAGAAACAATGGGGAACCATTGGAGGACAATTGGCCATTCATTAAGCTGTCTTCCCCAGCAGACATGGGAGCTGTTCTTCAGGAACATCTTTCTCAACCTGTGAGTCCCCAGATGTTGTTGACCTACAACTCCTATCACCCCTAGCTAGCAAGGCCAGAGCTCAGGGATGATGGGAGTTGTAGTCCAACAACACCTGGGGACCCACAGGTACAGGTTCCACTTCCCTGCCACCGCTACTTAGGAAAACACCTTATACCAGACCAGCCTCTACTCATCTACTCTGACTGACAGCAATGCTCCAGGCTTCCAAGTCATTTCACAAAATTCTTTTAGCTGGAGCTACTAGGGATTGACTCTGGGATCTTCTTCCTGCAAAGCACATGCCCTTGCACTGAGCTTTATCCCTTCCCTTAATGCCACCCGTTCAATACCAGCTGTGGGCTCAAGTCTCTCCTGCCACACATGTACTACAGGCCATATTCATCCTCCCTCCTACTACTCAGGAAAGTTAAAACTCTGTAGTTCCTCAGCAGCCTTTGGCAGAGGAGAAGGTGGGGGCGACACATAAATGAAAACTCAGCTTCTTCGCCTCTGTGCAGCTTGGCTGCCTACCACCCAATTTACATCCCGTGAAGCTGTTCACCTGCAGTGTGAATCCTTTATTTTCCACTGAATGCACCATGGCTTTTAAAACCACTTCATGAAGTGACATCATATCCAATTACGTTATAAGTAGCAAGAGGGGAAACCAGGGATGCAAAGAGAGAGTGAACAAAAATTGTTCTTGATATCATCATTACCATCAAACAACTTTGTACTGAAAAGGGAATGCGTGAAAGAGGCTTGGGATATATATATTTCCTGATTGCCTCCATTTAAGCTAGGTTTGGTGCTGAGCTGGTACCTGTGCTTTCCTGAAAACTAATCAACAGACCAGTCACAGCTTATGAAGCATGGATTCCAGGCATCTCCGATGATGAATAACTGGGAGCTGCAGGGTAAACACTCAAAACACCATGAAGGGGTCCAAAACAGCAGTCAGTCATGGCTCCCGGTCTGTCAGTGCAGCCTCCTCCAGCCAGTGCCAAAATGGTTCTGCCTACTTCCTCATTGTTCCCAGAACATATTGGATTTCAAAAAGGATACATTTTTCCTGTGACATCATGCCCACCCCATCACCTAGGCCACTTCCCAAATCTCTTGTCTCTGCCCAGACCTCAGAGCAGGCTGGGGAAGACTAATTGAACTGGCAGGTTAGAGTGGGCTGGTGATATTGCATATCCCCTATAGCAACTTTTGATCAGACCTTCTAAATGCCTTTTTTTATTACACTGGGCAACAATTTTTTACTTTTTGAATGTTGTCTAGATTTCTACAACTGATTTATGGTATTTTTGCACTGCTGAATCAGGAAATGGCATCCGTTTCTCTCCATCAGGTCAGGTTTTTGTGCTATGTTGATTTGAAAAAAATCAGATCTTGTGACAAAATTGATTACATTTTTGTGGCATTATCAGCTGATTTTTGACAACACATACCATCCTAAATATGTTTTTAAGAGAAAAAAATGTTTTTCCAACAATATATATTGATTACCTGATAGAAACATTGATTACTGTAAACTGAATGGTGGGCATTGATAAAGGTAAGTACACGTAAATTGCATGTTGCTTCACCATTTTTCAAACTTCAGGGCTTGAACTTCCGTTTCTTGGAACTCCTGGAATGCTCAGCGGCAGGGACCTCTCTTCAGAGTCCAACAGTAGTCAGCCATCATGACTGCGTCCCAGCGACCCTAACACCTGGTCTCCATCTCTTTCATGTCCTGATGGAATATCTCCCCCTGCTCGTCACTCATTGAACCCAGGTTCTCAGGAAACCGGTCCATATGTGAAAATAGGTAATGCATCTTGATGCTCATGTTGCAGCCCAGGTTTCTGAAAGCAGTCAGCATGTTGTTGACAAGTTCTGCGTAGTTTCTGGCCTTATTGTTGCCAAGAAAGTTCTTCACTACCAGAACAAATGCCTTCCATGATTCCAGTTCCACTTCGTTCATTGAGTTTCCGAACTCTGGATCTCTGATGAGCTGACGGATCTGAGGTCTGTCAAAGATGCCAGCTTTCAACTGCTCCATGGTCAATCCTGGAAAAGCCTGGCACAAGTAAGTGAAGCAGTCACCATCCTTGTCCAGAGCCTTGGTGAACTGCTTGATTAAGCCAAGCTTGATGTGCAGCGGTGGGAAGAGTATTCTGTCTCTGTCCACCAGAGGGTCGTTGATGACGTTCCTTTTTCTGCAAGGCACCAATTCCTCCCGCACAGGCCAGTCCTTCTTCGTGTAACACTGAGCATGGTCCCTACCATCCCACATGCACAGAAAACATGGGTACTTGGTGAAGCCAGACTGTTGTCCCAACAAAAAGTTCACCATCTTCAGGTCAACACAAATAAACCACTTATGATGATCATAACCAATTTTCTCCAGCACTTCACCCCTTCATAGTTCTCCTTCAGTGTACTCGAGTGAGCCAGGGGTTTTGATCCCCCAACTTTATGCTTTGCCGCACCAATTTATGGAAGATTTCAAGGTTTTATGACTTCAAACTGATCCCTTTTTGACATAATCACCCAGAACTATCGGACCTGAATACTTCTTGTCATTAAAATAATCATTTCCAATCAAAACAATTATTCAACATGGCATTTTACCCTCACCAACTTCTTCTAAAATGCTCCACACAAACGTTAAAAAATGACATGTGGCCATAGCTCAAAAACCTGACCTGATTGAGCAAAACTAATGTGATTTTTGGATTCAGCACATCAGATTTGTCCTAAATCAGCTGAAAAAATGCAGACAACAAATTTGTTGTTGACCAGTGTTATGGAACACCTCCACTTGCCCCGCTCCATCACTGTTTTCCCGCTTGAAAAGTACTTTCCCCCCTTAATGTTCCAGTAGGCTTTTATATGTTATACAGTAGACAAGTGGTGCAGAGGATAGGATACCTGGGTCCCACAGAGTCTCTCCAGTTCAACACTCCTTGCCTCTTGCACCCTGTTATCTAATGAGACATAGCATCCATAGGTTTATGTCATATTGTGTTATTATGAGGTAAGTTAGAAGGAAGGGCATTTAGGACATATACTGAAGTCTTCTAAAACCAGGACCTGTACATCCTGCTTGTTGTCTTCCAATAAGCACTTGGTTGGCCATTGTGGCCAACAGAATGCTTGATGAAATGGACCTTAGGCTGAGTCAGTAGGGCTCTTTGGATATTATTAATCCTAGGGACTTTAAGGGCTGCATTTGGTCCCCGAGTCTCTCTTTTATGGCCCTCACATGCCTCCTCAGGCCACACAACTCTCAGCAATGCTTTGAACCTTCCTGGTTGGAATAAATCCTTGATCTCTGATGACAATGATCTTAAAAAAAAAAATCCGGGAGAGAGAAACTCAAAGTGATTTACAAAAAACATTAAAAACAAGTGTGAAAAATGGGAACTAAACAACATAAAATACACCAGCAATATATATGTGTAGATCAAACTAAACCTTACTCCATGTTAAAAATAATGCTTCTTGCTTTCCTGAGTGGAAGATAGAGAGGAATGTGTGAGTGTGAAGAAGCTATGCTGCTGCCCAAAGGTTAAATTCACCTTTGTTGTTCTGCCAACTTTTGCTTCCGGTCCCTCCTACCACTGCCACATGACCCTTGGAAAGTTGCCTAGAGTAAACTGTTCTAGTCTTAACATTCAGCCTGCTCCCATAGGGGGGAGGACAGCCTTCAGGCTTATGGGGTCTATTTTGCCTTTTGCTGGGACTACTGAAATCCATGAACTGGAACCAAATTGGTACAAAAGACATGCACTTGCCATGAAAGAAGAAAATGTATCTAAGCAGCTGCTGAGCACGGGGATTTGTTTTATCAGAAATGAGTCCACAGTCCTTTTTCCACAAAGACAGAAAGAGAGAGAAAATCCTGGTTACCCAAGCTTTCTTTATTTCCCAGCAGTCTAATTTAGCATTGGCAGGGGTGTTATGTTATAATCATCGCTAAACCATTGGGAATCAGAATTCCTTGCTGTTCTACTGCAAATCATCCATTAAGTACAGAAGTGTACAGTAACTAGGGTCCCTTGTGCTCCTGGCTATGAGTTGTGTTGGTGCCCCCCACAGGGGGCGGGGATTACTTAGCCAGATTAGAAATTACTACATTTTACATGAACCAAGTACCCAAAAGAGTGAGGGCAAGAAGGAGGGGAAAATACTAATAATAAACACACAATTTCATGCCATGGTGTAAGAAGGACAGGAAGCTTCTCTCTTGTTTGATCTCGCTGCAGTAGTGGTGGCCATAGGAGTTAACTTCTAGGGGCAGAGTTCCCTTTGGGCCTCCAATAAAATATTTCAGGGGGCTAGAGCCCCCCCCAGTTGATGGGCATTGCCATTGAAATGGTGTGTGTATAGCATGTCATGTGAACATTCAATATTTTATTCAAGTTGGCCACCCCTGGTGGTGGCCTTTAACCACACACATATGTCATGCACTACATAATCTGATGGGTGATTTGTGCACCCTACCTGGGCCTGGGCCCCTAGCAGGGGCCTGCTTCCCCATCCCTAGGTACGCCTCTGATTAAGTACGATCCCCATATACACTCTGCTCACCCTTGTATGTACGTCCCACAAGTACATACAGATTTATTTGCAAGTCCATATATATAATTTACTTTTTTCAAGAGATTAACCTGAAGTATGTGACTAAAGGTTCCTCCCCCATCCCCGGCAACCTAATATATGATATTTGAATTTTCTTGGTGCAGCCACTTAGTTTAAAAAGGACAGGGGGAAACCAGGTATATCTATCATCAAATAAACCAAATTAAGGTGTTCATTCGTGCCACTTCAGTAGAAGCGGTTTCTGGGTCTCTTGGTGGCCAAAACTCTGTTTTGTATTCATTCCTGCCATGTGCATCTGATAGCCTCCCTTATTGTAATTTATATACTGTTTCCTAAAATACTGAACAATAAAGCAAATTATTTGAGGTGCTTGAGTGGATGATGAAGAACGACAGAGGAAAATGTGCATAAATTGATTAGCCTGCCATTAAATGATGTACAGGCTAAGGCGATAATAATACTAATTTAGTATACAAATAAACTTGATTAACAATAAGAGTGAAAACACTTAATAAACTAAAAGGGTATGCGTCTCTGACATAGTCGTATTCTGTTTGTCTGCTGCACAGCAGATTACTGTATTGTAACTAAAGCCATTTCCTTCTAAATATATTTCTATGTCACAGTTGGATTTAGCTTAAAAGGGTGATATCTAACTAAGTCAGAGTTGAGTGTAACTCTGAGCATGACTCACATCTTTTTTTAACCATTCAGTGTTGAGGGGAAGAAAAACCACACTGTGTGGAATGTGTGTAGACCCTAGATACGATTTGTGATTGTGGTGTCAGTTGAAGCATTCCTGACAATGCTCAAACGCCCAGAACCAGAAAACAGTCACTCAGAGGAAACAGAATTGTTCTGTTGAGCAAATGTTGGCCCTTGCCCCTGCAAACTGAGTGGACAACACAATTTCTGTTCCTTTACTAAGCTGTGATGTTGATTTTCACTCATCAACCATTACAAACAACAAGAGCAACCCTTTGAAGTAAAAATGTATCGAAAATATTGTAAACTGCCTAGCAAAAAAAATAATCCCTGTATTTCAATGGAAAACTAAGGTTAACAGTTTTTAGGATGTTTTTTTTCTAACCCCATGAAGAAACTTGCAAGAAAACCAGCCTTGGTGAAAAACATGTCCCCAAAACAACACCATGTAGTTTGTGCCAAGCCACTGAGACTTTCTTGATTTTTCCCTAACCATTTGTCTATGAAAAAAGGATTAGGTATTTTACTTCCTCAGTATTCTAACACGCAATGGCAAAATTCTGGGGTACTCTATGTTACAGGTATTTTTTTCTTTCCAGAAGTAGTAACTGGCTGTAATTTTGGGCTTTATATATTATTTATTTAGGAGCATTTATACCATGCCTAACTAACCAAAGTTCTTGAGGCATTGTTGTGAATTTGGAAGAATAATATGCATGATTGTAATTCCTGGGGTCCTGGATCCAGCAAGGATTAAAATATAAGGAGGATTCCATTGTTGAAATAGCCAGGCAAGGGTCATGCTTACCACATAAGTACAGTTGTTAGTATAACAAAGAAATTGGCTTTGTAAAGGTAAAGGGACCCCTGACCATTAGGTGAACCAGCGCAGCGCATGGAAATGCCATTTACCTTCCTGCCAGAGTGGTACCTATTTATCTACTTGCACTTTGACGTAATTTTGAACTGCTAGGTCAGCAGGAGCAGGGACTGAGCAACGTGAGCTCACCCCGTCGCGGGGATTCGAACCGCTGACCTTCTGATCGGCAAGCCCAAGAGGCTCAGTGGTCTAGACCACAGCGCCACCTGCCTCTGGCTTTGTGCCAGAGGGCAAATGAATGCTAATGAATGTGTGGGCTGGGCTAGAAGCCGCAGAAGCCAGAGAGTAAGAGCCATTCCTGATTTCTGCTTGAATCCAAGGCTGTGACTGTGGAAGAAGCAAGATCTTCTGGGGGTGTTAATGTTGTGAGCCCCTCCACTGTAGGCTCAAGTTGTATATTTGTGTAATTTTTAAATGAAATTTTATGACATGACTAAATAAACCATATATCATAAAGTGGCAACAGCATCCACTTTCCATCATTAAAGGAAACCAAACCCTGGAACCCCCGGAATCTCACACCACTCAGAATTTGGGATGGCATGCAACACTGGTTCCAGAGGTTGGATTTGTGTTTCCCGGAGGAATGTGTGAGCGCGGTGTGCCTGAACTGAAATGGAGGGAGAAATAGCAACATTCCCAGAATAGATAAAGCTGATGGTGGAGCAGTGAGGCCAGCTGCTTGACAAAATGGAGCAGCAGCAGAGCCACTGGTTTGATAAATGGAGCAGCTGCAAGCAGGGATAGTGGTGAAATGGACTGATGCCTGAAGGAGCCTCCCTGCCTTGGGAGGGAGCCCTCATAGCACATGGTAATGCAGGCCTTTATCCATCATGCTAATGATGCTGGAAAGGCTCACATCTGTTTTTATGTGTACTTCTGGCTGCTCCCTGAAGGAACATCCCCTCTCTAAGGCTGGGGGAAGCTACCACCCAAGGGATTGGTTGGCCTTCCTGCTCAACTGTAGCCTGACATGTGTCTGTTCTGTGATATCTGCCTGATAGCAAAGGACAGTGCACTAAAGGTTTCTAGCATGGAACTGTATCCATGGTACACAAGCCATGGATTTGATCATGGACCTCTGTAGTTAGGCCTGCTGAAGAGTGTCCATCCTCTTTGCTCTCAGGACCTGATGGACCATCCTCTGAATCTTGTCAGTGTGCATCATGCCTTGCTTGGTGTCTATCACCACTCCTGCCCTCCTGTGGCTTCCAGCCACTGGTATTCAAAAGCACCCTGCCTCCAACAGTGGAGGTGGAATATAGCTATTACGGCTTTCAGGCACTGATAGCCGTAATCTTCCATGAAAGGACCTTCTGCATGCACTCTTCCACTCTTCCCTTTCCTCCCCTCTTCTTGAGAGCCACAGGTTCCTCATCCCTTGCTCAACAGTTAGGACCACCCTGCTCTTTTCTCATTTAGCTTCTGTTCCATTGTGCATGATTCAGTCCCAAAATTTTGTCCATTGCCTTCCTTCCCCGTTGATTTTAATGCATGTTTTCATCTGTTTCATTGTCTATTTCTAACCTTTCCCATGCCTTATTGTATTATTCCTTTGTCCTCACTCAGCAGTGCTTTACTGTTTGTTATCAGATGCACATTTAATTAACGAGCTGCTGAATAGCTTTCTCGAAGCCAGTCAATATTCTATCTTCCAGACAGTTAAAAAAAGAGATGCTGAATAAATAACATATTTGGAGCTTTACACCCCAGTCACTTGCTGCTCAGTTGCCCCAGTTTGTGAGTTGCTCTTTTCTTTATGACTTCCAAGTTCTCCCACATCCATTTTACAGAAATAGCTTCTGAAAAAAATCAACAACAATAATCTTCTAAATTGCTTCCATTTTTGTTCTTCCTAATTGATTGCACAATGAAGTTTAATAGTGCAGGCATTTTCAGAATTGTTTAATTCTGTCTTCCTCTTAATTTATTAAAGAACTTGCATCCTCCGAGGAGTTTTCCCCTTGATATATATGTTAACGGCTGCTGCTCTCCCTAACTCCTTAAAGTAAAATTAATATCCTTTCTTTCTTATCTTGCCTTGTGAAATAGGACAACAGAACCAGTGCACACACACCCCAGTGCCCCTCACTTATTACATCTTCAGCTAGTTTTCCCCCCCCCTGTGCTTCTCTTATTGGTTCCAAAGGGTCTGCTTTGACTTGAATTTGTGTTTCTCTTTCGTTCTTAGAAGATTAATAGCGAGCAGGTCACATAACTATTCACATATTTCCCCCTTCCTTTATTAATAGTCTGGAATATGAAATATGGGCCGAAGAAAGCATATGTATTGTTATAGGGGTGTGAACAGTGCCTAGGGTAGGAAAAAAAGCTCTATCAAAGTAATTTCTCTTGTAAAAAAAAATCTTTATGGCTGTGCACTGGCAGGAAGTGGCAGGTTATGTGCCCAGATGCTCCAGTATTTGTGGACATGTCTGCAATTTTATGATGTGCATGTACAAGCATGCAGCACTCCACATGATTAGGGAAAATGATTTCTCAGGAATCCCAATTGTGTGGAATCCTGTCTGTGCTCATGGCACTTCCAGACATCCTTTGACTTCACATTCATGATGATTGATGCTCTTGATACCATTGGGATGGCCATCCATGAACCCACTTTCAATACTTACTGCATCTGCAAATTTTTTGGAAGCGTTACACTGCTTCATTTCCCTTCATTGCACACATTTCATAACTTTTTATATTTCAGTGTTTGGTCTATTTTTGTTCCAGTTTTTGTTGTGCAGTAGCCCACATCAGTGGTGTGGTAGCATTGGGGAAGCATCGCAGAAGAAACTAATGCAGAATAAATCTACCATTAGCATACTTCCATTGTGTCAGCTCAACTCAGAGATCAATAGAAAGACAAAGCGTGAGTTTAGAATTGAGTCTAGAGTGATGTGACCTAAGAAGCAAAGGAACAAGCAGAGAGATGGAGAGATAGAGAACCATTCCAGATCTCTGAATCCAATGCTGCAGTTATGGTAGAAACAAGATCCTTTTAGGGTGTTACTGCTGTGAACCTCTCCATTGTAGGCTCAGGTTGAATATATGTGTAAATAAACCATAAAGACACCACAGTCTCAGCTCTGCCCCATTTCCAAAAGGAAACATGAACCCCAGGTAAGTGCATGGAACCTCTGGAATCTCACACCTCTTGGAGATTGGGGTGAATTATATTTCCCCTTAACCTTTACTTCTCTAGTCTAAACACGTCTAGCCCTTTCAACCATTCCTCATAGGAAGGTTTCCACAAGAATTCTTGGCCCCCAAATAATTCCATTTATGCGGAACACATGTTATGCTAGAATGCAAAATATGATAGCATTCAACATATTCTAAACTGATGATACCTTTGGCACTGTCTTGGCACTGTTGACTGATACATGTGAGATTTCCCTTGAAATACTTCCAAGAGGACGAGTTAGCTATCTACAAGTTCCCAAAGGAACATAGTTATGACAAAATACATAATGTAAGATACACAAGGATACCATATAGTGTAATAAAAAATTGTCTTGGCACAGAGAAACGTGAAGAGACACTGTCAAAACTTATTCATTACAGAATGTTATCATCAGAATATTTATTTATTAGTTATTTATATCTTGTCTTTCAGTTTACAAGAAACACCCCCCCCGAATCCCACAGTAAACAATATGAACATAGAAAAAATTACCAGGGTCCTTCTTGTAGTGCAGTTGGTGGTAGATGCCCCTATGAAGGGCAAGAGGGTAAAGACCAGCTAGATCGGTCTCTGGGGTGGTTTTTGCCTGCCTCTGTCTCTGGGAATCCTCCCCAGAGGATGGTTTGTTTATTTATTTTTACATTTATATTATATCCCTCCTGTCCTCCAAAGAGCTCAAGGTGGCATTCAACAAGCTTTCATGGCTGAGTGGAGATTTGAACCCTGGTCTCCCAGGTCCTAGTCAGACACTCAAATCGTGGAATACACTGACTTAGTTGATAGTAAATGGTCCAGGGGTAAGGGAGGCTGAGGGGTGAGGCCAGGCTTGTATTCTCCTTGCAGAGACTGTGATAGTGCATAAGGCTACTGAGTTTTTTTTTTTTAAAAAAAACACATTCCTCCCATACTCCCCTTTTACTAACCAGGGATGAGGCAGGGTTAGCTTAGAAAGAGAAATGGGGTGAACGGGCAAAAGCAGGGATGCCAAGTAGGACTGCAGAGCAGAACAGAGAAGTAGCTTCAGAATGGGGTTGGCAAGGTGAAAAACAAGCTTAGTGGTTGTATGGGGTGGGAAGGGGAAGCTCTAGGGCATTAATATGGAAGGAATGGCAAAAGGGGTAGGTAAGTAGAGTGTGTAGAGACACAGCCCCAAAAATATGTATATATACATATACAGACAATGACTGTTTGCATTTCTGACCCATGCACATGTTGGCAGATCATGTGGAAGCCCCCTCGCCCCACCCCTTTTCTGGCCACTTCCAGTTTATGGTGATGCACGTGTGCATGGTCACACGTGCTTTGAACATGCACAAAACGGTTGTTGCCTGTGCACACGCAAGCACACACAGCCTTGTGGATATACTGGATTAATCAAAATGGTGAACTGGCCTACTGAACTGTTTCTAATCTGGTTGTGCTCCACTGTTCAGAGGACAATGCTTGCACTTCCACCTTTCCTCCCAGCATTCCTTGTCATTAATGCCGTGGTGCAAAACACACTTTTATGAATGATTGTACCAATGAAAGTGCCAGTTTATTGCCAAGTCTTCTGAACACTGTTGGCAATAAATGAAACTCTGACAGAATGGTAAGGTCAAGATGCAACTCCATTTTGGCAAATTAAAGAAGAAGATAAGAAACATGAAACAACATGGCTTCTTTATAATCAGAAAGAATAGACAATATGGGGCTGGGTGGCACACCTCGTTCTGTTGCACTTCACTTTTCTGTGGTTTGCAGTTATTTCTCCTAATGAAGATGTAGCTGCAGTCATCCTGGTCCCTCCCAGGAGGAGAAAGCCTTTCTGCTGTCACTGCCTGTCTTCTGGCCTTGAGAGTGGAACTGGCTAGGGGTGGAGCCAGGGGCGAATGAAGGCGTCATGACACCTGGGGCGGAGCGTTGCTATGTAGGGCGCATGTGTTGCATCGCTACGTACGACATATGTGCCTTACGTAGTGATGCCGCACATGTGCTGTACATAGTGGTTTGCTGGCAGCGCCGCTCCAGCGCCTTACGGACAGTGCTGGGGTCCCTCTGTCGCCGCTACAGCCGAGAACGGAGGATCATCTACATGCAGCTGTAGCGGCGATGGAGGGATCCCACCACCATCCATATGGCGCTCAAGCGAAGCCAATGGCAAACTGCTATGTACAGCGCATGTGCGGCATCATTACGCACAGTGCATGCATGTAACGCCGCACATGCACTGTACATAGCAGTTTGCCGCTGGCGCTGGGATTCTCTGCTCGCGGCTGCAGCCGCGAACGGAAGATCCTCCACATGCAGCTGCGGCGGCACAATGGCTGCTTGCACTGCCACAAGCCCCCGTGGGGTGCCTTCTTGTCACCCCCCCCCAGACATGGCACCCAGGGTGCACCGCCCCCCCCCGTTGCGACGCCACTGGGTGGAGCTGGGTTTGCCCTTCCAGCCAGGGGACCTTGACTTAATAGACCACAGTATAATATAACTGTAATTTTAAATGCACTGGGAAACAAAAAATATATATTGTGTGACTCACTTTATTGCAATTTTTGCTTTATTGTGGGGGTCTGGAGGCAAACCTGCTATAGTCTGCTCAGTCTCACCTTTTGAGTTGGGTGTTGCACCTATACTGTTGAACAGCCTGGAATGTTTAATCCTGTACTGCTTTCCATTTCTTAGCCACTCTAGAATAGGGATAGGGGACCTGTGGCCCTTGAGATCTTGTTGGTCTTGAACTTCTATCAACCCTAGCTAGCATAGTCAAGGGTAGTGAAAATTATAGCCAAACAACCTCTGAAAGGCAAAAGTTCATAAGACCATAAAAAGCTCTACTGAATCAGGTCAAAGTCCCATTTAGTTCAGTGTCCTGTTTATACAATGGCCAACCAGATGCCCTTGGGGAGTCCACAAGCAGGGCCCCAGTCCAACACTGCTCTCCTCAGTTATGATTCCCAGCATAGTGCCTCTGACAGTGAACTAGCCATCATGGCTAGTAACCAATGTTAGTTTTATCCTCCATGAAAGATCCCCATCCCTGCTCTACAACATGGTAGATGTCTGAAAATTGAAGTAACAATAAACGACAAAAGTATGCTCATCAAATTTGCAGATGAAACCAAACTGGGAGGGGTAGTTAATGCTGCAGAAGACAGAACCAGAATTCAAAATGACCTTAACAGATTGGCGAACTAACAAAATGAATTCCAATAGGGACAAATGTAAGGTCCTTCATTTACGCAGGAAAAACCAGATGCACAAATATAGGACGGGGGAGACCTGGCTTACTTGCAGTACATGTGAAAAGGATACAGGAGTCTTGGTGGACCACAAGCTTAACATGAATTGACAATGTGATGCAGCAGCAAAAAAAGCTAATGCTATTCTAGGCTGCATCAACAGAAGTATAGTGTTCAGATCAATGGAAGTTATAGTACCATTCCATTCTGCCTTACAATACTATATCCAATTCTGGGCACCACAATTTCAGAAGGAGGCTGACAGGCTGGAACGTGTGCAGAGAAGGGCAACCAAGATGATCAAGGGTCTGGAAACTAAGCCTTATGAGGAGCGCTTGAAGGAACTGGGTATGTTTAGCCTGGAAAAGAGGAGAGGCTGTCACATGGAGGAGGGAGCATGCTTGTTTTATCCTGCTCTGGAGGGTAGGACTTGAACCAATGGCTTCAGGTTGCAAGAAAAGAGATTCCGACTAAACATTTGGAAAAACTTTCTGACAGTAAGAGCTGTTTGACAGTGGAACAGACTCCCACAAGAGTTGGTGTACTCTCCTTCCTTGGAGGTTTTTAAACAGAGTTTCGATGGCCATCTGTCAGGGATGCTTTAGCTGAGATTCCTGCATTGCAGGGGGTTGGACTAGATGACCCTTGGGGTGCCTTCCAACTCTAAGATTCTATGATTTTATGAAAAGTATGTGTGTTTTAAAGGAAGTATATCTATAATGTAACACTCTACAATAATAGGAAGTATTCCGTTTCTCTGTCTTCTTTTTTAAACCAATAAAAACATTTTCCACAGAAAAATAGAACTGTGCTGGGCAATTTTTTGTAAAGATCACTTGGAAGAAAGGACCAGGCTAAAAACTAACCACCACAAAATGCAAGAACCAGTTAGGCAACAGCAGGATGACTAGGAACAATCACTTGCATAGTTCTAATTCTGGCAAGGTCAGTGGAGGTTGCCTTCAGCCTGGCATTACAATTTAGCTTACTCATACTGCAGGGTGAACAGGAGAAGAGCTCCCCAGGAAGAGCGGAGTTTTTGAGATAAAAAGTGTTGCAATGAAAGGGACAAAGCAGTGATAACCCAGTGCTTGAAGAGTAAGAGCTGTGGCTAAAAGAAAACCAATTGGAGGGGGAGGGGGAAGCTCTTGTCATAGAATGAGATTGCTGTCACCTTGAAAATGAGCACCCAGATGTGAGGAGAGAACAGTATCTTGGCTTCAGCCAACCTGGCAGATGTCATTGGAGCAGCCACAACAGAGCAGAGGAGAATGAAACCTAAGATGAGATTATTTTCAGTGATCTTTGTGATTCTTTGGCTAAACTGGTCAGGTCAAGGTGCAAATGATGGTGGCAGTTTTAGGGACTGGCTCATTTAAGGATGCTTCTGCAGTTGCAGTTCTTTTATATGGCTATTAAGAGTAAGACTTGGCAGGAGGCCAGGTTGCAATTAGAGCAGTACCAGTTTTGACAAGTGCAATTTCTCAGACATTTCACTGACCTTGAAATCGGTTGTTTAGTTTCAAGTGTACATCAGTTGTATCCCATAGGAGAGGTGAAACTCTGTTGGTGGGAAAAGTGGCTGCCATTTTGTTTTCCTCAGAGATTTCTGTTCTGAAGTGCTTTTTGAGTTTTGGGAAATGGCTAAGACAAGAGTGGAGAACTGTTTAAAAGTTCAGAAATAAGCAGGCCTTAAAAACCAGAGGAAAAAAAGGGGGGTACATGTTGCTTAAAATAAGTTGAGGTGGGAAATCTCTCTCTCTATTTTTAACATAATCTTTATTATCATCACACATTAATGACATAAAACTCAACAAATATTACACAAAACATGGAACATACATTTCATACAATACCTACCCTCGTACCTTTACATTGGACATCACACCACACATATTTGACTTCCCACTTTCCTCTTAATGCTATGTTATCAATCTTAACTCAATGTGCTGGTCCTGGGGGCTAACCGAGAGGCGAGGTCGATGGTGTGGTATGGAGGCTGTCCGTCAAAGCTGTAGCTGAGTCCAAGGCAGGGAGTTGGGTGGGGTCAGGAACTCTGGCAGAAGAGCAGAACAAGGTGCAGGTAGGAACAGGCTAGCAACAATGTTGCTCCCGCAACCTGGGACTGGGGCTGACTGGCTTTTATCTGCCCCGAGGCATAGGGCGGCCCGGTCCACAGGTGACTCGGCTCTCCTGGCCTGGAGGCGAGCACTCCTCCTGCAGGAATTTAGTTACCTCTGCCTCTCTGCCCTGAGCCTCTGCAGCTCAGGAGAGGCTGGAGGGTTATCGGACCTAGAGGCAACCTCAGCTTCCTTTGACAGGGCTGAGAGTGGAGCACGTGCAGGCAATGGGTCCTCTACCACCTCAGGAGCCAGAGCAGACTCAGCTGATGCCTGCACCTGAGGATCCAGCACAGGTGAGGACCCTTCAGGCTCAGGCCCCAGCCCCGGCTCAGCTGGTTCTGGAGGCGGGGACTCCTGTGCAGGCTGGGATTCCTCAGGTTCAACCTCTGAGTCCGAATCTCAGGCCATCACACTCAATACACATGTTGCAGTGATTCTTCCACATTTCCTTTTGTTTGTCTATTCATATTTCACTGTATCTTCCCTCTATTTACAAGATTTAGTCTGAATCTGTTAGGAGATTTGAGTTGTCCATATAGTTTTTTAAAATATAGTTCTTTAAAGATTAACCATTCTTTATTAACTTTTTGAACAATGTTTCCTCTTACTCTCCCTGTTAGTTTTGCAAGATGTAAATATTCAATCATTTTAGCTAACCAGTCAGATTTGGTGGGGATTATGTTGCTTTTCCATTTTTTTGCTATGAGAATTCTTGCCGCTGTGGTGGCATACATAAAGAATGGTCTACACATTTTCTTGATTTCCAAGAACATGATACCAAGCAGGAATGCTTCCAGTTTTGTTTTGTTTTTTTGAAAGGGAATTTAAATATTTTTTTTCAGTTTGTTATAGATGATATCCAAGAACTTTTAGTTTTTTGCACTCCCATCACATATGTATGAAGGTCCCTGTCCCCTCTTTGTACCTCCAACATATGTCTGTACTGTTCTTGTACATTTTAGCCAATTTGGCCGGAGTTAAATACCATCCGTATTGCATCTTCAATATGTTTTCCCTAAGATTGTAACAGGTAGTGAATTTGATGTCGCTTTTCCATAACCTTTCCCATTCACTCATAAGTATGTTATGATCAAGGACCTAGGCCAAGTGTATCATGGCTGCTTTTAGTTCCTTCTCCTTTACTTCCCTTTCGAGAAGAAGATTATACATTTTTGATATAAATTTTCCTTTGGCTTGTATTTTTTTTTCTAATTTCAAAATTTCTTTTGCAAATCCTTTTTGTTTGTGTAATCCCAATCTTCTGTTAATTTGAAAATATTGAAGCCAATTGTTCAAATATGATAGTATTTCGTCAAATTATTTTATCTTTAATTTGTTATTTTCCTCTTTTAATATCATTTTTTATGTAGACCAATTTTCTTGCATATTTTTCTTTTTCACTGCCATAGCTTTTGTAGGTGAGGTCCACCAGGGGGTTTTCAGTTCCAATATATCTGTGTATTAAATCCATACTTTAAATAGAGATTTTCTTATTATATGGTCCAAAAAAACCCTGTGGACCTTCACTTTATCGTAAATTAGATATGTGTGCCATCCAAAGCGGGTGCCATAGCCTTCAATATCTAATAGATCCGTATCTCTCCCTCTCTGTCATTACCACATGTATATGAGGTGGTATCTGTGTTGATCCTCTCATGCATGCAATTCATCTCATGACGTTGCAGTCATCAAGTGATGATTTCACATGTGTGAAACACACTTGAATCTCTTGCAAGCGAATGAATATACGACATCGGTAAATGAACAGCGCTTTACCACGCAAAGACAGATCTTAGGGAAATGTTTTCTCTATTTCGCTTCATAAAATTTCCCCTGGCTCTCCACTCCCAAAGGATTCCCAGAGTATTTTGCAAATCAAACAGTTACAACAACAATAAGAAGATCAGTACACTAAATAATTTTAAAACTTAAAAGCAGAAAATCAAACATCAGAACCAGAACCAGGTAAGATAAAAGGCATTTGTTAAAACCTGGCTAAATTAAAAGGGTCTTTACCTGGAGCTGAAATTATAATAAAGGCATTCTAAACATAGGGCACCAACACTGAAAAAGCCCTATCGTCAGTCACTACACACCCGTCTCCTGAAAGTCTGAAGATCCATTGAGGGATCTCAGCTGAAGAACTCAACATCTCGGCAGAGCTTAGTGACAGGAGCAAGTGGTCCTTAATGTATGCTGATCCTATGATGTAAAGGTCTTTAAAGGTCAAAACCAGCAAGAGTTTAAGAGGGAAGGAATTAAAATACCAGGAGGCAATTACATATTTTATAATGGGCAAGATGAGCATCAGTTTTTCAGTTCACAGGGTTGTTGGCCCTGACATAAAGGACACCCTGATGTATTTTTGGGAAAGTTGAACTGTGTAAGGAACACTCATCTGTGACACTGGCATTAGAAAATTAGGCAGATTACTGAAGAGCTCTTTTTAAAAGATGGATTAATATTTTCTATGCAAGTAAGTGTTCCTACTCTAGGGCATTTGTTTAGTCAAATGAAGCAAGAAAGAAATGAGGTAATAGAACTATTTGTCACTTGTATGCTTTAAGTGGGGGAGAGGGAGCAGAAATTATGAATTTCTTTGGCACTGCAAATGCGTTTTACTAATAAAAAAATACTTGGTGATCTTTAAGAGAACACTTTAGAGAGGGCTGATTTTTAGCTTGTGCCAAATAAACTTGACTTCGCCGTAAAAAATAACCCGGAAAGAAATTGACTAATAAGTTTCTAGACCTTGTGAAATAGCGGCCTTCTCAGCCATGATGTTAGAGTCAAGTGGCATTGACATTATCACTCTCCTCTCCATCCACACTACCCAGCTGCAAATGATAGTTTGCATCATACACCTTAAAGTAAAGGGTCAGAGCATTTTCTCTGTTATGTCTGTAAATCTGCTTGTGCTGGTGTATTAAGATGCGTGGGATTTTCAAGCATGCTATCATGCTGATGTCTATTAATGGCATCAATCAATGGAATTCTGATAGATCCTAATGCATGCTTTTGTTGTTGATGATGATTATAAGGTTCTGCCTCTGCAGCCATCAATAGCCTTTTCACAGAAGTTACATATCTAACTTACCCCCCTCTCTCTTTATGGTTTACTAAAAAATTTCAGTGAGGGAGTAAAGTGAAAGAAAAGGGGGTGGGGGAGGAAACCCCCCCTGAAATTATGATACAATATGTGGGTACAGTGCTTTTTGTACCCCTAAACATTTTGTGAATCTAACAGGAGAAGAATTTTTTTTTTAAAAAAATTGTTTCTTCTCTAGCACAGTGAATTGTCAGTTCTGTTGAAAAGCACGCTGAATCGTCAGTTCCATTGCTACCCCCCAATGGCAGCCTCATTTCCTGTCACGGTGTTTCCTGAGTCTCAGATGGAAGCGAGCGTTTAATGTGTGAAGTAGGGGTTGGAATATAGCACAGTGATTGGTCATTTTCATTGTTAGTGCACACAACCTCATGCCAATGTGGAAGTTACTGTGTGTTGTCAGCTGTCTAATATGAGGTAATGCATGTTCTTTGTCCATTTGTCCATTTACTGTATTTATTTTTCCTGATTTGAAGTATAAAATGGTGATTTTATTGAGTCAAAATGCGAGTATCCCTAAACATATATATATTTTTAAAAAAGCACTGTGTGGGTATATGAATTTAAAGGGGGCAAGATATATGAATTTAAAGGGGGCCACATGCCAGTGATGGGCCAGAGGCAAAAGTGGGTGAAGTAATGAATACAAAGTTTACCTTTGCACAGTAGGATAAATTCAACTCACACACCCGTCTCCAGCCACCATCTGGGCAAGCAAGGGTCATGATCAGAGTTCACAGACACATTGCAGCCAGGCAAAAACATTTAAGGAGGGTGCAAAGAAGAGCTATTGAGGAGTGTGGCCAGGGGAGAAGGAGTCTTATGCTGAGAGAGTCCTGACGGCCAGATAGATAGGATTAGGGGCCGCATATACTCCCCCCCCAGGCCTCATGTTCTCCACCCCTTTTAGAGGTTTAGCTAAGTTTATATATTTATTTATATGTACAAATGGGAGAGCTAAGGTAAATCATACATTCGTAGCATTAGTTATCTCTAAAGGAACTTCTAAAAGTGTGGCACTATATGCAGGTTCTTCTACTGAGGATTTGTAATGGACTGCAGCCTCCTCCAGCCATTTTGCTGAACACATGATGATTAAAAGAGTGTTGGAAATGCCCCCCCCCAATAACCCTATATAATTTTTCCTAAAAGTGCCAAGTCCTGGATACGCATCCCAAGTGCTTGGCATAGGGCTTACAAAGCTGCTCCCTGGCTCAGTCATGCAGCTGATCCAGCCATGTCTCTACCTGCCATACACCTGACATCACAGGTGTCAGGTGTGTGACATGTGGGCATGGTTTGAGGAAAATGACCTCAAGGCCAAGCTGAGACCCATGCTGCACCAAATTTGGCCCATGGAGCAGAGTTTCCTCACTCTTTGTATAAAAAGGAAGGTATATCAAACTTCTTGTAAAACCTCTCTGAGAAATCACTGCATTCTTCTCGTTGCTGAAGGAATAAGGATGATTGCTACCATGATAGAAACTGCTAGGAGAGGCAGAAGTTACTTCACCAGTTTGAGCCATAGAAAAAAGTGGTTCTGGCTACTGCTGTGTCTCCAAAGGAGGAACCGAGATCCACAGGGTGTGTGTGCTCTCTGTCTCGTTACATGAAATGTTCCAGTTGCCATGGAGACCTGGCAGTTAATTTTCCATTATGATCAGGGTTTGTAAAAATCCAGAAGCTGTCGCAGCTGAAATACAATTTGGGGACAATTCTGTCAAATTAGAAATTGACTACATGGGATTTGAACCCACACGTTGGGGAAAAAATAAATATACGGCCCCTCAGAGTGCTCTGAATGCCACCTACGTTTGAAAATCAAACCTTTAGTTCAAGCAACTGTGCAAAAAATATTGGGTAAAAGACGCAAAGCTTTCCTAGGGGAAAAGGTGGTGCTGAATTATATCTGGATTGGGTCTGTTTCATCAAAATGTTCACTGTCTCTCATACACCTGGCATTATTAGATTTCTTCCAGCTTCTGAATGCTTTTAGAAACAACTTGGGCAGTGTATAATGCTAGGCTTGAACTTTTGCTGTTGACAAATTAAATACCTTTGCCATGTACTTTCAGGAGAATATATAGCTATTGATTCCCAGAATTGAAACTTTGGCCAATTTTCCTTGAATCTTAACAGGCCCTGAGAGGAATTAGTTCAGAACAAAAAAAGGCTGTTTGCCTATAGTCTGGGCCCGAGAGAAATGGAGGCAGGTGTCTGGGTGGAAGGCATTTTATTGTAATTAGACTGATCATTCTTCTTTTTTATTTTATTATGGATATTTAATCATCCTAAACCTAATTCTCTGCTTGTGCATTGGGGCTTTTGGATGGTTCAGACTTCACCATTTGCTACAGAGCTGTGATTCACTGTCAGTGTTTTAACAATGGACTATTAAAAATGCGTGTCCCTTCAGGCATTGAGAGTCTAGACACCAGTACTGTTGAAAAATACACTGCTGCGGCAGAGCCTAGGTGATTTCTAAGGCTTCTTTAAGGCTGCCTCTGACCGTACAAGCAAAGCAATTGGCAAAATATCCCCAGGGGCTATCAGTGAAGCAATGTCCCAGATGAGATGTGCACTCCAGGCAGGGCTGCTTAGAGAGGGACTTGAGCAAAATGCCCTCTGCCGGACTCTTTTATCCATTGTGGGCCCTGGGCAATAGCTTCCATCCTCTGTTTTGATTTCCCACACTGTTTCACATCTACATTATGGCACATTGTGGGCACTTAAAGTGGTGGTTGGACCCAGCCACTTGGTGTTGACTTGGAATAGAAATTTTTGCTACTTGTCTCAAAAAACTTATTTCCTCTTGTTTACACCACAGTTGTATATGCTCCACTCTAGCAGGAACCTTAAAATTTGCCTTGAAATTTTGCTTGAGGTTATGTTTGGTGGTAAACTCTATTGCCTACACAACTTCTCTTGAAAGAAATGTATGTGTGAGAGAGAGAGAAAGAGAGAGAGAGAGAGAGAGAGAGAGAGAGAGAGAGAGAGAGAGAGAGAGATATCTTGCTAAAAAGTCTACCTGCCTTATTTGCTTTTTTTTGAAAATTGTGAGTTTTGGAGCTCTTTTAGCTAAGTTTCCCGACAAACCTTGGCTGGCTCTCATCGCAATTCTTGTTTTTTTCCAGCTATTTGGTTTTTGGAATTTTCAAGATGTGAAGAAAAGTTTCACAGGACTGAACAGTCTCTAATGAAAGAGTCTGTCAACAGAGCTCATCCTTGTTTTGCTTAAGGAAAAAAATTCTAGGCATGGATATCCGACTGTTCACCTGCTGATTCTTAAACCAGTCTGTCACCAGGAAGGTTACTGATCCAAGGATCATCTGGGGGAAAGGATTTTAACTATTCTGAAAGCAATCCTAGCTAATTAAGGATCGGTGATACCTTGGCTGCAAAATCAGTTTCAAAAGTCTGGCCTTGTGTGCCAGAGTTCTCTAATTCCCTACAGGTGTGTGCGAGAAAGCAGATAAGTAAAGTATTTTGTTCTTAATCTTGGTTTCTGCGGCTTGCAGGATGCCTGCTGAAGCCAAAGAGCAATGACTCCAGTAAACACTTCTACATTATTAAAGTTCCCTCTCTCTTTTTTTGGCAATAATCTTCACAACTTGAAAGGGGGGAAATCTATCCGACTTTCATAGCTGGGGAATGAGCAGATGTTACACACACACACACACATTTGAAAGGATGACCTTGTTTACCAGAGACAGACAAGAATGAAATTTAAGAAAGACACATTAAATACCTAATAAAATTTACTTAAAATGAAATAAATCAATAAACATCATCATGTGGCAAAAAATCCCAGCTTGATTCCAACTTTCTTTTCTGCAACATCTTAGACCACATCCACACTGTATAAATGGCTTTCCCCCCAACAAATCCCTCATAGAGCTACAATTCCCCTCACAGAGCTACAATTCCCAACACCCTTAACAAGCTACAGTTCCCAGGATTATTTCGGGGAAGCTGCATGCTTTAAATGTTTAAATGTATGCTGTTAATGCAATATTGTTAAGATCTTTAAAATTGCCTCTATTACAATAAGCAGAGAACTCAAAGCTGGTACTTGTCCGCTGGGTCAATGGGGAAGGGAGGGCTAAAATAAAGTTATGTGGGATTTACTCTGAGCCCTGCTGTCCACATGTACAGGGAGCACATCAGCAGCCCATGCCCTTTAGAAACTTTCTAAGGTTTGGGTTCAGGCATTCAGTATCTCTGCGTGATGCACCCCAATTGTCCACAGGGACTTGATTTGAATAGAGAATATAATATGTGACCTAAGCCAGAACAACTCTCCACTGTCCAGGAGAATTGCCCTTGACTGTAAACAGAAGTTCCTAGTTGAGAAGGCAGGGAGGCAGTAGGAGCCAGGGGCAATGACAGAGCTAATGGTGGGTGGAGCCACTAATTCTAGCTTTGTGCCCATCCTCCTCCCTGCTGAGTTCTACATAGGCAACACAGCCACTAAGTAAGAGGAAGTTGAAAGGTAGTGCCACTCACTAAACTAGATGTAAGTAAGCAGATGGGGGCTGGCTAAAGGCAGGCAGGGGCTAGTAGGGCCCTAATGAACCAGCCTCCATTGGTGGGACTGCAGAGTTCCAGAGCTCCATTGGAGGGCCACTGGGAGGTTGCACCCCTTACCTACATGCATTCATGGTGTCTGCTGCTTCTTCCAGAGTTTTGGAATGTGCTAATAGAGGGCTCTGCATGCATTATTATATGCATGAGTTACTTTTCAAAATGTACAAATGAGCATGTATAAGTCACAGTTGGAGATCTGCCATAGTGATACTACATCTCTTCTGGGTCTGGGAGTACATGGAAACCTCTTGAGTGTGTTTGACAGAGAGCTACAGTTTGTTCTAGGTTCTGAAAGGAATACTGTACTTGCTTTGTAACATGTTTTCCAAACAAGCATATTTCTCCTTTGCATATTCAGGTGTGCATTTAAATCTTAGGCTTACACATTCGAAAATAGAATCCTAATGTTTGAATTGTCCCTAAGATAGAGAAATTCTACTGTTACAGAAGAACCGCTAAGAACACATCTCAGTATATCTCTTGCAGTTCCATGGTGCATAGACATACTGAGAAGGTGCAGTTGATAAAACTTTAGATATAGGGCAGGCAACATGATGTGCTTGAGACATTGTTGGGCTGCAACTCCCAGCATTTCTGACCATTAGCCATCCTGGCCAGATCTTTTTGGAATTGTAGTCCAACAATGTCTAAAGGGCACCATGTTGGCTGCCTTCAAGTTTAGATTGTTATGATAGGGGCAGTTGTTTCCTAGGTAAAATGGGACCATTTACTACTGGTTGAAAAGTAACACAGGAAAATGAAGAACTCTGTGGGAAGTGAAAGTGTTGCAGGTAATGAAAGTCTCCCTTCATGTCTTGGTATCCCACTGTGTAAGTGTATTTTATTTTCAAAGAAACAAAATTTATGGCGCTCATTTTTGGTAGGACTTTGAATTAGAAGCATATAATTTCATCGGGCACGGGACTTTGAAGCTTGGCAGAAAGAAAATGGCAGCCTTGACGGTCTGTGCTATACAGGATCCAAAATTCCCCTCGCTGGCTTTAACTTCCATTTGATGTTGCTGCAAATTATCCAGCCTCCTGGTTCTTCTGTGTAAACAGCATGGGATGCAATTGCTGTCAGGACACGCCAGGTTGTGAAAAGCAGCACGGTACCAGCTGGAAACTGCTCACGGCTTCCTAGTAATTTTCGGATGCTAATCAGAACTGAATTTGAACATGGGAGTTCAAAGCTGTTAAGAGGCACCATATGAGGATTCATTCATATAAAGAATATTTCTGGACAGGAGCTTTCTCCTGGGAGTGGGAAGAGAAAGTGCTGCATCTGAACTGCATGGGGGAAACAAAGATGATAAAGAAATGGAGTGAAATGAGATAGCAATATCTATATCTGTATATTTGACATGTATTTCAATAAACTATTGGGTGTTTGACATCCTAGGAGAGGCGCCTGAATTGTGCAGCAATGAAAGGGAACTAGAAGCTTTAACAATCTTGATCACCAATGAGTAGATTTAGATGAGGTGGACTTAACAAAAGAACCTGTATAACAAATCTCTTACATTTGTTTGAGCTGGGGGCGGGGGGCGGGGATACCATAAATCTAATGCTAGAAAATGTACAGGTAGGTAGAAACCACAGCAAGCACTGAAAATGCCATTAGGAAGGTGTTGGACAAAGGAAATAAGATGACTGTGGAAGGTCTATTGTTGACTATTTAAAAATAGGTTACAAAGAAGACAATTTGAACTGGCTTTTGGTAAGAAATCATGTACATTTCTGAAAATGATAGAATAAAAGCATAAGCCAGGATGCCAATATTTTGAATTCAGTGTCTCAAAGCCTTTTTCCAGGGACCCACAGACATGGGCAGAAAGTTACCAGTGGTGAACTTAAATCTAATCCTGTTAAATACCCACCTATCCCAGATGGCACAATGCGAGAGAGCTAGTTTTCATCTTGTTTAACGAAAACTCAGAAATGGTGGGGATGTATCTCCAACCTTTCTGTTAGCAAGGGGCCAACCATACCACTTCCATACAGAATTCTCTGGCACACAGGAGACTTGGACGACCAGGGACAGGGCTGCAGATCAGTGGTAGGTCATCGTGGTGTCTGGGGGAGACCCCTGACTGAAACCCTGGAGAGCTGTTGCCAGTCGTTAGCAATGCTGAGCTAAATGGTCTGATGGTCTGACTTAGGAACATAGGAACATAGAAACCTGCCTTATACCAAGGGTTAGTATATGTACCACTTAGCACCAGGCACTGGGAGAAAGATAAGCAGTAGCAAGAGAGAAACTCTTCAAACCCCAAGTACTGTCTTCTTCAGATTTTCTTCTATTTGCGCCAGAGAACTTGGTTGATGAAGGGAGGTCAGCAGTGACCTTCCACCTACTGCACACAATGGGAAATGATAGATACCTTCTAAAAGAAATCAACGCAACCTCCACAAGCTCCAACACACCCACTGAAACACATTATCATGCGAAAAATAGTGAGCAGTATGGAGGACTATTTCCCAGATTGGACCCTAACTGCTTGACCTTTTAGGTTTCAACATGGCATCTAAGTGCAGTCATAGTGAGCTTATTAAAATTCAAATCGACAAATTAAGTAGCTTCCCAGTCCAGCTCTTAATTGCAGATGACATTGCAGCCTCAAGCATTTTCTAACTGAAAAAATTAGTCCGCCACATACGTTTGCTGCCAGCAAGTTCTCGGTAATTTGAAGGCCATTTAATATCACCCCATTTTCAATTAATATTATGTATTCACAGCATTAAAGGCAATAATAATGCTGGAAACACATGCACACACACCACTTTAGAAGTGTATGCAGTTAGGGCCACTATTACATGCATCTTAAGCTCTTAAATTGTAAGCAAATGGCAGTTTCCGAATGGTTAACTACATATTTACTCTGAAAATCTAATCCAGAAATATATATAATCCTCAGATATATTGCCCCTGCTCTTCCTTCAGAGGCATGTTTGCCTCCACTACATGCAAAGGGGACTCAGGAGTTTGGCAGAGGGCAAGTCAGCTGAGGGCTAAAGGCCAATGGCAAGGGGGTTGGGCAGAGCTTCATAAGCCTATTTCTCCCCCAGGTGTGCTCTCTACTCTTTGTTGTGCCCCCTTCCCTATATGCAGTGTCAGCTCCTGGCAGTCACCTGCTGAAGGGGCTAAACAGTTGTTTTTCTGAAAGAGTTCCTTGACAGGCCATGGCAATCCTTGCTATTTTTTTGCTTACTTCCCTCTGCTGGGAAGAATTTGATGGGCAACCCAGAAGTGGCATGGTGGTGTTGCTCTTCAGGCATTAAGCATGGGAAGGTGAGAAATTTGAGGTGAGATACAATAGGGACACTGATGCACTATTGGGTTATGGGCAGCCTCTGTGGACCCACCAGTGCATTTTGCCTGGGGGACTTGGGGTGCTCTTTAGGCCTGATATGCACATTTAGTGTGGCTCCCTTAGTAAATAGGGGGTTATTTCCTCCCTATCCTTTGCTGAGGAGACGCAGACTGTGGTTGCATCTTTCTGAATTTGTTTAATCCAGTTAATCTGATTTGCACTTATTCCAATTCTGTTATATTGATAAGTATAACCATTGCACCAAGTGTTGCCTCCTGAGTCTTATTTGTGGGAGTGAGGGCAATGCATATTTCTAAATGCATCCTGTTTCAGATGTTTCAGTCACTGGAACAAAACCGAGGTCCTTCAAGTTCAGGGAAGAGAAGACTTTAGTTCCCAGGGTAAGAAGCTGCAAAACTTCCATGGCCTCTTTCTCAGTTGTTGTTCGGGTCCCTGAGTGACTTTATGATTATATATTCATTTATTTCCTCATGCTTCTATCTTGCCCTTCCTCCTAATGGGAGCACAGAGTGCTGCCAATACAATTTTTATTTATTTCGAAGCATTTATATACTGCTTGACTGTAATGAAACCTCTAATAGGTTTTTTTTTTTAAAAAAAAGAACTTTAAAATTATCGATAAAACTTCAAAGCAAGTATTTTAAAAGAAGCAAAAGGTAATTAAAATCAACAGTAAGCAAAAAGAAATTAAAACACAATACCACATTCAAAGTGGTGTTAAGATGTCACACCAAACCAGATATTAAAAGAGAATATACCCCAGCAATAGCAGAGTAATTAAAAAAAAAAAAGACTTTTAGTGTCTTTTCCTTTTTTTGGTTTGCAAAACACCGGGAGGCTTTATTACAACCAAATGGGATAGAAATTTTGTTTAAAGAGAATTAAAAGCGTAGAGATGGAAGATCTGCATTCTAACTTCTTCTCCTCCACCTCCTCCTTTTTCTAAAACTGGAAGCATTTCTCAGTGCTACTTATTAAAAATATTGACCTCTATCTAGGTCCAGGTATTGGCTGTATAGCTTAAGGGGAAATGCTGTGACAGTGTTAGCTAATCAAGAGCAAGAGAGAGCAGGAAGACTCTGAGATGAAACCCTATACTTTCTTGGCAGAAAAATACTGTGCTTGGTGTGAGTTGGAACAGTAAAAAAAAGCAAAAAACAACAACAAAAACCTGACTTAAATAACCTGAGGAAATGTATCTAAAGCAGAGTTTACAGTTCTTGTTACACTGCCATCATATAAAGCTTTCAAGGAGGCATAGCGGAAAAAGTCACACCATGAAAATTGAGCGCACAAGTTTTAAGGCTTGAACATAAAGGGCATCAAAGCATTACAAAGACAAACGAGGGCTACAAATTAAATTCAGCAAAAAAAGCAACAGAATGCTTATGCATGAGCTGGAGTTAATGCCTGCTCATAAACCAGCGAAGAAAATGGGAAGCAAGAAGAACCTCCAAGTTTATTCTGATCCGGAGGAACCAACAAGTTGTTGGAAAAGGGACTTCCAAGCAGCTCAGAGAAAATGGTGGCTGTGAAACAGAGCAGATCTGCCTAATGTGATATAAGAAAGTATGGGGGCCAGGTGTCAAGGAACAGGAACCTGTGAGGCCCTACAAATTGATGTTGAACTACAACACCCATCATACCTGGCTATTAACCAGGCTTGCTGGAGCTACTGGGAGTTAGAGTCCAGTGACATCTGGAGGGCCACAGCTTCCCCATCCTTGGGTAATCTCTTGTCCCTCTACCAAATTTTAATTTAGGTTTGCTAAAATGTTTGCCCTCTGTTTTGAGTGAAAACTACTTGATGCTAGTAAGTTATTCAGCAGTGGAATGGACTTCTGTGGAAGGCGATGCGTTTTTTGATAGAGGTTTCTAAACCAAGAATGGATGTCTATCCACCAGGGATCCTGCATTTAAGGGCTTCTGCATTGACAGGGAGATTCCTTTTGACTCTATGATACTTGGATAATTATAAGTTGGAAGAATCAGAGCATTTCTATTCACATCTAGATGTGTCTTCTCTACTTTGATGCGCAACATATCCCCCAAACCTTTCCCAACAGTGCTACCTGTAATCACTGTCTCTATGAGGATTCTGTCGCCCTCTAGGTGTTGTTGAATGCTCATCAGCCCCAGCCAGGACAGCCAATGATCCAGGATGAGGGGAGTTGTAAACCAACAGCATCTAGAGGACCATAGATTCCCTACTCTGTTTCAACTGGTGATGCCATGGAGCGAATCATAACTGAAGTCATTACCGCTATAGGGCAGCAACGTCATTATTGGCAGAATAACAGTTTGTGATAAAATACATGTGATAAAATAGACACATGTTGTTGTATCCATGCTAATCCTACACAGAGAGGACCCATTAGTATCAGTGGAGATACATTAGTCGCATCTATTAATTTAAATGTGTTTACTCTGAATAGGTTCATTGGATGCAACCTATGATCACTGCCTGGAGAACTGAGTGCCCCTGAAGAATGCAGAAAATGGTCACCCAGATAGAAAATATTCTTAACAATGTAAGCATTCATGATATGCGCAAAGTGTTATCAAGAGCTGCAGACAGACAGACAGACACAAGGGGTGGGGGCGGAGAAAGAGTTAGCGTGATGCTATAAACAGTGAGGTCAGAAGGGAATGGAATGCAGAAAAGTATACATAGTGATCATTATATTCTTGGCCCAAGCTTGCCTACCATTGGCAGAGGGAGGCAGCTGCCACAGGTTGAAAATGCTGGGAGGCAGAGAGCAGCAGTAAGATGTTGGAAGAACAGAACTACATGTGCTATGTGGCTTGCCTTAAGCCATTCTGTTGTCCTCAGGAGCAGTCGCAGACACTGTCCAATTACCAGTGTTGAAATAAGATTCAGTTTCCAGTCTGATTAGATTTTGTACATGGAATAGGTGGGAGAACCATCTTGATCTCTGCCTCAGGCAAAATGCGTTGGTCCAGCCCTGCAGTGACCTTTGACAATAGATATTACAGTTTTTTAAAAATATTTTTTTATTATGTATTTTGAACTGTAGCCTCCTCAGGGCTGAGATCTGTCATCATCACTCAGGAAAATCTCATGCATGCTGATAGTGCTATGTAAATCATGGTCTTATGCAGATAGGAATGGAGATGGATCTAGCATCACCTGCTGGGGAAACCATTATTTTATTTGATAATTGGACTTAATTAATTCTAGACATCAGGGGAACTGGAAAGAAAAATTGGGGGGAAAAACCCAGGGCCAGGCCAGCAATATGCCCTCTGATTGTAGCACAGCTCCCCAAAGCTTGCTGAAAAAGAATTTTCCTCTAAGGAGCAAACAATTTCATAAGTGCTGTAGATTGGATTGAAACAAGAATCTCAAAGAATTTTGCATATCATACCAGGAAGCAAAAAAAGATAGAGAAAAAGCATGCCTTCTTCATCTGCAAGCCTTTGCTTAGGTGAATTGCTTTCCTGAGGAAAGATTAGGATCAAATTACAAGAAATTGCAGAGGCAAGCAAAAGATGGTTCTGAATTTAAGGAGAGGATGCTCCAGTGAAATGAAGAGAGAAAGCGGGGTGGGTAGCGGGGGGAGAGAATTATGCAGATTTCAAAATGCATCTGAGATCCATGTTGCATATCAAGTTTTCATCCGGTGAAAATTGAGTCCAATCTAACAATGTCCCTGAGAGAATACAGAAAAATATGAAGTGAGTTGATGGATAATTTGGAGAATGCAAGAGTTATAGCAAGGTGGCTTTGGTCTCCTGGGTGCAGAATGGACAGAGGAAAATCAAGGCACTGAATAATGATATTGAGCATTTATATAGAACTCTTGTGTGTGATTCTCATACATTATAATGCTGTTTAACTTTGCTTGGCTTTTCTCTTCCCATCCCATCCCACCCCCGCCACTTTCGTGTTGTACCCATTAGAGTAGGAGCCTGCAGGATAGGACTGCTTCGGTTTTGATCTCTGTACAAGTGAGGAACCTTTGGCCCTTCATAGTTGTGGAACTACAACTCCCATAATCCCTGGCCATTTCACTTTCTTGCTGTGGCTGATGGGAGTTGTAGTCCAGCAATATCTGAAGGGCCACATGTTCTTCAAACCTGATACAGAACATTTTAGAAGTGCTATAAATGATAAAGCTGTATTGTTTTCATTCCCTGCATAAAATATTTTTGTTTAGGCAAGCTTATCCAGACATGTACAAGTTACATGTGTCTTACCTCTTTTTAGCTAATGTTGATTTTAATTATCTTTTGAATGTTTTAAAATATTTTATAAATACATTTAATGTTTTATCATGATAATTATATTATTATTCTTGTCATAAATAAATAATACAATTATTATGTTTATTTTTAATGCCTTCCATGCCTGTTGCTTGGAGTTTTCTTACAATCAAATGGTATATAAATTTTGTTAAATAAAACAAATAATAATCATTGCTGTTATCTGTAATACTTATAGGATCTCTGTGAATTAGGCCAGGATTAGCCTTCATGGCTGATCAGGGACAAAATGAGAGAGTAAAGCAATGTCAGGGGTGTGGGAAAGGTGGCATCATCATCTCTGAAGAAGCTTCTCAGGATGGCCTCCCTGTTTCCTGCTTACCTGTCTGTCTAGTGGATTTCTAGTAGTGGAACAAACAGGCAAACAGGTCATCTTATACATGAATAGTGCACGGGGGTGGGCGATTGGTTACAGCTGCAAGCAGGAGATTGTCAGCGGCGATTGAGCGGGTGATTGTCGGCTGTGGCAAGGGCTGCTGTCGATTGGCTGCTGTGGCGGCAATTGGGCGGGTGATTGGCGGTTGCTGGCGGCGAGGAAGCAGATGATTGGTGGCTTTGGCGACGTGTCAGTGTCGGTCAGGCGGGTGAGGGATTTTCAGGAACCCCCCCCAAAAGCTCAAGAACTCTGGGCAACCTCCCCAAAAGCTTAAGAACTCTGGGCAATCTTCCCCCCATTTTCTTAGTTTGGAGTACCCCAAAATAGGGGTTGTCTTATACACAGGGGCGTGTTGTACATGGAAAAATACAGTAATGATCCCATTTTCTCAAATGGTTTTATGGTGACCTAGCTCGTAGCTCTTCTTCAACACACTCAGTTATGGTAGCCTTCCAGAAAGTTACTACTTCTAATATAGTGGTACCTCAGGTTACAGACGCTTCAGGTTACAGACCCTCCAGGTTTCAGACTCCGCTAACCCAGAAATAGTACCTTGGGTTAAGAACTTTGCTTCAGGGTAAGAACAGAAATTGTGCGGCAGCAGCGGGAGGCCCCATTAGCTAAAGTGGTACCTCAGGTTAAGAACAGTTTTGGGTTAAGAACGGACCTCCAGAACAAATTAAGTTCTTAACCCGAGGTACCACTGTATTGAACTCAGGGCTTGTCTACACTTCTGCTTGGCCCATGCCTAGAAAGCATGGGTCCGAGCAGTTTTCATCTTGCTCCACTCCATTCACAGGAAAAACCCACTCTTTAGCTTCAAATTGGAACAAATGGCAATCCGCAGAAAACCGAATTGCTCTGATTGAGCTCTAAAGAGCAGCTTCCCCCAGGGGAAAGAAGCGGGACAAGTGTGCATAAACTCTTAGCAAGTGAGTACCAACAGGACTGTAACCAAAACACAATAAACAAGGAGGTTTTAGCAGGCTCATCTATGGTCATTTTCAGAACATGAACCTAAGACATAGCACTACAGCTGAAGCAGTTCATTTTCTACTTCATTCTTCACTGCAGTAACACAGCAGAATGAAAAACAACCTCAAGAAACCAAATAGGTGTGCCGACCCAAAATTAGAATTTATCCCCCTTTAAAGTGCCTTGTCTAAGTTATCAGCTAAACCTTTAGCTATATATTGATTTAACCCAATTAATTTGGCTATGATAGGAGAAAGGCAGGTGAGAAATTAAGAAACAAAGATGTAAAAAATATTAAAAGAGCTGTATCTCTAGTGAGAATCTATGCACATAAATATTGTAAAATAATTGGAAGGAACTGGCCAATTAATATTTGTGTCCTTTCCTATCTTCACTGCAATGTGTGTGTGTGTGTGTGTGTGTGTGTGTGTATTTTGTGGATCTTCATAACTTTTGGTTCCCTTTCCTCTCCTCAAGCTATGTGTTGCTATTTTTTTATAATTGGCATTTCTTCCCTCCTGGTCTCGTAATAGTGGCAGGATGCTTTCCAAGTTTTTACTTTGTCATTCCTCTGCTCCCTCTGATTCTCCCCACACACCCATTTGTCCTGTTACTTGTAGAGTTCCTTCAGAGGTTGGAGAGACAGTCTTCATCTGTTACCTGTATTCTCAAAGGTGGCATAATCAAAAGAGGAAGTGTTTTGGGTTCGATAAATCACTTCCTTTTTGTTAGATGATTTCCTCTGTGTTGTGGAACTGAGTGTACTGGGGCTGGGGCAGAAAAGGCAAGTTTCCTATATAGGCTCTGTCAAAGTCATTCAGTTGTTTGTCTTGAGAGACTTCCAGAGCAACATTCTAGGGATTTTTTTTTTATTCTTGTAAATCAGAAAGCACTCTTACATCTACCTCATGGCTTAGTTTCTGTACATCCTAAATCTCATTGAAGTCTCATCTTCCATGCCTGTTGCCTCAGGCTACTAGTAAGAAGTAGAACTTCTCTGCTTCGAGATACATAGCTACAAATGAAGAGAAATGTAATAACTCCATTGGCTCCTTTGGGTCCCTCATCTTGTAAGACTAAATCACATAGTAAAGCTCAGTTGCTGGGCTTCTTGTTGTCTTTCAGTTTCTGTGTGCTGTTCTTATTATTAGAAAATAAATGTCTTATGTGATAGGCAAGGTACATTTGGGTGAAGGGCATGTATATCGCATGAATGTCTAGAGGCATATTTTATTCCTTGTGGTGTCAATGTCAACAGCATATAATCAGGACTCTGGCACTGATTTTGATGCTGAAGACAACTCTATGGAGACAAGCCAAAATCCCAGAAGAAGAGCCCCGTTGACTCAGACCAAAAGTGGCCAACTAGATGCCATTGGGAATCCTGCAAACAGTCACTAGGATCCAGAGGCATATTGCCTCACACACTGGAGGTACTACTTACCCTTATTGCTAGTAGCAGTTGACAGCCATATCTCCCATAGATTTTTCTATACCCCCTTTAAAGCCATCTAAACAAGGTTGTTCTCCAGTTCTCTTGAGGTTCAGTCTGAAGGAGAGCGTTCTGCAGGAAAAGGATGGATCAGCTACTGATGTTGATGGTTCAGCAGCCACCAAGTAATCAGAATCCACTAATACGCCTTATTTCCAAGGAGTGAAGATACCCCTATAAACTGGAAGCACAGTATGCAAAGCAGGTAGCTGACGACCACTTCCTGAAGCTGTAGTGCAGTTGCCTAGCCAGACTACACGCTAAATTTCTTGCTAACGATGCAGACAGAAAAGAATCCCATTTCACATACCTTGTGCTATTCTAGTTTCCCTGTAGAACTGAATGGCCACAATTCTTTCCTAAAGAAGAAGTAAGCACAATACTGGAGTATAGGGAAACAGAAAGCAACCTTATACTAAGTTACACCAATGATCCATCAAGCTCACTATTGCCCACAATAACATGCAGTGGCTTTCTAATTTTTTAGGCAGGGTCATTCCTAGGTCTGCCTGGAGATGCTGGAGTTTAAATATAGGACCTTCTGAATTCGAGCAAGATACTCTACCACTGAACTACAGCTCTTACTGGAATGGCTATTGCACCCAGGGGTGGTTACTGATATAATCTTATGGTGGTGTGCTAATATAATAGGCTCATCTGGTGCAACATGAGTGAGTTGAAGAGGGAGACCTGTGTGTTGGGTTGATGCGTAGTTTGCATATGCCACATTTTTATACATTCCTGTAAGTTAAAAGGTAAAGGGGCCCCTGACCATTAGGTCCAATTGTGGCTGACTCTGGGGTTGTGGCGCTCATCTCGCTTTATTGGCTGAGGGAGCCGGTGTTCAGCTTCCGGGTTAAGTGGCCAGCATGACTAAGCCACTTCTGGTGAACCAGAGCAGCACACAGAAATGCTGTTTACCTTCCCACCAGAGCGGTCCCTATTTCTCTACTTGCACTTTTATGTGCTTTCGAACTGCTAGGTTGGCAGGAGCAGGGACCGAGCAACGGGAGCTCACCCCATTGTGGGGATTCGAACTGCTGACCTTCTGATCGGCAAGTCCTAGGCTCTGTGGTTTAACCCACAGTGCCACCCGCATCCAGTAAGTTAGGTATGTTTTAATGTTATAGATTCTAATGCAGCAGCAAGAGCAACAAAGTACTGGAAGACACAAGATCGATCCACCCGGGAAGAATGGCAGATGAAGGTGATGGACTACATGGAACTGGTGGAAATGACTGGCAGAATCCGAGACCAGGGAGAAGAGTCGGTGGAAGAAGATTGGAAGAAATTTAAAGTTTATTTACAGAAACATTGTAGAATTAAGGAATGTTAGAAGGATGTTGGAATGAAGTTATGCGGTTTTAGCAGAAATGTTATAAAGGATTAAGTAAAAATAGACTGTTAATTGTTGAAAGGAGGGAAAGTAAAGTTACATTATATTAAGACAAACTATAGGACAAAAACTGGGAAAGATGGAAAGGATTTGCTGAAATAGCTAACCGAACTAGAATACAAAAAAGTGAGGTGTGAGGAGGTCAAGGAAACAAGCAAATGAAAGATAAGTTATGGGAAGGTTCGTTGTGTTTCTTAATTGTTTCTATTTTTCTGTTTTTTCTTTCTTTTTCTTTTTCTTTTTCCATATTGTGATGTGTTGTCTTGTTTTTGCTTAATTTGGTGTTTTCTCTTTTTTCTTTTTGTAACCTTTAAAACTTTAATAAATATTATTTTTTTAAATAATGTTATGCATTCTAATGCATGTTCTTCCAGTAAAGCTTCTAAGTTTACAACTACCTTTGCCATTCTGCATTATTGCAGCTTTTGTCTTCTTTCAGTAGACCAGCCTTTAATGCCCTTAGTGTAATATCAACCAGTTCTGAATAGTACTGAGTGAGGAATGGATGCATAATTGGAAAGGAACACACTGCTGTCAGGAAAGAAAAAACTGATAATGTTGGCATATTGTCTCAAGGTATTGCAAGGGTGTTTACATTAAACTGAGAGCACATATTGCTTATGAAACAAGTAAAGAATACACTACAAGAAAAATAAAACAGTAAATGTTACAGAAAAAGAAATGTGATGCCCCAAAATTACAGAAGCTCAAAATATTCTCTTTGGAGCAAATTCAAATCAAGGTTGCATAAATGTGATCCACTGGCCCTTGTCTTGAACAGTCTATAAGCTCAGCTGGCTCTTAGCAAAATTCCTTGTTTGCAAGCAGGCCTTTCTTCCTTTTCTCCTCTCTCTCGGGTACACACAAAATTTGCTTAGCATGTGAGTTCCACCTGGAACTAAAGCCTTCTGGCTGCCTATCTGTTTTTATAGTTCTCCCCTGTCAATCATGTGCTCCTCCCCTTGGGAAGCATGTTCAAGGAAGTTTTGAGCTTTTAAGATTCCCACTCTTAGAGAGAGAGATGCAGTTAGTCACAAAAACAATGGCAGGTGCCTGTACTTTTGTGAGCATTGGGATACCAGCTATGTCTCCCCAAGGAGTTGCAACAAGGCATATAAACAAGACATGCATTCCCATAATATATAAAAGCAGTAAAGTCGAACTACTTCACAATACAGTGGTACCTCTGGTTGTGAATGGGATCCGTTCTGGAGGCCCGTTCGCAACATGAGCAGAACGCAACCCACGCGTGCATGGGTCGTGATTTGCTGCTTCTGCTCTTGCACATGACGTCATTTTGTACATCTGCGCATGTGCGAGTGGCAAAACCCAGAAGTAACCCTTTCCGGTACTTCCGGGTCGCCACGGGATGCAACCTGAAAACGCACAACCTGAAACAAACGCAACACGAGGTATAACTGTACAAGTTTTTGCAAAGCATTTTCCCCAAATGTATGTTGTTTTCACTAATATGTGTATTTTTATGCATACATCTATTTCACCCTAGTACATGCATTTTTGTAGGCATCTCTTGGCTGGAGAACTGCATTGCACAATTCAGAGAAGAGTGAATTTCAAAGGATGGCTGTGTTTTGGTTCATGTATTGTTTCAGAAATTGCAAATCAGGTACAGTAGGTTTGCCTTTAGATGTGAAATGAATATTGTTTTCTCCTCACCCCCTAGTGCTGTTACAGTTCTCCTTCACCAGGGGAAGTACATGCAAATATTTCTACTTAAGTAGTTTGGCTTCATGGCAATTTTACAAAACATTTGTTTGATGCTGTGACTCTTATGATGGCTGTTGCAAGCACACGAGAAAGCCAACACATAGGTGGAAGTCTTTGCACGCACCCAATCTGCCAGTGAAATAACTGGATGCAGTAGCAGCAGCAGCAGCAGCTTACACACTAGGAAAGGTATGTGAAAATGACCCTTATTTCTGAAAATGAAATGGACAGAACTGTTTCTCAGAAATGTAGATTTATTTTGCAGAGATGTGTGATGATATTTGAATACTAACTTTTCTCAATTGTTTTGAGTAAAAGGACAAAAGCAATATTCAGTTTATCACTCCTATTTATTTGTTTGCACAGGTACCTCATTTTGTGTGTGGAAGCTGGTCCGCTAGGGCAAACAATACAGTGTCCCACCAACTTCAGTTTACACTCAGCCAGCCTCCACCTGCCTGCTTTCTTATTTACAGTTTTAAGGAGTGGCAACAGCTGCCAGCTTTCTCCTTTTTAGTCCCCATGTTGTCCTTGTAGAACTCAGCAGGCAGGAAGATGGGGGCAACACTAAAATTAGTTGGTTCTGCCTGTCATTGCCTCTGACTCCACCTACGGTTTGGACTCCCTGTTTTCCTCCACCGCAGCCTAGTCCCAGTGTTCACCTGACACCAGTGGTTTTTTAAAAAAGGCCCCCATGACTTTATTGTAGTCCAGGAAACTGCCAAGGAACATCAAAAAGATTAGAGAGCATTTTAAAAAGTTCTGATTTTCAGTAACATTGTTCCATTTCCCTTTAGGGGAGCCATTGTGACATTTATTAGGCAACGTCTTCTGTCTAGTAGAGCAGTTAGTTATACTGAAGTCTTTGAAAATCCATAGAAAATCAATTGTGTTTTGGGTTGCATTTGCATTTATATAGGTCTTTTAATACACTATGAGATAAAAATGGTTTCCCTCCACACACACACATGCACACATGCACACGAACATACTCACAAAAGGATGAATTATGTTGCTCTGTTGTGATGGCTGGTGTGTATGCTGAGGTGGCAACTATTATGCTGTCAATTGTATTTCTCACACAGGTCTTGTAGGTTCATTTGTCGGATTCAGCGACAAGGCATCGTGGTGAATTAATTGGAGAAAAGACTTCGGATCAACGCAGCAGGATTTTCCTCTGATCTTTGAATAGCACTATTTGATCTTTTACATCTCTTTCAGCATCCACCAGTTAGTAGAAGGGGTGTAGCGCACACATTTTTTTTCCAAGGGGAGGGAGAAGGGAAAACTTTCTAACAATAATCCATCTGAGGCCAAGTAAAATTGTCTATCTATCAATCTATTTATCTCTACGCTTTTGTTCATAGAAACATGTGAAGAACACAGCTGAAAATTCTGTAATGTAAATAAAAGTTGCTTCCAGGGACTAATAGGCACTGCAAAAATCACAGAATTACATTCTACCAATTACAACAGAAAGATGACATATGTTGCTATTATGCTTAATGCTACGTACTACAGCAAAATATTAAACTATGAGTTCCACAAGAGCAACATACTGAGTTGGTGGCATTACATAATTAGTTTTCTAATTCACATGCTTTCCAAAATAAAACTGTTCTGATGCAAAACTACCCCTCTCCTTACAGGAGCTTTGTGGGTAGGCAAGTGGTGTTGCCAGGCCCATGCAATGGCGGCAGGGCAGTAGTCCACACAATCTTCCTTCCTTCCTTCCCTCCTTCCTTCCTTCCTTCCTTCCTTCCTTCCTTCCTTCCTTCCTTCCTTCCTTCCTTCCTTCCTTTCTTTCTTTCTTTCTTTCTTTCTTTCTTTCTTTGAAACTTTTGCCCTGGCAGATGTGGTGAAATTACTTAGGGCTCATCCACACCTGTTCCTGTACCAGAAAACATGGATCCAATCAGTTTGCTGCTTGACCAGCCAGCTCCTTTCCCAAGGAAAAGCCACTCCTTAGTGCTAAACAAGAACAAGTATCAATCTGGAGAAAACCCAACGTGCTCTTTTCTCTGATTGAGTGCCAAAGGGTAGTTTCCCCGGGGGGAAAGCAATGGAACAAGAGGAAGTATTGTTGTGCCCTGAAGCAGGACACCAATGTTGGGTGAAAATCGGGTCAAATTATTATTGACTTCAGCAGGCAAGCAGGATTGGCATGACAATAGGGCAAGGATCACTTCCTCATTCCACTCAGCCTTGATGCAATGACACTCTGTCAGGGTTGGAAAGCACCCTAGGCCCCTCCATGGGAGTCACTTAGCATTTAGCTCTTTCTCAGCCCCTCCTCCTTCTTGTGAGTTCCTGCAGGATGATGACCAACCTTCAAAAAATCGCATGAGACCATGAAAGGGAGATGGAACTCTGCCTCCCCCATTTGTTTCTGGGCCACACAAATGGGCAAAGTCACCTTGCATGCTGTTGTGCCTGAAATGAGGTTTAGGAAACAAAACTTAGTGTTCTGGGTCTGCTATTGCTGTCAGCTGGCTTCTGTGGGGGAGGATGAGGCTGTGACAATGTGAATCAAGTAACAATGGGTGAATCTGTCAATTTTGGTTCCTCTCACTGTCCCACTTTCCTTCTCTTAATTTCAGTGTTTCATATTTTCTTGTGAATTAAGTGAATTAAACTCTGTTAGGTTATGATAACACATCCAGTTCTCGACAAAGGAACTCATGACAAAAAGAAAAGTAAATGTATATTTTAACCTGTCTTCTCTCAAGCAAATATATCTCCCTTTTCTTTTTAAATTTGCAGTGTATCTGTGGAGTTAAACCATGCTGTCCTTGAGAGTTCATTGACTGATTTCCATTTACAAGCCAAGAGGATTCTTAAGTCTGCCTTTTCTTAAGAACTTTGGAGCTAATAAAACTTTGCCGCTGCTGAAAGGTGTGCTGTATGACATCGAAGGAGGCTTGGAAGTGTCTGCTTCAGTAGTCATCTGATGTATGTCACAATGCAGCCAAGATGTTAAAAAGGTAAAGGGACCCCTGACCGTTAGGTCCAGTCACGGTCGACTCTGGCGTTGTGGCGCTCATCTCGCTTTACTGGCCGAGGGAGCTGGCGTACAGCTTCCGGGTCACGTGGTCAGCATGACTAAGCCGCTTCTGGTGAACCAGAGCAGTGCGTGGAAACACTGTTAATTTTCCCACCGGAGCGGTACCTATTTATCTACTTGCACTTTGACGTGCTTTTGAACTGCTAGGTTGGCAGCAGCAGGGACCGAGCAATGGGTGCTCACCCCGTCACGGGGAATCGAACTGCCAGCTTTCTGATCGGCAAGCCCTAGGCTCTGTGGTTTAGACCACAGCGCCACCCATGCTATGAGCCTACTATTCAATACGATCTGCATTCACTGTTGTGGTTCCTTTCAGTCTGCAAATGATATATAATTGATTTTGTTCTCTTCCCACAATTTTCGTCACATTTCTTTTGCATTGAAATGAATGGGGTGAAAACCCACAGCGCCACCCGCGTCCCAAGATGTTACTGCACCACAAATCCTCTACAGTGGTACCTCGGTTTACAGACACTTCAGGTTACAGACACCGCTAACCCAGAAATAGTACCTCGGGTTAAGAACTTTACTTCAGAATGAGAACAGAAATCGTGTGGCGGCGGCAGCAGGAGGCCCCATTAGCTAAAGTGGTACCTCAGGTTAAGAACAGTTTCAGGTTAAGAATGGACCTCCAGAATGAATTAAGTTCTTAACCCGAGGTAACACTGTACCTCGTCCCGCTACTCTACTCTACCTATTCACAATTTCTCTTAAGGCAGGTGTTCAAGTGTCCCTACAGCTCTTTCCTGGGTTACAGATACAGGGAGAAAGGTTAGAGCTGAACAGCATCAAAAAGCCTTTATAGGCTTTATAGTATCTCACTGTGACCCTGACTTATTGCAGGTGTTGTGAGACTTTTCAAGCCCCAACCAGTTCCTTTTTATGCAGACAAAACTGCTGGTGAACACAATGCAAGCATATCGTTGTAGATGTCTGTCGAGGGGCATGTAAGCAAGAAAGGGAACTTTATGTGGTTATTGAAGTGTTTTTCATTAAAAAAACAAACAACCCTCTCTCTCTTGCTAAACACATGAAAGAACAGGGGAGATGTCACAGGGCTGAGTGAAAATGCCCCCTGCCCAATTAGTTCTCAGGCATGAATTGGGGGCCATATTATTTGGGGGGGGGGGAAGCAAAATTTCTTAATAAGTTTGAGGATGGCTTTCTGTTCCATTTCTGTGGTACTATTTTGGGGATTAATGCTTGTAAATGGTTGTTGCCTCCACCTGAATTCCAGACAGTGTTCTCAGAGAATTATTGGGGAATGTGGGTGGCCACTGTTTCTGGGGCATGCTGGGGAGAAATGGCAACTGGCAATTGCTGAGAAGTTCCCCATTCCCCATGCCATGGGTTGCGCTGTGGGTTAAACCACAGAGCCTAGGGCTTGCCGATCAGAAGGTCGGCGGTTCGAATCCCCGTGACAGGGTGAGCTCCCATGGCTCTGTCCCTGCTCCTGCCAACCTAGCAGTTCAAAACCATGAAGTGCAAGTAGATAAATCGGTACCGCTCCGGCGGAAAGGTAAACGGCGTTTCTGTGCACTGCTCTGGTTCGCCAGAAGCAGCTTAGTCATGCTGGCCACATGACCCGGAAGCTGTACGCCTGTTCCCTCGGCCAATAAAGCGAGATGAGCGCTGCAACCCCAGAGTCGGTCACGACTGGACCTAATGGTCTGGGGTCCCTTTACCTTTACCTGTCATGCCATTTGTTACCTTTTCTCTAAACTAAAGGCCCCAAATGCTGCAACAAGAGTTGTTTCATTTATTTGATCCTTTTAGAAGCCATTCTCTGAACCTAGGAAGGTGACTTATGCTGAGTCAGACCATTTGCCCATCTAGCTCAGCAATGTCTCTTAAATAAGTTGTGATCCCCCACCCCAAAAGCCATATTTGAAGTGGCCACACACCAGCCAATGCAGGTGGCAGCACTAGTTGAATCACTGAGCCATACTGTATCAACCTGCCCAAGGCTGCATGAGATCCAGTCTCTCTGCACTGCAATACTTGCATTCTTGCTATGCAGACAAATATTGTGTGTAGTAGGGATGTCAAAGAATATTGATGGAGACAGCAACAGAAAATTGCTGATGTTTGCTTGTTCATCCCATGTCTTGAATGGAAATCAATCCAGTGAATACCATTGATATTCACTGTTGTTGTTTCTCAGTCTGCTAATGATACATAATTGATGACTCCCTACCATTTGCATTGGGTTTCCATTACATTGATGTGAATGGGGTGCAATAGCCTAATAGTAACAGAATAGCATTAAAATAATTATGCAAATAAACAAGTAAAATTCTTCCCAGCAGACAGTATGATGAATAAATTATGATTAACAGAATTTATATACCACTTTTCATTTCAAGAAGAAATACCAAGGCACAATTTTTTGGGTTTTTTTTTTTCTCCAGAAGCTGAACTGCAGTGGAACAAAAGCAATGATGCATGTGATGAACACAGGTTGGAATGGAAACCAGTGCCTTCTTGAATCTGTAGTATGCATTTTTTATTTAAACAGAATATATAAAACAACAACAGCAACTTTGATCCTTCATTCCATGCTTATGTCTGCCATAAGCTGCAGACATAGTGCTGAAGAGGTAGCAATGGTAAAACAGCGAGACAAGCAACCTGAGCTACAAAACAACAAATCTGAAGCTGGGGAAAAAATCAGAGTAATATATTTGGGTAGCAATAGAAAGATAATTTTATCTTCTTCTTAAAAAGCAGTTAAGGATGCTTTTATGCACTCTTTGACTAAGCGTTATAAATAGCCCTCGTAACGATCGGGAATACAGCAAATCTTTCAAATTCCTTGTATTAGTTGGGTTGAAAGGTGTCTCTAAATGGTTCCATGGACTGCGGCTCAGCACAGTGGAAGGTTTAAATCCAAGCCTACCCATAATAGATAGCCTAATTCAGTAATATTTCCAGGGAATTCATAAATCCCTGATGCAGCTCAATGTATTACTATGTTTGTACCTGCTACAAGAACAACATTCTTAATTAACTGGCTTCTTTTCTCCTCCTCCTGCCAGTCTTGAGCAATTTAGTTATGCTACAGAGGGTTCAGGGCAGGGGACACAGGCTAGCTTTATTTTGTCCTCACAACCATATTCAAGGTAAATTACATTGAAAGAGGATGTATCTGAGCCAATACAAGCTAAGGAGTTTCAGGACATGAATGGGAATTCTAATGCAGATCTTCTTGGTACACTGCAGTTGTCCTCAATGAGTTCAAGTTGGGTCTCCTGTCCAGGTACTGATCAGGGCTAAAATTGCTTTGAGGAAGGGCTGTAGCCTAGTGGTATTGGATCAGCTTTGAATGCAGAGGGCCTCAGGTTCAATTCCAAGCATCTCCAGGCAGAGCTAGGAGAAGCACCTGCTTGAAATGTTGGAGAGTGCAGGTGAACTGTTGGTATAACTTAGTATATAAGGCAGCATCCTATGTGAATATCCTGCTAGCAGGTGCATTTGTTTTTTCATTAATTTATAGAATTACCAGAGTCTTCAGGTTCCTTTCACTGAAGCCAGGAGAGTCCTGGCTTTAGCAAAAGGAACCCGAAGCCTGAAGAGTGCAGCGGGAACTCGCACTGCGCTCCGAAGGATACAGGGATCTTTGACGCTGGCGGTGAGGGAAAGCAGTGCTTTCCCCCACTGCCAGCCCCACAAGCTTGGGGGGCAGCGGGAAGGCTGTGCGCAGCCTTTCCGCTGATACCCTGCTTGTGGGGCTGGCGGTGGGGGAAAGCAGTGCTTCCCCCACAAGCCCCAAAGAGCATGTCGAAAGGAACTGGAAGCCTCCAGAGCCCAGCGGGAACTCCCGCTGCGCTCCAGAGGCTTCGGGTGAACGCACATTGAACGCACAAAACGCACCTTGTTTTAGAGGGGGAGAACAAGAAAAAAAGATTCTCCCCCTCTCTGCACGCATCCCTTCAGCGAAGCGGGAGGAGAAATGGAAGGGGCTCCATTTCTCCTGCCGCTTCGTTGAAGGGGCGCTGAGCAGAGAGGGGGAGATTTTTTTTCCTTGTTCTCCCCCTCTAAAACAAGGTGCGTCCTATGGTCAGGTACATCCTATAGAGCGAAAAATGAGGTATATTTATTTTATGACTTGATTTTTTTTATAAAAAAGCATCATTTGGACCCTCCTTGGCTTCTTTTTTGGGTTTGGAGGGGTCTCCCCCTTTCCTCCTGTGACCTGGAGCAATATTGCCAAAATACAGAGCTTAAATGAAAGTTTGCATGCTTTTGTAATGTATAGGAACTAGGGTAAAGTGTGCATACAAATGCATATATTAGTGAAAATGCATTACATTAGGGGAAATTTTCTCTAAAATGCTGATGAATTTTCATGAGGACAGAAAAAGAATTGCAGTAAGTTGCAGATATACAGAGAACTACACTTAACATTGGGGGGGCAGTAGGGGGTGGGGATGAAGAACCGAAAGAAAACGAAATTGACAGATTTGTTCACCCCCTACTGTCCTGCAAGTGCTATAAAACATACACTGCACATGACAGGATAAAAACACATTGAGTCTCAGGAGGCTGCTTTCCTGAGTGATTGCTGTTTGCAAAATGCCTGATCAACTTCACTCGCCCCCTTCGACACACGGGTGCCACACTTAACTCGATGTGGCATCTGTGGTCTAATTAGCGGGCGTACTCAATGAGTGAGGAAGTCGGTCATTGTTTAATGCACGCCTTGGCAGGCCACACACTGCTTATCGCCATAAATCTTTTAGCTCCAGTGTCAGCTTCTGCCACCATCCCAGCATCTTGAGAGAAGATGAAGTGCGGCATATGCCTTTCGAATTAGCCTGCTCCATCCGTCATGGGACTCAGCCTTGGCAGAAGGATATGACGGGACACATAAATTAGGAAAGTAACTGGTATCTAGCATTGGGATGTCTCTGTGGTAATCTGGGCTTTAATGCTCCGTTGAACCCATTCCTTATAGCAAAGTGAAAAATGGCATACTCAGTCAAGTTGGTTATTTTTGAAAGGAGCTTTCCCCAGTCTTCCTTCCTTCCCCTGACCCTCCTCACCAACATCTCTTCAAACAAACATCACTACTTACTACCTGCCTTGTTTAGAGCAACATCCGATAATCAGAGGAATAATTTATATTAAAACGGCTTGGCTAAATCTGTTTGAAAGTACATGGGAAAGGGGGGGGGCGGTGAGAGGAGAGGGAAAAATGCTTAGCATCAAACAGTGCCCCCTTTGGACATCTGATAAAAATTTAATGCGACTTCAGAAGTTTCTGCAGCAGACTCCAGCTGCCATCTTTCTCAGAATCTCTTTTTTAAAAAAAACTTCTCCTTCCCTTCAGAATTGCTTCTTCGGAAAGAAGGCAATTGTGCCTATGCAGGAAAGATGAAAGAAATGTAGCAGTTTCAGAAACTGTTAGATAGTGAAAGCCTGCTTGATAGGTATGAAATTATATGCTTCTCTCCGGGCACAAAGTAGTTTGGCGCCGACACATTTCTAGATGGGGTGTCGGTTTGCAAAATTTGAAACATCTGGAAATAGAACTGCCAGGATGCAACCTGGAGAAAGTTGAATTTAAAGGTATAGCAACAATGAATTGGGACACTCAAAAGCCATAGCTTCTCCTCATCATCCTCCGCATATATTATATGTGATATATATATATATATATATAATGTCCGTATTTTCTAATCTTACAGTCAACAAGGGAGAGGATGCTTAAAAAGCATCTGAGCTAGACTTCAAGCTGTGCATTTATTCTTTGTGGTCATGATCCAACAAAGCTATACACAGATTTAAAGAGCAGAACCATTCATGAAACCATGCACAAAGCAAGGCGCTTGGATTTTTTCATGCAACTGTTTGCATTGCTAAGAAGACAAGCCACAATTTTTTTTAAAGTAAACTGAAAAGTAGGCTTGCCTCTTCTGCATGTGGTGTGCATCTTTTGCTCCTCAGTATTTTGTCTTTTGTTTTCTGTGGTGATCACCCCAGATTGAACATGTACCACCCCAATCTGGACCACATGCATGGCAAAACAAAACAAAACCCAATGAAGATGGATTTTACTTTAATTATAATAAAACCCATGTACCATATATCTTTCCAGATCTGGAAGCTTAAAACCAAGATCATGAGACCTCTGCAGCAGCTGTAGATATAGTTTGGAGAACAGGATCCTCTCTACAGATTGTGAGTCTACACCAGCAGGAAAATATGGGAGTTAACCCCCCTCCAATTGATTGTGGTTGAAGAATAGACAACAAAGTTGAACAAATTTGTTTTGTGGCCTCCTGTAGCACCTTGAATATACAGTGAACTCATTAAAATCAACAAGAAAGCAATTGGCGGCACTAAGTAAAGAGTGTAATTCCCTTAATCACATTTTGGCAAGCTTTACCTCGGTTCTTTACTTTGATATGCAAATAAACAATAATAATTAGAAAATTCGAAGGCACCTGGACTGCAGAAGATCCTAGGGGGGTGGGAACCATAGGAAAGACTCTGCTGCTAAGGTTTGTGGTGCTGGAAATGGCAGTTCTGACATGGCAGCCTTGTCTAACCACTCAATTTAAGTCCTCAGGGCTAATCAGCTCATGCAAATAAATCAGGTAGTATAGAAAGTTTAAGACAGTACTGCACAGTTTAAGACAGTGGCTGCCCCAGGATTGCTCACAGTTCTGCAATCATAGCAACTAATTTGTTTGTAAAAGGATTAATGTGAGTGGCAATTAGATCCTTTGGGGGCATACTGAACTGGAACTAGAATACAAATGCCTCAGGTTACAAATGCTTTAGGTTGCAAACTCTGCTAACCTGGAAGAGTTACCTCGAGTTGAGAACTTTGCCCCAGAATGAGAATGGAAATTGTGTGCCATCGGTGCAGCAGCAGCAAGAGGACCCGTTAGCGAAAGCACACTTCTAGTTAAGAAAAGTTTCAGGTTAAGAACAGACCTCCGGAATGAATTAAGTTCATAACTAGAGGTACCACTGTAGTTCCTTGTTAAATGAAATTTTCAAGGTCTGAAAAATGCCAGCCGAAATGGGCATCTTCAGTATTTTTCATTTATTACATTTACATGCAGCCTTTTCCACCAAGGAGCACAAGGTGATTTGCATGATTCTCCCTTCCACATTTTATCCTCACAACAACCCTGTGAGGTAGGTAAGGCTGAGAGGCTATAGCTCTGTCCAAGGTCACCCAGTAAGCTTCATGGCTGAGTGTGGACTTGAACTCAGGGCTCCCATTACACCACACTGGCATCACATCACACTGGCAGGTAGCCAAGGCACTTTAACTGTTAGCAGTAAAAGGAAAATAAGAAAATTGGAGGAGAGGTAGAATGCTGTAGCTCTTTACAGCTCATAGCATCTCAGAGGACGAGATGGCTTACTGTCAGGAACCTTGAATAGAGCATAACTACTAGGAAGTGAGGGTAGAATGCAACTTGTTATTGCATGCTCCAGTTGCACCTTTCAATACTGTTTGCAGAGAGAGAAACATTGGCAGAGGGCTCTTGCCTTTTGTTCTTCCTTGTGGGCTTCACAAAAGATCTGGCTAGTCATTGTTGGAAACAGGATGCTTGACTTGTTGGACTATAGATGCACTATAACTTCAGTTTGGCAAAAGGCAGCTTTGTATGTTCCTACAAGAGGAAGAAGAATATGCTACCCCTGCACCAGTCTTCCCCAACACGCTGCCCTCCAGGTGTTTCAGACTACCTCTCCCTATCCAAAATATAGGGAGGCTGCCAGGTTGAGGGAGGCTGATCTGCTCTTTTCAGTGTGCACAAATCAATTGGAAGCAATCAAGTATCCACTGTGCAGTTTCTTGTTTGTTTTCACTTTTTCAGAACATAGAGATTCACAACATATTTTGTTATTTTGCAGCAAATGCTAAGGTGCCCTTAACCTATATTTTGTAGGTGAGCATTTAGAAATGTAATTTGCTTTTTAAGTCATTGTTGTGTGCTGTGTTAACTTGGGTGGTTAGGAAAATTGCTTGGCTGAGCCTCACTGAGCTTGACCATTTGTTAGAGATGAAGAATTAGTGGCAAATGTGAGTGAAATAAAGAGGGTCCTCCCCCCCTTAATATTGCCTTAAATTTCAGTGGTAGCAAAGCCTGGGTTGCCTAGAAATGCTTTTCCCTTTCTTTCTTGGGTATAGTACAGATGCAGGTAATCAATAATGTAGTTTTGGTGTGGGGGCGGGAGTTCCCTTTTGACAAAAGGTGTAAGATTGATTACCCAGATCAATACTATTTTTAGAACCAATTCATCAAAATTGTACTTAAACAGAGACCATGATGCATTTAACTGTTAATAATACAAATGCCTTTTTGTCCCTTGTGGGTGATCTTGTTTTTGCAACACACAACAGTAATTCTTCCCTCTCAAAAAAAAAAGTTTGTTTTTTCCCCTTAACCCTTTCTGGGTTAAAAAGGGGGTTGCAATCAGTTCCTGTAAAAAGAAAGAAAGAAAAATGCCTCAGCAATCCATTTGAAGCATAGCAACGTACAGCATAGAAAGCTGACTTATACTGAGCTAGACCATTTGTTTATTGAACTCAGTATTGTCAAAACTGACTTGCAGCAGCTCTCCAGTGTTTCAGAACAGGATTATCCCCCAGCTCCATCTGGAGATGCCATGGATTTAACCTGGGATTTTTTGCATGCAAAGCAGATGCCATACCACTCAGCCAACTATTTTAGAGCAACCTCTCCCCCCCCTCCGTCAAGTGCCACACCCCTTTGGAGGTAACTTGAGAAGGGCCAATGATGGGTGGCATCAGAGTAACAAGTGACCACCCCTTTTCTCTCTCTGTCTTTCTGCTATGCCCTTCTCTTTCTCTGACTCATTCTGCAAATCATTTTCTTCTGTGTTTCTGATATCCTTTCCCCCCTCACACAGTACTAGATTTGCTTACATGTCTACATATGTGCACACATGAATCTGCTTTTTACCCATGTGTTCATGCAAGTACCACTTGAAAGAATAGAAGTGTGTGCTGGATTTTTGTTTTGTTTTGTTTTGTTTGCAATGGACACAATTCAATAATGTCTTGCTCTATAAGGGCCAATAAGCAAGTATCCCTACCATGATTTGGTGTGTTACACAAAAGTGTTACACAAAATGGTAGGTGGAAAATGAAATGGCTTTGAATCTTGGAGATCCAGAACAGAAATATATATTTCTGATCAAGAACATAAGAATATGAGAAGAACCTGATGGATCATCAGGCCGTTGGCCTATCTAGTCCAGTGTCTCATTCTCATAGTGGCTGTGCATGAGTCGTGGCATAGCAGGGCTGGGGGTGGAGGGGACCCCCAGGCACATTTTTTTTTGAGGAGAAACTTCACCCGGGCCTGGGGCTGGCGTGGCAGCAGCAGTGGCTCCTTCTCCTTAGGGCTGCTCCTGGGCTGGCCGAGGGTTTGTGTGAGGGCACAGCCACCAACCTGACCCAGACCCAACCCAGGGGGCAGAAGCGGCAGAGAACACTGCTGCCGCCCCTCTCTGATGCTGGAATCCAGTGCACGAGGGAGCTGTGGAGGCAACATTCTTGCAGAGCGACCTAATGCTGAGAGCAGGCCACAACTCCACCCTTGGGTCAAGCCTGACAAAGGGATGGAAGCATCCTATTCACTAAGAGAATACTCTAAAGGTGGCATTTGGTGGTTGCTGCTTCTGAGGAAGCAGCAGATCTAGCCTCCAAGGAGCATACTACAGATCTTACTGCCACTGCTGCAGCAGTGGCAGTGGCAGTGGCAGTGGGTGATGCATTCCTGGGAGGCCAGATCTGTTGCCCCTGTGGATCCTGCTGCTCGAGGGCCGGCCCTGCTCTCTGTCCTCCCTGGAGTTGCTGGGGACTGAGCCCGGGACCTTCTGCATACAAGGCTGGTGGTTTACAACTTAGTTACAGCCATACCTAAATAACCCAGCTATTAAGTTTGCCAACATCCCAAACCAACCTCCTCTCTCTATATATACATACACACACACACACCTGAGCAAACCTTATACTGTATCCAGACTGTATGCAGCTCAGATGAAGCAAAGGCTTAAGCATTAACCTGCCAGAATGTCATGCTGTGGATCACCAGGCTGATTTCAGAATTAAGATTGGATTATGCTGTGTAGCTCCCCCCACCCCACACCTCCCCTTTAGGAACAACAAACCTAAAATGCTTTTTAAAACTAATGTGAATTTCTATGCTGCAGAAAGCAAGGCTATTTGGCATCGATTGCTAGTCACTGCACATCTCTGTCGACTCTCGAGAAATGAAGAAAAGCTCCTTTTTGTTGTTGCTATGCTTGCTATACAAAGCAGAAGAAATGGAGCAACGGTGAGAGGCCCCCTTGGTTGTGTCTGTATATGTAATTTTATTTCAAACACATCACCAGCTGCGGGACTCGCGGAAAGAAGCTTGTAGCAGCCAGAAGATTTGAAAGGAGAATGATAACAGGCTGCAATCTTATCACCATGGTCTTTAATGGAGACTAGAACAGTTATCCCCACATGGCACTGGTAGTTTTTTAATGGATGCGCACCCAGAATGCCAAGCATCTCTTATTTTGTGCTCCCAGCTTTTCTACAATGAAGTTATTATTTTCTATGGTAGATGCAATGGCAGATGTCACAGATGGTGTGAATGGCACACTGCAAATTGTTCCGACAAGCTCTTTCAGCTAATCTGTTAATCCAAGTTACCAAGATAAACAGTTTGTTTAAACTGTGGTTGGAAGAAACCATAGCTCTTTGAGTTCATGCATAGTGAATACTTGTTTTCATTCTTCTCCTCTGAAGGAGGAGGAGAGAGGAAACGATCCACTTGACCCTGAGGCTCATTGCTGTTCATTTATGTTCATATAAGCCATGTTTTTGGTGAGGGTTTGAACTGGGCCTGTATCTAAAGTCTGGGAAAGATCTGTAGTTGTAAGACCTTGCTAGCTACAGAATAACCTAGCTACAGACCTAACTTATTGCAGAATCATCAAATAGTGTAGTTCACCGTAAGCATTTAGTTTGATGTCATGTAAATTTGTTTGTTTAGCCCAAATGAGTCCAGGGAAGGAAACAAAACATAAACACAAATAATAAAAGTATATATTAAACTTTTTAAAATAACAATCCTAATACCGACGTGGATTGGGAAAGCTCTCAACTTAAAAGGCTCATTGAAAGAGGAAAGTATGTTTTTGTGTTTTTATTATGAATGATGATATTATGATGGGGACACGGGTCTTGGGTTTGCCGATTGGAAGGTTGGCAGTTCAAATCTGCAGAATGGGGTGAGCTCCTGTTGCTCTGTCCCAGCTTCTGTCAACCCAGCAGCTTGAAAACACACCAGTGCAAGTAGATAAATAGGTACCACTGCAGTGAGAAGGTAAATGGTGTTTCCATGCACTCTGGCACTTGTCACTGTCCTCCGTGTGCCAGGTTAGTCATGCTGGCCACATGACCTGGAACCTGTCTGCAGACATATGCTGGCTCCCTTGGCCTGAAAAGCGAGATGAGCGCTACACCCCATAGTCACCTTTGACGGGACTTTACCGCCCAGGGATCCTTTACCTTACCTTTACTTTTATTATGAATGATTGGTGGATGGTTTATTTTATTTTATTGTGTATTTTTTAATATGATATATTCTCACTAGCTTAATATATATTTTATTTTAATTTTGATAAGTTTTGAGTTTTATAAACTCTTTTGAAATTGTGAGGCATCTTGAATATGACTTCCTATGGAAAGGTGGCCCACAAATCAATCACAATAATTACACAGGATCAAATCAAGTAGCTGTGCTAGTTGGGAGCTAATGTCAAATCCTAGCTTTTTAGCACATGCGCACATTTAATTGGCACATGTACGTTTAATTTAATGTGTCCATGCTAGTTTCATTCATATACCTTACATTTGTAGGTGTTCAAATATATTTGTAGAGACACACTTTAAAAATGTAACATGCTTTTAAGAACCAACAAAGGCAATCCTGTGGCAAGAAGTGTTAGAATTAGCAGCTTTAGGTTGAAGTGGCTCTCTGGCTCAGCTGGCTGGTTCCTGGATCAGCTAGGCTCAGCCAGGGTTATGTCCCCACTCATGGCTCAGCTGAAGATATGCCAGCATAATCTGCACATCCCGGTTTAGCTGATTGAGCCTAAAACAGTGCAAATCCGCCCCCTCCCCCACAAAGAAGTGCTCTAGGGGCATAGGGTGTGTGCGACCAAAGAAAGGGAACTTAGGCTGGATCCCCAACCCATTGATCCTGATCATGTGACCAGGCTGCCCGGCATATAACACTATTTTAAAAAGTTTGCTTTCCCTCTGCCAGATTCAGGCAGAGTGGCAGCAGCTGCCTCACTGCTGAACAGGTTTTGGATCTGGTGTAAATTTACAACTGCTTAACTTAACCAGCTTCTGTTACACCAGCTTCTTCTGCATAGAATTGCTCCCTTGGCCTCTCAAAAATGTTACAAATGAATGCAAACCCTTTGAGGACTGTGTCTGCCGAAATACTGATTACAATGGGTATTTACTTTTCGTGCTAGGTAAAGAGGAGCAAGTCATTGAAAAATCATGCATAGCTTTGAGTTTCCCCCCCTCCCTTTCAGTTCCGACAACACAAATCCTGCTAAGCTTTAGGATCTGTTGTTATACCATATGTGGGTTTCTCAAACATAACCAGCCAACCCTAGAACGAATATGTTGTGTTGCTAAAGGTTGAGTCTTCCTTTGATTATTTTAATGAGCAAACAGAGGATGAGAAAACATGCACAGATGTGATTGATCTTTGCAGAACCCTATGAGAATATCCATATAAGCTTGCTGTTTTTGTCTCTTCACACCATCATGGGATGGGCTTGGCCAGCAAAATAACCTTATTACTTTTAGTAAAGTTTAGCAAAATAGAAGTGTATAGAAAATATCACAGTAATAAAACTTTAAAAGGAAGCCCCTCAAGAACCAAAACAAATGTCCTTGTGTTTATGCATAAAGGGGCTTGGTGGGAACAGAAGATGAGATCATAGTTATCTTTTTACAAGGCAAAGAAATAGCACAATTGAAGTGTGAGAGGGATAGAAAACAACATTAGAAAGTTGTTGAATCAGAATCTCAAGTCCAAAAGTGACTCCAGGAATGATGCCACCTGGCTTGGTAGGTGAAAGGTATCCCGTTTCCAAAGGTGGCTGAGCTTATCTGAGGAAGTATCATGTTTCTGGAGGGGTAGCCGAAGGGCTTAGCTTTCAGACTTCATTTCCTTCAGGCATGGAGAAAGAGAGCTTTTGATCTCACTTAAAAAGAAGAGAACTTAAGAACTTCTGGCAAAGGATGAAGTTGTACAGTTCTGAAAGAGGGCAACAAAGCTTGCAAATGCATCTTGCAGGTTAGCCACATGATGGATTCTATTTTCTGTTGTTTATGGTGTGTTCCTCCTCCGCACTCCCAGGAAGGAAAGTTGTGAGATCTGTATGCTTGGTAATATTGAAGTTCTCCAGAATGGTAGAGAAAATGGGACAATTCTGAAAGGAAGTTACTGACAGATTATTTGAAATAAGCATTTTACAGCACAGCCTGTAGACATGTTGACTCAAAAGTAAGTCCAATTGGGTGCAATGGGGATTACTCCTGCCAACCTAGCAAGTAGATAAATAGGTACCTCTGTGGTGGGAAGGTAAATGGTGTTTCCGTGAGCTCTGGCTTCTGTCACGGTGTCACGTTGCACCAGAAGCGGTTTAGTCTTGCTGGCCACATGACCTGGAAAGCTGTCTGTGGACAAACGCCAGCTCCCTCAGCCAGAAAGCAAGATGGGTGCTGCAACCCCATAGTCACCTTTGACTGGACTTAACCGTCCAGGGGTCCTTTACCTTTTTACTCCCAGAAAACTGGGTTTAGATTTGCTGTCATGGGTTTTTAAATGTATTACTAGGGCCTATCCCCCACTAGTATTGCTTGTCGACTCCACCTACCACTTGCTTGCTAAACCCCGACCTGCTATCCCAACAACCCCACCCTTTACACCTTGCCCTGACATCCCCCAGCTCCTCCTACCTCCAGCCAGGCCCTATAGCTCCTTCCACTTCTCTTCTGCACCCAACAATCACCTGATGCCATAGTGACATCAGGTAATACTTCCCTTTGGAACCCCTTTTGTTGGGACTTCAAAGGTCCCGTCAGCTTATTTCTGGGGTTCATTTACTGATCTAGGGGGCTGGCTAGGCCAGAGTGGTATGTAGCATAGGTTTCAATCCTACATGCACTTACTTGGGAGTAAGTATTATTGAACTCAGTGGGATATATTTTTGACTAGGAATGCATGGGTTTCTTACAGGTGCTTAAGTAAAGACCAAACTATTACGGAGCAAACTTCAAGCACTATGAGATGCATATGGCTCAGTTGTCTAAAGTACCCTGAAATGCACTGGAAATTCATTTTGGTACCTGTTACTTTGGCTTCTGTTCTGAATCCACATGTAATTGTTTTTCAATGAATAATTAATTAGTATGCAGCAGACAGCTTCTTATTGGTTGAGAGGAAGCAAAGATGTCACAGTGACATTAATGCTAGTTGACTTGGATTTAACACCTTTTTCTAATGATGAAGTGTGGATTTGTTATTATTATTATTTTAGAAAAGTAGCTACCTGAGTCAAATTGCAGCTATTAAGTTGTCTAGGCTTGTTATGAGAGAGGTGTGTTGTTCAGCTAAATTGTTTTCCCCAGGATATGACTAGTGTTGATGCTTTTCATGAACTGGTATCCTTTTTATCACATAGGAACTGTTAAGCTGGGTCCAGTCAAGTGTCTACATAAGCGTACTATCTTTTATATTGACAGTGACCAACCAGATGCTCTTGAGAAACTCTCTAGATGAGCTGGATAGTGATATGATGCATTCCATATTATTAATCTCCACACCTAAAGGTCAACAGGCATTCATGGGAAGAAGAAATATCACAACGAACCTAAATACTGTTCTAAAAATGAGCAAAATATTTAGGTATAGTATGTCCTAGCCTCATTCACATGCACAAACATTCACACATACACATGCACACACACCATTGTTATCTGGTTGATTCAGAACACCAGAAAACTCCAGAAGTACCTTCATTTTGGGGCTAGAAATGGTAACAGCTGACTAATTTTATATCACATTGGATAGAGACTTAAAAAGGGGGGGGGTTCCTGACCTCCCCTGTTGTGAGATACCATTCCTGTGAGGATAACTTGCTCATCCTGTACTTTTCTGCTGATAGGTCCACATTTGAAGACTGCCACCTTCATTGTGATGAAGAGCTATAACTCTTAGTTACAACACATGATTTGAATATAAAAGAATCCAGAGTCAATTCTTGGCTTCTCCCAGGTAAGGGTTGGGAAGGGCTTGACTGAAACCCTAGAGAGCCACTGCCAGTCTATGTAGACCTGTGGTTATCCAGCTGTTTTGAATGTCAACTCTCATCATTCTTAGCCAGGCCCATGTAGAACTTGTCTGAGGCGCAGGACAGGAAACTTGTTCTTGGCATGACAGTGCAAGTCCAGCAGACTCCTGGTGGGCCCCTTGGCTGCCTTAGTCCTCCAAGGCCCACAGCAAGTGTACCCAACTGCCCCCAGCCCCCTACAAGCCTGTTCTTAACTGTTGGCTAGTGATGAATGGGACTTATGGGAGTTAGAATCTGGAGGGCACTACATTTGAGAAAGTTGGTGTAGACATTATTGAGCTAGATGAATCAAATTTTTGGCAGTGTTAATCAGCCTCCTATTAAAGCATATTTAATGCATGCTCTCTCCCCCAAATAATCCAGGGAAATGGAGTTAAGGGTCCTGCAAATTATAACTCTAGGCTGTGTGGGTGTGAGCTACAGTTCCCAGAATTATTTTGGATGTGCTTTAAATTATGGCACATAATTTAGAACACCCTGAGTTCTAAATCCTTAATCAGTCCTCCTGGGCTTCAAGGGTCTTCTTTTGCAGGATGAATGCATAAATTATCCTCAGAGCATCTGGGTGCAGAAGTTCACCCTGCTGTATCTGAGACTATCCTTAAACAATTGCATCTACTGAACAAAAATGAAAAGGACAGAAGCAGATGCAGTTGCTCTAGCGACACACCTCTGGAGAGGCACGTGAGCTGCTCTTTCTTATCTTTATTTCTCTGAGGAAGATGCATCGAATTGTACAGCAAGGTCTTGTGAGAATAAGTGAGAGCATAAGTGGTCCTACCATTTTAAAAGTACTCCCTATAGGTTATGTTGCATGGGGAGGAGGAAGAAACAGTTTACAAGGCAGTATTAGAACTGAGCACAGCTTTAATCAGGCACATTTTATCTTGAATTTCTTTTTCATTTGATTTTACTGTTTCGTCACGAACACACTCCATCAAAGCTTTCATGACAGAAACATAGATTTCTCTTTCCTGCGTGTCAGCTTTCACCTGCATCACTGTCCTTACAGTCTCTTCTTCTTTTCACTTTGCCATCTTACAAAGACTCACCAACCTGCAATCAACTTTGTTACAAAGACACAGCACCAATAGTTTTCGTATCTTTTGTCAGGCACTTTAGAATTCTTACTACTTAAGTGGCATGAGGTTAGCATTTGGCAATTTATGATTTTTGTAGTTTACATAATGCTCCGGAGTCCCCAGAAGGAGAGGTATTCATGTGAGTCCCACCACCAGATGTAAAAACCTTGAAAGAAGACCATACCCTGTATGTTGAAGGTGCAATAATCCCTGCAATTATTACAGAAGTTCCAGAGCAACTGTGAGGCAGAAATCCCTGTATTCAGATGTTCTGATGAACATAAATACTTCCCAGGTCATACTGTGTGTTGTCACATTATTACACACATAAACACATACAGAGCTCTGGATACAGGTGCGCAAAGAGCTTGATAAAGGAGGAAATATAGAAGTAGTGATGCTTATGTGTGACAATTACTAAGAATTACTTTCCCCAGTTGTGCTTCTCATTAAAAACAATTCAATTGAATATACACTCCAAATTTGACAAAGGATAATAGTTTCTATGTTAACTTCACAGGATTTCAGAACTTTCTCTTATTCTCATAATAGTGTTGATATGGCATCCCTATCAATACAGAACAGAGTTGTTCTAAGTAACAATCTTTGTTAAATCTCAAAGCTGTGTTCCTGCTGTAGGTATAGAGAGAAAATTCCTAATTACATAGTTACTGTGAAAATAACACATCATTTCCCCAGGAAAGTGCATGGCAACGTGCTTCAGGCAATGGTAATTACATGGTAACGTGTACTGCAGATCCTACATTTTGTCTCTGATAACAGTAAATAACATGTACTTTAGCTATGTGGAAGGGTTTGAGATAAATGTCAGGCAGTATGTATGATGAAGAAGAAGGGAGCCATTTATGGTGAAATCGAAGGGAAACTTTAGATGATGACTCTCAAAATATCAGCCATATGGGTTCGTTTCTGGCTCACATAAATACTTTTGGTCCATGGTTTTATACTGTTCTTTGTGTGGCATGGCTCGCAATATTCTACACAGGTGTCATTCTGTTAACAATCAAGTGCCCTGCAGAACTTCGGTAATGAGTAAATTTGCTGTTAAGTGAAACTGACCTTTCAGGGAAGTCATGGTTTTAACACCACATTATTGTGATCTAAAAAGCAAGTCATTGGAAGCATATTTCCTGTTAGGGGTGTCAGAAGAGAGCTGTTATTTTGAAAAACAGTAACATTTTCCATCATAGGTATTGGCACCCCAGTTTTTCACACAACTTTCAGCCGGACCCAGTGGAAAACACAAGGAAAGTCTTGGTGGGCCAGATAGCCGTCAGAAGAAGTAGATTATGTGGTGTCCTTCAGGGGTTGTGGTGCTCCAACTCCCATATTCCCTAGCTATTGGCCATGCTGGTTGGGAATGATGGGAGGTGAAGTCCAGCAGCATCTTGATGGCATTACATTGGCTGTCCCTGCCCTGAAGTTACTTACCTGTAAAATATTGTTTAATATTTAATAATCTAAAGTTGAAGGGCATATCAACAACCATTAGAATTCCAAACCAAGTAAATATTTGTATTTGTATTTGTGTGTGAGAGAGAGAGAGAGAGAGAGAGAGAGTGAGTGAGAGAGAGAGAGAGAGAGAAATGTGAAGAGAGTGGAACTGGATTTTTCCATATAAATCTACCTCTAAAATTGTTGTTAATGCATCATTCTTTCTATCCTTGGTGGAAGTAGAGCTTATTTTAAGTCTATATGGTAGTTTTGTGTATTTGTGAGCTATTGGGTTTCAGTTTCCATTGCTTAGTTTGGGTTTCTTTCCTTTCTGTAGAAATCTGAATAAAACAAGCTTGAGAGAGAGGACAGACAGATGCACACACACGCAATCTATTTATCTAAGAAAAAGACCACTCACCATCTTTGCGGTGACGGCCGCGGCTGCAACTGCTGGCAAGTGGGGGGGGGGGAGGCCTGAAAAACTCCCTATGTGACTGGTTGGCATTGTCATTAGCCGTGGCTGACTATGTGCAGTTTTGAGGCTCTAGTTCAATTTAAATTTAAATGGGCCAATGATAGCCAATTTAGGGGGTGGTCCTTTTAGGGCAGACCTGCTTGAAGCCTACCTGTACCTGGCTTTACTCAGGTCCATCTCCAACCCATTTAAACTGGCTGCTCTTGTCTTCAGCAGTGCAGTCAGCAACAGATGTTCTACTTGCCCACCCCGAAAGTCTGGCCCTGCCCGAAGTTAAGCAGGCAACATATGTGCATGACTTTGCTATGAAGTTACTTGGCCGCTGTATTTGGGGCCTGGGAGGATTGGGCTAGTTTGGAGGGGTTTGCTTAGCTCACAGCAACTTGGGAAAAAACATTGAGTTGGATCCTTAGTCTAAACAGAGGGGGTGGGAAGGAGCTATGACCCTCTCTTCCTGATCAAAGTATCAGGGTACCCCAGTAAAGGGATCCAAAGGGAATCTGAATGCCCAGACAGGGGCTAACAGGCCATGGAACCCCCTACTACTATCCTGGAGGGGTTGCCCATATTTGATGTGCATCTTATGGGGATTCTTAATTCAGGATTGACCCTGGTGAAGTAATTAGCCTGCAATCAGGGTGATTGATTCAGGATATATACCAACTGCGTATGCCAAAGCCTACTGACATCTGTAATCAATAAAGGTTGAGCCATTTTGATCCCAACATGTTGTCATGTCATTTTATTTCTTCATGTGCCCCTGCCCCAGCGACCTTGGACTCACTGCAAATGGCCCCCCCCCAAATAAAATAGGGATTGTAGTTCTATTTCTTGAATAAATGATTGAACCTGTGTAGCTCTCGCGCCAGTATCAGTGGAAACCCAGCTTCTGATTATAAGAATGTAGGGATTTTATGTTGCCATGGAAACTCAATATGCATTTCAAAACTCTTGGATTCTTATGGATTCTTAAAAGGATGGGCTGCCTGGCCAGAAGACTTTTGTATTCTCTCATGGCCTAGATTCTGCCACTTGATGGCCTTGAAACTTTGAGGCTAGGGAGAGACAGTCTCTGAAAGCTTCACAGGCTAACTACAAACCAATCTGAAACATACAAATAGCTAGTTTCAAAAGTGAAAGAGCACGCATGGGCTGCAATAGTTTTTCCCTTTTGAATGTTGTCATCTCAGATGTGCACTATCTCCCTTTGGTTTCTCCTTAGAAATGCTCTCACACCTAATTGACTCTCTGGATCACAGACTAAATTCTGTCTTCTGAGAGTGAATTTTTACATACACTTCTTCCCACCACAAGACTATTACGAAAGCCTGGATTTTGTTGTTGTAACTGGAAATGAATATGACTTTTAAAAACAGGAAACACTATGAAAATTAGTAAAATAAGAATCCCACCACTCTTAATATCCTTTCAGTTTTGTTTTCAGTGCTGTTGGGATTAAAATGTTCACACCTTTCATCATTTTAAAACATGTAACAGGGAAGAGGTTTGTTGCATTTACTGAAAGTTATTTCCACAGTAAGTTATTATCATCATATACAATTTATTGAGTCTCTGTGTTGTTTATACCAGGGTGTAGAATTTGTGGCCCTCTAAATATTGTTGGACTCCATCTTCCATAATCCCTGGCCCATTGTGCTGGCTGTAGCTGATTGGTTCAACAATGTATGGAGAGCCATAAGAACACCAGCCCTGGTTTATACTTAGAAAGGATAGAACAGTCTAAAATGGAACACTGTGCTTTAATGAAAACACCTGGTTTCAAATACCCACACCAGGTCTGAAGCTTATTCGGTTACCATGAGCAAACACCATCTCTTAACTCAGTTTTTAGTGGGATACAAATATAATTTCTCAACATTCAGTATTTTAGCTAAGCATGTACATTTAGACAGACTTTTGGTTGATTTTTTGAGCCAAGTATTGCATCACAGAATTCTGAGATGCGCAGAATCTTCCAGTCCTCATATTCCTCCAGGAACTGCTGATTCATGTCAGTTTTATCAAGATTTGCATCTCTCAAGCATCTCTAGCCACAACCAAAATTGCTCCGTCCCTGTTTGCAACCTGTCACACTGCAAATGTTAGGGTTAATTGGAGGAGGGTTCAGCAGATAACACATCAGGTCGATGCAGGGACAAGCATTCCTCTGAATGACGAAAACAACCTCTGCTTTTTAAGAACATAAGAAGAACCCTGCTGGAATGGAGTCCAATATCTCTAGTCCAATGTTCTCTTCTCACAGTAGCCAACCATATGCCTATGAGAAGCCTACAATCAGGACCTCAGCGCAACAGCACTCTCCCCAATTGTGACTCCTCTGGTATTCAGAGACAATACTGCCTCCAAGAGTGAAGGCAGAGCTTAGCCATCATGGTTAGGAGCCTCTAGTAGTCTTATCTTCCATGATTCCCCCCTCATCCCTTTTAAAATATATCTAACCTGATGACTATTGCTGCATTCTGTGCAAACAAATGCCATAGTTTGATATGGTCTTTGTAAAAATGACCTTTCCTTTGTCTGTCCTGAATCTTTCAACGTTTAGCTTCAATGGGTAGCTCTACCAGGTTCTAGTATTATGAGAGAAGGAGAAAAAGTATCTCTACCCACTTTCTCACAACATGCATAGATCTCTAATACATCTCTAATACATCTCTTTATACATCTCTAATGGGAAATCCATCTATCAGGGACATGCTGTCTCTATTGAGTTTTGGGCACCTATGTTCCCTTTCAATAAGCTTTTGAATGGAGATCTTTATCTCAGTCTCTTTCTGTATTGAATTTTAAATTGATTTTAAATATGATTTTTTTGCATTGTTTTTTGTTCATTACAGTTACTGTGAAATCACTTCCATCCAGGTATTTTATGGGAAGCGATTCATAAATGCAATTGAATTGATTGATTGATTGATTGATTGATGTTTTCTCTTACTACCTTTCTCTAAACTAAATAGCCCCAAACATTGTCACATTTCATCATAGGTGGAGACGTTGGGACAGCTCAGTTAGTAGACCATGAGACTCTTAATCTCAGGGTCATGGGTCTGAGCCCCACGTTTGGGTGAAATATTCCTGCATTACATGGGATTGGACTAGATGACCCTTGTGGTCCCTTCCAACGCTACAATTATAGGTAAAAGGTAAAGGGACCCCTGACCGTTAAGTCTGGTCGTGGACAGCTCTGGGGTTGCGCGCTCATCTTGCTTTATTGGCCGAGGGAGCCAGCGTACAACTTCCAGGTCATGTGGCCAGCATGACTAGGCCGCTTCTGGCGAACCAGAGCAGCGCACGTGTCAGAGCTATCCAAGGTCCCAGCTCACAGAGGACCAACGCCAGTTCTTGTTATATACAAAAGTCTTTATTAAGGTTCAGTTTCGATTCCAAAGCCGCGGCGCGCAGCTCTACGTCTCAACCCTAGACCGCTGAAGCTCCGTCTGAATCTCCTCCCCCCAGACACCAGTTCAAGACCCTAGCCTTGTTCCACCTCTCCTTTGCTCCTTTCTCCTCTGGGTCCTTCTGCCTGCTGGGGTGTTGCCCTTTCTGGACTCTTCTGATGCTGATGCTGACGAGTCACCAGATTCTTCCCTCTGCCTCCGGTGTGCTTTAGGACCTGGCTCCCAGTCTGCGCTCCCGGCTGTCCCGTGCGCCTGTGCATTTGAACTTGGCGCGCGCGCCCAGCCGGTAACCTTCCTCCTGACCGTTACACTGCTCCTTTCACTGCTTCCTCCTTCGGGGGGGGGGCTAACTGGATCTGACTTCCCCTCTATTCCCTCACTCAGCGTCAGGGGTGTGGTCAACCCTGACTCATCTTCTCTTTCCCCTGGAGTGGGAACCGGTCCTGACACCTGGGACTCTTCCCCCCCGCTACGCTCTGGTGGGGAACCTGGTCCCGATCTCCAGCTGCTGCTTTGGGAGTCACCGCTGGTTCCTTGCTTCTGGTGCCTCCCTCCTGGGAACCCCCTTGCTCTGGCTATCGGTGCCCCCTTCTGGGAATCTTCCGAATCACTGGACAGACTCATGGACTCTCTTGCCCCACTGTCATCCTCACCTACACTGCCCTCGGATTGTTCCCCTTCGCTCTCCGCTTCCTCCTTCCCCTGTGCCTCCGCTTCTGAACCCCTGACAGCACGGAAACACCGTTTACCTTCCCACCGGAGTGGTACCTATTTATCTACTTGCACTTTGATATGCTTTCAAACTGCTAGGTTGGCAGGAGCAGGGACCGAGCAACAGGAGCTCATCCCCTCATGGAGAATCAAACTGCCAGCCTTCTGATCGGCAAGGCTTATGCTCTGTGGTTTAGACCACAGTGCCACTCGTGCTATGAGCCTACTATTCAATATGATCTGCATTCACTGTTGTGGTTGCTTTCAGTCTGCAAATGCTATATAATTGATTTTGTCCCCCTCCCACAATTTTCATTACATTTCTTTTGTGAATGGGGTGAAATAATGTACTGAAAGCATAATTTATGTAATGGCATTAGGTAAAATGGTAAAGGTAAAGGACCCCCGGATGGTCAAGTCCAGTCAAAGGCGACTATGGGGTGCGACTCTCATCTCCACGTTCAGGCCGAAGGAGCCGGCATTTGTCCACAGACAGCCTTCCCAGTTATGTGACCAGCAAGACTAAATCACTTCTGGTGCATGAAGTACCACGATGAGTGCCAGAGCGTGCAGAAACTTAATGGCATAAGTTTGGGGGTCTCTCCCCCAAACAGTTTAGAAATTTTATGAAATAAAACAAATAAATGTAATTTTTCATAGTGGGCAGCAAGAAAAATAATCTTAGCTGCCCCCCTTTTTTTGTTACATTTTTCAGTTCAACAATATGCTTTTTGAGTTGAGCTGACCAGTTGAGATACTTTTGGCTTGTATAAAGAACAATGATGAAATGGCATTCATCCGCAAATAATTGCCGCAGACGGTCAGATAGATAACTTTATGCCCTGTGTCCCTATAACGCCTTCTTTTCTCTGGACAGGCAAAGCAGTTGCCCAGGGCAAAAGAAACTCAGGTAGGAAATTGTTCTAAAAGAAAGAGGGAGTCATTTTCTGTTATGCCTAGGGCAGCAGGAATTCTCCTGAAAGCAGGAGAGATGTTACACTCTATCGCATCGCTGCATATCAGGGAAACGTAATTATTGTGGTGTATTGATATTGACGGGATGGTAACAGCATGTTACAAACTGCTGGAGTCTATTAACTCAGTGGGAGGTTGGCTCTCATTCAATGGGCGTGCTGCATAATCTACGTACTTTCTTGTGAATTTGCTGTGTACCCACAGACTAAAAAGGGGCTTATGAGTAACACAATTACTACGTGTGGATGTGCTTTATTAGGAGTTGTTATACTGTGGGTGTTTAAAACACGGCTTTTAAATATGGTTTAAGTGCATGGTGTATTTTATTTTTTATGCATTGCATTTTTATCCTGCCCTTTCCCTAAAGAGCTCATTCAGGTGCATGTAAAGAGATCCCTATAAAGTAGAATCAGTTGCAGTTGCCAGTGTAGTTCATCCAAGCCAGGATCTGATAACAACACAGGAAGAGCCTGCTGGATCTGACCAATGGATCATCTACTCCAGCATCCTTTTCTCACAGTGGACAATCAGATGTCTGTGGGAAACACTCAAGCAAGTCCTGAGCACAAGAGCACAGTCCACTCTTGCACTTTCCAGCAACTGGTATTGTCTGGGACCACACCGAGGAGGGCTGCACTAAGGAGTAATGGTGGGTAGCTCCCCTCCCCCTGATCAGGATCCTGAATCTTCCCAGGAGCTGGAGGACAGTATAGATTTGGAACAGCGGTTTGCAGAGGGACACAGTTCAGACGGCAGAAGCTGGGAAGTACTGGGGGGGGCAGCTAGGAGGAGGAGAACTGGGAGAGTTAACAGACCCACTTTCGCTGAGCCCAAGGTCAAGAAGAGCAGATAAGGTGGCAGCACAGAAAGCACAGTGGCCGTGAGATCAGGTTGCAAGACGTGGTAGTGATGTGGGTGACTAGGGAGGAAGTGGGTGGGTCTCTTAATTGGGAGCACCTTCATTCCTAGGAATGGATTGTTTGTTCTCTCACTGTGATTAAAAATTCTAACTGGTAAGAGACTTATTTCTCTTTGTTCTGTTTATCTACTGCCAAAGGGGGGAGGAAGCCGAGTTCCTGAAGCCTGACAGGTATTCAGAAGCCTTAACATGGAGGCAAAGTGTAGCCATCATGGCTAGTAGCCTTTGTTAGCATTATCCTCCAAGAATTTGTCTAAGCCTCTTCTGACGTCATCTAAGTTGGTGTCCATGAGTGTTTTGTGTGAAGTACTCAAAGAATCCAAAGAAGGGATGGTGATGTTTTATCATTTCATCTGCCAAAATAGTCTTCTAAGTGGATGATGAGCTTTTCAGGCCGCCAAATTCTCTGGCTTCTCCAATCCCATCCTTTTGTCCCCAAGCCCTTGTTGCCAAACTTTGTCTGTCATTCCCATTATCTGAGAAATTCCAGCAGGACCAGCAGTAATTGATGCAATTCTCCTAAGGAAAAGATAGGGAACCTGTGGTCTGCCAGGTGTTGTTGGAGTACAACTCTCATTACCCATGGTTCATTGGTAATGTTGGCTGGGGCTTATAGGAGTTGGAGTTCAAGAACGTTTGGAGTGCCAGATTTGTCCAAAGGGCTATTACACGTGTCAAGCCTTGAACTGAGTTTTTCTGGAGTTTTATTTGTAAGAACTTTGATCATTTCCAACTTAATCTGATATAAGCTTGGAATAATTTCCCAGTCTCTGCTAGTCATAGTCCATTGGACAGGTGCACAGAGACTTGATATAATGGTGGTGGGGATGTGACAGCCCCCCCCCCCACACTTTTAAAGCACACAGATTATTGTGCACAACTGAGGCTGATCTTCAAAGAGGTTCAGTTGTTGAAGTGCCTTTTCATGAATAGGATTTACTCTTGGTCTATTGGAGTGCATAGACTTCTGCCTTTTGAAAACAAATATATTTTGATCATCAAAAATTTGTGTACATATTTCTAAGCAAAAGAAGGTTTAGCAAATGTAAAAAGAGATGAAAAAGATGTGAGTTTTATGGATCATCATGCAAAAAATGAAACCTAAGGAAACAGATGGTGGAAACTGATGGCAGTACACACACAATGGGTAATAAAAAAAAATGTAATGATAGTGAGCGAGTCAAGTAGTTACTGCTTTCACTTCCAGGAGTAATGAACAGTGAAGAGTTTCAGGCTTAAATACATTTTTTTTTAAACTGCCTTTTGATGGTACCATGTGTTAACACACAAAGCACAATAACGGTCACTGGTTTAATAGGGAATCAGCAAGTTAGATATAGATCTTTGGTTATCATTATTGTAGTTTGCGGAGTTCTTGATTACACCGCCAGTGTGCATTGGCAGCTTTGAGAAAATACCAGTTCATGCATTATATATTTATAACCAGCTTTCACTTTATAAGCTCTACATATGGTGTAATTAAATGAATTTTTATTTTTTTGTTTTATTATAAAAGAAGTCTAGCATTACAAGCCCAGAAATGCTAACCTAGAGAACTATATATATCACAGCACAGAGAAGGTTTAATTGCATGTGGATTTTTCTCTGAGGATTCATAGGCTGTATGCTTATTTCTACTTTGAGATTGCACTCTCTCCCTCCATCTCCCTCCCCCCTCACATTCTCTCCCCCCCCCCCTTTGACCTCTAAATAAAATTCTCTGCAGATAACACTGGGAATAGGAATAGAAAATATCCTATCAAATGTTCAGGTGGAAATTTAGGGGAGTTTTTAGCTCCTGGGGATCTATGAATGTATATTGGGAGCAAATAATGTTGCTAGTGCTTTCCTTCAGCTGTGTTCCATATGAGCCTGCCATGTGCTCATAAGATCAGAAGAAGAGCTTGCCCCTTTATCAAAGGCCCATCTAGTCCAGCATCTCATAGTGGCCAAACAGATGCCTGTGGGAAGCCTGTAAGCAGGCTTGAACGCAGCAGCATTCTCTCCATTTGTGAAGAAGGCCTCTCCAGAACATGCTATGTTTCTATGCATAGGGAAGTTTCTTCACATGGGCTTGAGTGTTCACTATGCCAAGATTTGAGACCAGAGTTAGAAGCTGGTTGCAAATCAGAATTTGTTCAAGTGGTGGTTTCAGGCAGAGGAGTGAAAGGGCTACATTCCCTTGTGGGCAACCTTCGAAGACCCACATTTCAGTGGTAGGTCAGGCCATAGGCAGAACAATGGATGTGATTATAGTTATAATGATTATTAAAGTTATTACCTGCCCTTCACCCTAAGATCCAAGGGTGGGTTACAACATTGAAATACAACATAATGGCACTCCCCCCCCTGAAAAAGAAGTTCAAAGCAACTTACAACTTAAATTTTCCATTGCACCCACCAAGGAGTGCTCTGAATAAAATATTGTGGAGGACCAGGGAAAACTTGCCCTGCATGACATGGTGCACACACACCATTTGAATGGCAATGCCCATCACCTTTGCAGGGACCCAGACCCCTCAAATATTTTATGGTGGGGGCTGAAGCCCCCACGACCCCTAGAAATTGGCTCCTATAGCACCCAGTCAAAAGACAAGGCATTTCTACAAACACAGACATATGTCTTCCTCCTCCATCTAGGCAAGCAAGAGGCATTATCTCAGCTGAAGGACACATTCCATTCAGAAAGAGGACTTGGGGGGGGGGTATGTGTGATGAAGGATGTGACCTGGTGTGACCTGGGGAGACATGGTCTTGGGAAAGTATAGAGGACAAGGTAGTGATGGCTGGAAGGCCTCATGTGGTCCTTGGGCCTGAAGTCCCCCACCCATCGTTACATCTGAAGAAATAATGGCTTGAGATGTTGCTCTGCCACCGGAGGCTGTTGTTTGAAATAACAGTCAGGGATCTTAGGAAAGATCTTTTATTTCAGTTTCCCACACCTCTGCAGCAATTTATGATTTTTTTTAGAAAAAACAAAACACCAACATTTTAGTATTGATATCTTATAATAAATACATTTATGAATGATGTTTTGCAAATGATTCTCCCTAACATAACACATTTCTGCCTACTTTACTTGGCTGGAGAACTGCAGCACAGAATTCAGCAAAATGCAAATATCAAAGTATAGCTGTGTTTTTGATAGTTCATGTTTTGTTCATGTATTTTGTTCATGTTCATGTATATTGTTCATGTATTTTGTTCATGTATTGTTTAAGAAAGTGCAAACTAGATGAGAACTGAATCAAACTTCTATTCCATCCATAGCCAATGATGATCCTCAACTTGAATGTGAATGAAGGCAACACCTTTTCCAAGACAGCAGTTAGTAATTTCCATGAAAATTATTTAATTTACTTGCTAGCCAATGCTCACAAGCATACAAGATTTGTCTACTAGTTTACTGCCACTCAGAACTCTAAAAGCAGAGTGGATTTATGAAGTGATTTTGCCCTTCCAAATACTAGCAGTATTATTGCATGGGGTGTGTGGAAATTCAAGACTGAATATTTGTCGTTCTATTTGTACAGAAGTGTATAAGCATAGAAGATATTGATGCAATATGCCTAAATGCTTGGAAAAAATCTATTCATGAAATCCCGAGTTCTAAATGCATAGTTTAAATGAAGCATTTCCCCTTGATCACCCAATTCCTCTCTTTTCCCTTTCTCTCTTCCATGGCATTATTGCATGATTATTTTAATTTCCAGGACATGTTTTTATGGCAAGATAAACTAAATATTGCTCAGATATCGGATGTCCTGAGTTATCACTCATGTATTTGGCAGTTTTTCCTTGCATATCCCTGTCCAATATACATTTGATTGCAACCACACAGCTGCGAGAGGAAAATGTTGCTCTTTATTGTGGTAGTTATTGGGGGAGTATAATGAAAACCCAAAAGCAAACTCATTGGATGCTTGATTAGAGGTTGTAAGGCTATTTTAGCTTTGCTTTCAAAATGATAAAAAAATCTGTCAAAAGGGGGGTGAAATGGGAGGGAGGCTACAAAAAGTATCACAGTGAGATGCAGTCCAAAAATGTACCCAGAGCCAGAAACAGATTTTTACCATATTGTTGTTGTTGTTTAGTCGTTTAGTCGTGTCTGACTCTTTGTGACCCCATGGACCAGAGCACGCCAGGCACTCCTGTCTTCCACTGCCTCCCGCAGCTTGGTCAAACTCATGCTGGTAGCTTCAAGAACACTGTCCAACCATCTCATCCTCTGTAGTCCCCTTCTCCTTGTGCCCTCCATCTTTCCCAACATCAGGGTCTTTTCCAGGGAGTCTTCTCTTCTCCTGAGGTGGCCAAAGTATTGGAGCCTCAGCTTCACGTTCTGTCCTTCCAGTGAGCACTCAGGGCTGATTTCCTTCAGAATTGATAGGTTTGATCTTCTTGCAGTCCATGGGACTCTCAAGAGTCTCCTCCAGCACCATAATTCAAAAGCATCGATTCTTCGGCGATCAGCCTTCTTGATGGTCCAGCTCTCACTTCCATACATCACTATGGGGAAAACCATGGCTTTAACTATACAGACTTTTGTTGGCAAGGTGATGTCTCTGCTTTTTTTTACCATATGGGTCTGCTTTAATTGGACACAGAAAAAGGGCCATTTATCTGTGGCACTTGCAGGCCACTCCATGACACAGGGGGTCACACCCATAGGTGTAATGACACCTTTGAGGTCTTTCCCTGGTCCCCATGAAGCCTCTGAGCTAGCATCAGCACCACTGTTCCCCTTTGTCATGAGAGTGCTTATCTTTTTCGCCTTTGAAAAGGACACAGAGGACCCCCTCGCCTTTGAAGGGGGAAGTTGGACATGAGATGCTGTACCTCACTATCACTCTGAGCTCTGTGCACTTTTCAAGGCTCAGTTAAATTCTGCTGGGACTGACTGCTTCCGTTCCATCAGAAAAATGAATCCTATGTCTCTCTCTTTTGAGATAGCTGTTAATTTGCTTACTTACTTTCTTACATTTACAGCTCACATTTTTTTCCATCATGGAACCCAAGGCAGTGTATATGTGCTTGCCAATCACCCATCCTGGTGTAGATTGGCCTCAGGCCTGCTTTACTCCAGCAAGGTGAAGATCTCAGTTAACTTCAGACCATACCCTTGTTTTAAGATCTCTAGGTCCCACAGCATTTAGTTAGTTAGTTAGTTAGTTTACGTGGGAGGGGAAGCACGGCACTTTGAATTAAGACTGAAAACAAACCAGTAGCTAATGAAAATGGCTTAACACAGCAATAATGTAATCTAAATTGCTGGTCCCAGTTAATCATGTGGTCTAATTCTAAACTGTTGCCCTCCAGATGTTTCCCTGAATGGAAGATGGAGAGGTTGTATTTGTGGGATTGTGTACGTATGTGTACTGTATGCTAGTCCTGCATAACTGACGTATGTCACATTTGTTGCTCTCTTTTGCCTCTGGTTACGCAGGTGGCGCTGTGGGTTAAAGCCTCAGCGCCTAGGACTTGCCGATCGAAAGGTCGGCGGTTCGAATCCCTGCGGCGGGGTGCGCTCCCGCTGCTCGGTCCCAGCGCCTGCCAACCTAGCAGTTCGAAAGCACCTCCGGGTGCAAGTAGATAAATAGGGACCGCTTACCAGCGGGAAGGTAAACGGCGTTTCCGTGTGCGGCTCTGGCTCGCCAGAGCAGCGATGTCACGCTGGCCACGTGACCCGGAAGTGTCTCCGGACAGCGCTGGCCCCTGGCCTCTTAAGTGAGATGGGCGCACAACCCCAGAGTCTGTCAAGACTGGCCCGTACGGGCAGGGGTACCTTTACCTTTTTTTTTACATCCACATTTTGCATCTGGCTCCACCCATCACTAGCATACAACACTTGTAAGGTTTGACAAGAGAGTATGTGGCCTCCAGGCTGAAAATAGTCTCCCCCCCCCCCCGGTCCTATTGGCAAAGCTCAATTCTTTTACCTACCTGTTTCACACTGCATTCTAGTTAGTGGCCCACTGGAATGAACCAGAACTCAGATACTGACTTTTGAAATGTGTGATTTGGTTAAAACAGGAGCAACAATTCCTTTCTTGTAAAGGATCTGAATCTTTATTACAAAGGATATTCCAGCTGAGACAACACAGTTCTTGGCACTTCCATTTTTTTTTGTTTTTATTTTTGTTATTGCCTATTATTCATTTCCAAATCAGCAATAGGTTTCCTATGAAACCAAATACTGGCTGTGGACAGGCAGCATGTAGACAATGCAACTGCTAGGGTAGCACACTTGTCACCTCACAGGAAATGCAAGCAAACATTCTACATAACACCTGTTTCCCCATGAAGTCAGAAAAAAGTCAGAAAAGGAACATCTAGCCTGAGGGGTTTTGACAGCCGATTCAAGTTCTCCTTGGTAAACAGCAATCACCTGCTTCCTAGAGTGACTCTCCCTCTTAATTTGTGTAAGTCTGATTTGATGCAAACCTTATTTTGGGGACGGTCAACTTCTCCCTTAAATCCACAATTGTTGTGGTATTGAAAGATTTTCAAATATCACAGGTATCTATCAGAATGGTTACACCAATTACAGCAGGTTTTACAGGTGTTTCCCAAGTGCATAGATATTTTTTACACTCTAGTCTTGTACAGATGTTTACCCCCAACATGAGGCAAAGGGTTGGGCCTTCCAGACTGCCCCCACCCCACCATGTTATTGCCACATGGCCCTCCAATCATTGGTGCAAGTTCTACAGGCAAGGGCTGTAGCTCAGTACTAGAGCATCTTCTCTGCCTGCAGAAGGTCCCATATTCAATCCTTGACATCTCCAGATAGGAATCCTGCTTGAAACCCTGGAAAGCCATTGCCAGACAGTCTAGACAGTGCTGTCTAGACTCTAGACAGTACTGAGCTAGGTGGACAAAGGCAGCATAAAACAGCCGCCTATTTTCAAATGCTTTAGGGAAAAGGTATAGCTCAGTGGTAAAGCATCTGCTTTGAGTGAAAAGGGCGACAGTTTCAATCTTCAGGTAGGGCTGACAATGTCATCTGTCTGAAACCCTGTCTAGGCTCCACACACGACTTAGAACCTGAGTTATCAGGTTGATACCTGCTCTTCCTCTCATGTGATGGTGTGTGTGTGTAGAGGGCTTCCACCATGCTCAAAAAACCCTTCCTTTTTTTTGTGCAGTTGAGGCCACCATAGTTGTCTCCCTAGACAGTGTATTTCTATTGAATCTACATCTCTGCAATTTTTCCCAATTAGGTTTTTGCTTTCAGTTGCTCTGTGAACCAGTGATGATATAGTGCAGCAAAAAGAGCACAGCTGAAATTCAAACTCCTAGGTTGAGATGTTAAAGCTGACTGGTAGAACTATTGTTTCGCTGGTTAAGCAAATGATTGGAAGTTGCTGAGAGAGTATATATATATATATAGAGAGAGAGAGAGAGGTGGGGGGTTGGTGTTTCTGCAGTTTTTCTCCTGGCATACATGCACACTTAACATAGAACAGAACTGTTTTGTTGTTGTTTTTGTTTTATTTTTTCAAAAAAGCTTACTAGATTGATACCAAAAGGTTAAATGCATACATTCCAGAGAATGAGAACTGTGTGAGGTTTGATTCATAAACTGGGGTGGGGGCTAAAAAGAAAGAGGTAATCCATGTATAAAAATGTATTCTGTAAATCTGGAAAGCACAGAGAAGATTAAATAAAATCTCTGAGGATTTGTAGAAGTCAAAGGTGTTTATGGACAGGAACTCTTAGATAATTTCACATGGTACAGGATGCATAACCAACCATGACCATGGTCCTCAAGGAACTTACTTTAGAGGAGCTTCAAAGATGCTACAGGCTTAAAGCTTGTAATATAATTCATTTGACAGTTGGCTCTTTCACCGCTAAACCATTTGTCATTCTGCAAGGAGGAGAAAAGAAATAGGTTAAAAGAACATATCTGAAGCTTCCCAGATCTTGAAAGCAATCCGTCCTTCATTTTGCACAGATTTCTCAGCTCTCAATGTGTTGTGAGACTGAATGGACAGAAAGATTAGGAGTTGTAAGACAAGAGTCAGAAAACTGGGACAAACTTAATAAGAAATAGGCAAATCACATTTCATTATGAAATGTGCTATTGTAGTGATTTGTGAAACATGCATATAAATCATAGGTAATGAGGTGATGGTCTCCAGATGTTGGCGACCTACAATTCCCATCATTCCCAGCTGGCATGTCCAGTGGTCAGGGATGGTGGGAGTTGTAGTCTAACAAATGTAGATCATGACGCTAATGTAACCCTTCATTGGGAAGTTGCAGATATTTTGATACATTTAATTAAAAACCCTTTCCTTCTATTTAACACGGTGACAGTTTTTCCTGCATTGTTCATTCCATATTGTGCTAAACATGGTTTGTCATATTTCTTTTCCAGTCGAGTCTTCTAATAGAAGAAGTTCACTTGAAATGCATTAGGAATATTATATTTCATTGTTCACTTTTTAGGCATTTTAAGCTTTTTATAATTAAAATGTTAAATCATGACGCTGTGTGGCTTTCTAGTTTTTCTGCTTTTCTCATAATTGTGTGAATGGCACCCTGTCTAATTTGGCTGTCAGAAAGGCTGCTTTCTCATAAGCCCTTAGCATTATCAACCTAAGAGAAGAGAGCACATAGGTGTTGCAGGGACACAACTATGGCCCTGTCCCTATGGTTGTGCAAATTTTCTGATGAAAATGAAATTTTGCAGTAGGCACCCTGCTGCATCAGTAGAGGCTCCCCATGTGATCAAGAACATTGGCTTTCAATCACACTGGAAGCACCCACACAGATTTAACAGGGTTCCCACTCAAGAAGTTCACTTGCCAGGAGGGGTCAAAGGGTTTGAAGTGGCTAAAATATGACTTTACCTCCCCACACTTGGCTGTGCCCTTGCAACTCTTTTCTCAATAATGCACAAAGAAGCTTCAGGCTCAGACCTATCTAATCTGCAATTCAGGGGTAATAATGAAAAATTACAAAAGCTTGTTGGATACACACACACACACACACACACACACAGTGGTACCTTGGGTTAAGAACTTAATTTGTTCTGGAGGTCTGTTCTTAACCTGAAACTGTTCTTAACCTGAAGCACCACTTTAGCTAATGGGGCCTTCTGCTGCCACTGCACCACCGCTGCACAATTTCTGTTCTCATCCGGAAGCAAAGTTCTTAACCCAAGGTACTATTTCTGGGTTAGCAGAGTCTGTAACCTGAAGCGTCTGTAACCTGAAGCGTATGTAACCCGAGGTATCACTGTATTTCACTTATTGATCAAATTATATGCTATGTGGCTTTTTAAACAATAGGTTGCAACCAACCAACAAAAAAATTCAAAAACATTCAGAAAAGAGCACAATCATCTTTGCACTGTGTTAGTGGTATAATGGTTGGCCAGGTTGAATGGTACACATTCCACATTCATTCATTTATTTTACAAAACTTACATACTGCTTAACTGTAAAACCTCTAAGTGGCTTATGGGGTGGTTATCATTGATCAACTTGTGTTGATGATACGAAGAAATAAAGAGAACACTCCGTACAAGATATTTCAAGGTCCATGAAGCACTAATTCCGCGCCGACTTCCACCTTCCCCATTTCTCAATACTTCATCATATTACTGGTCAAGGCCACATCTGTTTATGGTGGTGCATATTCCTACACTTGATATGGTGCCCTAGGCTAGCAAGCCAGCCCCACAAAATGTGGCAATCCTTGCGGCCATTCTTCTTTGTGGTCAGTCACACCCAGTCATTGGCCACTCAAATACACCCTCTCAACCTAGGCAAGAAAAATGAGTTGTCACCATTCAAGGACGCATTTCAACCAGGCAAAAGCACTCTCAAGGACAACACAGAGCAGGGCTGGTGAGGGGTGTGGCCTAGAGTCCTGAGTAGGAATGGATGGATCTGTCCATTTTGCTTCCCCAAATTTCTCATTTTCCCAACCTTAAATTTAATTCCCCATGTTTCCTGAGCCATTTCTTAATCCCCATGAAAATTTGTCAGCATTTTATAATTTCTCCTAGTAAATACATTATTGCATGCAGTTTTGACTAATGCACACATTAAAATGCATTTTTGAATGTTATTTTCACTGATATAGTAATTTGCATGCACATTTCCCCCTAAACAGATGCATTATTGTAAATGTTTGGTTGGAGAACAGCATCACAAAATTTGCAGAAATACAAATTCTCTGCATTTTAATACTTGCACTGTTTTGGAAAGTGCAAATAAGGTAGTTTTGCCTTTAAATGTGAACTGAATCAAATTTCTCCCCCGTCCCTAGACGGTCAGAAATTGAGCTTTAGAGGTCTGCATTTAGCTTGCGTTTTCTCACCCCTGAGTTAAAATACTGTTAAGCACCACAAGACATGGTCTAGCCTAGTTATTCTGGGATGAACTATCAAAGCCTTTGCAGAAGCTACCACCACACACACACACACACAGAGAGAGAGAGAGAGAGAGAGAGAGAGAGAGAGAGAGAGAGAGAGAGCACTTTCTATAACTTGTTCTTAAGCCAATAGCTGCCGTGGCATGTGTCCTCCTGATTTTCATAATCTACATTATATCTACTAAAGAACAAAGCTGAGTCAGCTCATTGTGTAATGAGATTGTTCTAATAAAAATGAATAACCTTTGTCTACTGAGCAAAATAACTTTAAAGGAACTTCTAAACTCTTCATTCCTCCGAGCCTTAACTTGAAAGTGAAGGTTTTAGAAGTTTCTTTCATTTGGCTGTGGGAATGAGGATAATTACATTCTGGAGTGGTTGTGTTATTAGCAATCCCCAGAGAACGGCAAGGGGCAGCTTTAAGTCATTTAGAATCTCTGTAATGAGGAGAAGTGGTGCAAGCTTGTAAAATCAGTATCATTTATTAAAACAAAACAAAAACATGGTTTACAAACAAGGTTAATGAATAGAGATGTAAATTCTACCCACACAAGGGGCACAGAGTGCGGGAGTATTATGGATGCAACTCGGCTTTGGTGCCATTTTAAATCTGTCCTGAGATAATCCAATTCCCCAAGCACAATCTGCTTTAAAAACAGCAGCAGTAGTTGGAGAGCTTGCTGAGCAAAATGTTTATTGTTTTCTTCCTCTTTTCCTCTGCGCTAGCAGTCAGTAATAACTGAGTGTGAACCTCCTCACCTTTTGGCACTTTAAATATAACTTAATGGCAAAGTCACACTTCTTGCTTTCAATTCATGGCAGCTTTCCACTCTTCCCACTTTCCCAAAGGTAAAAGACTGTTTCCCCTTTGCTGTTTACAGCAGGGCTATGGAAACATTTCCATCCTAAGGACCACATTCCTTCATGAACAACATTCAGGGGTGTGTGTGTGTGTGTGTGCTTGTTAGTGCTGCATGGGGTCAGATGTAAAAGCAGCCAGACTCCTAGTTATGCCCAGTAGGCTGCACCTGAGGCATGCAAAAGTCAGAGGTTTCTACACCAAGGACGGATCTACACTTGTCGTTTATAACATTAAAATGTGTTATTTAAATGTGACACCAGAGGCCGCTGCAGAGCAGTGAGCCACTGACAAAAGGAAACTGCCCTTGAACCATATAGAATGTTCAATTTAATAATGTTTAGAAGATCAATGTAGATTCAGGTCAACAAAGACCAGTTAATTTCATAGAGGTTTCCACAAGGCTGAATCAGAATATTTATATTTCTCACCAACCCTAGTTACTTTTTTCATCTTTGCAGTGACATGGTAAATAATGGTTTAGAACTAAACTGGGTGGAAAGTGAATCCCAGTGGTGGGGTCACATGGTTTGCAAACATGTTAAATTTCACATCATTTTCTTAACGCTGTTTTGGAGAAGATGATGATAATTCAAAGAACTAAAGGCAGCACTGGAAATATTTTGGTGGCAAAGGTTGTAATTAAAATGTTCTCATATGTTTGAAAATTGCCAATGTTTTGAAGCAAAGCTCAAAGGCATCTTTTTGTTGATTGAGCCCTTTCTCTTGGTGTGTTTGGGAATTCTGAATCCATTTTCAATTTAAACTCAATTATCTGATTGAGCTAAAAGTACACATTGAACTCCAGTATGAAATTGTCAAGATTTAGGAATATGGAGGGAAGTTGTACAGAGCTCTATTTTTCAAAAGACATCTGGCTCATTCTTCATATCTATCCCCTTACATATCCAAAATGTAGAAACCAACTTCCTGTCTCCGACTTTTTTTTAACAAGAAAAAAAATTAATATTTTGACCTGGATAATCAATGTCATTTAATTAAGAGAGCCACTATGAATTTAACAAAGGACATTTCTTGGCTCCAAAACATTTCCCTGAATTACTGAATGCTAGTGTAAAGGGGGGAAATCATTTCTGTACCCTTTTAACATTTTATTACCTTCACTGTATTTATTCATCTGTCTGCTGACTTACCACCCAGAAGTCAAAATGGAATTACTGGCTCTATACTATTGCAGCTGAAGTATATTTTAATTGTACGACATGTCAGCTTGGTCTCTAGGATAATGATCACACAGCTGGGCATTTAAAAGTGTGTGTGTGTGTGTGTGTGTGTGTGTGTGTGTGTGTTGGGAGGTAGCTTTTACCAGGACTTAGTAGGTATGGTGGGGTATCATCAATACAAACTTGCTCCAGCTATTTAATTATAGAGGGGCTGAGAGTTTTTAATAATCCATGCTATCTAATCTTCTTCCCTGCAGTTGGGGAGCCAGATGGTCCTTAACTCACACCTCTTTCTCTTTGCTTTCTCCCCACTCTCATGGCAATTATAGGTTTTTATCTATAAACTTAGAACTGGAGATTGGCCAAATTGCCAGCATTTGGAAGTCACAATCTTTACTTCCTGCAATATTCAGCACTTTGCTGGGAATCGAAGCATTGAAAGACTTTACCTATCTCCTATCTGAGATACCCCCATCTTTAATCTATTGCTATGTTAGGGTATATACATTTCCTGCCTCCATACTTGAGTGTAGTTATTGCCAAAAGACAATTCTGTTGCAAGAAAAGGTAGTATGAGCAAACACATTTGAGGAGATTGGCCATTATTCTCTGCAAGAACAAGACAAAGTCCTTTAGCCACTAGATCAGAATGGGGAACCTGAGGCACTTTAGGTGTCCATCTACCTTCAGCTCCAGCAAGCATGGCTGGTGGTGAGGGGTGAGGGGAGTTGTAGCCCAGCGGCATAGGGGAGACCTCAGTGCTCTCTCTCTCTCTCTCTCTCTCTCTCTCTCTCTCTCTCTCACACACACACACACACACACACACAGATAATACAAGGGCTGTGTGCATGTGGTCCTAAACAATTTTTCACCCATGTGATTTCAAACTCTGCATCAAGAAAAGCTAAATTTTGTGGTCTGTTTTTAGATCTGGTTCTTGGCAAGCTGGGAGAAAGGATACTTGGTGAAGGTAAGCAAGTTGGAGGAAAAGCTGATGTGCAGCTAGGAATACGGTATATATCCTTAGATTAACCTTCCCCAAATTTGTGGCAACCACATGTTTAGGACTCAACTTCCAAGAGCACCAGCAAGGGATGGGGGAATCAGTTGATTTTGGCTTCTCTCAGTATCTTATTTTTCCAATCTTAAGTTCATTTTTCCACATTATAACATCTGTTTCCAAATTCTTATTTGAAAAGTCCTCTTGAAAATTCATCATTTTTATTGTGAATTTCTCTTAATATGCACATTGTGTATGTAATTCTGTTTAATGCACACATATCAGTAAAGCAATTCCCTTTACCCTAATATGATGTAGTGACACATGCATTTATATACATACTTTACCCGTGTGTGTGTGTGTGTGTGTGTGTGTATTGCGCACGCACAGAGCAGAGAGAGAGAGACAGATTACTTGGCATTACAAATTTGGAGAAGTGCAATTTCCAAAAGGATGGCTGTGTTTCATTTTGGATATTGGTTAAGAAAGTGCAAATCAGATAGGTTTGCCTTTAGATGTGAAATGAATCTAATTTCTCCTTGATCTCTAGCACCACCTAAGCTCAGGAATGATCAGGGGTAATGGGCACTGTAGAGTCTAAAACTTAAGGACAGTATTGCAGAAAAGTGCCCTAGATGTTTTAATAAGAACGTGCCTTTCCCGTAACTACATAAATGGTGAGAGGCTGGATTGATTTCCCCCACTCACCCTTTAATTTAGAGCGTTCAACAGAGGGTTGCTGCCAAGAAAACAGTATTTTTAAAACTCTCTGATAGGGAAACTGGGTCTAAATATAACCTAATTTCACGCTCTTGTGCAATGTTTTTTAGCTGAATGAATTATGGTGTTGTGCTGTTTTGAAGACAATTGCTTCTGTAATTTGCAAGCGTTATGGTCCATATTAAATCCACATTTGGGAGTGGATATATAAGTTATCGACACAATTGGGCTTAACAGGTCTTATTGCAGAAGGTTAATACATCTTATGGAGTTGTTAATGTTCAGGCTATGGTGAGTGCTGAAAACCAGCTACATTTTTCCATTCATTTTGGTACCCACAAATGAGGCATGTATAAGTGGCTGATACTACCATTCTACAAAGTAAGGTTGCTACCCCAGTCAGTAAATACTGGAAGTAGGAAGGCAGCAGTGGCAGTTCCCTGGGCCATTTCTCCTGAGCTTCCCTAGATGCCCCCATTTTTCTTGGTGGCAGTGTTTTGCTGGCCAGGGATGGATGGCTGTATTGTCTAGCTGTCTTCTTCCAGTGCATCACAAACACTGGTAAGAGGGGTTGACGACTGTTAAACCCTTTTGAGAACTGTAGCTCTGTGAAGGGAATCAGGGTCTCCTTTCAGCACCAATAAACTACAACTTCCAGGGTTCTTTGGGGGGAAACCATGACTCTTTAATGTCGTATGATACCGCTTTAAATATATAGCGTAGATGGGTCCGCAGTCAGATGCAATCAGCAATAAGATCCACAAATATGAAAATATATTTGCAATGTACTTGAAATAACAAACATAAAAATAGGACAGTGGACAATAATACTTGGCTTTAAATTAGCAATTATCAGTCTTCTTGTGGTTCTAGCTGATTTACTGGATTCTGAGAGAGAGGTAGCATGTAAATCTATACAAATCATTTTTCCTCTTTAATACTTCCCAGTTCTTTCAGTTTGTTTCATATCCACCATTTACTTTCAGACTGGCCTTACAAAAATCTCACTTATTTTTCTCTAAGAAGCAGAACACCAGAGAACAAAGACCAGCAAACATGGCTCTGCTCATGCTGACAGCCACTGCAGCATTTGTTTGAGTGGGCTGTGAGCTGGCAGCAGGCAGAGAAGTCGCTGGGCAAGATTAAAGTGTACAGAAATGGGTGTAGCATGCACCTCCTAAGGCAGCTTATTGCTATCTGATATGGTGGACACTCTCTCGTCAACAGTTTTGAAAAAGATGGCCAAGTCCTATATCTGCAAGACATATTCTCCTTTGCCTTGGGGCCCCTAAAAATGCTGGAGGCATTTTAAAGTTATGCAGAACTCTTATTAAAGGCAGGGGAAAGGAAATTCTGCCTAGTTTGATAATCAGTTGAATGTAAAGTTGAATGATGTCACAATAGTAAGGAAACATGACTGTTATTATTAATAATAGACATGAATAATAATAGTAATCTGACTGCTCCAGCTACTCTGCAGTGCATAGGAAATACTCTGAACTGTATAATCGTAATCACTGTGTATAAGTTTGTCTGCAGAGTATGAAGTTACCTTGTCGAGCCTGTCCCATCAGGGGATCAAATGGGAAGGCAAGGTTCATTGGTGATATGATGATTGTCACATAGGCAAAGTTTGCAGCTAAGAATGATGACCCTCTAACTTTGTGGTTGAAATTCATGTGACAAAAATCTATTTCTAGTTTAGTCTTGCTTTCAAATGGTTGGTTGTATCTGTTGTTTTTAGTTTTTATCCTCTCTCTCTCTCTCTCTCTAATTTATTTATATTGTGAACTGCCTTGCTGGGCTGGGCTATGAATGTTTGGCATCTAAATTCTTTAATTAATCAATCAATACACAATTGCCTTTACCATGGTAAAATGGATCTTGGCATATTTTCTTCCTCATTGTAATAAAAAAAAATTAACAACCATTTAGTTAGATGCATGGGTTAACTGATTGTGGATTATGGTCAACAGAAAAATATATCTAGTTATAATTTGGATCTGTGAGAATGGCTCCATGGGGGAAGATGGAACCCAAGCAATTGCACACATTTTACAAAAACTCATTTCCTAGAAGTAGATTTCAATGGGAGTTGAGCCAACAGAAAAAAATGTATTTCATAACAGGCAATGCATTTGATATATGTTTTAAACATCTATGAAAATGGCATTGCTACATTTCTAATTGAACCATTTGTAATGCACAGGAAGGAAAGGTAGACTTCATTCCTTCATTTGAAGCAGCCACTGCATTCGTAGTTAAATTTATCTGCCTAATTGCATTTCCTTGTCACATGTATATGCGGGTTAGGTCTGCAATTTTTCTCTAGAAGATGCACCATTTAGAAGTAAAGTAACTTAATTTGCAAGCTAAGGTTTGCCATCTGCCAGATCTGGGTATGTAAATAAATAAATAAATAAATGTAGACATTGGATTAACACAAACATAATAAGTGTAAGAATTTCTCATGTTTTCTCCTTAATTTAGAGCTGTTTTTCCCCTTGGGAGAAAAATAAACCATTAAAATCTGTCTAAACACAGAAGACTTTATACCCTACTGCTGCCCATCTGATGCTGCTCTAGTTTGTATCTGAAGTCAGTGGAACCTTGCAGATGCACATGTTTCTGAATAAAAGTGGATAGCTGATGCTTCTGACATTATGTTTAGGGATGGGGGACCTTCCTCGACTGGGGACTGCTTTCTTCCTTGAGGAAACATATAGGGACCTTATGCCAGGGGTGGGTAGGTCTAGAAGGATAGAGCCACGTATATGATTCCTACATTTTATTGTAGGCTACGTTCCAGCCTGCAGAAGTTAGAAGTTTCCACACTCACACAAACCCATCTCTACATAGGCAATGAAGGAGAGAGGTCAAGGATCAAGGCAAAAGCACTAAAGGATGATGCACAGCAGGACTGTTGAGGATTGCATTCCTGGGGACTGAGGAAGAGTCCCAAAGTCCAAATAGAGAAGCCTCATTTGGCCATGTTATGTAGTGTGCAATAGTGTTTTTTTATGCAGTGGAGAATGTTTCCCTTCTGAACTATTTCTGCTACTATTACTACTAATAAAGCCAGAACCAAGAAAGAGTATCTGCTAACTAGGCAACCTGTAGAGCAGAACCATGTATCTTTCAGTTGTCATGTTGCCTTATTTAAGCAGTTTCGCCCTTGAAAGATTTGACTGCAAACTCAACTTGTTAACTAGTTTTGTCACTCTGAGTGTCAGAACTGATTCCTGAGGCAGCAAGGTTTTTTTGATGGAGAATATCAAATAACTGTTTGCTAAAAATGCAAAGGGTCATGTATGAAATGGTTCCTTAAGATTCCTTTTGTGCACACCTAAAGGTCTCTTTGGTAATATCTGATCATGTACCACTGTGGGCTAGTTGGCATCTTGTGCAAATCAAGATTGACAGTTGCTCATGATTCCATTGCTGAAAAGGGATTGTGGCATTGCCCAACCACATTACCCAATTTTATGGTCTTTGTGCGCAGCATAACATAGGCTTAATTCTCTTCGTGAGTAAGCAAACTTGTATCTTACCATTTTAGACTGCATGCAACCCAGGCATGGAGTCTTATCCATTGTTACCCAGTAAACCATGACAGGCTGTTAGAAGTTATTTTTCTGATGAAAACAAAACCATGTAATTTTTGGCCTGAAACATTATAGTGCAATATCGTTCTTCTTTCAGCTTGTCCTAGACACATCTTTAATTCCCCCGCCCCCCACTTTAACAGTTATAAGAGAGAGAGTTGAACATGAGCTTTCCTTGTGGCATCAACTCAATGCTCAAAGTCTATTTTAAGCGTTTGGAATTGAAGGGATTTATTTGTGTGTGTGTTTTTAATTATAAACCTGGCAGCTTAACATGGCCTTGGGGACTTTTCCTTTATTAAATGAACATCCTCCTAAACAGACATAGCTGACTTCCTTGTCTTCCTAGGCTCACTCCTTTAAAAATATGAAATCCAAGGTTGAGCTTTCCTTGAATACAGGTTCTTTGTTCCATCGCTTATATTGAAAAACCATGCCACAATCTAGCCAGCTTTACAATAGAAGCAAATATCTCACTGGTGATAAAAATGTCATTTCTATTACAAAGTTTTTTTTTTAAAGAACACACATTATTATTTTAATCTAAAAGCATTTAGTCAAGGAAGCTCTTGATCCAGTGGAGATCATAATGTTCAGTAGTCCAGTCATTTTTTTTTTACAGTTTATAGCCAATGGCTATTACTCACAAAAAGTAATATAAAAAATAATGGTAAATATATAAATTTACAGAAATGCAAGTTGCCAAAAAGAGAGAGAGAGTAAAGTTCAGCAATTATTTTAAAATTTAAAAAATCCACCTGGCAGTCAAAATAAGTAGTTTGTAACTTTTCTTATTGTTAGTGCCTATAAAGTGAACCTGCAAGAATCAAACATTGTCCAAATCAGCCAGCAACCATCTTATTTTCAAATTGTCTGGCTGACCTAGGTAATTATGAAATGAATAGAGGAATCTGCCCCTAGGTGACAAGAAGCTACATGATCTACTGCACAATGTTTTCCATCTAGCTTGATCCACATTGACAAATATGGTCATATATTGGCCTATGAAAGAATTCATTGCACAGATATTCTGGGATCACAGCTGGAAATCTAAGCAACACACAGCTTCCATAGTGTTTTTAGTGGATGTAGCACTGGTTTCTGAATAGTAAGAGATAACTCATGACAGCAGTAGCCTTTAGCCTTTCAGACCAAGGGAATGCCTTAAACTTGTAGCATGTGATCAATGCCAGTTACTGAAAATCAGGTGGGCAGAGTGATGATGCACTCAGTTTCTGCTTGCGTTTTTCCCCACAGGCATCTGATTGGTCACTATGAGAAAAGGATGTTGGATTAGACTTCAAGGTTTCCCAAACTTGGGTCTCCAGCTCTTTTTGAACCACAGTTCCCATCATCCCTGACCACTGGCCCTGATAGCTAGGAATGATGGGAGTTGTAGTCCAAAAATAGCTGGCGACCCCAATTTGAGAAATGCTGGATTAGATGGATAAATTGGCCTGGTCCTGCAGGACTCTATTTATATTCTTATGGGTTAAAATCTATGCAAAATTAGGTTCACCCATGCAGTGCCCTCCAGATGTTGTTGGACTGCAACTCCCACCACCTCTTATTGTCCAAAATTACCCTAAACATATATTTAGAAATTTCTGAAAACATCCCCTAAATCATTAGTGTGAAATTTCACACTAATGAAAATTAGTGTGTCACATGAATCATGCAAATGTGACCTAAGACTTCCAGGCACATTTGAACCCTAGAAATTCAGATGTAGCCCCTGCTTCACTTTATGCAGACTTTGAAAACAACAACAACAACACACCATTGGACTGTACCCAACTATGTTATACTTCAAGTAGACCCACTGAAATTATTGGACCTATAGTCATTGTACCAATTACAATGTCTCTTCTCCGAGTTGCACTAACATTGAATATAACCCAGTGTGATTAATTGTTTAACATATTAATATTCTAGTTACATTAGTGATTCATGTCTTTTTTATATCAAGTTGCTCTGGAGAGTGAGTTGAGGAGGGAGATTAAATGGATATGAAGCTAATTGGTCTTTTCTGTGGGGAAGGGGTAAATGCACAGCGAGTGTATGTGCATATATCAAAAAGAATAATACTGTAATTGAAATTCTGTCATAGATTAAAATAGGCTTCCACCCACTTTCTCTCTTTTAGTTGAAGTTATATATTTGATCTGATCCTGGATAATTTTATTGGGCAAAGCCCGTGTACGTGTTAGAAATATTTACTAAGAAAGAATTACTATATGGGTGTCTTCAGTGTGACTGTAGTGAATTCAAGAGATGGCCTCTATTTGTTTGATTTTGTGTAGGGTGGGATATCTATTTCAGATTAGATATTCTCCACATACCAGGTACTGTTAGACCTTTCAGTGATTCCTGAAGAAGAGGGGACAAAAAGGCTATGTACACCTCTGTCCTCTGAAAAATTGCCAGAATATCTCCTAGGACAGCAACTTTAATCAACTAATTGGTTGAGCCTACAATCCTATCCATTTTCACATGGAATCAAAACCCCACAGAACTTACTAGGACTTACTCCAGAGTAGATATGCATAAGACTCTGCCATAGATTGATCAGCTGAAAAACAGCAATTTTGAATCAATTGAAAAACTTCATTGATTGGGTGAAAATATACCGTATTTTTCCATGTATAACATGCCCCTGTTTCGGGGACTCAAAATTAAGAAAATGGGGGGGGGGGATTCCCCAAAGTTGTTTAGCTTTTTTGGGGGGGAGGATTGCCCAGAGTTGCTGAGCTTTTTTTTGTGGGGGTGGCCCACAGTTGTTGAGCTCTTTTTAGGCGGGAATGCCGAAAATCGCACACCTGCAAGACCGATAATGCCTCTCGCATGCCTCACAAAAGCTACCTGTCCTCTGTCCCCTCGCAAACAAAGGCAGCAAATTACCCGCCCAATTGCTGCAGTGACAGCCAATCAACACCAACCCTTTGCCACAGCCACCAATAACAATCTACCACTCACAGCAGCAAACAATCCCACATCCCCACATTGCACAATCCATGTATAAGACAACCCCCAATTTTAAAGATGATATCTGAATAAAAAAAACTAGTCTTATACACGGAAAAATTCAGTACTTGCAAAAATACTTTATTACAGTAGCCCTTAACACCCTCTGCTTGTGACAGTAATTTGCTTTAAACTCTTTTTAATTTGTATTTTTACATTGCTTTTGTGGGAATGTTCAGGGATGCAGGAGAGGATATATTGTTTAATGATATCCTTCCTAACTTGCGTTAGCAAGTTCTATATCTTAGCAGAGTAACATTCCCCTTTAAACACACAGCGGTTTACTTGTTTCAGTCTCATCTGACTCTCTCAGTATAAGATTCCGGGTAAAATCCCATCCTGCCCCTCTGTGCTGGTCCCGGGGGGAAGGTTACTGTTACTGTAGTCAAAGTTCAGTCCTGAGTCACTAGCCTGAAATTAGTCCACAAGGTGCGAGGCGAGGTCCGAAGCAGGGAGCCGGGCGGGGACAGGAGCACTCGAAGATCAGAAGCAGGAAGCCGGGCAGGGAACAGGAACACTGGAGGAACAGGACTGGATGCTGGCTGAAACAGCTCTTCAATGACGACGTTGCTCCCGCAACCTAGGACCGGGCTGACTGGCCTTTATCTTCTCTGAGGCCAGGGGGGCGGTCTCAGCCCCCAGGAGCCCCGCCTCCCCTGGCCTTAAGGCGAGCACTCCTCCTGGGAGAAACCAGTTCCCTTCGCCTCTCTGCCCTAAGCCTCTGCAGTTCAGGAGAGGCTGAAGGGTTACTGGGCCCAGGGGGAGACTCACCTGCAGGCACTGTCCTCAACCACCTCTGGGGCCAGAATGGATTCACCTGGTGCCTGCTCCTGAGGATCCGGCCCAGGTGCAGGCTCCTCAGAATCAAGGCCCTGCCCCAGTTCAGCCGGCCCTGGAGGCAGGGACACCTGTGCCAGCTGGGATTCCTCCGGTTCACTCTCAGAATCGGAATCCCAGGCCATCACACCCTCTTAAAAAGAATAGACACGAGAGTCTTATTAAAGTCAATATAAAAGTAGTTTACTCACATTCATTCAGTTCACAGTTGTATCGCTGAAGGCAGTCTTAGGTTACAAAACTATATACACATGTGGAACTATCCCTTAAGGGAGTTAGTTCCTAAGTGACTGCAAACAGGCAGTCACTTCTGCTAACATGTAGAAGAGCAAAAATAGAGAAGAGACAAAGGAAGGAGCTGTGCTCCCTTGCCCAGGTTAGGCCTCTCTCTCTCTCTCTCTCTCTCACACACACACACACACACAGGCCTCTAGTCACATGCAAAGGAAGTTTTGTCACAGCTCAGGAGGAAAGAGGAAGTTAGACTCCTGGCTGGTAGAAAGCATCCACGTCCACTCTAGTAATGTTGTACTTGACTGATATGTGTTTCACATCCCACAGCTTCACCTTCCATCCCTTATAGTTAAGGGAGTGTAAGAAATAAAACAACAAATGTATACCATCTTAGAATAAATATTTTTCCTTTTCACACACACAGAAGAAAACAACTCCTTTAGAAGAAGCCCATGTGGTTGTCTAGCCTATAATTGTTTTATAAATTAAGAATTAGCAGCTGGATGAGCGACTGTGTGGAATTTTGCTGTGTAGGATTTTGATAGGAAGGGAACTGACAATCCCCTCTCCCAATTTTCCAGCTGAAATCACTCCCAGGAAGTTGCTTTTTTCCTGTGCATGTGCCATTGCAGCAAGCTGTGTGTTCAGGGTCAAAGAGCGCTATGGGCAAGAGAGTCTTTGTAGGAAAACTGTAGGGTGGTAAGGAAGAGACGGAGTTCCACCCCATATCCTATGGGCCAAAGGAGGATCTGGGGCCCCCACAGGTTTTTGTTTTGTTAAATTTTAAAAAGAGCCTGGACTGTTTTGCAGCCTTTTCAGACACAGGAGCGATCTTTAATCTAAACAGGCATTTGGGGATTTATTTCTTCATCTTGTACTGTATTTTTCTGTGGTGGTAGTGCTGTTGTTGCAGACCACCTTAGATCAGGCCATGGCCCAGTAAATAGGTCCTGACCCACCAGCTGAAGACCAGCGTACTACAAGGCAGGCTTCCATCATCTAAAAGCAAGTATTGTTTCTATCTGCTTCTTCTTTTTGCTTTAAAAGTATTGATTTTACTCACGTAGTAAAAGATCGTTTAGAGAAGTGGTTCTCTCCCCCCCCACACACACCTCTGTTCGAGGTTCCTTGGAAGCTTATCAGGGGTTCTGAATTAGAAGGTCAGTAACGGTGGACAGGCTTCCTTTAAATTGCTATTGATTTTCCCTCTCAACATTTGGCTGCTTGGGATTTTTGCATGTTTTGATGTTTTTAAAAGCACTGAGAAAAGTTGGTAAAAATACGGGCGTAGGAAGCTGCCTAATATTGAGTCAGTTAATTGGTCTACATTAACGTGCAGTATACAGTGGTACCTCGGGTTACAGACGCTTCAGGTTACAGACTCTGCTAACCCAGAAATAGTGCTTCAGGTTAAGAACTTTGCTTCAGGATGAGAACAGAAATTGTGCTCTGGCAGCGTGACAGCAGCAGGAGGCCCCATTAGCTAAAGTGGTGCTTCAGGTTAAGAACAGTTTCAGGTTAAGTACGGACCTCCGGAATGAATTAAGTACTTAACCCAAGGTACCACTGTATATCCAGGTTTTTAGACAGGGGTGTCTCCCAGCCCTACTGAGGAAGCCAGGGATGGAACCTGAGACCTTCCACATGCAAAGCAGATGCTCTACTACTGATCTAGAGAAGATAACATATTTTATTCCTCAGTAATTTAACCCATCATGATAAGAGCCAGTGTGGCTTGATGGTTAAAGTGTTGGACCACGCCCTGGAAGACCAAGGTTCGAATCCCCACTCTGCCAAGATGCTCACTGGGTGACCTTGGGCCAGTCAACATCTCTTAGCCTAACCTGCCTCACATGTTTATTGTGAGGATGAAATGGGTAGAAGGAGAACCAAGTACAGCACCTTAAGCTCATTGGAAGATAAAGTTGGTATATAATTGTGATAAATAAACCAATAATAACTACTGGCAAGATTTATTTAATAAAAGTATTTCCAGGGTGGAAATACAATTCAAACCAAGAATAAAACAAAGAGCAAAACATAATGCAGAATTCAATTAGAAATAAAATCAACCATGGATGCAGAAATGTTAGTGTCCAAAGGGGGGTCTTACCTATAGGCCAGTGGTGTCCAAACTTTTTTCAAAGAGGGCCAGATTTGATGAAGTGAAGGGCTGTGAGGGCCAACCAAAGTTGTTGATCTTTTTTTTAGGATTGCCGGGTGCTGGGCTCTCAGAGGTGCCAGGCCAAGAGTCTGGAGCCTAAGAGTTGAGTCTGGGGAAGAGCCTGCATATCAGTTGGAGCGCCGTGGTGGGCTCTTCTGCTGCTCTGTGCCATGAGTTTAGGGGCGACCAAGCCAGTGAGACGCTGAGGCAGCTGACTGGCTCCACCCTCCTATGTGCCTGGGACTGGGCAACTGGGGGGGGGGATCTTTGCATCCCGGGGCTGCATATGCTTAAGACATCCCTGAGTGTCCAACTCAACTTGCTCCGACTGGACAAAGAAGTGTTTCTTCACTCGCTGGTGAAATGACTGCAGTGTCCTGATAAGGCTCGCATCAGAGTTGAGGATCCTCCAAATTTAAGGAGCCACCCCAGATAAATTTATTCTGTATTTTCTGCATTTGGCTGACTGCACCTGCTGCACCACAACCATAATGATTTTGCTCAAGAGAGATCAGACACTATTGTCCTTATTTAAGACCAATGTTTGAACAAGGTAGCTGCTCTCAGTAGCATTAACATCCAGCTTTTTAAGCAGATTTTTAAACGATTATCTCAATCTTGATTCAAAAAAAGAAAAAAACTTTTAACAGAAGACTTCTGCTTTGTAGAACAAAACAAAACATTAAAACAGGGGTGGGGGACCTCCAGCCCTCCAGAAAGTGTTAGACTACAATTCCCATCATCCTGAACCATTGGCTGTGCTTGCTCGGGCTGATGGGACCAACAACATCTGGAGGTCCACAGCATGCTCCAAAACCTCATTGTCCTGCATTTCCCACACTCATTTTAATTCTGTCCCTCATGTTTGTATATGTGTGGGTTGCCATATGTCATCTTTTCCCAGGACATGTCCTCTTTTTCATGGGTAGAGTTGTCATAGCGATCCATAGCTATAATTAGAAATTGGTAAGTGTGTCTTCATTTTTCCTCTTCAAAATATGGCAATCCTACATCTGTGAATTTGTGTGTAGAGTGGCTATGCTCACCTTTTGCCACACCCACCATTGGCATGAAGTTCCTGGAGAGCTATCCAAGGGCAAGCAAATTATTCACCCCTGCTGTTAAAAAAGAGTCTTTTACCCATGTTTTCTCTTTTTGCTGGTGGGTCTTCAATGTTTTAGATCTATTATTGTCTGGTTTGGATTTTGCAGAGTCTTAGTTTTTACGTACATACAGTGGTACCTCGGGTTAAGTACTTAAATCGTTCTGGAGGTCCGTTCTTAACCTGAAACTGTACTTAACCTGAAGCACCACTTTAGCTAATGGGACCTCCTGCTGCTGTTGCACCGCCGGAGCACAATTTCTGTTCTCATCCTGAAGCAAAGTTCTTAACCCAAGGTACTATTTCTGGGTTAGTGGAGTCTGTAACCTGAAGCATATGTAACCTGAAGAGTATGTAACCCGAGGTACCACTGTATTGATGATTTTAATGGGGACCACTACATTTAATTTTTGCTTTGGATTATAAATAGCATAGAGTTTCTTTGAAAGATATGTGGGATGTACTTTTTGTTATTAAAAAGTTAAATAAACAAATAGACCTCACTCCTTGCCCCAACGAATTAATTTACATTGAGGGAAATAACCTCTGGATTTAAAAATACCTCTTTACACTTAAATAAATACCCTCAGATCCACTGAACGGACACCTGGAAGGAGACTTTGGTTTTTCCAAAACTGGAAAGCACAGATAATTTGAAAAGTTTTTCAGCTATTGCTCATCAAAGTTTGCATTCCCCCCCTTCAGTACTACATATCCTAATTTGTGAGAAACCTGCAGTCTCCTCCAAAGATCGCAGGCACTTCACCTTTAAAATCCAGAAAGACATTTTCAAAGGACAAGAGAGAAATATTTTTCTCCGAAGGAAGACAATGAGATAACTGTGATATACATATGCACATGCTTATACATACAAATATATCTCCTAGCTCTCTGTTTTCGAGCCAAATAGCTACACTTCCTCTCCTTTATTGTAAAAAATAACTTGGGCAGAGTTTTCTTTCCCAGACCATAAATATACACTGTGTGTATTGCTCAATTTTATAAATGACTAACAAGTGCGGTTGAAAAATAATTTCTTTCCTGCACAGTGACCAGTTTGTTTTGGCCTGACGTGATGAATAGCTTTCTTATAACACACTTCTTTACCCACACAACACCCCCCCCCCCACTCGAGTCGCAGGGAAGATTTAGAAGTCTGCTGATTAAAGATGGTAGTGCAGTCGAGCTGGTATTTTGACAGAAGAAACGGAAGCGAGCATTGTATAAAAATGTAATAGGGGAGGATCTCTTAAAGGACTGTTGTGGGAATCGAGGGTTATATGATTACTCTTGCTTCACATAAAAACTAGTCTGAGGATTTATTTTTGCCTGACCGCTGGGGCTTTGAAGTTTCTGAAAAATGTTATTTTATACATTGGGCGAACAAATGCCCTTGTAGCAGAAATAAATCACCTCTTTGTACAGAACAATCATACATATATTTGGCTACAAGCACCTCGTTTCCTGAGTAATTGTGAACAGTCTGGCAAGCGTTGAAACTTTCCTTAGGCTGAGCTGAAGTAAAATAAGCCTTGTGCCTTTGTTATGGGAGTTTGGTAGCTCTAAGGCACAGCTTGACACTCTTTGGAATGTCTTGTTTTCAAATACTACTATTATTACTAATATTATTATTATATGCATGGTGTTGTATACATACTAATGGAGGCAGGGATAAACTAGGCTTGCTGACATGTAACAGTCAACACAGGTGCAATCTGTCTGTATACATGCACAAGTGTTTATGTGAAAGAATATACACTTTTTGATTTGTACAGCTCAGTTGTTGTGTACATATTGTGTACACTGGTTGAATGTGAACAACTGTATGGGTGTACAGCTCAGCCATCTGTGCACACAGTGTACATAGATTGTACACTTGTTGAATGTAATGTGTGGACAGCCCTATGTGAATAACTACAACACTATCTGTGTTGCTGGAGTGAAAGGATGACCCATACTTAGACTGAAAGCAGCTGGAAAAACAAAAATATCTAGAGGTTAGCAAAAGGGCTTCCCTCACTCACAGTTCTATTTGCCCCTTTTGGTGAGTCATGGGGTCAGAGGTTCAACCCCCTCCTTGATTTCCAACTACTATGGTTGTTAACTTGTGGGTTGTGCTCAGTCAGCCTGCTTATATAGAGCTACAGAACAATTGTAACTGTTGCAACGTTCTAAAACTATCCAATCACTGAACATCACTTTTCGATCCTTCATTTGCATACAAAACTATCCAATCACTGAACGTCACTTTTCGATCCTTCATTTGCATAGCTATCTACAGTATCCCCCTGCTGGCCCAGGTTAAGAACTTCAGTACATAACAATGGTGGGTAAGGAATGATGCCTGAATCCTACAGCCAAAAGCTAGGGTTAGACAGGCCAAAGGACTCATCTCTAAAAAAGCATTCTCCCTTACAGCACATGAGATGCAGGTCTCATTGAGTTGAATGGGTCCAACTCTCGGATAACTTTGTTTAGGACTGAAGCCTGAATCACTCTCACAAAAGAGAATGACTGTTTTGTGTTGATGTTTGTTGTCTGTTTGTTAATTATTTTTAATTAATTAATGGTGGGGGGAAAAACCTTTGAGTCAATGAGAAAGTTCTTAAATGACCAATGTTTGATCAATTGAATACATATAACAGTTTAAAAATTATTATTCTACCACTTTCTTCAGAACAATGTTTATTAATTTATTAAACTTACTGCCCCAAGAGGCTCTCAAGGTAGCTTACAAAGAATATCAAAATGGAAATCTCATTCAAGTGTCAGGATTGTTTAGGTGGTATTTTCTGACTTTATTCTTCATCTTGCACGGTGCTGTCCATTGACCTCTACCTACTAGGCAGAAGAGCTTACTGATATCCTGTGAGGCAGAGGAGTGGGGCTAAGCAGCTGGAAGCTACTCAACCCATGATAGAGGCAAAGAAAATAAATATTCAGATCTGAGATGTTCTCTCATTCAGTTGTTGTTTCTTGGGTCACTGGACCAATATTAATAGCAAGAAAGTCCCCTTCAGAGCTCTTGTTGCTAGCCCAACACTGAGAAAGGATTGTTCATTTAGCCACAAGAATAAAGGTCAAATCACTTGGGAAACAGCTAAGTGGCCAATTTCCCTGGAAATATAGCTGTAGGACAGGGTTGATGAGCTAAAAAGAAATGAGTTAATCATGAAAATTATCTTTCTTTTAATTTAAAGGAAGATGAAAATTATAATGGACAGTGTGGTAATTTTATCCATCACTTGAAGGCTATTATAACTTTTTCATGCATTTGCAATTTACCCCCAAAAAGGACATGATTCTTTTGTGGTTTCCTTTTATTCAGATGAAACTTTGAGAAACTGTGTAAGAGTTATAAAATGGAGCTTTTAGCAAGTTTTCTTCCTAATTTGCTAAATGCAGATTGACTTTTAAAATATATCACTTAAACATATCCTATATTTCTTCTTTCATGGAACTTGGGCTCTTGCACAAATTCCTAAACTAGTGGTTTCCAATTCTTTTGTACCCATGGGCATCTTTACAAAGCCAGAGAAACCACTGAGGGCACCACAACAAATCACAAACTATTTTACTGGATGCAATAGGATGCTTCTTTCCAGACTTTCAGTGAGGGAGAGGACCATGTGGGGTCCACTGAAAGCCTCTATGGGCACACAGAATCATAGAATTGTAGAGCCAGAATGGACCTTGAGGGTCATCTAGTGCAACACCCTGCAATACAAGAATCTCAACCAAAGCATCCATGACAGATGGCCACCCAGCCTCTGATTAAAAAGCTACAAGGAAGGAGAGCCCACAACCTCCCAAGGGAGACCATCCCACTGTTAAACAACTCTTACCACAAAAAGTTCTTTCTAATGTTTAGTCAGAATCTCTTGTAACTTTCAGGTACGCTGCTGGTGACCCCTGTCCTTGGCAATCTCCAGGCACTGACCCAGCCCTCTTTGCCTTCAGTAAGGTGGCTGCACCATCTGGCTTCAGACTACATAGCGCTGAGAATACTGGCTAATGAAAGCTGTGTGGACTCCAGGCTTTGGAAAGAAAGGTAGGTTATAAATTCAACAAATAACTAAGCTCTGCACTAAACCAAAGAAACAACTATTTGCACAAAGATTGCCACAGTTCTGCACCCAAATAAGCAGAATTCTAAAACCCACAAGCAGGACAGAAGGGGAATTGTTTTATTTTATTGAGTGTAAATAACTGAGGCATTACTGGGGTAAGGGCACTCTCTTTCTCTATATGCCACCTTGGGCTTTTGTCCTTGGGGTGCCCTTTAGATTTGGGAGGTGCAACGGGGTGAATACTGACCTGCTAGTGCCATTGTGCACTTGTCAGGTTCAAATATTCACAGTTCTCAAAGCAAAGAGGAAGAATTATTTATAATCCTTTCCTGTGGGGCCACAGGTGAAGCCTGTAAACACATCCAGGAGTGGAGAATTTCCCTGCCCAGGCTATATTTTTATTTGGCTAATTATGTTTGTTTGGCTGTTTGCAGATCCTCTATATTGTATTTGAATAAATGTAACTTTTTTCATTATGGTTTCTTCAGCCTTCTTTAAGGGTGTGCTGGCAAAACAACATTCATTTGTTCAAGACATTTTTTCCATCCACAAGAACAGACCTGGGATAAATAAATTCTACTTCCTATTCAAGCCTCACTGTACTGTTTGTGTTTTCTAAAGCTTATTCTTATCTAATCTCCTATCATCTGCTATCTCTGGCTAGCTGTTCAAAGCCACAGTAGTGTCAGCAAAAGGAGCAGCAATCGCTCGAATGCTTTGAGAATAAAACACAAACTGAAGAAAAAGCAGACATAAGGCAGCATGCAAGACAGAGTTAATTCTCTGCAGCCTTCAAGAAATCTTCCCCCGATAGTGTGATAATGTTTTTGGAACAGGAAATTGAAACCTTAGAGCAAGAAATAAAACAAAATAAAACAAATGATGATCAGATTCCCTTTGGTGTCTTTTCTACGTTCTGCATTCTGTGAGTTAAATCTGCAAACGTGTCTTGTTAAAGGCTGTAATGGTCAATGTTTGGGGGGCATATTGGATGTTTATTAGCATTGAAATAATGTGTGCAGTTAGAGTGGCAGACAGAATAGCAGTTGGCCAATAATAAATAAGGCTATTAAAACATGAGAGCACCCGGCTACAGTGACACCAAAGGAAAATCAATGGGTAGTTTTTCTGCATTCAGTAACAAAAATTGACACTGCCAGATGCTAAGAGATAACGGTGTGGGGCATGCTTTTTCACGCACGCCCCACCAGTCCCCAATTGAGATTAAGAACAGAAAGTGAACCAGCCTTGAAAAAAGAATGTCTCAGAGGAAATGGACGGGATATTTTGTAGTCCCCCAAGAGGAAAAGATTCAAATGATACACCAAAAGAGAATTTATTTCTAAGATGGAAAGATGCATAAATCACAGCATGGTTAAATGCATGCAGCATAGCCTGCAAGGATATTGAAGCTCACATACTGTACTTAACCTACAATGTATCAAAAGACAGCATCAGCCCATCTTTATAGTAAAGGAGTCAAGCGGGTGGATTCAGGACCTGTATATTGGGGGAACCTGGGGAGGGTTACTGTGAATCTGCTCTCTCGTGGATAATAAAGATGTGGGATATTGTGGCAATGCCTAAAACAACATCTTAAAAGAACAAAGGGAAATAATAACAAAAATATGTTATAATTTGGGAAGGTCGTAGCTCAGTGATAGAGTACCTGTTCTGCTTGCTTTGCAATACTACTACTACTACTACTACTACTACTACTACTACTAATAATTTATTATTTATACCCTGCTTATCTGGCTGGGTTTCCCCAGCCACTTTGAGCAGCTTCCATCAAAAAAGTAAAAACACATTAAAACACCAGTCATTAACAAAACACGAGCCACAGTAGTGGCATCCGTAAACAACATTTTCCGACAATTTTTTAAAAAATAACAAATGGTCAGATGAGAAGAGGATCCTCAGGGCTTGCCTGATTGGTGGTACCATCACTGGGGGTTGCCCAGTTCTCAGAAAACCACAATAGGGACCTTCTCAGTTGTGGTTCCCCATTTGTGGAATGCCTTCCTTAGTGAGTTATGTCTGCCTCACTCATTATAAATGCTAAAGAAGAATCTTAAAACATTCTTATTTACCCAGGCATTTGGTTGCTGAAAGATCTGTTCCAGGAAAACCTGAAATTGTGAGCTATGAGAGTAAGGTGATCGTTTTATTTTTAGTTGCTTTTCGCCTTTTTTTTTAAAATGAAGTTTTGATTTTATTCTACTTTTGACTTTTTTGCTGCTTTGGGTTCCTTCATCGCAAAAGTTAGAGTTGGAAGGGACCCCTGAAGGTCATCTAGTCCAACCCCTTGCAACGCAGGAATATGCTTGTGGCCTGGATGGGGATTGAACCCGCGACCTTGGCATTATCAGCACCATGCACTAACCAACTGAGCTAAGTGAATAATTTATTTAATGAAGAATTAAAATATAATGAATTTAGTAGACTACTTCTGTCATGCAGGGCGGGGGACCTGTGTCCTTTCAGCTGCTGTTGGATAATAACTCCCATCAGTCTTAATCATTGATCCTGCTGTTTGGGACTACTGGCTTTGGAGTCCAGCAAAAGCTGGAGGGCTTCTGCAACAGAGAAAGGAAATATTTGGAATACTACTGCATATGTGAAAAGGTGCATCAACAGAAGTATAGTGTTCAGACCAAGGGAAGTAATAGTATCACTCACTTCTGCCTTAGTCAGGCCTCAGCGGAGTACTGTTTCCAGTACTGAACACTATGGTTTTAAAATGGCATTGATAAGTTGGAACATATGCAGAGGAAGGCAGGGTCCGGGGTTATCCGGAGTTGGATAAGTTTAACCTGGAGACTAGAAGACTGAGAGGGTAGTCACATGGAAGTTGGAAGTACCTGTTTTTAGTTGGTCCAGAGGACAGAACCCAAACCAATGGATTCAGATTGCAAGAAAGAATATTCTGATAGTAGAGCTGTTCAACAGTGGAATGGACTTCCACAGAAGGTGGTAGACTCCCCTTCATTAGGAGGTTTTCAACAGCTGTACATCTAAACACTGGCGGAGGAACAGGGTGGGGGGGAGGGCACCGCCCCCGGCAGCACGATCCCAGCGGGGTGCCATTGCGGCTGCTCCTCCTGTGCTGGGTGCCATGCCCCCACAGGCGGCATGCCACGCCCCTGCAGGCAGCATGTCATGCCCCTGGGACATGCGCCACGCCCCCGGCTGCTCTCCGCCGTCCGTCCCCCCCGAGCTTGAAGCTCCACCACTGCACCTAAACAATGTAATCTGTGAAATAGTCCTTACCTGAATAGGTGTTATCTGAAGAGCTCTAGAAGATGGCTATGGCCATAACACATTTTGTTGTTAAATGTTTTCCATTTCTTTCTCAGAATAATGGGAGTATATGATTAGAGTGTCACTTCTAAATTGTATTACTGAGGTTACTATGGTTATACTGACATTTCCTTTCTTGTGTGTTGTACTTTCTGCAGTGCAGGAAGGAGGGATGTTCACTTGCATGATTACCACAAATTAATCAGAGTGGTTAGGCCCCACCCCCTGTATCTGAACTAAGCAAGTTTCCATTTTATGAGTGCTTCATTTCTGTGATGTTCCCTAAATCACCACAAATGACTTTGGAAATGCTTCCTGTCGGCACAATGCTCCCAAGTATCTTCTGCAGATTTCACACTTTTGCTCTGCAGACTCCTTACTCTGTTATAGACGGTGGTGGCTACTGTTGCCTATTGGGAGTAGTGGACCAGAAGGCAAGGAGATCAACAGTAGGTGAGGTCTGAGCTGATTCACAGGCACTGCAAACTAATTTTTGTTCTATCCCCATGCTCCTCCCTTCCATAAAGGCAATGCCCTATCTTGGGCCACAACCCTTCAAACCACTGAGAGAGGTTAAAATACCAAGAAGGCCCTCTCTGCTTTTGCATCTGGGAAGGAGGTGGTCTTTCACATATTTGGGGCCTAAGTCATTTACAGCCAAGAAATAACCTGGCAGCTAATGCAGCTCTTTAGATCAGGGGTTATATGAGTTCTAAAATGCAAGCTGGCTACAGCATTTTGAACCAATTGAAGTTTCTCTGTTATCCTCAAGGGGAGCCCCATTCTGGAAGGTATGAGAGCATGGAGCACCGTGACCAAGTCATAGCTGTCCAATAGGAGCTGTAACTGGCCAACAAGCCATAGGTGGAAATAGGCACACCTAGTCACATAGTCCACCTATGAGCATATCACAATTATTTCCTTATTCTACAGTTTCATTAGCATCTATCACTTTCTCTCCTTTGAAGCTAATAGAAATATGTCAATATTCTATGTCATGATTCCCTCAGCAAGCTGTCTTATAATAGCATGGTAGAGTAATTTCCACCATGCAGACAGTTAAACATCTCAGTACAGTGTGTGTGTGTGTGTGTGTGTGTGTACAAACACTCTTTCTGTATATTCTCTCTCTATATGTATACCATATGAGTAAGATAGCTGGGTTCTGGGTAATATAGGCAAAATGTTCTCTTGAGGGTAATAAGCAGCCCTCGTTCCCTGTAACAATAATATGACATTAATGTATCCTTTATGACATAAATGTATAACTGATAGATTTCCCTGTGGGTCACTATGATTCTGTTACAGACATCCTTAGCATGCAAAGATAATGTAAAATTGTGTGTAAAAGGAGAGAGAAATGTTTTTCTCTCCCTTCTGTTTCCATGACAAAAAGGAGGGAGAATATTAGATTAATGGATTTGCAATTTCTTCCTCCTCCCTGTTTCCTTCTCAGAACTCACAGTGGAATTGTAGCACAGGCTGTATTCTGTACTGAAAGCACAGACCAGTTTGCACAGGATTATTAGGGTTTGGAGTGTTCTAAGAGAGTTATCAGAAGAGATGGGGTGAACTTCTAATGAAAAGACCAGTGTCAGAGATTGTGACGGAGAAAAGAAATGCATGCCAGTACACTTAAATATGAGAAGATGCATCCCATAAGATTAGCAGGGCTAGTCTTTAGAGATGGGGTGAAATTTGATTCAGTTTGCCTGAAAGGAGAATACAAAATTCATACATTTTGAAACAATATGTGAACTGAAACACAATTATCCTTCAAAGTTTGCACTTTGAATTTTGCATTCTAGTTTTCCAGTCAAGTAATGTGTACAAATTATATGAATATACTGCATTGTTTTTTTAGAGAAAATGAATTTTAAAAATGTGTATATTACTCAAAAGTGCATATAAAAATAGGCTTATCAGGAAAAATTCACACTAAGATTCTGATGAATGTTTGTGAGGGCATAATCACAAACATATGGAAAAATGGAGAACTCAGTTTAAGATTGGAAAAAATGGAAAGCTTGGGAGAACTGAAATTGACAGATTTGTCCATCATACTAGTCTTGGTTTTTTTTTTTTAAAAAAAACATCTTGCAGTACCTCCCACAGTGAAGTCGTAATAAGTTCTAATGCATGTTTTTAGGGTACCACTGCATTCTTTGTGGTCTGTTGAAGGAACATTGAGAACTTAGAAATACAGGAAACAAAATTAATAAAGCAAAATGTTGGTTCTAACTTCAAACTGAAGGGTTGAGATCTAGTTGCCCAGTGGGGGGTGGGAATGATCTGGGGAATGACCTGCCTCATGTGTTGGGCCAATGATGTTTTAATAGTGTGACAGAATAATCTGCTGTAGGCAGATAAATAACTTCTTATAAGAATGAAACACACACACACACCATAGCAGTTTCCTCATCCTGATGAGACCTCTCTGCTATTATGATCAGTGATTATCCTGCTGCTGTTCGTTCTCCTAATTGTCTTTTACAGAGAGTTTAGTTTTAAACGTCTTATTAGTGACTTTGGACTTCTGCGTTGGAGAAAACATGACCCCTGTTCAGGCATTTATCTCATTTTTTTTTAAAAAAATGAGTACTGTCCTGCATAATAAGAATCTTTCTATACTTGATAGAAGAGTGGTATTTAGAGTTTAATCATGCATGTCTACTGAATGAGTCCATGGGTTTTACTCCCAAGAAAATGGGACCCCTAATGTTAAATACATTTCACTGATATTATTATTTTTAGAAAGAAAAACAAATATAGGAGGATATTTTCATCTCTCCAATATCACATCAGTGAAATTGGATATATCAGCGAGGCAAACCTGTGACCTTCAGATGACCCCATTAGTCCCAGTCAGCTGGAAAACGATACATATGATAGACTTTGTAGTCAAACAACATTGGAAGGGCCACAGACTCCCCATACCAGTGTATACTATTAAATAGCATGCTATTTAAGTGAAACATCTTCTAAGCACCCTCAGCAATTTCTCAAATGCATACTCCCTCTTTGTAGGACTATTTTAGCATGTCTCCAGCCTGAGAAATTTTAGGGCATTCTATATGTAGGACACGGCAGTAGCAGACAAACAACTCTTCTTCAAGCAAAATCTCTTACTAGAAATGCAACAGCAATTTACACACACACACACACCATATATATATATATATATATATATATATATATATATATGTGTGTGTGTGTGTGTGTGTGTGTGTGTATATTTATATATATGCATTTTGCTTGCTTGGTTTACATAAAAATTTCAAAGTTAGAAACGTCCTGCTTCAAAAATCTTATCCCCCACCTCCATAATTGACACTTCTGCATCACAGTTAGGTACTGTCACCAGGCCATCAATTTTCCTCACTCTTTGCTATGAAAGTTATCAAACTGGAAATTTGGCATGGGGTGAAAGGTAGGGGGCTGAGGGGAACTGAAGATGGAAAGTGCACATTTTATTTGCATGAAAAAACCCAGCAAGGTCACATGTACCTCACTACTGATCTGGGCTGGAAGGTTCAGATTGGAGTTCTGGTTCCTTTTTTTTGGGGGGGGGAGCAGAAGAATATGAAAAGCTCTGCTGGATCACATAGGCTCAACAACCCTCTTCCACAGTTATTCCCCAACAACAGTTGATAATTCAGAGGCATAATGCTTGCAGGTTGAGGCACAGTGACACCATGGGTAGTGGGGCCAAGGCATGGTGAAGCTGTAATGATCACAGTATAACCATTTTGGGATAAAACAAGCCACAACTTTATTGATAACAGATGTCAGCAGGATTTGGAACAGGCATTGGGTGTGTATCCTGTATCGATCAACCTCCCGGTGGTTGATTATTTTGGCAGGGTTAATGAAGATTAAAAATCGCCCTATGAAATACATAAAAATCAGAACGACCCCTCCAAGACCACTATTTTGGGTGTGCTATGGCCCAGCAGCCCCCATCTGGGTGTCCAGACAGAAGCACTTCCCCCTGGATCCCCTTAATGGGATACCCTAAATATTAGATCGGGGTGCTGATGCTGTTAATCTTCTCCCCTGTCTACCTTGAATAAGGATCCAACACAATGCATTGTGACAGTTGCTGTGAGGTAGGCAAAACCTGCAGATAGGCCCAATATTGTCTAAAAGCAAATTCCTCCCTGGCCCCGAATATGGTGACTGAACATTTCCATAAAAAAGTCTTACACAAGGCCTGCCTGATTACCCAAGGATGGACTTCCAGCATAAGACTTATGGTGGGACTGTTTGCAATCGTGGGTGAGCCCTAGCAGGCTACTGCAATCAGAGAAAATGACATCTTCCCCCAACCTGTGCCCTGCAGCCAGTTAGTGGTTGTTTCTTTTCTATCTGGTTCTTAGGAGTATAGGAAGCTGCCTTATACTGCATCAGAACATTTGTTTATCAGGCTCAATATTGTCTGCACTGACTGGCAGGTTTCAAGCACAGACCTTCCCAGCCTTACCTGAAGATGCTGGAGGTGGGACTTATGGCATTTTGCATATGAAGGTGATGCTCTGCCAATAATAATAATAATAATAATAATAATAATAATAATTTATTTATTTAATTTATTTATATCCCGCCCTTCCCAGCTGAAGCCGGGCTCAGGATGGCTAACAACAATCAAATAACCCAACATTATAAAAACATCTCAGTCTAAAAATTAATTAAAATCAAATTGATGGCAACCGTTAAGCAAAATTCTGTGCAGATTGCCAGAGGAGAGAGTCTGGCTGCGCCCTGACCAAAGGCCTGGTGGAACAGCTCTGTCTTGCAGGCCCTGCAGAAAGATGTCAGGTCCCGCAGGGCCCTAGTCTCTTGTGACAGAGCGTTCCACCAGATTGGAGCCGCAGCCGAGAAAGCCCTGGCTCTAGTTGAAGCCACTGAGCTATGGTCCTTTCTTGAATGGCTATAATCACTTTTATAGCTAGCCCGGGGGGTGGGGAATGCCCTAAGTATAAATTTGCTTTCTTAACCCACATGTGTATGTTATCCCTGATTGGCTTGGATCACTCTGTGAAATAGAAAGAAGCCCAGCAAGGGGGTGAAATAAATAAGAGTACAGCAACAGATGGGGGTGCAGGAGGGAATGACATAAAAAGCTGCAAAAATTGGAATATCCCCAACCTCAAGGTTCCCCATCCCCAAATAATCCTGTCCTTCTCTAACTCTGCCCCACCCCTGGCCCATCCAGTCCCATCTTCTTGGCCATTTTCTTTTTAAATTGTTGTTGTTATGAAGTTCTATACTAGTCCTATTTCAGGAAAAAGTGGGGCTGCATGGTCACTATTAAGCTGCTCAGTATACAGTGGTACCTCTGGTTAAGAACTTAATTCATTCTGGAGGTCCGTTCTTAACCTAAAACTGTTCTTAATCTGAAGCACCACTTTAGCTCATGGGGCCTCCTGCTGCTGCTGCGCCGCCAGAGCACAGTTTCTGTTCTCATCCTGAAGCAAAGTTCTTAACCCGAGGTACTACTTCCAGGTCTGTAACTTGAAACGTCTGTAACCCAAGGTACCACTGTAAAGCTTTTGCAACAACTCTTCTGAGAATAGGATAGTCCTGTAAATCCAGCTGCTGCTGGATAGTGCTCCTGCTTACCGAGCTCCTAATGAGTATCTCCTACTTCAATCCTGCTGGGCAACATTGCTGTTAATCCAGGATTCCTTGCTGTGTGAATCCTTTGAATCTACTGGTAAAGAGGACACTGCTGGGGCAGCATGCGAAACCCCCTATTTCTCCAAAAGTTTGCTATGAGCCTGAGCTTGCTCTCAGCTATCCATGGTCCTGAAAAATTGCTGCTACTTACATGCCGCCACACACAGCCAAAATACAGCTACATAGAGAGGGAGTGATGTTGTTGCCAAGTAATTTCTACTCAGAGTAGACCAGTTGAAATGAATAGACCTAAGGACGTCATGTCTGTTAATTTCAGCGAGTCTACTCTTGAGTATAGCTAAAGTTGGATACAACTCACAGAAGCAGCCAGATTGCAACGTGTTCTTAAGGTCCTACTTGCATCTCTCTCTCTCTCCTCCCCTCACACACACACTTACTTTTGTGTGTTCCTTTCTGACTCAGGCAAAAAATTGTTCATTTAAATGAAACGCAGCAGAGATGGAAGCTGTAGAATGTCAAAGCCGTATTCAGACCCTCACACCTCAAACTAAAATGAGTATGTGTGCACGTATTTCTATAGCACTTCAGAAATTTGCAAGAATTCAGACTGCTGCACTTGGGATATTGACTTCTCTATGCAATGAGGTAAACTCTGCCTTGTCATGGCTGACACAAGACACTGTTTTGGGGGATGTCAATACTTGGCATGGGGGTAGGTGGGGGCTTGATACTGGTAGGTGGGTAGGACAAATGTCAATTTGTATTAAAATATTGGTGCTGAAGCTCAGTTGGTACAAAGTTTGAATATTTGCTTCCCCTTATAGAACAAAGCTTCAAATGAGGCAATTGGCACTTCCTGACAGCGCTGCCCTTCCCCCTTGGGGAGCTGACCAGCTAAATGGATGTTGTGTACATTCCTGTCTATAAATTGCAGTGTGTAGTGAAAAGACTCTTGTTGCAGAAGTGCTCAAGAGCTAGTCAGAAAATTACAATGCTTCTAGGAGGCAGTAGGTATAAGAACTGAGAACACTGTTTGTTGTGTTTCATATTTGTCATTCTTCTTGTTACTTACAGTTGCTTGAAAAGGAAGGGGGGGATTTGTTAATGGGATCGGTTCTGGAGAAAGTACACTGGGAATTCAGAAAACACACATAACCAAACCCCTGTGTGTGTGAAATGCAAATCTGGAATACCATTGCTTGGGCACACTAAAGATATAGATAGACTCAGCACTTTCATATATTTATTTACATTACAAAATTTATATACTGCTTGATTGTAACAAAGCATTTAAGAGGTTTACAAGAAAAATCAAAATCAATAAAAACAGTTAAAAACAAGTAATTAAAGCATTTTGGCTTTAGAGCTAATATAGGTGCCCGAGAGGTAATCATTATGAAAGGGCAGTAAACGTGGAAGGAGAGTGCACATTTCAGTAATCCAATGAGGGGTCACATTTAAGTCCATCATGGGGTGAGGGTAAAATCTGCACCCTATTCCTGGTGACTCCAATGGTTAGGGTGACAGGCTGGCTTTGCCACTTTAACTTTTATTAACAGTCCATTTTGTCCCCCCTATAATTTTGATAGGAGCCATTGAGAACTAAGCTCACTCAGCAGACACAAGGAGAACCCTGCTCAATCAAATAGAAAGAAACCTACTTAGACTTGTATTGGTTACCAATTATGACCAATCATATGCCCATGGGAAGCACACAGGTAAAGCCTATACACAATAGCCCTCTCTTACTGGTGTTCCTCAGTGCTCTGTATTCACTCATAGAAACCCTGTATACCCATCATGATATGGAAACTCTCATTGTAGGAAAATGCCTTGAAGGTGCATCTGCCCGTAGGGAAGGATGAAGAATTTCTCATATTGCTAATTGCCAGATAGCAACATGTACAAATATTTGGAGTTTTAATACCAATTGCTGGAAACAACAGCAGAGGAGAGTGCTTGAGGGTTTCCTACAAGTATCTGAATGGTCACTATGAGAAAAGGATTTTGGGCTAGACTGGTCATTGACCTGATTCATCACGTCCTTCTTATGCTCTCATGAGTTACTTGTATTTGAAGTAGTTGCCATTTCAGCCAGTACCTTCTTAGATAGTGGATAAATCATAAACCCTTCAACATATCAAATGTATTTCAGTAATGCATTCACCATCCAGGTGCTGCAGATTACGGCAACTACACAAATCTGGCACAATAATTTTGTTAAGAAGCAATCGGATGAAAACCTCATGCATACATCCTACTTTGTGTTTTTACATTTATTATTATTATTATTATTATTATTATTATTATTATTATTATTATTATTATTCTCCTTCTGGTAGCAGTACTTGCTTTAGGGGCATGGTAAAAAACAAAATAAAAACTAATCCTTTTCCTTTCTTTCTGGAATGAATAGTCATGTCTCAACTGTATGGTAAATTAATTCCAGTAATGAACAGCCTCCCTGATTCTTTGCAGGTAATTAGCAGTTCAGATTAATACCTAGGAACTGTGGTCAGTTTCTTTTTGCAACCCCAGGCTAATCACATAAGCAGGAATTTGGATATGTTTTTAAAGAATGCTCTCTCTCTCTGTGTGTGTGTGTGTGTGTATGTTTAGGTGTATGTGTGTGTACTTTGGATTCTTTGGGGGGGGGTTGTAAAAAGGTTGTACAGCATGTACACACTTTTGCAAAGTTTAAATCTATAAAATATAGTTTACATCAGTGTTGTGGTTGTTTTTAAAAAAGTTCTTGAAAACCAGTATTTTGCTTTTGCTTGTTTTGTCTGAACAACAACATTTTCTTACCTTTGGCACATAACTTGGAAAGCTGGTCACATTTTTACTTGTAGGACTGCATTTTTTTAACCTTGCTGTTTAATCACAATATGACTTGAACAGCACTTATTTAGGAAAGCATGCAATTGCACATGTGCAAAGTGTCACCATCTCTTGCACTCTAATTTTTCTCTCTCTCCATTGCACATCTATGGACATGGAGCGTTATTTCATGTAAGGGGCCCAAATAGGATTTTCAGACAAGATTGACTCCACAGCTATGATTCAGAAATTAAGCCATACCACATGAGTTTTTGAATTCATGTATTGTTTACACCTACACACCCATTGCCTAAAACTTTTAAAAGTTTTAAAATGTGTGGAAAACTTGCTTCCAGCTGCATGCAGTTGCAAGCAATGGGTGAGCTGTATGAAGATTCTGAATTGACTCCGCCTGGTATAAATAATAGAAATCTGGCCCACAGTGAACAGGACAATGTATTGTTTGCTTCATTTGCAACCTGATCACCATTTTGTCTTCAGTTATCATATGCCTCTGGTTTTGTGTACCATTCTTTGGGACAACAGAATCCTTCCCCCACAGCTATAGCCTGCTCAAGAGTCCAGTCAATGCCTAATGACAGAAGCAGAGACCACTAGTGGTCTATGAAGTATAATAAACAACTAGTGATTTCTAATAATATGGTAAAAATGGTGGGAAATATGAGTGCTTTATCCTTGATGCATTCCTTACAAGAATACAGTCCAGTGCAGAAGATTCTACATAGTGCATAGATAGAGCAGAATCTACTGCACAACATATGCACCTTCTTACAGGTCTAGAAACAAAATATGGCTTCATTTGGCAACCTAACCACGAGTACTGCTTGACAGTGATTGATATCTTTTACGGAGGTCTTTTAACTTCTATGGTCCAAGATGCAAAGGAAGTTGGGGCAGCTTTGAGATGATGTGCATTAACATATTTTAACACAGTCATGTAGGCCTCACCAATCTTGCTATGCTACAGGCAGAGTGGAAACCAGACAGTATATATTTGACACATTGGAAATAACATCTCGAACACCTACAGGCTAGTGAAAGTAATTTGAGCTTGAGAAGGTTTTGGGAAGAAGGAAAAATGAAACCGGTAGTTCAGAAACACTGAAATTATTCTTGTTCAACTTAATCTAATTCAGAATGGATACCGCTTCAGGGTTGAACAGCAACCAGAAAACACAACTGGGATATTCTTTATTTGAATCGTACATTATAATGAAAAATTCAGAGTTGGGCTGTTTGAATCAAATAAAATAACTGGTGGTTAACTTCTTCAGGGTGGTGGGAAAATGTCTACGTAGACATCAGTCACAATATTGGAGAAATGCAGTTTAGGCAGTCTGCCAAACAGGTGGTGTTTAGACCAGAGACTTTCATTTAGTTGCAAATTTCTTGAGAATGGAGATTCCCACTGGTACTTGGTTGGTGATGATTCATCAAGGCCTCTTTCAGGAGTTTCAGTGAAAAGGATTGTAATTTTGACTGATGGGATTTTCTGCAAACCAGGAGAAAACATTTCAAAGAGCTCAAGTACTGCTTTCTATATGTCAACAAGACCATTTTGATGGAAAGCCTATCCATGCCTCTGACTGGAGTGTCTCTCTACAGTCAAAGGAGATACTAATATGCCAAAAGGATGTTTATTGGAAATGACCAAGAAGAGCTGTCAAAGATCCCCTTCAAATGAATTATATCTCATTGCTCTGGCATCCAATGCCTCTGTATTCCAAGTTGTTGACTAATTTGGAAAGATGGTTAGATATGCTTTTTTCGGAACCCTATGAGAAACCTCACTCTAAAGCTGTGGACATGGTTAATGCAAAGCAAGAAGGCAAGATTCAGAGGGCAGGAATGCTAGAAATGTAGCAGTATCTCCATGGAAGAGATGGATTCACTCCCCTGGATTTTTCCATGAGGATCCACAGGTACTAGATCCCACTTCTCCAACCTGAACTTTCCAAATATTCCAAGTGGCTTTTTAGGTTGGGGGGGGGGGAGTGAGAAAAAGTAAACATCTCAGGAATCTGATAAACATGTTACTTTTTAACTCAGCTCTAAATGGAACCAATTACTGAAGAGGAGCAGTGGCTTTCATATTTCAGTGGTGCCTTGTACGATGCCAAAATTTGTGCCCCTCCACCTCTCACCTTCCATTGGATGCCATTATTGTGATGCCTTCTCGGCTTGGCACCCAGTGTGGGCAAACTGGTCACACTCCCTGAAATCCACCTCTGACAGGCGTGGGAAAATCTCCCTCAGAGACAGAGGTCATTGGCTCCATTTGGAGCTGAGTTGAAATTTCTTCCAGTTTTGTCTTTTTCTCACTTCCACCCCCCCCCCCCCGAAAAGGCCACTTTGCACAAGTTTGACAGTCAACTCTTAGAGATTCTCTTGTCCTGTATTTCTTGCATCAAGCAGGGAGTTAGACTAGATGGCATACAAGGCCCCACTCAATTTTGTGATGTAACAGAGCAATTTAAACCCCAGCTGGGCGGTAGCAATTTATGTCAAAGTGGTTCAGCCTTTGCCACACCTGCAGTCCGTTTTCTCACAGCAGCCAGGGAGGATGGTAAAGGGACAGACAGACTGTCTGGATCACGTTTGCTGCCATCAAGTGACAGCCTCCTCACATCCTTGTACTGCCCCAATATAGAGCTTTGTGTGAGCTACCACCTTTTCTGTGACCACCCACCCACACTTTTTGTGGGAAGAATGAGGAGCATCACTACATAGGTGGAGTCTGGAGGAGCTTGTCTTGGATGGAAGGGCAGAGACACCTGCCCCTTCCAGCCTGTCACATTGCACATGCCTGGGTACATAGAAAAAGTGTTTCCTGCTTCTGAAAATATGAAGATCCAGAACCTTGTGGTCTTCCCTGGAAAGAACACACTCAAGAAAGCCCTGTCCTTGGTCATCACATATCTGATCCCCCAAAAGGAAGAGGACACTATTAGAAGGCCCTCAGTATAAGGGAGGTTCATATGGGTGAGAATTAAATGAGGCATATGTGTAGCAATTTTTTTAAAAAAGAGCAGGAAGTTCCATTTATTTATTTATTTTAAAAGTGTTACTTAATTCTCAAAATGTTTTCATTTGCAATTTTTAAAGATCCTTAAACTTACATGAACTCTAAGTAACAGAGTCCTAAAAAAATCAGCCCTATATATAATTTCTGTTGTTCTTTTCATGGCCAGATTGAAATATAATTGAATCTAATTCTCAGTCTTATAAATTCCTTTAAATCTGTTACTCTGCTTGTCCTTGGCAGTTTTCATCTGTGCATAAATCAGTAAAAATGCTCATACAATTTTTATCTTCCTTTAGTTCCCCAACATAGCCATTAGTGAAAAATGCATTAGTACAGGTCCCCCCCCCTTATGATGTCCAGTCTCCTTAGTCAATTCATCAAGGATGACTTCTAGCACGGTTCATTTATAGCATTTTTTGGTTAAGAAGGTATGGGGACATGATAGTGCATGAGATACCACTCCTGCTTAAATTCTTGTACCAATAGCTTGTGGCTATGACAAATAAAATATATCAATTTATATGCCAGTGGACCTGTATGTTTTTTGTAAATCGGGTTTCTTACATAGAAGATATATTATTGGTTGCTAGTCATAGGACTAACTGAGTCAAAATAAGTTTACCAGGCAAGTTAGGAATCAATAAACCATAGGAATCAGTGATCAATTGATGGCAAATTAAATAAGAGAGTGGTTAGTTTGTAGGTAGGAAAATAAACAGGACCATTTCATTGTAGATTTGCACTCTGTGTAGTCATGTATTCATCTCTAACCTTCTTGAATCATTCTAATCCCTTATAACTGGGGTGAAGAATCTTAGGCCCAGGCATCAAATGTTGTGCTCCTGGTCTCTTTGATCTTTGGGACTCTCCTTAGGCCACACCCCACATTGGCCCTTCTTTATGCACTGCTTGAGTGTTTCTGCCTGGCTGGAATATGCCCTTGAACTTTGAGAATGTCTCCTGATTGCCTTTGGCAATGTTTGTTCAGAAGAGAATGAGGCCATGAAAAAGATTCACAGCTACACTTTAAGAAATCGGGAATGAAGCTGCTAACCTCTTCTCCTCTACCACTTCAGCCACTGAACTTCATGATTTGGAGGAATAATTTCTGAAGCAGAGAGACTTTTCTGCTGCTGATTTTCCAGGGTTCTGTACCATATCTGCAGCGGAGAACCTACTCTAGTTGTATAGGGTTAACTAGAGTAGGTTCTCCACTGTAGATATTTGCCTCTAATTCTTGGTAGGTGATAATGATGTGATGAGGGATGGGGCTAGGATGCTCATCCTCACTCTTCCTCCTGTGGTTCCAATGTTTCTGTGTGCACATTATATAAGAGTTCAGTAAATTAAGGTTACCAGATTTTTTCCAATGAATTTCAACTGGATTTTGTATGGGGACTGATTTGTAAATCTGGGGACTGTCCCCGCGAAACGGAGACATCTGGTAACCTTAAAGTAAATCTGTCTATTTCCTATCAGTATTGCTTTGGCATGATTTTATCCATAATTCTATTCCATTTCTTCATTTATTTATTTATTTTAAAGCACCACTCCATTTGGGAAAAGATAAATCTATCCTTCTTTCAGGTGGAAAGATTAGGAAATTGTTCTATGTGGGTAAGCATAATTTTTCCTTGCACACTTGACTGAGAATGAAAATGGATACTCTTTAGTCCGATTGGCTGTTAAAAGGCAGATGCCTCACTACAATCACCAGATTGAACTGCCAGCAAAACTTTCTATCATTTCAGCTTTCTTACATTATAAGCACAGAAGACACCACAGAGCTTCGGCATCCACACAATCATTTATTTTTCACAAGGCATGTCTTTAGGGACCTAAAGCTTTCTGCTTTCAACTTTTTGGATGCACAGATTATATGGCATTTAGAGCAAGAATCTATATAGTTGGATACATTACTCTTCTGACAGTTTTTCTCTCAGCTGTTCTTTCAGAGGCCTCCTTTGGAAAGACAGCTTCCTTCCCTCCTTCCACCAATGAAATGATGAAGGAAGCACTTACCTTGCCACATGCAAGTAAGGCCACTTTGATAATCCCCACCCTACCCCCCTGCTTTAATTATGACATATACATCGGCTGCTGTTAGAGGTTTTGCATATAAATGGGTCCAATTACTATGTGACAAACTGATGTTAATTTATCCTTACAAAAGCCTGCTTTTGTTTACTTAAAGCAGATGCTTCAAAAAGGAGAGACAATGCCCTTGATGTGAATTTGGACTGGCAAACTGCACAGGTACCTTCAAATGCTTTTAGAATGCTTCCCATCTTCCTTTTCACCACATGAAGCAGCTGCACATTTCCCTCTGAAAATATAGATATCATAAGAAAAATGCAATAAGAGGAAAATCTATAGCTGAATCTATTACCTGCCTCTTGACTAAAACAAGCGAATTGCTCATTGCTGTGATGGTCTGATGAGCACCCCCTCCCTCCCTCCCTCCCTCTGCTGGCTCTACTTTTTATGATCACATTCTTAATGAAATAGCAGAGTACCATCCATAGTCACAAATCTATTCTTTTTATAGCGTGACACAGAAACAATGGATTTTACTTTTGGTTTTCAAAGAAACTTTGGTGTAAAAGAAAAGAAGCTTGTTTAAAGAAAACAAATGATAAAACAAAAGCTTGCAGGTGGAAAGAGAAAAAGGGGACAATTATCATTCTTCCTTTCTGCTAAGAATAGGAATAGGGGGAGGGTCAGAGCTCGGTGGATGATTTAATGTTGCAGCCTCAGTCCCTGGAATTTCCAGTTAAGGGGAGGATGGCGAACCACTGCCTCCCCCAGTGATGATGCTGATGATTAAATTTATTACCTGCCCTTCTTTCACCAGCAGGCCCCAGGGTGGTGACAGGAATAGGGTAGCCCTTAAAACACACAACACTTCAGGTGTCAAAAGCCAGAGTTAAGAGGTTTGTATTTAAATATTTTGTTAGACTACAACTCCCATCTTCCCCAACCACTGCCTGTGCTTCCTATGGAGCATGGGATTTGGAACTCATCAGCTTCTGGGAGGCTCCCAGTTCCTCCATCCCTTGTCTAAATGGGCATTTATCCTTTCTCATTTTTGGAGCCCCAGGACAAAGCACTTTGAGGCTGCAGTGTGCATGCAAGCCAACTATGTAGAGTGGCTTCACATCAATAGAGAAGAGGTGCATCCCTTTGCTTCTGCAGAGCTGCTTCCTCCATTGAAGTGAATGGGTGGGTTCCTAGTAATTGGGGTAAAGCCTCTGTGTTAAGTGGTAGCTCTGGTAGTAAGGCTAGGATTTACTTCTGCATGAGAGCTGGAAGAGTTATTGCCTGTAAGAATGCAAATAATTGTACTTCTAGTCCATACAGTTTTGCTCTGGATATTGAGCTCTGATATGTGAGTACTAATTACATATAGATACCGGTAAGTTGCTGTTATGCAGTGATGTAAGAAAGCACCTTCCCACCTCAATGGAGGCTTCCTGTTTATGGAATGCCCTTCCCTCTGTGGCACATTTTGGCACCACCTAAAAAAGCCATTTGTTTGTCCAGGCATTCAAAGGTTATTTTGTTGTTGTTTAGTCATTTAGTCATGTCTGACTCTTCGTGACCCCATGGATCAGAGCACGCCAGGCACTCCTGTCTTCCACTGCCTCCCGCAGTTTGGTCAAACTCATGCCGGTAGCTTCGAGAACACTGTCCAACCATCTCGTCCTCTGTCGTCCCCTTCTCCTTGTGCCCTCTATCTTTCCCAACATCAGGGTCTTTTCCAGGGAGTCTTCTCATGAGGTGGCCAAAGTATTGGAGCCTCAGCTTCACGATCTGTCCTTCCAGTGAGCACTCAGGGCTGATTTCCTTCAGAATGGATAGGTTTGATCTTCTTCAAAGGTTATTAGATATCCATTTTATTGCTGATGAAAGACTTGTTAGAATTATATTAAATAAATAGGAGTGGGGCAGTAATTACACCCAACTAGCAAAGGAGAGAAAGAGGCTGCAATGCCAAAGGTCTGTGAGCTTTCCTACATAATACATGAAGCTGGTAATTCCCCAATTAGACTACTGTGATGCATTGCATGTGGGGCTGTCATGGAAGATGGATGAGAAGTTTCAACTAGTGCAAAACACTGCCAGCAGATTATTGGGTAGAAAAAACTAGGTTTGATCTTGTGACATCACTGTTTAAAGGATAGCATTGGCTGACAGTTTTAGTTACAGGGTCCAATTTAAGGTGTTCCCTTTGGTGTATAAAGCCATATGCAGTTTGGGGCCTGAGTTCTTGAAGAAGAAACTCTCTCCATATGTACTTTAAGATTGGCAGAGGAAGCTCTACTGAGTGCCATTCTTCACTATGGCATGTGCAGCAGTGACTTGTGGGTTCTTCTGTGGAATTCCCTCCCATTGGGTGGAGACACTCATCCTCCTCACTAATATTTTTTCTTTACCTACTGAAAACATATCTATTCCTTTTGGCATATGAGGCTTAACAAGATGGTTGCATTGTGGTTCCTGTGATTATGTATTGTGCTCCTGCTGATTACTTTGATGGTATTATGGTTTTTATTTATTTTTATAAGATTTATAAACTATTTAATCGGGTAGTTAAAATCCCCCCCCAAAAAACCCAGAACATTTAAAATAGACATAACATAATTATTATTAGAACATAGATAAAATCAGTAAACTTTAAAACGTGGGTAGGCAAATAAATTGTATTTTTGTGCAGGTTTGTTGATTTTTATTTTATTTTAACAAACAAAACATATCAGCAGGCATCTAAAGCAATATAGTAGGGTCATCTGCCTAATGCCATTTATCAGAGAGTTGCAAAGCATACTCCCCACAAACAGTTTTATTACTGATGAATTATTTTGCATTCTTTTTTTGTCAAGCGTTCAGGACTTTGTGAACTTTTGTTGAAAGGAGTCTACTGCTACTAAAATATAACTGTGAGAGATTTTATTCCTGCTCACACCACACTTCTGCTGTGGTTCCTTTTCTTAGAATCCTGTACACCAGGAGGGAGGGAAAGGAGGGAGGAAAGGAAACAGGGAGACTTGAAATGTAGCTTTTAGTTTCTTGGACTAAGGGTTGGTTCATTGGACTCTGCCCAACTCTTTGATTCCACAAGAGCTCACACTGAATTCTTCCAAGGCGGGAGAGACCCAACAGTCTCCATAGGCAGCTTCTTCCATTGCTCTACTGATCTTTGGTTTTGGAAGCATTTCCTCATATATGAGAATACTGTAAGGAAACTCTTTGCTCCTTTTGCTAAACTTGGGGGGATAGGGTGAACAAAGAGAGAACCGTCTAGGAAGGGTCTTCTTTGAAAGCACAGGATGTCAGGATGTAGTCTGCCTGAGGAAGCTTTCATATCAAAACATGCTAGGCTTATTAGATTTCTACTGTTTTGGAGTTACATCTTCTCATCTGATGTCAGCTTGTGGCTCACCTCTCTCTTTTTCATTTTTCAACTTCTGGTGCTGCCCACATTATGAAGCCGTGGAGTGGATGAATACTTCCTTTGAATGTTATTTATAACTCTTATTGCCCTTATCGTAAGACCATGAATTTGCATTCCACTTTATGGCATAACATTTGGTACATAGAGTTATATGCAACAAATTGCTACCCAAAGTACACCCATTGCAATTAATGGCCCTAAGTCATGTTCATTAATGTCAAGGCAGCTACTCTGAGTAGAATTAGTATTGGCTACAATCTATTTGTTGTATGTACAACCTATGACCCTTACCATGACTCAGACAGTAGGTCTCTTTAACTCAGTACTGCCTACATTGACTGGCAGTGGCTCTCCAGGTGGTTTCAGGTAGGAATGAATGAATGGATTAATTTTGGTTGCTGACCAGAGTGCAGGTAGGAATGTCTTCCAGCCTGACCTGGAGTTGCCAGGTATTGAACCTTGGTTCTTCTGCATGCCAGGCAAGGCAGATGCTCTGTCACTGAACATTAAAATAGGTCCCACCTCAATGAATTTATAGTCTGTAATACATTTTGGCTTTAGGCACAACCCCCAAAACGTAACCCTGGCGTAGGTTGCAGGTTTACTGTACAACCGTACCTTGGAAGTCAAACGGAATCCATTCTGGAAGTCCGTTTGACTTCCAAAATGTTCGGAAACCAAAGTGTGGCTTCTGATTGGCTGCAGGAAGCTCCTGCAGTCAATCAGAAGCTGCAGAAGCCCTGTCAGAACACTCACTTCTGGGTTTGCAGCATTCGGGAGCCAAAACGTCCAAATACCAAGGCATTTGGGATCCAAGGTATGACTGTTTAGCTATGATAATGTAACAAATCTACAATTCTCTTAATTAACATGTATGAAATGTTCATTATGAAGTGCTTTGCCTGCCAAAGGTCCCAGATTCAATCTCAAGAATCTCCAGGAGCCTGAAATCCTGGAGAGCCAGTTAAATATGTACAGTACTGAGCTAGATGAACTAGTAGTCTGACTGAGTATAAGGCAGCTTCTCATGTTCCCAATGCTGGAGTCATTATGGATACGAGGTACTATTCCACTTAAACCTTGTACAGTAAACAGCAATCTTTCCCATAGTTGCATATTTTTATGATAAATCGAAGTCGTTCTCAAACACGTTTCATTTTAGAACAAAAAAACAAGTAAACTATGATTTGACTGTGATCCATTTGACCCTAGTATCTGATTTGTAAAGTTCTCTTTTTGAGGGGGATTCTCCCCCCCCCCCACAAAGGTAGGCAGGTTAAAGAACTCTTCCTGTTACTAAAGATATTGACACGGATGTGAAGATCAGACTTTCTTTATATAGGTAATGTAACAACAGTATGTATTTGGGTCTTGCTGAGAGTACCAAAAGCATGTGAGACATTTTGTGTGTGTGTGTGTTCAGTCTCCAGTAATGTGCTGAGTTGAATGTCTCTAGAGTGACAGATAAATTATTAACTTTTGTGGGGATACAATTCTAATCTTCCCATATTTGAAATTTATTCTTATGGATATTGAATTTATCTTGCAGATCTAAGAAAGCAATGAAATGTCAGTTAGGAATTCAATCACCTGTGGGTTCCCACACCTTTCGCTGTTCCCTCCTCCTTCCATACTAAGCACTGTCCCCCAGTTTTATGGCTGGCGTTATACCATAAAGAATTCTTGCCATCGGAATTTTGTAATCCAATAATGAAGGCAAAGTAAGTTTTTGCACAGGTTTGCTAATTCCCTTTTATTGCAGGCTGAGCTCATCTTCATTATGGATTGATGAAACCTCATCAAATAGAATCACGCCACCATCTATTCTAATCCAATTATTAGCTTAATTTACAGTGCCACAAGTCACGAGTTGCTGACCTGTAAATTTGCTACATAAAACATACTGTAGAGTACAGCAGTGTAAATAAATTATACAGCACGTCGTGTGTGTGTGTGGGGGGGGGAGAGGAATGGGATATTAATCTAAAATCACTTAGGTAAATTTAAAGGGGAGAAAAAAACCGCAGGGTTCTTACAAATCTTTAAGAGCAACTAGGAAACAAATTTTTAATACTCTCAAAATCCAATCAGTGGCCACGATCCAACTCCTCTGTGTACGGTGACCAAGGTACAGCAGCTATGTGGTTGGCAGATAAGAAGCTGGTCAGAGAATCATAGAACTGTAGAGTTGGAAAGGACACCAAGGGTCATCTAGTCCAACCTCCTGCAATGCAGGAATATCAACTAAAGCATCATAGGTATTTGGTAGACAAACTCCTATGTTCTTAAAATGAATCATATTGGCTTAGAAGGCAGCTGCTGGCACATCATATGATCTCGGTGTGCATGTGTGTATGTGACCTCTTGCAAGGTCCTATAGCTTTCAAGCAAGCTAGCCAGTCCTTGGTAATGCATACACATTTCTCAACAGTATCAATGGCTAAGGCAAGAGAATTAGACAAACTCATGGAAGACAAGGCTACCAGCTATGATCTTTAAGTTCCACTTCCGTTGCTAGGAGGCACAAATAGAAAGAGTACCGTTGCACTCAGTTTCTGCTTTCAGTTTCTTCTCATCGGCACCCGTTTGGCTACTTTGAGTATAGGACGTTGGGTCGGATGGGTCACTGGCCTGATCCAGCCACTGCTTCCTTCTTCCCCAAGCATTTGCCACCCCAGGCAGTCGCCTTATTCTGTCCAATGTTAGGGTTGGCTCTGCTGATCAGTTATGGCTCTCCCAGTGTGGTGTAGTGGTTAAGAGCGGTGGACTCGTAATCTGGTGAACCGGATTTGCATCTCCGCTCCTCCACATGCAGCTGCTGGGTGACCTTGGGCTAGTCACACCTCTCTGAAGTCTCTCAGCCCCACTCACCTCACAGAGTGTTTGTTGTGGGGGAGGAAGGGAAAGGATAATGTTAGCCGCTTTGAGACTCGTTTGGGTAGTGACAAAGTGGGATATCAAATCCAAACTCTTCTTCTCTTCTTCCCCCAAGACTGTTGAAAGTAATTCCCCTCTTTCTCTCCTTGTGCAGTCAGATTCCCTCCTTGGTTTGGAACAACTATACTTTGCTGGAAAGGACTGTAGCTCAGTAGTAAAGCATCTGATTTGCATGCAGAAGGTTCCAAGTTCGATTTCCAGCATCTCCATGTAGGGCTGGGAGACTGTCCTGCCTGAAATCCTGGAGTGTCGCTGCTGATCAGCATAAACAGCACTGGGTTGGATGGGCTGAGCACAAGGAAGCTTCCATTGTTACGTCCAAACCTTGGTTTCCCTGTGACTTACAAACCAGTCCATTGCGCCCATCCAATAGTTCAGTATTGAGTCACGCTCTTATAGGACATCTTCATAGAAGCAGAAATTTTCCTGGTAACTCTATCCATTCTTGTCCTCTTCTTCCCCACCCCAACTTTTTGTGGCTTAAATGCATTGGGTATAGCTAATTTGTTTTTTCTTTCTTTTCATCCTTCCTACCTCTGCCAACTGTTCTGAAAATTCACAGCAGAACAGTTAAGTGAGTAAAAGCAATATCTGAATATAGATTGTGTTCATTAGTTCACACTTGCATGGAATAAATCTTCCTGAACATATTAACAAAAGAAGCCGCTTCTTTTGCCAATAACACCACCTAACGATAAATTACAGTTACCGTCAGAAATGCAGTATTAATTTTTCCTGTAACTGTTTAAACAATGCACATGTTTTCAATACAGCCCATTAATTTTAATTACCAACATGTAGAAGAGGAGAAACCATTCAGGCTTTTTGAATGTGTGTATATCTCTCTCCTCTTCTTTCTCTCTCCCCCACCCTCTCTCCCTCAAGGAAATGCCTCAGTCCACATCTTACTATCATAGAGCTGATTCATACAAACATTTTTATGCTGTGACATCAAGATGTTGACTTTGTGGGCAGTTATTACTTTGCTCAACAATTCCCAGAGTTCCCTAGGAAAAGGGATTGATTGTTAAACCATGCTGAGAACTGTAGCTCTGAGGGAAAGAAGGGTCTACTAAACAACTCTCAATACCCTTAACAGACTTCAGCTCCCATAATTCTTTGAAGGAAATCATGGCCTTCGTATCATAGTTTTTTAAATGCATGCTGTGAATGTGGGGCAGAGATGACACTTCCCAATTTTCTACACATATAAAATTTTATTAATTCATAGTAAAATGACAAATCAATTCCAACAAAACCTGTAGAATGTTTTGTGCTTATATCAAATACATATAAAAAGAAACATTGAGCAGCTCCACTGTCAAATAACCAATTAACTGAATACCTAATCAAGGCTTCAACCATTCGTGACATAGCCTTGCCACAAGTATTCATGAGTGTCTGGAGGTCTCATATTAACATTGCTTCTATTCCCCTAGTTGATATATGGGGACCATACCTTATCAAAGTGAACGTGTTTACTTTTACCCCTAACAACGATTATGGGCTGTGTTAGAAACTATGTTAGATCGCAAATTTTCCCATTGGAGATGGACCTTTGGAGTCTCTCCAGTGGGAAACAATCCCCCAGTTTTTTAAAGCCCCCATCTTGCACTATACCTTTGAAGCATCATCGTACCACCTTAAAGTGGCACCTTGCCCCAAAACTCCCAATGACTCACCTTAGTGGTTTCATACAAATATTAAACAGCCTTGGGGATAAATAGTGCTAGGAGGCTGAGGAGCATTCACCCAGTGCTATTTTTCTGGATTTGTTGCATAGATTAAACTGGAACCATTGAAATACAGTGTCCCTGATTCCCATTTCATGGAGCTGGTCCAGAAGGATATCATGGACAATGGTATCAAAATTTGCAGAGAGATCAAGAAGCAGTAGCAAGGTTGAACTCCCCTTGTCCCACTTTCCCACAGAGGCTATCCATCAGTCAAGGCCAATTCAGTACTGTGGCAAGGCTTGTATATTGTATAGTGATGACATCAAAAGGCTGTTTCAGACGCTGGAATTCACACACACACACACACAAACAAACACACACACATTTTGCTCAAAGGCCCTGGCAGGAATAAATAGAGTAGAATCGTACAAGGAAGATAATTGTTTAGGTTGGTTTTTTTTGTTTGTTTTTTAAAAGGTAGCGACAGAAGCTCAAACTTTTATCACTGCTGAACAGGTTGGAGTGCTTGAGGGATGAAATCGTGCTCTTTGGAGGAATCCAAGATTAGTTCGAGGCTTTAAAAACTTAATCAGTAATTTGTTGTTTTTATACTTAGCCTGGTTCGGCTTGGACATTTCTTTCCAGTTCGGCAGCTAGTGGTGCCAGGCTGGCAGAAAAGGTATATATAAACCTTGTGTTAATGGAGGCTCACATGAAGCACACGATCGTAGCAGTGTGGTTCTGCCCTTGAGTGTACAATTTTTCCCTACAAATTGTCAGTACCATGTGGGTGTAGATGTGCATATCTGCATCAGGGCCCTATGGTGTGTGTGTGTGTGTTGTGAATGACAACTCCCTACAGTTTTTACCCTTTGCCTCCCCATAACCTCAGTCCAGATTAAGGTCTCCATGCCTACAATCTGCATTGCAAATAAGGGTGCCTTTAATAGGAAAAAAAATGGCAATTTTGTGTGCGTGTTTGCGGGTGGAAATCCACATGAACTTAGTGGTGTTAACTGTACAGTCATGCTCATGCATAGTTTGGCTCTAAGGCCTGCATGAGAGATAGTTTTGTAAGTTGCTTAGTTTGGTAGGTACAGTGGTACCTTAGTTCTCAAACGCCAAAAACCCAAAAGTAAGTGTTCCGGTTCTCGAACGTTTTTCGGAAGCCAAACATCCAATGTGACTGTCGGCTATTGTTTCCGGGGCACCTGCACCAACCAGAGGCTGCGCCTTGGTTTTCAAACATTTCAGAATTCAAATGGACTTCCGGAACGGATTAAGTTTGGCACTTTTGTTTTTGCTCTCTCTCTCCCCCCCTTTTTTTGTTTTTGAGGCCTTTTCGGTTAATTTGTTTTTGCGACTGTGTGGAACCCAGTTCAGCTACTGATTGATTGATTGATTGATTGATTGTGTGACTGCAGAAATGGATAAAAGCCCCCCCCCCCATCCAAACAATGACTATTATCAGTGCAGGAAAGAAAAAATAATAATTTTAATTTTTATCATCAACAATACTATCTTATTTATTTTATAGTACAGTACATTGATTATTGCTTTCATTTTATGGATCAATGGTCTCATTAGATAGTAAAATTCATGCTAAATTGCTGTTTTGGGGTTGTTTTTCAAAGTCTGGAATGGATTAATCTGTTTTGCATTACTTTCTATGGGAAAGCATGCCTTGGTTTTGGAATGCTTTGGTTTTGGAACACACTTCTGGAACGGATTAAGTTTGAGAACCAAGGTACGACTATATTGTGCTTGATGAAGAATATAAAAAAGGAGACTTTATTTGTGTATTTACCTGCATATTCAGGTGCTGCTGAACTACAACTCCTATCATCCCTGGCCATCAATCATGCTTGCTGGGGCTGATAGGAGTTATAGTTCAGCAACCTCAGGAGAACAAAAGGTTCCCTACACCTGATATAATGATTGTTGAGTTAGGGACTTCCCCTGCATGCAGAGACAGGCTCTAGTAGATTAAGTGGGCCAACAGTCAAAAAGAGTTACTGCATGTACTGTGGAGGGAAGTGAGGAGCAGATGGTACTCAACAACCTGGGAAGGTAGCTCAACTAGGAGAAGGAAGACTCTGACCCTAAACCTCTGCTGTCTTGTGACTGTACTCATTCATGAGAATAGTCTCAAGAGTAAATCCAGAGGAAAATCCTTATCTGCTGCCTTGTGGGACAACTTTGGGAGAAGAAATGGCTACACAAATCCAGGGAGGAGCCCCTAAGGTGGTTGGACAGCATCTTGAGCGCATCCTTCCAACAACTCCTGCAGCCAAGCTGGTGCCAAACATATTGCTCAACTTTCCTTTGAACCACATCAGTGAGGCAGAGAGATGAGTCTTGTCACCTGTGCAGCCCAGGACCTCCATACACTCTGCATAGGCTTGCACCCTAGGGTCACTTCAGAGCTTCTAACACATAAAAGCAACATGGGGGGCAGCAGTTACTGGCCTCTCGAGGCACAACAGGCAGTGTGATTCACTAGCGGCTTACCTTCACCCTCAGAGGTGCACTCCATTGTCTCTTAAGACAGACAGATGTCAACAACATTATAAGGTAACCTCTAGTGTCTCCAATCTCATGAACTAAGACATACCCTAAGATGTGCATTCACAGTTGTTCAGAGGCCTTTTCCATGTGCCCCAACTGTTCACATTTACCTGACAGGCTCTGTTTTTTGTCTTGTTCTTAGAAAATTACCGGCCTTATTTTATCCCCTTTTTAGGACGTCCAGTTGAAATATTGTTAGCGTGAATAGCTAGCATTGCTGTTCTTCATGATTCAAATTCTTCAGCAGTTTCTAGCAGTTAATTTCTGAATGGGTGGTGGATGTAGCTTGCATCTAGTAAACATGCAGGCAAATGCACGTGCATGACCAGTGTAAAGCTCTGTTGATCATTTGAGTCAAGGAGAGCAGGGGTGTTCCAGGGTGGGGACAGCGGGGCATGCCCAGGGTGCCATTACAAAGGGGGGGGGACAAAATGCAGACCCCCCGATCAGCGGCACCTCCCCAGGATGTGCGCCACGTACCCGGGAAAGCACACCATGCCCCCGTGGGCGGCGCACCATGCACCCGGGATGTGCACCATGTCCCCCGCAGGTGGCATGCCATGTCCCTAGGATGTGCACCATGCCCCCTGGGACGTGTGCTATTCCTCCTGGGACGAGCGCTGCTTCGGGTACCAGAGCTGGTTGCTCTGCCTCTGAACTCAGTAAGGAAACCATGAAAATATAATTGGATCTTGAGATCTGCACTGAATTCTTCTGTTGTATACTTCTTTGATTTGCATTTCAGAGCATGCAGCTTTGTTGGAAGAACTGCTTTATTTCAAGGTAGTGCATTTACATTCATTTTTTAATGTTCCTGATACTGTAATAAAAGAATGTGCTTAAGACGATCTTTTAGCAGCAATATCACCATTAATGAATAGCTCTGTTGCACATTGTTAGGGACCATTCACTGAATTAAAAGAACAGTAGGCAATCATACAGTTAACTCCATTGCTAAATAAATGTGTTTATATACCCCTTGGAGCATCTCTCTCTTTCTCTCATGACATTTTGTGCACTGAATAATTTAATCCTCATTTTATAATTGACTTTTCCTGGGAGAAATGTAGAATCAACTCCTTTATGGAGAAAAGCATATTAAACTGAAGGTTATTACATGTACCTAACCCTAACAGCTTGAATATCCACAGTGGTGGGGTTGGAGAGTTCCTGTATTCCCACCCACCCCCATGCAACAAACCTGCATTGAGAACCAGACATCTATGGGTGTAGACTATAGTTCTTATTGAATTGCACCTCATGGCAGAGATTGTATAAGCCCACTGCGCATTCCTGTTTCCCATCCCATGGCCAACCTATTTTCTGAGACTGCATTTGAATAGGCTCATAGTATGTGTATTTTACTCAAATGTGCCTATTCAGAAACAAGCCCAGTGAGTTCAATGAGAATTACTCCCATGTAGGGATGAGGCAGAAGGTTGATTCAGTTCATGTTTAAAGATGAACCTACCTAATCCATACTTTCTGAAATTATAAGCTGAAGCAAATTCATCCTTAGAAATTTACACATCTCTGAGTTTTGCACTGCAGTTCTCTAGCCAAATACTGTATAGAAAAATGCATTTGCGTGTTGAGGTCCCCCAAAACCCCTTCCCCAATAACTCACACATCACGCATAATTTTGTTTAAGGTTTTTGGCATAATTTTGGCCACAACTTTATTTGAATACAAATTGAGAGTGGTTGCTTAGGCATTGGTTATGACTATCTGTCCTCCCCCGCCATGGGGGACAGCACTGACTCCCTAGTCAGTCTCGGAGGAACAAGGGACAGAGTCAGCCGGAGCTGCGTCACAGGCCCTCAGCTACTCCGCGCTTGTCCCTTGAAGCTTACGCGGCCCGCACCCTGCCGTCAGGGTTTGGACGAAGGGGATGGTAAGCTTCAGAATTCCTTTAACGGAATACCCGTCAGCAGCAGCATTGGAGGGGCAGGCACAGCCAATCCATACCCCTCCACCAACCAATTTTTAACCAATGCCTAACCGCCAACCTTACAAGTTGTGACGATTTGCTAAGCAGTAGGCAAAACCCAAAAGGCACACACTAATCAGCCAATTGGTAAATTCCTACTGGGCCCCCGCACTAAGACGGGCGACCCCATGACAGGCAGAGCAAGGTCAAGGTGCAAGCCCAAGCAAGGGAGGGCGGGCGGGAGATCCGGTGTCCACAGCAAAAGAGAAAGAGAAAGCTGTGGACCCTGCTTATATAAGGTCATTAATCCCACCCCTAAATTGGCAACATCAATTTTGCCCCAGTAACAACATCCTCCAATCTGCTCCCAGGCCTATAGCCATCTATGGCCTGGTCACTAACATGGGGTTTTGTTCGGCCCCAACCGCAACACGTGCTCTCTTTTATGTGAACACGCTATATTCTGACCAAGTATGCATGCTTATATTGGTGAAAATAACATACAAAAATGCAATACATTTGGCTAAATCGTTCTGCAAAAATGAGTATATTGGGAGAAACTCACACTACAGTGAAATTTCATGAGGACTTACTAAAATAAGTGGAAATGTGGAAGACTGGAGAAATGAGAAACTGAGAGAAACCGAAATGACAGATCTGCCAATCCCTACTCCCAGATAAGGGTGTATAAAATTGCAGTCTAATTTCAGAGACCCGGTGTTCATTGCTGTGAAGCATTTTCAGCCCTGGGACAGAAAAGAAGCAAACAAAATTATATTCCTACCCAATTCCTTAGTGAATATAGCAAAAACATCCTTGTGCTCATTTCTACTGCTCAGAACACTCAATAGTCATGATGATTGCTCATCGCTGATGGAGAGGGGACTTTATTGCTATAGTGGGAGATACTTCTCCTCCTCCTCACCCCCTCTGGCTTTTGCGTTAGAACTTTAAATACAACGTTGCTTTTCAGAAGATGATCTATATGATGAAGTGTTTCCTGTGCATTACCCTGGATAATAATAACAGTGTGTGTGTGTGTGTGTGTGTGTGTGTGTACCCCAGTAAGTCAGGTCACCGTATCTGGCTCAGCTTGAATCATCCTGTTCCATCATTTTGGATTAGTGTGTATGTGTGATTGCTCCCCCTCCCCCTGCTTTAAAAAAACATAGCATCAAGCTCTCTATACCTTCTCCATAAAGGCATGACAGGGTGTGGTTAACATGAGGCATTGCTGTGCTGGGATAGAGGTGAATGCACAGCCCTTAATGGGCTTCTGGAAATACTGGTGATTTATGACTTTATACAACTCTCATTAGGCACCCACCTCAATGTGTAACATCCCATAAATTATACAGTGTGCTGTAAAAAGCCATGAATTGTCATTCTCTCCGTGAATTATTACCATTAAAGACTTTTATACCCCATTGCCACCATGAGTTTCAACAGCTCCCCCCCCCCCCGCCCTTTACTGGTTTCCTTGCTAATGATTTCAGCAAGTCCAGGCCAAGGGGCTGGGAGAGATGGGGCAGCTGGTTGCATAGAACAATTACCTTAAAGCCGCAAAGTCAGAGGTTAAACTACTTTCCAGATGAAAATATGATTGACTCACCTGGCAACATTTCTCATTACGGAGCTTTTCTGAGGATCATTTCAAGCCCCTGCCTTGTCCTCACCTTCTCTTCATTTGGATCTCGCATAGGAGAAATCGGTGGTAACCTAGTTAAGCTAATGGTATTAAAGGCGCAGCTGAAAGAGGAGAAAGGGAATCGATAAGGGGACCTTTAAGGTGAGGTGAAAAGCAAATTGTTTCAGTTTCATTTTTTTTAGTTGTGCAGGTTCCAACTTAGCAGATATGCTCGTGCAGGTTGGAAATCCTTGTGTCTGTCTTCCTGTCGGATCCAGGGGTTTTCATTGTGGAGGGGAGGCAGGGTAAAGGGTATTGGGTAAATTGCTGTAGTCTCCTTCCACCAGTGAATCCTCATCCTCTTCATCACAATTTCTCCTGGCTGCTGGCTAGCTAGTAAGAGAACTGGCAAGCAAACAGCTGGTAGCATCTCCTGCTCTGGAACATCACTGCTCACTACTATTCACTTGCTCAATCCCTCCTGGCCAGAGAGTGGGTGAGTCGGCTGGCAGCAATGGAGAGGTGGAGCAGCAGAGTCAAAAGTGGGTGGAACATGGTCACCAAGAGGTGCCAGCCCATGTGGTACTCTGGTGCCAATCCCACTGTATTTGGTGTGAGAAGAAGGTTAGCTGCACTTAGTGACCATTTTGTGTTCTGCACTGAAGATAAAAGGAGTCTTCTGTTGTGCCAGACTCTTAGAAACAGAATGGTGACAAGAGAGCAAAAAACCACAATTGAGTAGAAGCCATCTTGAGTTTGTTTCTGGCTGGCTGGAAGCTTCAGGAATCTGGTTCCTTTTTTTTTTTTTTGCTGGTTACAGGTGGTAACAAAATGTGGTTCAGTGCAAACAGGCAAAACTGAGCATAATGCTCTATACTGACATTTCTGTAGAAAGCTGAGAGCTTGTGTCTCTGGGGTAAAAGAATTGGATGCAGAATAGGCTGGAGCAAACTGCAGAATTTGACGTTTTGGTTCTGTCCCTGAATTCCTTCTAAAATGCCTCCTAGCTTCCACAGTCTTAAGGTGGCCACGTGTCCTACTTTATGGAAGAAAGCCCTCTATTTGCCAGAGTTTTCTGTTTGAAGGGTGGATTGATAGAGTTGAAAGGTAAAGAGCCATATGAAGGATTGCAGGAGGCTTGGAGTTGCCCATCAGCAGCTAGCAGATTGAGCAGCCAGCTAGGCTACCTGGTCACAGATTATCTCACTATGGTGAGAAATATTGCATTTGTACATAGTAAATAATTCAAAAATTATGTATATGCATATACATATGCAGTCTCCATTAAAATATTGCATCGTTCTTTTCCCTTCTTAATGGGTGATGCATTCCAAATTCTGGGCATTGCAGAAGTGTCCACCTTAACTTTCCAACTCATGAGATGAACTCACATTTGACTAATGAGGGTATATTGCAATACTGGCTTGGACTAAGGGAATGGGTCTGCCACAAACATTGCAGTCCCTTCAGGATGCGACTGAGAATACTTCATTTCTGCTTTGGCCTGAAACAAACTATTATGAGCCCGAGTTTGGTAAATCTAGCATTGTAGATCTTTATATCAATTATGGTCAATCATTACAATATTGTGTATTTGATCAGATGGTTATTGTTTTACTTGCTTCATTATATATGTGTCTGCATGTGCTGGAAGCAGGACCTGAGCTCCAAACCCTCTCTCCTCTTGTGGTTTCCAGCAACACTGCCACCAACAGTGGAAGCAGAGCTCAGTAGCCATGACTGGTAGCCATTGATGGTCCTATCCTCCATAAATTTGTCTCATCCCTTTTTACAGTTATTCAACTTGGTGGCCAAAACTACCTATTGTGTGAGCAAATTCTACAGGTAACTCTGTCTTCTGTAGACTTTCACATAACACCTTACGGACACAAAAGGGTTCAGAGTGATCTGAAAATTCTCTGAACTTTTTTTTATACAGCTGTGGGGGATTTTCATCAGTACTTAGCCTTCTTTCTTTCAGCTGTATACTTTTTTGCATATTGGGCATTCTGGGTGCTGTGCAGAGAGGAATGGTGGCAACCAGCTGGCAGCCAGCAACAGGTAGCTCTGCCACTGAATAAGGAAGCAAATGTGGGGGGTGACTTTTGATCATCTCTAGTCTGGAGGTGGGACGCGGGTGGTGCTGTGGATTAAACCACAGAGCCTAGGACTTGCTGATCAGAAGGTTGGCGGTTCAAATCCCTATGATGGAGTGAGCTCCCGTTATTCAATCCCAGCTCCTGCCCGCTTAGCAGTTCGAACGTACGTCAAAGTGCAAGTAGATAAGTAGGTACCGCTCCAGCGGGAAGGTAAACGGCATTTCTGTGTGCGCTGCTCTGGTTCGCCAGAAGCGGCTTAGTCATGCTGGCCACGTGACCTAGAAGCTGTCTGCGGACAAACGCCGGCTCCCTCGGCCTATAGAGCGAGATGAGCGCCGCAGCCCCAGAGTCGGTCACGACTGGACCTAATGGAGTATGGGTCCCTTTACCTTTAGTCTGGAGGTATTTGATAGGAAGTCATTGGACAGACAGATGGCATGCTGTTTAGAGAGTTATAGAGCTGGAAGAGAAGATGGGGAGGTCACCTAGTCAAACTTTCTGCTCAATGCAGGATCTGCAGCGTGGGATACAGCATATCCTGACATATGGTCACCTGGCCTCTGTTCAAATAGTTCCACTGGAGGCAGATCCACTGCCTACCAAAACAGTCTGTTCCACTTTTCCAAGATTCTTCCTAATGGAATACCATGGATTGGGGATGAGGAACTTGTGGCTCTCTGGATAATGCCTGGAGATTCTAAATCTCTGCCATAGATAAAAGAGTTGTAGGTGGGGGGGATGTAGCTTAGTAGTAGCTACTAGTGCATCCACATTGTATGAAGAAGGCCCCATGTTAAACACCCAGAATCTCCATGTAGGGCTGTAAGAGACCCTAGTCTGAAACCCTGGAGAGCTGCTGCCAGTCAGTGTAGGCACTAGTAAACTAGATGGGCTAATGATCTGGCTCAGTATAAGGCAGCTTCCTGTGCTAGTGTGTTTCCATATAAGTATTTAACTACTTGTGTATGAGAAGAAAATATATTTAGCAGGGGATTTATCTCTGAAACAGATTTTCTATTTGAACTGTTTCCACACACACACCCCTTAAAGCTCACTCATTGTTTTCAAACATTGTTATCTCTCAGGAGCCTTGAGCGACAGGGAGGGTAAAACGAAATAAAACATATTTAGACTTTAGGTCTCACAAGCCTTGTTTATTCTGCAATGTCGTTCTGCTTGACATCAGTAAGGTAATTATAGCTAATCTAATGTCAGTGGCAGGGCTGACCATGAATTGCTGCTCCTTGGGTAGATCTCTGGAGAGGTTTTGCTTCAGGGAAACCATTGTAGTAGTAATATCACGAAGAGAAATACAAATACAAAGATAAAATAATACTATAGGATATCGAATTACAATGGGGAATAGATTCACCACCACCAACCATTCAGGTTGTTTCAAAACCTATTCTGCAACTTTGTTTTCTTCTTGTTTTAAACCTCTTTGTCTCCTTTTTTCCTTCTCTTCCCCTCGCTCTTATGTAGGTGATGTTGTTATGACAACTAGACACTTTAACTTGGAAATTACATTCAAACAAGTGAAACACTTTATCCCTGCTATCCTAGTTAATTAATTTCCTTCCTTCCTTCCTTTTCTGACCTAGGTACTTCTTCAGCACATGGTGATGGCCCAGCAATGCCAGCTTGATCTAAGGGCCTTAGAGAGATCCGCCCCCCCTTTTTTGTGCACACACCATACTTTCATTCCTCCCTACCTAACAGCCCCCGAGTGGGAATGATCTTATCTCAGCTCTCCCCCACCCCACCCCGATCTCTGCTTTGTTGGTTTGGGGGAAAGAAACCATCGGATACTTTAGGAAATAGTAATCCTTCCATCATAAGCAGGATAAAAATAATGATTGTGATAAAATTAATGTTAACATCTTGTTAGCCATTTTTGTCGCATTAGACCAGAAAAGGTTCTTTTTCCCACATATTATTATTATTCCCCCACCTTAATCACCAGTTTTACATTTACAGCTAAAGCATGCCCTCTAGTGAACAAACTGCGAAATATTATATGCTAAGTATTGCAATTCATTTATGGAGAATTGGGGAAATATTATTTTGTTGCTGCTGTGGCTGGTACTGTTTGCTGGAGTAGGTTTGTTGTTGTTATATTGGGGTGGATTTATTTGTTATGTTGCAGTAGAGAACGTGTGTGTGTGTATTTTGGTATATGAAAGAAGTAATAAAACATGATGAGTAGAGAGGTATAAGAATCATGTCACTGTTTCATTCATTTGTAAAATGTTGAAGGCCGTGCATCATTGGCTGCAGGAGAAAGGAAGATGTACATAGAACCATAGAACTATAGAACGGTAGATGCTCTGTCTGGATCACACATAATCTGTGCTAAAACGCCAGCACTGATTGCCAGGGCATTTCCAGACCTAGTTCAAGGTATTCACATTAGATTCAAAGCCCTAAATGGCAACCTTTCCTACAGACCCTCTCGGGTGCTAAGATAGGCAAAGGGACCCTTTTGGTCATTCTCCTACTCTCAGAGGCTTGGGATGGTGATGACCCAGGAGAAGGTATTCTCTGTAGGAGGTGTGCCGACTTGGCCCCGCAACAGTGGATGCCCAGGGCATGCTGATGTCACGGTGGTGTGCGTTCACACCCAAGTGATGTCGGCATGCCCTGTGGCATGCTGAGGTCACTTGTGCATGGTGCAGGGGTGTGCTGACATGACATGTGAATGCCCCACAGTGTGCACATGTCATTGAGTGGAACCTGGGTGGTGGTGGTGGTCCCTTCATATAAAATTTATGGGTGCCTAGGTACATCTGGCATCTTCACTTTCACTGAATGTTGAAGGTGCTTCTCTTTACCCTGGCTTTGGATGCTTGAAATGTATGGTCTTTAATATTTCTGTAAGCTGTTTTAACTGTTCTTAACATTGTTTTGATTTTTGCAACCCACCTTCCCACTTTGAGGGCAATTGGAGTTGTCTGCTTGAATCTGACAGACATTGGGTGTGGGCATGGCTTTTTTTTAGAGGAAACTCACCAGAACTCCATTCCGACACCTCTCAGGTGGGCGCCATTGCCATTCTAAGAGAAAGAGGGAGGCATTCATGGTGAGTTTCGGTACCTCTTTTTCTAGAAAAATAACACTGGGTGTGGGGCTGGAGGGAGAAACCGCAGAAGAAGAGGAAGACGAGGAGCAGCAAGCAGCAGCAGCAGCAGTCTCCAGTTTTGGCATTGCCTCCATTCTTGGCCAGATGGCTGAAAGTCACTTGTGCTTCTCTTAGAAGGTCTCTCCTGGAATTGATGGATGGCCTACTTCCTGTGAGTCACTTCCAGGAAATAGGGAGCATGGCTAGGAAGGGGAGCCCAAGCTGGGGGAGACAAAGCTTCTCCCTCTCCTGTCTAGGAGTGTGTGTGTGTGTGTGTGTGTGTGTGTGTGTATGCTTCAAGAAACCCCTCCTCCAACCTGCTTTCATGATTCCGGCATTACAGGGGATTGGACTAGATGATCCTTGAGATTCCTTCCAACTCTAAAATTCTCTAATTCTATGAAAACTGTTCTTTGCATTGGCAAATGCTGTGAAAAGAGAGGGAGGGAGGCAGAGACGAGGCACATGGGTCCTACAAGATGCCCTTTTTACTGTGCATTCATGAAGATTTGTGCTCATGTTAATATTGGGGTGGTTATTTTGATCCTACTTTTAATACTATTTGTACCTGCTTCATTTCCAGTTGGTGCATGTCCTGTAGCTTCCTAATGAAATTCTGCTGCTTTTTATACTACAAATGTCCAGGGTTTTTTGTGTCTGCTAATTGTGTTCTGCTACGGTATAAGAATGCCCCTCCAAGGGACAATGGAGCAATAAAATTGGGGAAACATTGAAGAAAAACTAAGGAAACAGAGTGATGTGTGGATGGTCCAGTATAAATCCACTACCAATCCACTATTATTGCATCAGTGGCATGTTGCAAAATACACCTGAAACGACCACCGCTACAAACAACAACAACAACAACAACAGGTGGGGCCTTAGAAGCAAACTTCTCATGATGTTAGTCATGTAGCTTCACCCTTAAATTCCATCTCCTCCTACTACTTCTTAAATAACCAGTATAGGAGACTGAATTTGGAGGAAAACCTTAGTATGGGGAGTAGAGACACTTTAACTATTTGCCCTCCACAATGGGCCTGAGCAGAATTGCCTACCACACCTGTGAATAGATGTTCTGTAAAAAGTCCTATTTATTTCAACTCGGCACTTTGGGGCAATGCAAATTGCAGGTATGGGATATCTGACATGGATCAGGCTCACAAATCACTCCCACCCCCCATAATGACTATTTGTAAAAAGAAAAAGAACTGACACTTAAGGGTGGAGCCATGGGATTAACACCACTATATTTTGGCCTTTGTCTTGTCACAACTTGGGCTCAGACCTGGCTGGGCCTTGTTTTCAACATGTGAAAAAATAAGCAGTTTTGAGCATAGGAAGTGCTTTCAGAAAGTCTTGAGGCCCTCCACCTTTCATTCTAGATATTAAGCACTGTGTTATTCATAAAAAGTAACATAACTCTCTAAAGGAAGATCTGTAGATTGTATCAGTGCCTGTAGTAATGGTTCCTGGCTGAGAAAGAGGCTGGAGATTAGAGCTGAATTTCTGATGAGTGACTTTCAAAACAGCAAATGCACACACTGTGTTCGCTTAATTTGAGTTAATTTTGGCTAGGGAGGAAGCCAAAGACCATCTCCAACTAAAGGTAGCTCCTTCCAAAGAGAACAGTTGTTGGAACCAAACAGGGAGCTGGCAAAAATAGAAGAAAAGAAAAATGTCTTCTTGAGGTGTCATTCAAATTGCCAAGAATGAGAAATGCAAATTGTATTTATTAATGATTCATATATATTTATGAAAGAAGGGTGCTCTTTCATGGTCAGCATGTCTTTGTCTCTCTTTGATGTAATTATATTGGCATTTGTTGGAATATTCTAAAAAAAGGGATAGGTAACTGAAGGCACCAGTAATTTTTTACTCTGGACTTAATGCTCTTATGAGGATCCTGATCTTTAGAACGTAAGAACATAAGAACATAAGAAGAGCTTTGCTGGATCAGGCCAATGGTCAGTGATTCTACTGCAGACAGAAAGGAGTTCTTCATTGCAAAGCCCTCCTTGAAAAAAAAAAGTGTAATTCTTCTCTTGCAGGCTGTCATGCAATGCAAATCTGGTGTCCTGTAAAGTGGCAACGTCAATGTTGAGCTTTTTCAGTTCACAGCCAGTGATGGCCATCTTCTGTTGCTCTGCAGCAGGTTGGTGCACAAGCCAGGACACATGGTTCTAACATTCCATCTTGCTAGATGAAACAGGCTTTGTTTTTGCCTGGTGCAGTGGTTCAATTTGTTTGTTGAGAGATACTCTGAGCTCCAAGCATCCATTGAAGCTGCCAAACAATGGTGAGTCAGCACCTTATTGCCAAGGGGCTGCCTGGCTTAAGATGGGCAGTAGCTGACCAGTGAGACATGATGATCTCTCCCACCAATGGCGGCACCTGTACCACTAATACTGCACATACGCCAATCAGGTTGAGCTTTTAACTCATAACTACTGCCTTCTGCATTGTTTTCGCTGCGTTAGTAGCATCAAAGTGACCTCTCTGGGGTGCAGGCCTGGGCAGTGTGTCTTGGGGTGCCAAACAACAAGACTCCCCTCTTGGTCTTGCTTATGTAGTCCAAATGAAAGCAAGTCAGTACATTTGGCACTAGTTTAGCTACAAGAGTTGCCAGAAGGAGGCATACAATATGCCATCCAACTGCCTCAGGGATTTCACTCCAGATTTCTGTAGGGTGTACTCCTTGGCTTTTTCTTCTCCCAAAGATGTCCTCCAAGGCAGTTGATTATTCCTCAGGGTTCATTCCTGAAGCCTTTCTCACAAATAACAGCAGGTTAGCTACCATTCCAGGTTAACAAGTCCCACCTGCCCCCCATTTCCCTCTATCTACCTTCTTGACTGTTATACCCACTATTGGTCTCATTTGCTCAATCCACCAGAGCCTGCCTTTGCAAGTCCCTAGCTTACCAAGACCCTCATCTGGTTCAGCCAGCCAGTCCAAGCCATTTCTAACGTGCGACCATTGTCACATGTTGACAGCTTCTAGGAACCACGGGTGACAGCTGACTGCAGGGTTTGGACAAAGTTGGACGAACTACCCCACCAGATGTGTCTCCCACCAAAAGTACCACCCCTCCCCTAACACCCCATGCACTTTTCCATACAGCCAGGAAAAAACAACAAGAAAAAACAACACAATAATTTAGGTTCCAAAATGGTAAGTGTTTCTAAATTATTTGTATAGAAACAGAAAGTTCGCTTGTTTTAGCCACCCAGTCTAAGCTTGGACCTCCTTAAGGTCCATATGGATTGAATGTTGGAAAGTGGGAACACAAAGAGCTTAGTATCACTTCCTCCCAGGGTGAGGCAGATTGATCTAGATAAGCCTGCTTACTTTATGGTCTTAAGCCCTTCATGCATTAAGACATGTTGGTTATATGAAGCTGATTTGTCCCACATATGGAATGTTGCTGAATAGTACCTGTTGACCAGGGTTCTAGTGGAATGTATGTTTGAGTCTTTTTCCTAACTCTGTGTGTAGGGAGTGCATATGCCACAATGCTCAGAAGTAAAAATAGAAGAGTGTATATGTGCCCTAGTGTAAATTCACTGGGCTGAAGATAAAGCTGATGTTTAATCAATAAAGCACAGAAAACATGAACAGTCCATTTCCACTTGCCTAATCCTGATGTGTGTATTGTCCCTTGTGAGTCATTGTGAGATGTGTCAGCCTCTACTTAGATCACAACTGTTTACATATGAAATGATGTTGAATAGACTCTGTTAATTGTTCTTTAAGAATTCATACAGGTTCAGATGTCTTTGAACTATCATTTTGTTACTGCCTGAACGACCCGTTTTCTCTGAACACAACTTCCTTTGAACAGTATTTTTTTCTCTCCTGAAGATATGAAAGACTTTTATGTTCCCTGGTAGTAATAATAGCATGACTGATTTACATGTAGAATCAAATTATTTTATGAATCGCTTTTGTGTGTGGAATGATAAACCTGAAAGGGAGCAGCATGATAAATGCCTTTCTTTTACAGTTACCATGTTTCTTTCTAATGCGGCAGCATAATCTTGTCTTATTACGAGGTAATATATTCTAATAGGAGACTGAGTGTGTTTGTGTGGACCACTCATCACTTGGCTTCTGTAAGCCTCTTTAAGGACAGAAGAATTACTATGCCAGGTTATGGGAACTGACTCATCTTCCTCCTCACGCCACCCAGAAGTTTCAGGGGCATTCACAGGCAAGTTGACAATGTGACAATGATGGTACCCATTCCCTGTGGCCAATGCTTAAATATCTGGCAGCTGGAGAGATCTTACTGATACACACCCTGCATTTCATGTAAAAGATGCATACAAAATGTGTACTTTACTGATGAATGCATTGAAGAATGTGAAGAATATGAAATAACTTAAGAAGGGCCTGCTGCATAAGGCCAGTGGCCCATCTAGCCCATGATCCTGTTCTTGCAGTGGCCAATCCAATGCCTATAGGACATCTTCAAGCAGGACCTCATTGCTACAGCAGCCTCCCCACCATGGTTTCCAGCAACTGGGGTGCAGAAGCATACTGTTTCCAACGGTGGAGGTAGAATGAAGCCATCAGGATTCATGCTACTGATAGCCTTATCCTCCATGAATTTTTCTGATCCTCTTTTCCAGTTGTGCTAATAATAATAATAATAATAATAATAATAATAATGGTTGAATGAGATGGAGCAGGACATACTGGCATGCAAGAGGGTGGTATGGACTGTGACTGCATGCCAGTGAGACTGAAATAAGGTGGAATTAGCTGCTCAGTCAGTTCCTAGCTGTCTTTTTATACGATTGTAAGGGAATGGAAAAGAACTCTTATAATAGGTGTGCCTTTCATCTGGAATGTTCTCTTGAGGGGATTTGGAGCATGACCTGGGAAGCAAGCAAAGAAGACTGGCTGGGACTGTAAATAAGCAGAAAGGGAAGCAGGAGTCACAACCACCTTCTGCATCTGTTTATCTTTTCTTTAATGGGTAACGTTCATTTGCAATGTCAGTGCTCTTTTTTATACTTCTTTTATTTATTTTGCACTGTTATACACATCTGGATAATGTGTGCGTTCTTTTGTGCTTCCTAATGCTGGTCATTGACAGTTACACCACAGAAAACTAGACAGATAAGCAACAATCCAAGACAAGTCGTTAGTGGCTGAATAAAGCCCACCAGGCCAGTATTAAAAATGCATTGAAATAAAATACATGTCTGTTTGCTTTTTACTCTGTGAAGGTAAAGTGGTGCTTATTTCATTTGCATGATCTAATAAAAGAAGTGGAAAAGACAATTGCCTCAAACAAAGTAACCCCCACCCCCGAATTGCAAATGTTCCTATAAAGATTAACATGGTTATCTTATTTGCACAATTGATGTGTAATACATTTGTATTGTATTTGAAATTTAGTCTGAATGGTTTTCTCTGCTTTCCCTTTTGTCAGTCTGCTATACATGTGTGGATTAGATAATATGGCATTTCAATTAGCTCAGGTGAATTGGTAATGGGATTTTTTAAACACAGAAGGTACAGTTCCCCAGTAGTTGCAAAAACAATGGAAAGCAGATACAGCAAATACTAACGCCACCACCAAAAATCAGAAATCTTGTGGCTTAAGCCTTATGGCATATATGGGTACCTGTGGCCCTCTAATTGTTGCCAAAGTCCAACTCCCAATAATCCCATCCATTGTGGACAGAGGTGCAAGTTATTTTATTATCCATACATACAAAATTTATACCCTGCTCTCCCTCCCTCCCAAAGGAGCTAGATTTAAAAGTAGACTTAGAAAGATTCCAGTTTAGGGATTATCCACACTTCCTCTTCTCCCACTGTTTTCTCCCAAGGAAAGCTACTCTTTGGCATTCAGCTGGAGCAAATGGCAATTCAGCTTTCCTCCAGATTGCCATTTGTTCTGATCTATCTCTAAAGAGCGGGCATTCCCTTGGAAATTAGTGGGTTAAGTGGAAAACCTCTCAGACCGCTGCCTTCCGTAGCACAAGAGGAAGTGTGGATGAGCCCTTAAAGCCTTGCAGAAGAAGAAGGTCTTCAGTAGGCATTGAAAAGAGAGGAAATGATGCCTGTCTAATATGTAATCTGAGGTAATTCTAAAGAGTAGGTGCCACACCACTAAAGACCTGATTCCTACGCTGTGTCGAATGGAGTTCCTGATAAGATGGTATCTGCAGGAAGCCTTCACCTGCAGAGTGCAGTGACTGATTGGGTATACAAGGGGTGAGATGGTCTTTCAGGTAACTTAGTCCTATAGGATTTTATACACCAGAACCAGAACCTCGAATTGTTTACATGGTCCTTTACCAGTGTATGAATAAGCAGAACTATCAGGGTATTTGTAAGGTCTGTAATAAATCCTTCCTTTGTCTGGGAACAGAGCCTTTTGATGAATGGTTGAGAGTGTTGAGTATGTTTAACTTGAAGAAGTGAAGACTAACAGGTGATACAACAGGCATCTTCAAATATCCTAAGGGTTGTCACATGGAAGATGGAGCAAGCTTGTTTTCTCCTGCTCCGGAGGGTAAGACCAATGGATTCTAGATTACAAGAATGGCTATTCAAACAAAACATTAAGAAGAACTGTCTGGCGGTGAGAGCTGTTCTATAGTGAAATGGGCTACATAGCTCAATTGGTTATAGCATGGCACTGATAATGACAAGGTTGCAAGTTCAACCCCCATATGAGACAGTTGCATATTCCTGCATTGCAGGGGATTGGACTAGGTGATCCTTAGGGTCCTTTTCTACTCTACAATTCTATGATTTAAAAGGCGGTGGAGTTTCCTTCACTGGATTTTTTTTTTTTTTAAGAGGTTGGGTGACCCGCTCTCATGAATTATTTAGCTGTGATACCTGCATTGAAGAGGGTTGGACTAGAATTCTACAACATGTCCATTCGTGTCCCCACAAAATAATTTCAGAAATTACCATTCTTTTCATTTCTTAGAACTGCGAATCTCTCTCCTAGTTCTTTGATTAACCTTCCTTGTGGGGAGGAAACAACAAAAAAATGATAGCAATTCAATTGATTAAGCAACAAAAATAATCTTAACTGCCTTGCATTGCAACGCAGTAACATTTGCACCAATAGAGTTTTGTGAGTTATATAGCAGAGGTAAGTGGGGGGAAAACATGTGGGCTTACTGAGATTTAACATGTAGTGAGAAAACAGTAGAATAAGCATATTGAGGATGCATCGGTTGCCAGCAAATAAATCGTTCGCCCCTGGGGCAGTCTAGTTATTTTGAACATTTCTTTTAATGCTTGCCTGGAGATGTGACAACCCTTTCTGTGCAAGCAGGATCCTTAATAAAATGCTGCAGCAACCAGTGAGGATCTAAATGTTGAAATCACTAAGCTTTATAAGTCTGTGCATGTACAATGGAGGTATCTGAATTACAGTCTTGTTATAAAGCCATGTTCTGTAATTTGGTATCAGGGTCATATTGCAGGATCTTCTACTGCTCATTCTCCCCTGGGCCCTAAGACAGGTATTAATGGAAGAGGACTTCTCTTTCACCTTTCCATCTGGGATCCTGCAAACAGCTTACACCAGAAAACCTAAAACACCACCATGCCCCCCAAAATGGCCAATCTGAAACATAAATTGTTAGTTTCTGCCATTTGAAATTATCATTTCTGACATTGAGCACAGGATGGCAAAATGTGAGGAACAGTTAAGATCTCTGTGGACATCTGCCTCATGTAGTGAACCACAGGACTACAGAGCTACAGGTAGCAGCTTCTCAATGCAGCTCCTATCTTGAAAATTTATATAGACAACAGTGTGCCAGTTGGAGCAATGACCTGAGTCAGTATTAGACTGCTTCCTAAGATAGTTCTGAAGAGGAAAGGCATGTTTTAATTGCATCTGTAACAGGATATGACATCAGCTATCATTCCTCTCCCCTTCCCCATTCTCAGTATTGGTACAGGATTGGAAGATGGTTTCAATGTCATCTTTGGGTCTGTGTCGAAATCTGTGGTTTTATTTATTGTCATGGATATGACAGCCCAAAACTGAGAAGGGCAGCCTGAGCTAGACAGCAGGCAGGCAGAAGGAGAAGAAGGAGACTTACAGATTTCTCAGACAGCTGGAACCAGTGGTCTGTCGCTTCCTCCCTCTATAGCTGGCAGGAATGCGGCTTATCAACACAGAAAAGGCGGGCTGGATGGGAGCCAGCTCTCTGAGGAATCACAGTCACTCATGGCACAGGGGAGGGAGAGAATTTCCTCAGCGGAAGAGGAGGTAGCTGACCCCATCAGTCCCAGAACTAGACAAATGGAAAAAGTCCAAGACAGATGACGACACCTGAAACGTAAGAGTAGGAGGTTCAGGATATTCTGTAGTAGCTGGAAGTGTTCTTCAGATGAGTCAACGTAATTGTGATAGATGGTTGCTTGGGGAGAGTGATTGGAGGCTAATTGCTTGCATGCAATCAATCTTCTGTTAATTGCCTCTTGCATGCTGTTTTCTCAAGTCGGAAGCAGGCCAGCTACTGACATTTATTAAATGTATTTCTATACTTTTATCTTGAAAAATCAGTAAGGTGTACAACATAAAAAGGATAAAACACCATTACAAACTGTATCTATATCTGTAAATTTGGATTCCATGGTTAAAAAAAACCTGCCAAAGTAGTCAGACCAATTTCTTTGTTAAGTCAATGGCCCTAGCCAAGCATTCTTTTTTTACATAATTAAACAATTGGCTCTCTTGCCACAGAAAGAACTAACTGGTGATGGGGCAATAATTTTTCTAGCCCTGTCCGAAGTCCTGGAGACAAGAGGATTGAATTGCTCTCTGTGATGAAGTCCCTTAGAAACCTAATGGAGGAACAAGGTGGAATGGAGTGTTAATGCTGTGAGCCCCTGCAGTGTGAGTGTGTATGTGTGGCCACAATCTCCAGTGACTTCCATTCAAAGGAAGCCAAACAAAGGTATGCTCTGGCAGCCCCAATGTATCTCAAAGCTCAGCGATAGGGGTGCTCATGAAAATACATATATCAGAGAATATATGACAGGCAGAACATAGGAAGCTGTCATATTCTGAGGCAGAACATTGGACCACCTAGCTCAGTATTATCTTCACAGGCAGAGACTCTCAATGATTCAGATGATCATTGATCACGATTCAGGTGATATTTCCCAATCCTACCTGGAGATGTCAAGGGCTAAACCTAAGACTTTCTGCATAAAAATCCTGATGTTCTACCACTGAATTATGTACCATGCAAAGAAATATGCCAGCAGACTCTTGTGCTCGGTTTCTGCCTTGTTCCATTACCTGCCCATATATAAGTAACTGGACAACCAATTGCAAATGGGAGTGACAACAGATCCCATTTTCTCTTCATGCACCTGACTTTTGCACTTCTTTTTGTAGCCTTTCAGGTACCTGAAAGATTCTCTCACCCCTTATATACAGACAGGATGCTATCAGCAGCTCCCAGCTGGTTGCTCAGGGAAGTATAAAGACAAGGAAAAGTTTCTTACAGTTCTTTTTTTATTTCAAACTTTACAGACAGAGGCTATAGAACCCAGCCACTTGAATAATGGTGTTATCCTGAGTGAATTCTCTCCCACTTGTTTTGTCATTTGTCATCATCATCACCTCCTCTATGGATGCCATTCAGTGCCTTCTGTCTTCAAGCTCTTTGCTCTCCTATTTTTAAGGCTCACCAGGTTCTGGGAGATGGTGGGTCTAGAATGCTTTCTAATGACATGTCAGCCAGCTGCTGCTCTGCCTGCTCCTCTCCCACTACTTAACAATGTCTCCCTTCATCTGCCTCTGAGCTGTGACCTCCTGCAAACCACTGTTGTAAATCTATACTGTCTTCCTTTTCCTCCTCCCTGGAAGGGTCAGGATGGGGAGGCAGTCCATTCCTCCTCCTCCTCTGTCCAGCCTGACATAAACCCAGTCTGTCACTACACTCTGCATGTGAGATTCTCTTACAAATACCATTTTATAGGAAGTCTGTTCTGCATAATACAGGACTCAGGCCATTAGTGTTATGGCACCTACCCGAAGTAATTCTTCCCTTTGAATATCAGGCAGACACCGTCTTGATTGTCTTATCAGCACCTACTGAAGACCTCCCTCTTTCAATGAGCCTTTTAAGTTGAAATCTTTCCCAATATGAATTTAATTGCTTTAAAGATTTTTTTTATTATAATTGTTTGATCACTTGTTGTTCTCCACCCTTGATTCGATAGGAGTCAACTCCTAGGGGCCATGGGGGCTTTGGCCCCCCACAATACAATATTTGAGGGGGCTGGGCCCCCACAAAGTTGATGGGCATTCCAGTTCAAATGGTGTGTTTGCACTGTGTCATGTGATAAATTATGCAGGGCAGGGCCTACCTGGACCCCCACAATATTTTATTCAAGTTGTCATCCCTGCTTGGCTGTTTTGGATAGAAGCATGGGATATAAATCTAATTAAAAATAATAATACTACATACATTATAATGGAGGGACATTCAGCCTACTTATACACATAGCATAAATTCTTGCAAAGCAAAGTTTGGATTCAGGTCAGAATAATTTTGATCTAACCATCCATTTTACTTTCTTGTGTCTGCAAATGCTTTGACACGCTTGATTTTGTATTGCTTTATCTTTCTGCCTTCCTAACTTAAATAATGCAGCTCAAGAGGAATGGTATGAAACGTGGAGCAAAAATAAGGTAGTTTCATCTGCTTCTAACCAAAAAAAGGCCAGTAATTTGCAGCAAAACAATAATAATCACCATTGAAACATTGCAGCACAGCCTTGGGAAAAGAGGCCTCGTGAGAGGGCATGGCTTAGGGCAGTGGTGTCCAAACTTTATTCAAAGAGGGAAATGCAGCCTCTGGACTGAAAAATGTCCCCCTCCTGCCCTCCTATGTTTGAAATTCTAGAATAAGAAACTGCCTCTTTGCCCTCAGCTGCTATGTATGTTTGTGACATCACAGGAGACCATTTATAGACAGGGCTGAGGAAACTAGTAATAAAGAAATGATGACAGAGGACCCCCCTCTCTTGTGATGTATGTGTCATGTGGACTCCATGGCACCCTAAGAAGCCCTCCTTAGCACCCACCAAGGCCCCCTGACTTCCAATGTTAATCATAATACAATACAATATAATATAATACAATACAATAATCTTTATTGGCATTTCAAGTTAAGACACTTCAAAATCGCATGAGATAGAAAGTCTTTTTTCTTCCTGTTTCTAAGAGATTTGAATGGGGAAATCCTTTCGATTCCACAATAATAAGAGCCAGTGGGGTGAGGGAGGCCAGGGCCACATCCACACCATTTAACGCGCTATCTAGCCACTTTAAACACTCATGGCTTCTTCCCCAAAAGAATCTGGGAGCTATAGTTGGAAAAGGGTGCGGAGAGTTGTTAGGAGACCCTGTTCCCTGCCAAGAAGGGAACCCTACCCCTACCCCTGACGCTATCCCTAACTCGAACCCTAAGGTTAACCCTTAACTAGAGCTACAATTCCCAGAGTTCCCTGCAAAGAAGGGAACCCTACCCCTAGCCCTGACACTAACCCTAACTCTGCTAACTCTAACCCTTTATCCTTAACTAGAGCTACAATTCCCAGAGTTCCCTAGCAAGGGGGGAACCCTAACCCTAACTCTACCCCGATGCTAACGCTAACCCTTAACCCTTAACTACAGCTACAATTCCCAGAGTTCCCTGGCAAGAAGGGAACCCTACCCCTACCCCTGACGCTAACCATAACTCTAACCCTAACGCTAACACTTAACTAGAGCTACAATTCCCAGAGTTCCCTGACAAGAAGGGAACCCCTCCCCTACCCCTAACTCTACCCCAACCCTACCCCTACCCCTTACTATAACCTTAATCCTGTACCACCCTAGCAACTCTCCGTCCCCTTAACCACCTACAGTTCCCAGAATCCCTGAGGGGAAGCCATTCCTGTTCAAAGCGTCTTCATAGCACTTTCAATGGACAGTGCACCTAATGTGGCCTAATGTTTCCTGCCTCATTTTCTTCTCTCCCCCCACTGCCCCATCACTTGCAGTTCAGCAGATGTCTGCCTGCAGTCTCCCTTCAAAGCTTCTTCTCTCAGGTCTGGCCACGGCCTTGTCCATTGCTCACTGCCAGTATTTCACATTCATTTCTCTGATGTAAATAGGGACGTCCTGCGGTGCTCTTCATGACTTTGAAGGCTGGACTTGGGGAAAACCTCACCGGTTCCGGACATCCCTGTAAGGCAAAGGCAAACAGGTGAGTGGCATGGCCCCCATCCGACAGTGTCCCCCCCAGACTCATCCTATGTTTGGCTGCCTGTTCACAAACAAGGCTTCCAAACCACTTTGCATCCACCTCAGCCAGGGTAGCCTCGCGGCATCCACTAGCCTGAATGCAAACTCTTCCGACAACCATCCACCAGTTGCAGCCTCACCAGGTTCATTGCCAGACATCAACCAGCTTCAGAGCTGAGTGTCAATCGCCTTCAAGTAGCGATCCCACCAGCAAGTAAACTTTGTACTTGCCTTCTGCTTACTCCACAGCATCCCAGCACTGGGCAATTGCCGCCTTCCGCTTGCCAGCTTCCTGCCAACGGGCAGGAGATCACCTGAGTGCCACCAAGCTGTCCATTTCTCTCTGGGGAGGGCAACTGCTGAGGCTTGCCCCACATTTATACCTCCTCAGCAGCCAAATGTTTTTGTCACATCACAGTCAACCCACAGACAATGGCAGCAGCTGGGGAGGCATCACCATCACCCCCTCAGTGACAGGAAATGGATCTGAAAACAAAGGGCAATGGGGAGAGTATTTCTGGCAGAGCTTTTGTTGTTGTTTTTGTTTAGTCATTCAGTCGTGTCTGACTCTTTGTGACCCCATGGACCAGAGCATGCCAGGCACTCCTGTCTTCCACTGCCTCCCGCAGTTTGGTCAGACTCACGTTAGTAGCTTGAACACTGTCCACCCATCTCATCCTCTGTCGTCCCCTTCTCCTTGTGCCCTCAATCTTTCCCAACATCAGGGTCTTTTCCAGGGAGTCTTCTCTTCTCACTATCTGTCCTTCCAGTGAGCACTCAGGGCTGATTTCCTTCAGAATGGAGAGGTTTGATCTTCTTGCAATCCATGGGACTCTCAAGAATCTCCTCCAGCACCATAATTCAAAAACATCAACTCTTCGGCGATCAGCCTTCTTTACATATGGAGCTTTTCTCACAATTTGCAAGAACCCTAAGCTAAATATTTTTTGAAAGTAATACAGGGGCTGGTGTGGTAGCCTCTGGGAAGTCACATTGGTAGGGATATCCTTATATATTGTTTTATCTGTCCAAGTACCTAATAATCATGCATTGTGGAAGGATGTGCCCCTTGCTATAGCTACTATCATCCTGGACTATCAGCATCATTGCATTCCTTCCTACAGACTCTTCCTCAGTGTTGTACCTGCCTTTCAGTATTGCAAACAAAAAATCCTCTTGGGACTCGTTTGCTGTCTGCTCCACCCTGGAACTGGTTTACGCACAGCCATTTATTCACATGCCCCCTTCCCTGTCATTAAAGTTCAAAAATGGTAATATAAACTATGATAAAGTTTGATAGCCAGAGAAACAACAAATAGGTAATTAAACAACATGGTTTGTGTAAAAATGTAACTGGTCCACTAGCCTCGGAGATTCTTAAGCAAAAATGAGTAACAATTAAGTCAACACTGGTTTAGGAAGAATGGCTTGGCCTTATATTATCAAGTGTCAAACTATCTCAAAGGCCTTTTCAAAATTTTACTAGCTAGAGTTGATGCTCTGCCAAGTGATCTTGGTGAACATTTTAGCCTTATAATGAGCACTGACATTTTCTCAGCATTATTTCCCCCCAGTAACACTACACTAGGAGCAGCCCCATCTGACATTCTCCGTGAAGGCCTAATTAACTTTCATTTTGTATAAAGTGGGCATTGAGCATAGTGCTGTGGATGGGCTGAACTGCCTTTTCTTTCCAAATATGGTCACTCTGACTCTGATCCCTTCTCATTTGTCCAAAAGTGTCCTTTGCATCACTTTGAAAGGGCATTTCCCCCTTACAACAAGATAGTTGTATCTCCAGATAGTGACACTTTCTCAGGTGTTCACCTAGAAGTCCATTCCATCCCCTTCTTGTATGTCAGATTCTAATCTATGAACGTGCATGGTTTTCTGCAGAAAAATTAACTTTTAAATATGTATGTTAAAACATGTTTTCTCTCAAAAATGCATTTCTAAATACATTTTGAATCAGAAAGTGCAAAAGACAGTAGATAAATGAGCTCTAATACACCCATTAGTTGTGGACCAGGTGAGTTCATACTTGAATTCACAAATACTGAATTCTTTAAGCATCCCTCCTTATACACCACATCTGTGGGTTGGACAACAAAACATGCCATGATGTAGTTCCCTGTACTTGAACTCCATACTTGAACTTAGCAACAGACTTGAAAGCCTTTGCTGGATCAATGATATAGTTTATTGGAGCCTGTGTAATATACAGTGTTTATTACGACAAATGATCAATGAGGAGGAAGGTCCATAGCTCAATGGAAGAGGATAGCAGGAAAGGATATATTGAATAAGTATTATCCTTCCTTCACTCACACTAGCAGAGTGATGTAGCAGAGCAGATTCCCTTCAATATAGCAGGAAGCTAGTTTGCAGATTCGTTTGAATCTCTTTAGTTGAGTAATCCAATCTGACTTGCCCAGATGGATTATTCCTGGTGTTTCCTTCTATCCCTCTTAAAAGAATAAAGACACATGAGTTTACTCACATTTCAGTTCACGATTTGATCCCTGAAAGGCAGGCTTTCCTTGGAAGACACAAGATCTACCCACCTTGGAAGAATGGCAGATGAAGGTGATAGATTACATGGGACTGGCAGAAATGACTGGCAGAATCCGAGACCAGGAAAGAGAGACAGCGGAAGAAGATTGGAAGAAATTTAAGGACTATCTTAGGAAACATTGTAAAATTAATGAATGTTAGAATGACGTTGGTTTAGAAATTATGTGGTTAACAGCTGTAATGGTTAAGTAAAAAGAAAAGAAAGGCTAAAAATTAAATGAAAAATAAGGGAGAGGATTTGCTGAATTAATAATTAGAAATTGGAATACAGAAAGGGGAGGTATGAGGAAGTCGGGGAAGTAAGTTACAAGAAAATAAGGGATTGAAACTATACTTGTTTTTATTTTTGTTTGTTTGTATTGTTGTTTTGTTTTGTTTTTATATAATCTTTGAAACTTTAATAAATATCTTTTAAAAAAAGAAAGGCAGGCTTTCCTTAGTAGTTACGTACATAACAATCTGTGAGTTCATCTCACATGGAGATTGAGCTCATGTGCTGCTGGCTGAGAGCCACCAGACAGCAAAATTACATTAAAAAAACAAAATGGTTGTAGCAGAACAGCATGGCAGCAAGAAAGCAGCAGTTAACAGATCAGCAAGAGAGAGAGACAAGAGAGAGAAAATGGCTGCATGACTTGGCTCTTTTATGGAGTCACCCATCTCTCAGATCACATGCAGGGGAGGGACGCTCCAGACCAGCGGAACAGGAAGTTACACTGACTGGAGTAACATCCCCCTGCCTGTGCCCACTCTAGGGAAATAAGGAATATTGCATTTGACTGTTCCAATGGATTACATTCCACAGGTAGTATCATCACAGGTTTCATTTTCCTGGAGATTTCATTGTACAGTGGCACCTCGGGTTATAGACGCTTCAGGTTACATATGCTTCAGATTACAGACTCTGCTAACCCAGAAATTGTACCTCGGGTTAAGAACTTTGCTTCAGGATGAGAACAGAAATCATGCTCCTGCAGCGCGGCAGCAGCAGGAGGCCCCATTAGCTAAAGTGGTGCTTCAGGTTAAGAACAGTTTCAGGTTAAGAACGTACCTCTGGAATGAATTAAGTACTTAACCCGAGGTACCACTGTATTCGGGACACGGGTGGCACTGTGGGTTACAGAGCCTAGGACTTGCTGATCAGAAGGTCGGTTGTTCGAATCCCCGCGACGGGGTTAGCTCCGATTGCTCAGTCCCTGCTCCTGCCAACCTAGCAGTTCGAAAGCACGTCAAAGTGCAAGTAGATAAATAGGTACCGCTCTGGCGGGAAGGTAAACAGTGTTTTCGTGCGCTGCTCTGGTTCGCCAGAAGCGGCTTAGTCATGCTGGCCACATGACCCAGAAGCTGTATGCCGGATCCCTCAGCCAATAAAGCAAGATGAGCGCCGCAACCCCATAATCAGCCACGACTGGACCTAATGGTCAGGGGTCCCTTTACCTTTACCACTGTATTCAGTGTATGTGTAAGCATGTGTTGACCATTTTTTTGGAAAGCCTCCAAATGTGGATTGAACCAGAACATGGTGAGCTGAATCTTGAGAAGTGTTGTAATATGCATAAGATGTGTTGACCAAACCCAAATTCCCTGGGGGGAGAAAATAATGTCTTCTCCGTATTGAAAAAAATTCTTGTGTGATGGGCATTGAGGCAAATTTGTAGGAGCTTAATCATATTAAGTAGAAGCAGCCACACCACACTTCTGTAAAATAAAGTGAGTAAGATGAAAAAGACTGCGGTGAAAAAGTCATTGTTCAGCTATGTCTTCTCAGAGCATTCACCAAAGTCAGCTGATCTAATGCAACTTTAATCAATAATCTCTATTCATGAGAGGTTTATACTAGTTCTTGTCATCATTGCAAAGCATCCAACAGAATGCCCATGATTCAAAATACGTCTTGACAAATGTTAATTTCAGAAAAGAGCAATTCTAAAATTGATCTGAATTGCATCTCATTGTAACTTTGGAAATCGCTGGAGATGACGATTTTTTCCTTTATGCCCCACAGCCGCAAATATTTTAATGTGAACAAAATGCAGTACCTGGATAACAACTTTGCAGCTTGTCCTACTTTTACATTATAGTCATGGTTCAACAGGATATTAAAGGCAATATGCAATTATAACGCAATTGCCCTTGTGTTTAAAATTAGCTGCGCATTTAAGGGACTCATTTATGATTAATAATCAGTTATATTTCATTTGTAATATGCAAAGTGTGCTGCTATTGTTACCCAGTTCATTCGCACAACAATCCTTAGAGATAGTTTACTGTAATTGCCAAAATGACCTATTCCCCAGATGAAGAGCTAAGGAATAATTAAAGCCCAGGCTACAAGTCACTCTGGCACTGCCACAAAATACAGATGTACAAGCTTCATTGTCCATTAGACATATTGCAAAATGGATATAGTATGGTGGCTGCCACACTGCATTGATGTATTAGAGAAGTAGTGGGGAACCTTAGGCCCAGGGTTCAAATGCAGCCCTGCGGGCACCGGTCTCTCCCACCCCATACTATTCATAAAAAATATGAATGGTTTGCAACAACCAAACATACAGTAAAACCATACCATAAAATTTACATTTTTACTGGCCACCCAAATCTCTGCCAAGTGGTGTGAGATTCCAGGGGTCTTGACACTTAACCAGGGTACATGATTGATTTGGGGAAAATGAGGCACAGCAGAGTCTGCAGTGTCCTTATGAAATAAAGTTTATTTACACATATTTACACCTGAGTTTAGATGGAGAGAGATTTAACAGCATTCACATCTCAAGAGGGAGTTGTCCTTCTCAGCAGCTGTCAGGAGCAGGAGTCAGGCATAGGTCAGCAATAAAGAACACGGTGTCCACAAAGTTAGCTCTTTATTCAAAGAAACCAAAACAGTATAGGCCTAGAGATCCCAGCAACTTTTCCCAGAAGGTCTTGCTCCATTGAGGCAGTTGCCAGGACTGCAGGTCCCCACTTTCCCACCACCCTCTAAGGCTCCTCATCTCCAGGGTCTTTCCCAATAAGTTGTTTGCACACAACCAATCTCTGCTCTGCTCCTTTCATTTATCTGCATGTTCTAGGAGACCAGATCGGACGAAAGTTCACTGCAGGAGGAGGAGAGTCTCTGGATTCTTAAGCAACTCTGTCTCAACACTGCTTCTTAGCCAACCTCCTCTCCAGCCTCTGATTCTGGACTGCTCTTTGCCACAGACTCTCGCTGCTCAGTAAACCCTGTTGCCTCTTCAGTTGCCAATACCTCCTCCTCTCAGTCTGTTCCCTCTTCTCCCTTCTCATCCTCGTTCTTTCCCTGGGGGTTCCCTTGTGGCTTCCCCAGCTGGTGCCTCACAGCAAACCTCTGCATCCAGACAGTCCATGAAAGCAGCAGAGCATTGGATTCACATGCATCCTAAGCACCATCCTAGTGTCTCTCTGTAACAGTTTGCTCTAGCCAGGTGGCATGGTTGCTGGTCTTTAGTCCCTGCATGGAGTTCTGCTCTACTCCTGCACCTCCTTCCCAGAACCCCTTGCCAGTGGTGGAGGAAGGGGGCAGTGCATCCCGGGTGCCATCTCTATGGGGGTGACAAGGCATCCCGCGGGGGGCTCGCCTCATGCTGCCCCCAGGTTTGGCAGCATATTACGCCGCCACTACCATACAGCTGCAGCCGCATACAGAGGATCCTCCATTCGCAGCTGCAGTGTGGCGGCAGAGGGATCCTGCCACCGTCCATAAGGTGCTCGAGTGGCACCGTCAGCAAGCTGTCCGGCAGCACATGCATGGCACCGCTACATACACGTTTGGCGTGCACGTATGCATTGTACATACATCACCGTGCATGCATTGTACATACGGTGCATGTGCATGCAACATACATAGCAGTTTGCGCACGTGCTGTACGTAGTGATGCCACACATGCGCCATACGTACGGCATACATAAATGCACCTCCAGGTGGTTTGCCCTGCCCCCAACACCCCCACAGTGGGGGTGTTCTCCTTCCTTTGCCCCTGCCCCTTGCCTAAGGCAACTCCCTCCTTACATAATCCCCCCCCTCGCCTTGGCAATCTACATTTCAAAAGCCTCCTGCAAAAGCACTTTCCCCCCTGTGATGACATCACCTCCCCATAACCCTGACAACCTCCATTCCCAGCTCTCCTGTTGTCTTTGCTAACTAATGCGCTGCTGAGGGAGGGACTCCACTTCCCTTCTTACCTTTTGCCAGGGTAATGACTCTGCTCTCTTCTGCTTTGTTATTCGATGGCACCTCTGTCAGCTTATCTCTTGAACAGGAGAACTGGCCCAGACTATATGTTTATGCTGTATCTGGCATCTTCCCTTAATTTTCCAAATACAGTGGTACCTCTGGTTAAGAAGTTAATTTGTTCTGGAGATCCGTTCTTAACCTGAAACTGTTCTTAACCTGAGGTACTACTTTAGCTAATGGGGCCTCCCGCTGCCAGAGCGCGATTTCTGTTCTCTTCCTGAAGCAAAGTTCTTAACCTGAGGTACTATTTCTGGATTAGCGGAGTTTGTAACGTGAAGCACCTCTAACCTGAAGCACCTGTAACCCGAGGTACCACTATTAGCTAAATGCTACCATTTACTAAATGGTATTTAGAGGGATCTACTCCCCCTATTCATAACAATATCTGTCTGTCTGTCTGTCTGTCTGTCTGTCTATCTTTGGGAATAATCCACTGTAGAGTGGTGGAAGTACATACCAAAGCTGCATTCAAAGAGCACTTTATTCCATTTTCCTGACCTTTTTTACCTAATAATTTCAAGGCTTTATATGATAATTCACATGATGTAAAAACCCTTCTAGAAATCTGGTGGAATCTAGTCAAAGTTTGGAGCTAATTTATGTGTTAATCGTTTCCAGAAGATGATTTGTTTGCAACCCCGTTAACTTAGAATATTGTAGGAGATTTGCTTTGTAATTTCATGTAGTGAAATTTGAAATGGTATCCTAGCATGCAGTTCTTTCTTGCCAACATGGTAGCATTTTGATCAAAGAGCTGTAGTTCCATAACACAACAGGTACTACAGTGTGAAAGTAATATTAGGAACCGGGACAGAAGAGTAAGCATTATAACCACTAAGAATAATGCAACAAAGCCCAAATCTGAATGTAGCCTAAGGGCCTCTTCAGAATCAGAGTCCTTGACTCTAGAGACAGTGTACATTGTCTCTGAACAGACCAGGTCCTGCCCAACATTTAATGAGAACAAAAATGGTAATAATAAGAACTTAAGAAGAGCCTGCTGTATCATGCCAATGGCCAGTCTAATCCTGCATCCTGTACTCCAAGTGGCCAACCAGATGTCTGTAGGAAACCTGCAAGCAGGTCTTGAGCATAAGAGCACTCTTCCCTCCTCTGGTTTCCAGCTACTGGTATTTATAAATGTTGTTGCCTTCCACTGTGGAGGTTGATCAGAGCCAACATGGCTAGTAGCTTAGTAGACAAGTCCTTAAGGCTTAGGTCTTTAATAGTAAAGGGGGAAAGGGCCCTCTTGGCTCACACCAATGCCCGTCTAGTCCAGAATCGTATAATATGAGGCATATACAGTGGTATCTCAGGTTACATACACTTCAGGTTACAGACTCCGATAACCCAGAAATAGTGCTTCAGGTTAAGAACTTTGCTTCAGGATGAGAACAGAAATCGTGCTCCGGTGGCGCGGCGGCAGCGGGAGGCCCCATTAGCTAAAGTGGTGCTTTAGGTTAAGAACAGTTTCAGGTTAAGTATGGACCTCCGGAACGAATTAAGTACTTAACCTGAGGTACCACTGTACGGAGTTTTCAGTGTGTCTTCTCACTCCTGGACAACACACTGCAGTTGCAAAAATATAATTTTCTACACCCTTTTTAGAAGTATAGCCTTCCTGTCCGATCATGCCAGTAACCGCTGACTAGCTTAGCAGAAGTTTCTTCATGCTTTCTCAACAGTATTAAAAACAGAAGAGTTTTAAAAAGTTATAGTGCAGCAGAGTAGTCTAGGCTTTAGGGTCACCAAAAAGAGAGAAATGGATCATCAACGAAAAAGGACAAAAAGCTTGATGATTTGCACAAAATGTACATTACATTCAGCTGGTCACTTTATACAAAAGAAATAACCATAAAGTGACTTGACAAGATAAAATACACCAAATTTAAGAAAGTTAAATCCAGAAAAATTAAAACAACAAACACTGCAACACTACGTTACTCATCCAGTAAAATATTAATACCCATCCCACTAAGAAATGTTCTCCACTTTAGGAGGCAACTTAGGAGGCAATTACCAAAGGTCTGACGAGACAAAAAGATCCTACCCTAAAGACTGACAAGGATGGAGCCAGGCATTTCCCCTCGAAGACAGCGTTCCACAGAAAGGGAGCCACCATTGAAAAGGCTCAGCCTCATGTGGATACCCTCCACCCCTCCCTTGAGTGGGGAACAAGGAAAATGGCCTCTGATGAAGACCTCAGAGCCAGGGCTGGTTCATGTGTTAATTTGTATGTATAGATATACATTTAGAAACAATTACTATAATTTAAACAGAAATACTATACATCTCACAGTTATGGGAAAGATTGGTTTAGTGATCTGTGAGCCTGAGCGGTTTGCTATCTAGGTGGTAATTATTAATGGGCAATTTTGATGCTTTTGCTCACCCTTCTCATGGCCTTCTCTCTTTAAGACAAGTCCCTGGACACCTTAAGATAGAGGACCGTTATCTGTAATGTAGGACTCATGACCACCCTACTAAAGTTGTTCTAGTCATGGTAGTGCCTTTGCAATTCCATTAAACCATTTTGATCTGTGGGTCTTGCCATAGGCCCCGAGCTTGATATTTCTAGTTCAGAAAATATTATCCACTGCCGACTTCTAGTAAGACTTCAAGTTCATTTTGCATTGATTTTCGCGGGTGTCCCTCCCGCTCCACCTCCAGAAATCAAAGTTAAAAATATTGATGAATTCATTTGGATTTGTGCTGATAGATACATTTTGAATATGAACCAAAAAAAGAAAGAAGTACTTTGTTTCATTTCTTTCATAAATCAAAGTTTCACTTCTTTCATAAACGAGAAATGTTTTCTAAGCTAAAACTAAACTTCTGACAGAGTTGAAGTTGTACATTTGCATAAAGAAAATGTTGAAATAACACATTCAGAATCAATACTTTGCTCCTTGACACAAAGGCACGGGAGGAGAAAAAAAGCTCTAATATGTCAAGCTCAAATATATCTGTCTTAAGCAACTTGTGAAAAAAGACCAATAGGTCTCATCCGGATAGACGAGCTGAGGGAATATCTGTCAAGGCATATTGATCTGTTGCTGTACAATGTAGTTTTAACGGATTTCTACTTCACAAAATTCACTGTAAGTGTTCTTCAAATTTGGGGGATTAAAATTACAAGTGTAAATCTACGTAGTCAATTCTTTAAATGACTTAGGGAAGAAGATAAAGAAAACAATGGTTGCTAACTCCTGATTAGGGAAAGAGCTTTTGGCAACCACCCTCCCCCCACCCCACCCCCCCATAAAAATGAAAAAATATTACCAAGCAAAAAAGTCATCTCACACTATTTGTTTATTTTGGGGTGGGAAGATTATCGCCCTCTTCAAACCTTATGATCCCCCCCACTTCTACTACTACAATACTTCTACTACCAATCTATGACTTATACCCCACCCATCTGACTGGGTTGTTCCAGTCACTCTGGGCAGCTTCCAACAAAATAGAAAAAACATAACGAAAGATCAAACATAATAATAATAATAATAATAATAATAATAATAATAATAATAATTTATTTTTTGTACCCTGCCCATCTGGCTGGGCTTCCCCAGCCACTCTGGGCGGCTTCCCAAAATATATTAAAATACTCTAATACATCAAACATTAAAAGCTTCCCTGAACAGGGCTGCCTTCAGATGTCTTCTAAAAGTCTGGTAGTTGTTGTTCTCTTTGACATCTGGTGGGAGGACGTTCCAAAGGGAGGGTGCCACTACCGAGAAGGGCCTCTGCCTGGTTCCCTGTAACTTGGCTTCTCGCAGTGAGGGAACTGCCAGAAGGCCCTCGGTGGACCTCAGTGTCTGAGTAGAACGATGGGGGTGGAGACGCTCCTTCAGGTTTACAAGACTGAGGCCGTTTAGGGCTTTAAAGGTCAGCACCAATACTTTGAATTGTGCTCGGAAACGTACTGGGAGCCAATGGGTCTTTTAAGACCTGTGTTAAGTGGTCTCGGCGGCCGCTCCCAGTCACCAGTCTAGCTGCCGCATTCTGGATTAGTTGTAGTTTCCGGGTCACCTTCAAAGGTAGCCCCACGTAGAGCGCATTGCAGTAGTCCAAGCGGGAGATAACCAGAGCATGCACCACTCTGGTGAGGCAGTCCGCAGGCAGATAGGGTCTCAGCCTGCGTACCAGATGGAGCTGGTAAACAGCTGCCCTGGACACAGATTTGACCTGTGCCTCCATGGACAGCTGCGAGTCCAAAATGATTCCCAGGCTGCGCACCTGGTCCTTCAGGACCAGGGAATCCTCCACACCTGCCCGCCTCCTGTCCCCCAAGAACAGTACTGTCTTGTCAGAATTCAACCTCAATCTGTTAGCTGCCATCCAACCTCCAACATTAAAAACTTCCCGATACAGGGCTGCCTTCAAATGTCTTCGGAAAGTTGTATTATTGTTTATCTCGTTGAAATGGGGGAGTACGGGGATTAATGGGCTAGCTTCCACCTCTTCCATCACCATCACTCTCCATAAGTTGGACGGTGACTTTCTAAAGTGTGGAGCCTGATCTTCCATTTAGAAAGCTGACCTTTCAGGGTTCAAAATCATGGGAGGGAGTCTCCAGCATCATGAAATATACCATCATGAAATCATGCTTGCTACTTGATCATTGATTGGCAAGGACACAGTTAAGGAAAGAGAAAGCCAAGGGCAAATGGCTCTCAGGTGATACAGAACAAGGGAAATAGTGGCAGGTTTCAGTCACAAAGAAGGTAGACTAACAGCAGTGAAACCCTATGCATGTCTATTCTGAAGTCACCTCAATTCAGTTCAGTTGAGCTTATTCCAAGAAAAGTGTGTATGAGAATTTAAAGGTGATTTCAGTAAAAGGTTTTGTTTTGGTTTTTTTTACTGTGGAGGAATTTAATAGGTGTCCGTTCAGCACAGTTTGAAGAGTGTGTGTTTTCCTGAGTTGCAAGAACTTTTAAAAATTCAATGATGGTTTGATTTAGCAAGCAATCAGGTGAGATGAGATAAATAAAAAGTGTTTGTGTATAGTAGCCTCATACCCAGCTTCACTCAGGAATGACCGCTCCCCGCTTAAAACGGGGGGCGCCCTTTGCGTGGACGCGTGCAGCCCCTAGATCTGGAGCGGCTCCAACAGGTGGGATACCTGGAGGTCTCCGCCTACCTCAGTCAGTTGTCCAATCCCATCTGGGGGAAGCGTTGCCAAGGAGACCAGGCCATGTAGGGGAGGGATTACCTGTCCACACAATAGAGGGAGGATCTTACCTGGGAATCCTCACTTGGCTCCAGAGCTTCTCCCACCCTACCCACCCTCAGTTAATGTCTTATTTTGCAGGTTAACTTTTCCTCACAGGTTTTGCAGGTTAACTTTTCTTCACAGGTATGCGGGCGCTGCTACGTTAAGGTCGCTGTTAAAGGGCCAGAAAGGAATTTCCCTGCATTGGCAGGTTTCGCCTTTCCCGTAGCAAAACGTCACAACTTTGGCGGTATCAGGCCTTGGGCGGAATCCTTTTGTCCATCTTCCTCTTTGCGGTGGCGATACCAGGGTTCCCTGTTAAAGGGGTTTTCTGAAGGGAGGCTTTGACCGAACGCCAAAAGGTCGTCATTGCTCTCCCCTGAGGCGTCGTCATTACGGGGGCGGCTATCTCTGCTTGAACATATGTTCTCCAGAGCCGGCCCATCCCCCCTCCCCACACACTGGATAACCCTGATGCTCCCTAGGTCCCCGGCTGGGGACTGGGGAGGGAGAACGCCCAATGCCTGAGCCAAGGTCTACCCACATTTGAAATTTAATAAAGTTGTGGCCAAATTAATCCCATAGCACGTTGTCTTGAGTCGTTATTCCACATGACGGGGGGACCGCGTGGGATCTGGGGACTCCGCCTGTCCACGCAATTCGAGGAAACGAAACAAAGAATCAGTGAAATTTTGAAATCACTGGTTAAAATCAGTGCAGTTTTGAAAGACTCTGTCTGCCATCTTAATTCAAAATGGTGTCCAGTTGTATCTAAACATAGATAAAACCTGCTCCCTGATCTCAGGAAAAATGATTACAATATCTTAAGAGGAGTCCAAATGCATAATGAGCAGATAAACATCAGATAGATAGATGATAGATAGATAGATAGATAGATAGATAGATAGATAGATAGATAGATACAGATGATAGATGGACAAGTAGTTGATTAGACTTCACATTCCATATAACAAATAATTACAAGTTGTTATACCACATTTTATGTTTATGTAATATCTTCCAAAATATTTTGTGAAGAAACTATATTTTATATTTTTTGTCAATATGAAGTTATATTCCAACTTTAAGTTTCCCCTTCCTCACACTGATCTCCTTCTCAAAGTCTCACCAGCATGTGACTTGGAATTTTGTGATTAACATATTCTTACTTGTCATGAGACTTTTGGGAAGGGAAGGCTAAGTATTGCATCCAATGACAAGCAGACTTACAAACACCACTCAGTTTGACTGAAGCTAGTTAGCAATGTTCCCAGTTTTATTTGTTCTTAGGTTCAGCCTTGTGTCATCCCAAGATAATACTGTAGTTTAGTTCCGATGATGGATATCTACATGTTTGCCCATTTGCTAAGTAGAGCTTGTTTAACTAGCTGTTTTATGGCTTGTTTATCTATATTGTAGTTTTCTTTCATTAATGTTTAGTTATGTCTGAAGCTATTGAGTTTATATATGGCTAATTGGTACTTTCTGTACTGGTCTGCAGTAATTAAAACGTACTCTAATTGAGCTGTTTTTAGTCAGAGCTAACCAGGATGGCATTTAAGTGTTTAATAACACTGCTGCTTGGTTCTTCTGTGATTCCTCTAGCTTTAATTGGACTCTTACTTGCAACAAAATTAAGTGATTTTCTTAATCTCTGCCAGATTTGTGTCATTTTGTAATTGCTTAAACTGCTGACAACTTCTATTTGATGCAACCTTACAATGCAATGAAAATCTTTAATTGTTGCCCCCCCCTTTTGGCTCTTTCCCAATACTCAGTCGGTATGAAGAGGACTAAAACAGGACTAAAAGCTAACAATAACTATGTAATAACTTACGTATAAGACTGAAGTAGGGACAAAAGTTTTTTTAATGCCCTTCTGCATTCCTGCATTGTGGGGGTTGGACTAGATTACCCATGGTATCCCTCCCAACTCTACAATTCTATGGTTCTATCCTAGCAAAGGACAAATAGGCCAGTTTCCACACAAAGGGATAAATTGGCATAACTATGTCACCAAACTTGATAATAGTGAAAAACCAGTGGGAAGGTATTTAACATGCACAGAAATTCCCCCCCCCCACACACACACAGAGAGCACTTATGACCTTAAGGTGGACATACTGTAACAAAAGAACCTCAAAGGGAAATAGCAACACAAGAAAATGTGATTATATTTCATCAAGAAGTTCAGTGTTATCACTTGTAGATTTAATTAGCACCATGGATTTTGGTCACACTTCTTATGTTAACTGGACTATTAATACCAATACAGTCGTACCTTGGTTGTCGAACAGAATCCATTCTGGAAGTCTGTTTGACTTCCAAAAATGTTTGACAACCAAGGTGCGGCTTCCAAGTGGCTGCAGGAGCTTCCTGCACTCATTAAGCTGTGTTGGCTTTCAAAGAATGTTCACAAACCGGAACACTCACTTCTGAGTTTGCGGCGTTCCGGAGCCAAAACATTTGAATCACAAGGCATTCGAGATCCAAGGCATGACAGTACAGTGGTACCTCGGGTTAAGTACTTAATTCGTTCCGGAGGTCCACACTTAACCTGAAACTGTTCTTAACCTGAAGCACCACTTTAGCTAATGGGGCCTCCTCCTCCTGCTGCTGCTGTGCTGCTGGAGCACGATTTCTGTTCTCATCCTGAAGCAAAGTTCTTACAGACTCTGGCTTAGCGGAGTCTGTAACCTGAAGCGTATGTAACCTGAAGCGTATGTAACCCAAGGTAACTGTATGTCTGTTATCAACAACCATGCTTTCTTGTAGACAGACAGTATTTAATAGCATACTTTTCTGCATTTAATATCCTCTCCCCACCAAGTCAAAGCCGGATGTTTATAAACACTCCGGAGCAGGATGCCACAAAGAGAGCCTTGTGTCACTGTTGCTTTGCTTCTTTGATTTCTGTTTCTCTTGGTCTGTGAGTTTTGAAAGAAGTGAAGCTGGCTAAAATGCTGCCTGTGGAACACTGCAGAGTTCTGATTTTTTGTTGTTCTTCTACCATAGCAGTGAATTATTATTATTATTATTATTATTATTATTATTATTATTATAAAAAGAAAAGGTAAAAGCTTCATTTTATAAAATCCTATGTTTCCCTGCTTTAATAACAAACAGACCCCGAGCTTCAGAATTCATAGGCAGCCTTCTAGACAGCCTCACATTGATGTTAATACAATACATAATAAAAAGCTGCCCATTTTTTGTTTGAAAGTCTGAATTATTTGTATTCTTCATTTACAAATGCCCTTATAGCATGACATTTTGTTCATAACCATGATGCCCCACAATTTTTGTAGCCGATTTTCGGCAGATTACTGCTTCTCCATGATTTTGCTATCATCATCATAGCTATTATCAGTCAACAGATGTTGATCTTTCTTTACCTGATAATTAATATGATCTTACAACATTGTGGTTCGAATCAGTTGCAAACAACATCCCATTATTTCCCTTATGGCTTCATATATACATATTACAGTGTTATTTTTCTAGAAAAAGAGGTGCCAGAACTCACCACACATGCCTTCCTCTTTCTTGTAGAATAGTAATGGTGCTCACCTAAGAGGTGCCAAAACTAAGCTCCAGTGAGTTCCATCTGAGAAAAAGCCATATATAAAAACAAAATTCCCATCACGTGGGCAGAAGTTTCCTTTTTCTATAGCACCAACAACAAACAACACTGATAATATATCTGTTATATAAGTACTATAGTGCATTTTTTATGTCATTTTTTGGTTGAAAGGTCCAGAAAGCACTGAAAAGCATATTCAAAAACAAATGTTTGTTCATCCTGCATCCAGGCAACCAAAAAGCCATTACAACTGTCACGGACACATTCTACTTAGGCCCCTGGTAAGGACGCTGTGGCTCTCCAAATGTTTCTTGTGTGTCATAACCAGGGGTAGGCAACCTAAAGCCTGTGGGCCGGATGTGGCCCAATCACCTTCTCAATCTGGCCCACAGACGGTCTGGGTGGGAATCAGCGTGTTTTTACATGAGTAGAATGTGTCCTTTTATTTAAAATGCATCTCTGGATTATTTGTGGGGCATAGGAATTCATTCTCTCCCCCCCCCAATAAAGTCCAGCCCCCCACAAGGTATGAGGGATTGCTGACCCCTGGTCATAACTCACCATTAGTTATGTGGGCCTGGGCTGGTGGGAGTTGGAGTCCAATGAAATCTGGAAGGCCACAAGTTCCCCATCACTGAACAAGGCAAAAGTACTCAAGGAGGGTATGAAGCATGGCCAGTGAGGTGGGAGGAGGTATGGAGAAAGAGATTAGGTCCATGGAGTGGGGCATGGCAGTGGAAGCAGCACCAACAATCTCAGTCAAGCCTTAACCAACTATCACTTGCAGATTTCTCTGCTCTTCAAGTTGTAGATGGGTACAACACTTGAGTAGGTTGGCTCTGCCTTTCATTGGGTCTCACTGTAAGAACTGCTTTATGCCCTACCAATCTCAATGGGCACCAACAACTGCTGGGGCCTGGCCTGGCTTGGGTAGAATCCCGGGAGCTGAATAGGTCATAATCCTCACTCCCCCCACCAGCCTGAGATTCTTCATCCCTGTCCTAATGGGCAGGAAATGACCACAATGTGTGGCAAAAGAAAGATCTCCCTCCTTTAAAAAAGAGATTTGCTCTAGTTAAGAAGCTAAGCAGTTTTTTTCCTTCAATGCATTTTACGTATGAGTGCATCTATGTGTGCAATGGCATTGTACTTAAAGCGCTCCAGCTTTTAAGGGAAACAATATTATTTCCTCCACCATCCAGCTAACCTCTTCTATTTCCAAGAATTGTGTAAGTCACTTATTACCCAGAGTGAAAGCAAGGTTTCTGCATTGTAGGGCTGTTTTCCTCTGCAAAGAGGATCTTGGTTTTTCATGTTCTGATACCTGTAAAGAAAAAGGCTGCCTTTGAAGGCTCTGCAGGAATCGATCACTATTAAAATTTCATAAATATCTCACATAGCTATTTTCATTGTCTGGGATCAAATAGAGGGGGAAATGCAGAAAGGAAGGAAAAACTTGTTAGCACATCATGCCTTAATGCTGCCTTGGTAACTGATTATTCATGAAAGAATTGGCAAAAGCTGTGAGGAAAGAGAAAGTCAAAACTAAATACAAAACTATTTCCCCTTCTCCCTTGGGCAGCCAACTAAGGTTTCTGAGCTTGTATCTTAATTTTCAGTACTTCTTTATTTAATATGTCAACTTAAGAAGGAAATGGAGAGAGAAAGGCAGCCAGCAGAAATTCCTAATAAAGAGAGAAGATGCTATCTTACTGCCAAAACAACAATAAGAATTAAGAATATAGGACAGTGTGGTTTTAGAGAATGCATCCAATTTGCATGACTTGGAATGTAATCCTATACACACCTATCTGGAAATTGGCCCCACTCAATGTAGCTTATTTCTGAATAACCATGCATAAGATTATTCTGTTATACTGTACTGTATATATTTTCCTTGGCAAAACAGAGAAGCTGAAATTGGGAGAACAAAAACTCTCCTCCTTTCTGACACACACACACACACACACACACACACTCTTTCATGTGCAAACAATTTAAATGAGTTTAAATATTAAACATATTCTCAAGAGATGGGACAACAGATCAAACAAATGTTTCAGATATGTTATTTTAATGAGAATCTCAGTTACATAAAAGACATTAAGGACGCCACAATGGAAATCATGGTAAATGTTTTCACCATGCAGAATAGATTGTGCAAAATGAAGACTGGGATTTAGCAGGAATGAAGAGAAATACTGGCGGTTTGGTATTTTAATCACAGATTCAGGTGAGTCTTGCCAGAGATGTGGCACAGTAATTTATTTCCATTTGATGTAATTTTTTTTTATGGTCTCAGTTTAAAAGACAGCAGAACATCCAATTTCTCCATCTGCATCACTGGTATTCTTATTAGGAATGTATGCAGGATGTTCCAAATAAAAGAAAAGAAGGTAAGCTAAATATTGAGAAAGAAAGAGATGGGTATATAAAATTTCATTTATTTTGTAGACTGTGTGTCTTTTCTGGAATCAAAGGTGTGTGTGTGTTCCTAAGGTAGTAGGATGTACATCAACAGGGTACATCAATAGTGTATACACACACCCCTTTCAAAATAATAGCACCAAGAAATCTCCAGATGAGAAGGGATGTTGTCATTAAGCCTGCTGACAAAGACAGTGCTGTGGCACTTAACACTGCAGACTACTTAGCAGAACAGTGAAGACAACTGAGGGAAAAACATGCAACCCCCTTGACAAAGACATCACCATGGATCTCAATAACCACATCATTAAAACTATGCAAAACTGTACAGGCAGGGAACTTCTTAAGAGCAGACATCTGATCTCATTGTTAATTCAATTCCCACACCTGGAAGGTTTTACATGCTACCAAAAATCCACAAAGCCAGCAACCCTGGATGCCCCATTGACTCAGTTAACAACACAACTACTAGAAGGATTTCTCTGTCTATTGACTTTAACTTACTAAACATGGTATATCAATGACACTAATGACTTCTTTCTTCAAATCGAGTCTCTAAACAAGCAGTATCAATTCAATGCCAATACTACACGTGCTACTTGGGATGTTACATCTCTTTATACCAATATGCCACATAAGGATGGGATTCAAGCTTTAAATGAGTTCCTTACAACAGAAATTCTAGAAATTGCCCAGCAGAAGTTATCACTACTTTAACTATGCTACTGCCTACTTGTAATAACTTTACATTCAGCGGAGAACACTACCTGCAACTACAGGATTGCAATGTTGCAACTGCTGGTGGCAGAAGGTAAAATATTTTGCTACAAGAATTTAAAACTTCTGGTTTGTTAGCCATTTGGAACAAAAAATGGGGCAACCAGTTGCTAAACATTTCAGTATGGAAGCCACTGTCTGTCAGACTTAGTATCAGAATTATTTCATTTATAGCAGCTGATGAAGGTGGAAGCTAAAGCATTTTGCCACATCCCCCCGCCCCCGTTTTGTTCATCATAGTAACATATATATTATTCTAGTGATTAGCCAAATCCTAAAAGGGATCTAGACCAATCTTGCATAATCTTTTTTGATGTCCATCTTTCTGTTAAAAACACACATAAAAAATAAAATCACAGTTCACTGGCGCTAAAAGAATATCCGCTCTCCCTTCCCCACAGGTGGGCAGGGTTTGTGGCACCGAGCAACGCTCACCTGGGCGGGTGCCACCCACCTGCTTGAGCTGGCCTTTGAACCGCCCTCGGCCAGGGAGGACAATGGACCGACAGATGGGGCTGGGCCTAAGCCTAAGGCCAAAAGAAAAGAGGCTGACTCCTGGCCTCAAGCCCCTTTTGCCGTTCTTCCTTCCAGGATCACCCATCAATTAATATTTCTAGCCTTTTAATTTCAGCTTAGGTCAGCGATCTTCAATTTAATGATTTCTTCTTTACAGGCTAATATTTTGCGTTCCAGGTCAGCGGGCGCTGCTGCGGTTGTAAGCTGGTTGCTGTATTCAGAACCGGGAAGGAATTTTCCCTGCATTGGCAGGTTTCGCCTTCCCCGTAGCAATTTCATCACAACTTTGGCGGTTTTAGGCCTTGGCAAGGTAGCCTTTAGTCTAACATCAAGTTGGGGGGGGGATGCATTCATGCTCCCTCCACATGCGGCAGCACGTGCAGGGCCCGTTAAAGGGCAAAACTGGGAGTCCCTGGCCCTAGAGCGGCGGCATGTAGGTCAAACTCCCCGGATGAGGTCAGTGGAAGGGCATGCTGTGTACGTTTGCGCTTTGCAGTTCCCTCTCACTGGACCTCATCTGCCTGCATATCCTCAGCCAGGCGGGCTGAGAGGGTTACCTGCCAAGGCCTGTGCCAAGTTTCCCACTTCTGAAGTTCAATAAAGTTGTGGCCAATTTGAGCCCATACTCTGGTCTCTTGTGTTATCATTTGGGGAAAGGGGTAGGCACCACAGACAGGGTTTAGCGTGTGTGCCCGCAATATTTTCTTTCTTTAATTTCAAAACAGTTGAAAATTGAAATTAATAGCCTCCAAAGTTTCATTTGTTCCAAAACAAACTCTCCCTTCTCCTGTGTCACTTTTGCCTCTGGAGTTCCACTTCTGGGCTGTTGTCACTTGCAGAGCATTCCAACATTTGCTCTTTCAGTTTCTTCAAGGGTGCACTTCAGGCGTTGTAATGTTTGTAAGAAATTTGAGCGGTCCCTGCAGGAAATCAGTTAGTGACCCTATCTAGGTATATTACTTGAGTTGGGCCCACAACTCTGAAGGCATGACTTCTCATTGACATGAGTCATTCTTCTGATCCATGATCAGCAAAGAAGGCAGCCTGTACATGGTTGCCTTCTTAAAAATGGCAGGAATGGGCAGCTCCCAGCCCCCATTGCCCCAGTCCCAATGGGCCTTGTGGGCAAACCCCCTCCCCCAGTTGGTGCGTGTGGCATGGCCAGAGGAGGGTGGTGGCAAGTGTCCAGCCCTTCCCCCATCCATGCAAGAAGATGGTGGCTCCCTGGAACCAGTCATGTCTGCATTGTGCGGCAAATGCCACTTCTACAGAGCCCCAGGTGAGCAGATATTCTTTCTGAAAAGGAAACTGTCAACTTGAAACACAATGCCCCCCCCCTCCGCCTCCTAGTATCCTCTTTGTAGAAGAAGGGATTTGCGCAGATGACTCAGGAGGTAATTTTCAGCTCAGAAACTATTAAATTGTATTTACTGCATTTCAGAAATATTTAAGTTGTTGAAAGGTAGTGGGGTGGAAGTGTTTCTATCGACACATCATTCTCTGACTTTGAGGAGAGCAAAACACTACCTTTGTTATAATCTCTGTTGTATAAACCTCTCTTTTGGAAAGGTATTAGCTTAAAGTATTGTTATAAATATTTCCTTCTTGACAGTGAGTAGCAGCATCCAGTCACTCTAAATGCTCAGATATATTGGTAACCATTATAGGCGCCTGATATGCTTTATGATACTCCTCCTTCCATCACACTGTATTTTGGAAGGCTACAAATACATCCAAGATAGCATGAAACATGTTTAATGTGGAGCCATGCCAGGTATCTTGCATTTAATTAGATAGTAACCAAACAATTTCTCCCTTCCCATAAACTACATCAAATCCTGCTAAAACTTTTTTGTTGCTGTTGAACATAACTTTTAAGTGTCAGATGAGCTTGTCAGAAATATATATCTGAAGTTAAATGCTGCTTCTAACTGAATATCTTTTGAAACGGTAGGATTTGTGCTGTTATGTTTACTGTTTTTATAAAAGCAAGCCAACCCAAAAACCTTCAAAAAAAGTTTTGAACTACAAAATCAAACCATCCATTCTTGGTTAGGGGGAATCAAGAAGCCTATTATTTTATCTGCTGTATATTTTGGAAATTTGTTAATTTGTTTTTTATGCATTTGGAACCCTTTTTAAAATATCAGGTTGTATCCACTGTTGGCCTTACTCAGAGTAGGTCCACTGAAAAGTAATGGACTTTACTAACTTTGACCTATTTATTCCAATGGGTCTATACAGCTTAGATTACAACACACTATAACCAAATTTTCGGGATCAAGCAACAGGTTTTTGTCAATGCCTGGATACAATTCAACAGCATTTTGAATAAAGATTGTAGACTGAAACTTTCATAGCTGTACTAATTTTACTTTTTCTTTTTGGAATTCCTGAGAACTGCTGCTATGTACTTCATTTATACTGAAAGCAACTTCCCAGTCTTGCCAAAGAGGCAAGAAAATAGTCTAAATAATAATAATAATAATAATAATAATAATAATAATAATAATAATAATAATAATAATAATAATAAACTATTGACTTACATTTGCACTTAATAACATTCCTTAGAATTTGGGATTTAAGTTTTGTGCCCAAATTTAAGCTGTAATCCTAAGCATTTGTACCTGGAAGTATGTTCCATTGAATTCAATGGTGCTTATTTTTGAATCAACATGTATAGAGCTGCCCAGTGAAAGCAAAAAAGTACCACTTCTAGAATGTTTTTCTGATTAAGTCCTAATTAATGGAGATATATTTATCATTTGATGGCTGCTGTTTTATGACTGCAGTATCAAGTGGTGCCTTGTATGCAATTAGTGGCTGGCATGAATATCACAGATATTCATATTGTCTGAAACATAATCCATTTGATTCACACAAACTTCTAATTGCCACCATCCATATAGCAACTAAATTTCATTCCCTGTGAGGGGAGAAGAGGAGGCTCAGAGTCTCCATGCCCAAACTATATCCATTTATTAGAACATCTGTGAACACTTCCAATATAGATGCCTTTATTCAAGGAGGGCTCTGTCTAGTGCAGTGTTTCTCAAACAGGGCTCCAGCTGTTGGTGGACTACAAACTCCCATTATCCCTAGCTAGCAGGACCAGTAGTCAGGGTTGATGGGAGTTGTAGTCCAACAACAGCAGGAGCCCCAAGTTTGCGAAACACTGGTCTAGTGTTGTTCAGAGGTTCATCTTCTCCAGGTGCGGGGGACATTTGGCCTCTCAAAGTTGCAGAACCACAACTGCCTTCATCCCTGGCCATGGGCCATGTATTCTGTATAGTGAAATAGAATAAAGCCTAATTGCACCACTACTTCCAATATCTCATTTCCCCCTACACATGTTTACTGAATGTGTGAAGAAGCTCAAGTGACTGTGTGCTTTTTGCAATGGCAATGTATGTGGAAAGAAACCTAAGTGTGTAGTAATTAAGTGCCATACATGCACATGGAAATTCATTTATATTCTAATTACAGGGCACAATCTTATGGGTCAGGGATAGACCCATAAGATTGTGCCCTGTAATTAGAATACAAATGCCTTTACATAATATATGCCTTTACATAAATATATGCCTTTACAAGAAATCTGAACCTTTACTTTTTAGGATATACCATACATCCTTCCAGCTGTTTTTCAAAGGCATAACTTTCCCTCAATAACAATTTTCTTCCCGAGTTTGACATATGTCCTACAAAATGTATTCCTTCCCACTCCCTCCCATTTCCATATAAAGCTCTCTATTTTGAATTCATCAGCTGCTGATTTGTCTTTGCCCACATTGATTAAGTTATTCCATTCTTGATGATCTCCCACAGCAGGTGAAAATGTGAACAATTTACCAGGGAAAAAAAATTACATTTAATATAAGTCCCGCAAGCAGACATTTCAAAGCAGCACCGTGCCAAATGAGAGAATCCAATGAAGATCTCCAACAAAGCTAATCGGCGGTTCCCAATGCTCCTGCAGTATATTGCAGAACCTTTTATAGCAGTTATAGTAACAACTGAAAGTGTCACATATAAAGCTGGTAATTTTCTCTTATGAAAGCCACTGCTGATTACTTTCAAGCACTTTGCATCCCCGGTTTTAATTTGCCACATTCCTGTGTGTGTGGGAACATGGCTTTAATTTGGGGGTGTTATTGTAATTTTCAATGGGGTCTATCACCCCATCAGCTAATTTGTTTCTTTCATTCCTTTGTGACCTGCACTATTAGGGTGAACCAAACAGTATTATTACCACCACCCCCCTCAAAAACTAGAATGCACTTAGATACATAGGAAACTGACTTATATACTGAGTCAGACCACTTGTCCATCTAGCTCAGGCATGTCCAAAGTCCGTTTCGGGGGCCTTCTGGCCCACCTGTCGATTTAATCCGCCCCCCCCGTGGCAGTATATGTCCTAAAAAAAAGCTCAACAACTTTGGGTAATCTTCAATCCTAAAGAAAGCTCAAAAACTTTGGCTGGCCCTCACACATGTTCACTTCATCAAATGACCCTCTGACCCTCTGAAAAAAAGTCTGGGCACCCCAATCTAGCTCATTATTGTTTGCACAGAGTGGCAGAAGCTCTCCAGGGTTTCAGGCAGGCGTCAACCTGGAGATGCCAGGATAGAATCAGGACCTTCTTAATGTAATAAAACCCCAAATACTCTACTACTGAACTCCACCCCTTTCATAGAATCATAGAGTTGGAAGAGACCACAAGGGCCATCGAGTCCAACCCCCTGCCAAGCAGGAAATACCATCAGAGCACTCCTGACATATGGTTGTCAAGCCTCTGATTAAAAACCTCCAAAGAAGGAGACTCCACCACACTCCTTGGCAGCAAATTCCACTGTCGAACAGCTCTTACTGTCAGGAAGTTCTTCCTAATCTTTAGGTGGAATCTTCTTTCTTGTAGTTTGGATCCATTGCTCTGTGTCCGCTTCTCTGGAGCAGCAGAAAGCAACCTTTTTCCCTCCTCTATGTGACATCCTTTTATATATTTGAACATGGCTATCATATCACCCCTTAACCTCCTCTTCTCCAGGCTAAACATGCCCAGCTCCCTTAGCCGTTCCTCATAAGGCATCGTTTCCAGGCCTTTGACCATTTTGGTTGCCCTCCTCTGGACACGTTCCAGTTTGTCAGTGTCCTTCTTGAACTGTGGTGCCCAGAACTGGACACAGTACTCCAGGTGAGGTCTGACCAGAGCAGAATACAGTGGCACTATTACTTCCCTTGATCTAGATGCTATACGCCTATTGATGCAGCCCAGAATTGCATTGGCTTTTTTAGCTGCCGTGTCACACTGTTGGCTCATGTCAAGTTTGTGGTCAACCAAGACTCCTAGATCCTTTTCACATGTATTGCTCTCAAGCCAGGTGTCACCCATCTTGTATTTGTGCCTCTCATTTTTTTTGCCCAAGTGCAATACTTTACATTTCTCCCTGTTAAAATTCATCTTGTTTGTTTTGGCCCAGTTCTCTAATCTGTCAAGGTCATTTTGAAGTGTGATCCTGTCCTCTGGGGTGTTAGCCACCCCTCCCAGTTTGGTGTCATCTGCAAATTTGATCAGGATGCCCTTGAGTCCATCATCCAAGTTGTTGATAAAGATGTTGAATAAGACCGGGCCAAAACAACTTTCACTCAAGGCTACCATCCCAGCCACAGAACTCATAGTGTGAAATATGGAGGAGGGGGTGGAATAAGTTTTTTTCAACAGGGAACACACTTCTTTCTGACGCACGTAGCTTGGTGCAGAAGGTCACCACTCCCTAGCTCCAACATGAAGAAGTCAGTGCAGAGCAGGTGGGGGTGGGGAGCACATTTGCAGTAGGGATGCCACCAGCATAATCGCCAAGGCCTAAGAAGAGCATGAGATTTTAGGCTCTTTGCTACTCTCCTACCAGCTCTTTATTTGCATGAGCCTGCCCTCCCTCTATTCAGTGTGAGATTACTCCATACTGCCATGCTGAACAGGTGGAATCAGAGACAGGAACATGATAATTAGCACGGTGGTTTAATCTGGTAACTTGACAGGTTTGTGCAGGAAAGGGGAAAGGTTGGAACAATTTGTGAGTAACCCAGTTCCCCCTCCCAAAGCCCCAATTCTCAGAGTGGTTTAACAGTCAATCTGTTTACCCAGGTAACTCCTGGAATTGTGGCTTTCCAACCAGAAGGGAGGTCTTCTAACCACTCTCAGCATCCTTAACAAACTCCAGCTCCCAAGAATCGTTGGGGAAAACCATGACTGTTTCAAGTGGCATGATACTGCTTATAATGTATAGGCCAGATGAAACCTAGAGCTGTAGCACCCCAATTTTGTTTTGCCATTCAACTACAAGTGAAAGAAGTTGTGATTATCCTCCCCTCCCCACCAGATTCTCGAAATTTTCAATCCATTTCGCAGTTGCATCTTATCTTTGAAAGTTCAGCTGTGCCCCAGGGCATATTGTCTACATTCGAGCATTCAAAGGCAAACTCCCTGCTGGGATTTCTCTGCAGGAAGAGCACACTGGCAGCTGTCTGGGCAATTAACACCCATTTCACAATACTTGTGTTATATTTCCACCCTAAAGAAATGTGTTTGAAATGACACTGAAAAATGACTCAGACTTCCTCTATCCTCTAAAATAGATCCATACACTTTGACTTTGTGTGTGTGTGTGTGTGTAATATATATCCTAGCAGCCCATCAAGCAGCAACAAATAAAAACTTTTCCCACTCTTGACTGAAACACAAGGGTGCAAGGGTGGAGGTGGGGAGGGGTTTTTCGGTTGCCCAGACAGGCAGTGGTGAAATAACCAAGACAGGCACCAGGGTTGGCATGGCTGAAGCGCAAGGCATTTTGCTGATTCCGATCAGCCCCAACTGATTGAATGGCACTCTGTCGAGGGTTGGGAACTGCCCAACTCCTTCTCTGGGAGTCACTCGGCATTGAATCCTGTCATAGTGCAAACCAAGCCTCCAAGATCTCACTAGGTGACTGGAGTGCGAGATTCCAGCCGGGCAGAGGCCCTAACCTGAGCCTACGGCAAACTATGGCTAATCCTTCTATGCTGATCCTGTCCCATGTTGTTTCTGCTCACAGTTTACATAGCCAATCAACACCTAATAGAAGTGTGTCTTGGCTTGCTGAGGGAAAGGTGAAAAACTCAAGAACCTGTTGATAGAGGTTGCCAGGAAAAAAAATCCTTTCTGGCTCTGTCAACTATCAACCCAAATAGCTCAGTGAGGCTCTAACCCAAAGGTGGGTAGGTGGGATGCCCATGGGGCAAAATGGCCCCTATGTCTTGTTGGTGAGGCCTTTCAAGGCTGGGCTGGCCGGTCTCGTTTTGCTGCTTGAGTTGAAATGACATTTTCATTTAGCAATAATTGTGCCTTGGATTAACCTGTTCAGAGGATGCTGAAGGAATTGGAATCAGGCAGTCATGAATCCCCAGATGATTCATCAAGCAGCATTCAAACCCTGGAGCTATTCTGTATGGCAAACCATTCCAGATAGGAGCTGCCTGTAATAAGCATATCATAGCCAATGAGGTTAGTCAGAGGCACAATTATAGCCCCTGGCGGAGAAGTGGTGCCTATTGGCACCTATTTCTGGCAATATCCCTGCAGGGTGGAATTACACTGTTTCCTGCAATGCTGTACTCATTTACCTGAGAGTAAGACCCATTGGACTTAATGGGCATTATTTCTGAATTGGTATGCATAGTGTGTGCAGCTCAGCCTGGAGTATTCTGTGGAACCACTGACTCACTATCATATTGAAGAGCTATTGAATGGAAAGTATTCTGTTTATGGTACAGAGCATTATTCTCATTTTTCCATTTCCATGGAATAAATGCCATGGAATAATTCTGCCTTATGGCCCAGAAAGCCAACTGACTTATGGAGCTATTAAGGACAACGGCTGACTGTGCATATGTGCTCAACATAGATGGGATTGCTCTGAAGGAGCATATGGGACAGTTGACAGCAGACAAGGGAGAAGGCTTAACAGGCTGTGGTTCTATAGTCATTTCCCTGAAAGTAAGTCCCCTTGAACTCAGTGGGACTCACTTTGGAGAACCCTTCCTCATTTTGAGGATTCTGGCATGGGTGTCATGAAATACCCACAGAATCACAACTGATCACTCTGCTACAGTGACAAAGGTGCGGGCAGAAACCCCCTGAATGTTAAAAAGGTGGTAGTGGCACTCTCAGAGCCTTGGGAGGTAGTGACTGTACAAACCCACCCACTTCTCCTTGTAAGTCAACATTCTCATTGTGGTTAATGAGCAGACCATCCCTGAACTTGAGGACTTCTGCAAGCCAAGCATTTGTACTGACTTTGAGATATGGCACCTCCTAACTGGTGGTGGTTCTGTATCACTAGCCAAACCCCACATGTGGTATGTAGGGGGTTTGTGTGTGCACACACCTTTGTTCTAATCCACTCCCAACTTTTCCACATTTGAGATCTCACGCTGACAGGTTTTGGACAGTCCCATTTTCTACTCAGGCTTTGGACAAATGGCTTTCTGGTTGCTTCTAATTTGACAGTTTTGTGAGTGATTTTTTTTTTTTTAAGACCTTAAACCCTCCCTCTTCTTCCCTGCATCCTCCCCAGTTTTCAATCCCATTCAGAAAGGGAGATGATGGGTATGCCAAGCACAAGCAGAATACACTGGGGAATTCACAAGAAATTGCAATAGCATTTTTAATGGGATGTTCTACTTCCAGATTACTCTGGGGAAAACCTGGATTTGTTGTAATAGGGAAAAAGTGTGCAGTACCCACAGACTTCTTTCTTTAATAGAAAAAAACCTCACTCAGGGAATGAAACTTTCTGTGGAATGGAATGAAGCGCTCTCTCTCTCTCTCTCTCTCTCTCTCTGTGTGTGTGTGTGTGTGTGTAAAAGTTGACAGTTCATTTTGAAACTACAGCTGAAGTTTGGCTTAATATTTATGAAGCTCCCCTAAATTAGGAAGCATCACATGATTTGCAAGCTGTTCATTTTGTTGGCCATCATTGCATATGAAGATTGGTAAATCTTTATGACTTAAACATTTTGGCCTATGAACTTTTATTACATCGGATCTGCGCCACTGTCTGGGAGCCAGACATGTGATTAACACAGCATGAGGGCTGAGCTCAAAGGAGAGAAGGCTGGGTGCGAATTGCAAAATAGGACAGCCTTGGATCCAAAAATCCTACTATGTGAAGCTCATGCTGTTTCTAGCACAGAGAGGTGAAAGGACCCCTGGCAGAAGAAGAGTTGGACAGAAATCAGAAATGTGGAAATAAATTATGCAGGGAAACTGTTGAAAAAAATTTCTAACTCCAGGTTTGAATTACTAATGTTGACCTATGCTTTGAACCATTCTCTGCTCTCATCTGGTTGCTGAATTGCTAATCGAGTCAGTACTGGGGGATGTTTGTTGCAAAATAAACAAGTGCTACTTTCCTCCCCATTCCCCCAATATAGTCTCAGCTGGACCCCCTGTTAAGCCAGAATACATAAATTTAGGCATATCCAGTTTAGGGTCATGTGGATTTTGCAGTTCGGTAGAAGCAAAATTTGGTATTCAGCCTTCAGATAACTTCAGTTCTTATTACGTTTTTTAAGTTTCCACCATTGAAGTTGGATTTGCAGTTTTGTGGGCAATGTCTTGCAAAATCTCTGCCACCAGAGAGGAACTCCATGGTGTTAGATTTGTTAATACACCCCCATGTATCTATAAGGCAGATGTAGCTTGAAGTCTTTTTCCTTTTCCTTTTTTAAAACCCCCGGCTAGCCATGGAATTGAGCTTCTTGTAAAAATGAAAAGCTAACATTGGCCATGATTTTCTCTGGGCGTCACCCTGTCCTTTGGCATTTCCATGGGGAAAGTGTGTACACTTTTGATTGGGCATTAGGGTACAAAAATGTGTGATCCAAGCTCCGGAGTTTAAATGTTTGGCTAGCATGGACAGACCCTTCCCAAGCATACTTTAATTATTTTAGAAACCAGGTGACAACAGGTCTTTAAGGCACTTCAAATGTTTTAGTTGTGGAAAGTTGTTGCTTTTCATCTGATGCTGTGTTGTTTTGAATTTTCTCTCTGAAATAGGCCTTATTTTATTTATTTATTTGTTTTTAATTTTATAGGATAACTTGAACATCAGCAGGATGCACAAGGTACATAAATAAATAAAGTGCGAGAGTGCTGAAGCAATTTCCTTAAAACCTTCTGGGCTGGTAACCATCACTGCATCCTCTAGTGGCTCGTTCCATAGTTTCAACAATGCACTGACTTGTGTCTCGAAATGTGCTCCTTAATACATTAACTGATTCTGGTGAATTTATTATGTTTCTTCACCTCTTCATTCCCTGTATTGGTTCCTTCCCTCTTTTCCTCTCTTTGTGCAGTGGTCACCCCCGGGGCTGGATACTTCTAGAGACCCTAAACACTGAACCCCATATGTAATTCAACATAAAAACAATACTATACTGCAAAATAAAATTCTGTTTTAAAAGCTCACATGTATGCTGAAATATACATCCATGTCTGATGTGTGACGATACCCTGCCACTGCCACAGTGAAATCAGATGCAGGAAAAGCTTCCTGATCTTCTTGCACAGCAGCACAAAGGCTTTTGAATTTTTCGCCTGTTAGCTCTGAGTAAAAATACATAGGACTGCATTGTTAAAGTTGGGGGGAAATTGTTTCTTTTGTCTATCTTATGATGTGTCTTGCTCTGCCTCTTCTTGTACAGAATGCAGATACATCTTTTACCCACTAGCCCCATGATAACAAAGAGGAGCAATCTCTAGCAACAGCAAACTACTGAATAATTCCCCAGCATGCAACCACTATTAAAGAGATTATGTGGAGGCAAAACTGCAGCATTCCGTGTACCATATTAAGGTTATTTATGGTAAAGAAAAGCAAACTATTAATTTTTTATTATGATAAAGCTTTTCCAGCAAGTACCACTCAATACTAATCAAATAAATTTTTCAAAGTATTGCTGTTCTGTGACAATGTGTTGCTCCCAATCTCCACTCCTTCCTTCTAAGCCTTGTCAACACATGCATCCTTCCCTCTCTCTTTTTGATTATTTAAAATCCCCCTATTGCTTTGAATTGCTGCAGACTACAACCCAGTTAAAATGAATCTAGTGCTCTTCTGGTTGAAGCACATGGTGCCCTTCAAGTGGCCTTTTGTTTGTGGTTTTTTCTTTTTTGACAAAAAAGGAGAGAAGGTTCAAGTTCTTCCTGCTGTGGTAGAACACACAAATGGCCACTCAAATAGTCAAGGCTGCTAGGCTCATTCACTGGCTTTGTTCGCTGAATGGGTTTAAGCTGAAGGATGTGTCATTTAAATCCACCCAGGATATTGTTGTAATCAGAAGTGTTAGTCAATTGTTATGTACTAAGCTTGGATCCTAGAACAATAGGCAAGTAGGATCCTAGAATGCAACAACTGATTGGCTTGCAGGAAAAGACCAATCAGGCTCCAGGAAGGAAGCAGAATCTGTCAATCAGACGGGACTCATTGTGTAAATAATGTATATAAAAGCCTGAGGTTTGGGGGGCAATTGAATCACTGTTTTACAGGCTGCAATAAAGAGCATGGTATCACTACAGGACTCTGAGTATATTTCACTGGCAACGAGGATGGGATCCTGCTGAGCTGTCTGCTGCACACCGTACACAGCTGCCACAGGCAACACAGCATCACACCACACATCCAGGCTATAGCTCCAGGACCCAAGGACCCAGAATGGCGACAGACAACATCTTCATGCTGTTCAGCCCAGCCTCAGGAGACTGGGAAGGATACGCCACCCACTTCCAGTTCCTCCTGGAAGCAAAGGACGCCACGGACACAGCCAAGAAGAGGGCAACCTTCTTCAGCATCTGTGGAGATGAAACATTTGAGATTGCGCAAGCCCTCCTCGCTCCCGCAAATATCGCAACCGTTTCCTATGACACGATAATGGAACAGCTGAAGGGGTACTTCTCACCACAGCGCTTGGTGGTACCGCGTAGCAATGCCTTCTACACAAAGTGGCAGCCCCCGGAGAAACCATAACCGGGTATGTGACCTCCCCCTGCCAGGCTGCCTGGCTCTGCAACTTCACAGAGCTGGAGAACATGCTCCGCGACCGCCTCGTGGCCGGCCTGAGGGACAAGAAACTGCAGCGGTGCCTGCTGTACCAAGAAGTACCTGATGTTCCAGGTTGCCCTAGAGGAGGCTCTAGCAACTGAAGCTGCCGAGAGGTCAGCACAAGGATTCCAGTCAAACGTGTCATCCCAACCGAGGGTCCACCACGAAGACCTTACTGACGACTCGGAATCCGACCGAGAGAACGTGCACTGAGTGCAGCAGCACATACAAGCCGCATGCCCACCATGACAGCCTTGTCCAGAAGAGGGGAACTCCACAAGCTGCGGGGAGAGCCATGAGCAGAGGACTTGCCATTTCTGCAATGCAGAATGCTGACAATACAGAAAAGTGGGACACATGGCCCGGTCTGCTGTGCCCGCCCTGCCCGACGCCTCGAACCAGATGGCCGATCCAAGAGTCCCTGGCCCCATGGTCCGACACACCAAGGCAACTCAACGGAGATCACAGACTGTCAGGCATACCAGTTGCCTCATTCTAATGTGAAAATTATTTACATCAAGGTACAGATAGAGGGAGCCCCGTGCCGCATGGAGCTTGATACAGGCTCAACCCTGTCCATAATCTTGGCATGGACATTAAGGAAATTGTGTCCCAGTGGCGGCTCCAAGCTTAGGCCAGCCCCATTCACCCTCCAGGACTTCCAAAAATACAAGTTCCCCATGATGGGGGTGGGAACCTTCAATGTACAATATCGAGGGTGGAAGCGGTGATTGGGGCCCTACGTTAGCTTACTGGGGTTGGCATGGTTTGGGCCACTGGGGCTAGCCATCACTGGGGTGAACTGCACCAGCTCCCACATGGACGCCATCTGCAAAGAGTTTCTGGTGGTTTTTAACGGGGCATTGGGACAATATGCTGCTCCCCCCTTTGGTCTACAACCCCGCCAGGTCCTGTTCGCCCTTAAACCCCGCATTGATGAGGAATTAGACTGGCTCATGGAGCAAGGAGTGCTCGAACCGGTGCATAATGCCCCCTAGGAAACCCTAATCGTCACACCAGTCAAGCCCAACGGCTCAGACCACATCTGGGCAGACTACAAATGTACCACAAACAAGGCCCTTACTCCTCATGCATACCCGGTGCCAGTGGTCAGCCATGTCCTCACCATCCTGGGGGGTCTAACAGTATATTTCATCAATGGAACAAATAAACAGCTGAGCAAAGTGGAGTTTTTCAAAAGTGAAGATTGTTGTCAGGGCTGAACCATAGGCAGTAGCCAGAGTGAAGTGAGAAATTATAGTAGAGTTGGGAATCCTTGGGCGGAATGTGACCCTTCGTTCTTCTCTAACTGGTCCATGGAACTTTCTCCAGGACACCGGCCTTACTTCTCACCCTGAGTGGTTTTCCCTGCCTGGAACATATCCTTGAATGACAATGCATCTTGTTTTATGGCTGAAGGATTGGCAGAGGATGTGTGTATGACTGCAGAAACCAGTTCAGAGGTAAAATTTGCATGCATCACTCCACACACTTTTGCACCTGGCACCACCCATCACTGGCATGTAACCCTTGGAACATTGACCTAAAGAGTGCAGGGGTGTGACCTGGGGTCAATTCCAGGGGTGAGTTAGAGAGGCTTGAAGGGCTGAATATTTCTTGCGGTTCCCCACCCCTTCCCTAGAAGATATTCCAAACTGCAGCTCCAGGGTCTCACCACAAGAGGCTGCTGTATGCAGAGTCAAACGTTAATTCTAGTCAAGATCATTCCTGACAATTGTAGACAATGCACTCTGTAATGTTAGAATTTTGAGCAGCTGCTCACCCATAGTACTTGATCCATTAACTGATTGCCCAAAATGCCATGTTTTCAACCACATACACCCCTGGAGTCAAAAATTCTGTCTATAATTGTCACCTAGAAATATATTCCAAAGGGAAATGAATATCACAAGCTGGTTCCACAGGGTGCAGGTGAACCACAGCTTATCAATTTCTTATGATGCCTACCCCTTTTGACATAAATGATGGAGGAAAGAGATACAGATTCATAGCCTTTGGACAACATATTCAACAGCCAGTCTAGATTCTTTCCACTGCTCCAGGGTCATTTGTGACCAGCAGAAGTATGGTGACATTTGGGGAGAAAAAGGCTGGATCTAGACATATCAAAGAAGCATTTCAGTTTAAAGGATTGTAAATTTACACAGAGAAAATAGATAGAGAAAAACGGTACTCCATCTGGTGGCACAATGTTATATCGCATATACAGAGCTTTTTCTTTACCTGTCTAGCTGAGTTCATAGCCTGACATTCCTCAATTTCTATGTGGAGGTTTACCATTTATTAAGATGGAGCAGGGGAAACTCAGGCCAAGGGCCAAATGTGAGCCAACCCTTTCCATCGGTCCCTTGGGACTCTTCCCAGGCTCCCTCTCCTCAGTCTCATCCCCTCTCCCCAGTCCATATCCCTCACCAGCCCTACTTTGTACCTGCTTGACAGGTTTTGCCCGGATGGAATATGACCTTGAACTCTGATGATGCCTCTTGCTTCTCAGGATGAAGAAAAGGTGTGTGTGTGTGTGTGTGTGTGTGTGTGTGTGTGTGTAGAAACTATCCCCCCAGAAATTTGCCCATTAGGGAATGTGGTCCTTGGGGATAAAGGGTTCCCTACCCCTGACTTTCACTTACAGCTGTGTTGAATTGCTCCCATCATGTTTAACATGATGTTCAATGCATATTTTTAAAAGTACAGATTGCACCCATGGGGTTGGCTAATTGATATTGGAATCAAAGCAGATGGCAAACAGGAGGTTTAACCCATTGCTCCTGTGCTGTGGTCCTTGTTTGAAATTGCTATTTGCATTGAGGGGAAGCAAAACAAAATCCCTCGCATTTGGTCCCCTTACAGCCTGCTGTGAGCTCTATAATTGTCATCCCCTTGCCAAAGCTGCAATTTGTGCTTTTAAAAAAAGTCCAAAGGCACATTTAACATTACCTGTGGTTTGACCCTCAGAAATTTAACATCCAGAAGCCCTAGGGAGGAAGCTGGATGCTGAAGACTGATGACCCTAGCAAACTGTACTGCAAACTATACTACAGTGCTCTTTCTAGAGAGAAAGTGCTGGTACCATTATTATCAACTTTCAGGTGCCAGTCAAAGACATTTCTGTTCACCCAAGCATTAGGGTCTTAATTGGGATTATAGTATATGGTGATACCTAAACCTTTATTGAAGTCCAACTTTTCAGTAGGGTGGGGTAGGATTTGTGTTATTGTCAATTGTTCTTTTGTATTATGCATGCTTTTGTAAGTCACTCTGAGACATTTTTATAGTAAAAACAAGAATAGTAATTCATCTGGGAAAGGCTACAGGAATTTGGAATGCATGCATTTGAATGATAGTCAGAATCAAGTAACTTGCTCCTGTCATGCTTTCATATGTCTAGCTGGATGGTGTCATTTCGAGCCTACTTCTTCACACTTATGCCCCTAGCTGGATTGAGGAAAGTGTGTTTCATTTCTTGGACCAACCTTTGAAATGCAATAATGCCTATTAGTATGCATAAACTGTGGTGTGTGTGTGTGTGTGTGTGTGTGTGTGTGTGTGTGGAGGGTGAGCATGTGTGTTGCTTTGTAGCATTTCTTCATCTTACTCACCATGGTTGGTGGCATAGCATCTTTCAAAGTCACAGCAAAGTAATGAATCCAGTGATCAATATGTAATTTTGTTGCATCCTTTCAGTATTGTGGGATTAATTTAATGGCGGAGGTTAACAGAATGTCAATGGATTTCTTGGTGTGAATATCAGGAATAAATGTGCTAAATTTAATTGTTTGAAGATCATTAAAAGCCGGCTTTAGCAATAATTGTGCCTTTTAATGTTTCAGATAATGTCCCCATTAGTGTAGAAATGGTGGGCAGGAGCTGAAAACGGAACTTTTCAGTGATGTAAATGAGCATTTATTTTCAATTGATAATTTTGATGTTGATATCTTTGCTGTCAAAAAGAAAACTTCATTGAGGAGGAAATATAAAGACTCCGCTGTAATAAGGGGAACAATAAGTTGTATCCAATTCTAGTCCTACTCAGAGTAGATCCATTGAAGTTAATGGGCAAGACTATTTTAGGTTCACTAATTTCATTGAGTCTACTCTGAGTAGAATTTTGTTGCATACGGCCTTAGAGTTTCTATCACTACAGAGCAGGTTTTACCTTGGAAAGGAGTGAGACAAGAGAGAAACTGCTCAGACCTGTGCCTAGAAGGTGTGGGTCAAACGGAAAGCCTCCAGACCCATGGTTTCTAGGCATGGCAAAAGGGGAAGTGTGGACAAGCCCCTACTTTTATTAACATTTTATATCTGTTCCCGGCCCCAGTCTAGCCAGTGTTATGCTTTCAGAGACTTTTGAGTATGACAATGTTCTTGGCTCACTTTTTCAGGGATCAGAAACCATTGCCTCTCCAGACAGTGTTGGACTACACCTCCCTTTATCCTTGACCATTGGTTATGCCAGCTAGGGCTGAAGGGAATTGGAGTCCAGCAACGACATCTGGAGTGTCACAGATTTCCCTACTTTAGCTTCATCATTGTATTCTCTCAACTGAGCTTAATACCTTTGATATGAAGATATGAGTTCCATCTGCCTTGCTTTCAATATGACTAGCATTCAATGGTTTCACAGAATTCTTCCTCCTGTGGATTTTTTTTGATGGTCCAGCAATGGTCCAGGGAAGGCCCAGGAAGAAAAAAAATGAGGCAAATTACAGGTGGGACAGTTTGTTCTCAGCATCTGGTTCTCAGCCAAGAAATTGTATCAGAAGGTGAAAGTTCTAGTTTTAGCTACATAATGAATAATGACTATTTAAGAATAATATTCATAGATTTATCAGGCAGATAAGAGGTTTTCTAGTTGTTAGAGAACCACAGCACCTGTGTTCAGAAAAATCTGTGCAGTTTGTAATTGGTCACTGCGTAGTTCAGTTGGGTCTCAACATCTTTTATACAGAGAGTGTAACTTCCAATATAGCCAGTGCCTCTTGCGCATTTCAAGAGGAAACCAACAAGAGAGGGGCTATACAGTCCTTTCAGGGAATCTTGCATGCCTTGCCCTAAGGTTCCTCATAATTCAGTTTCATAGACATTGTGTGTTTAGCGTGGATTTTGTCTATTCAATGATACCTGTAAGTACGTACATTGTGCAATGGATTTGGTAGGTCCTTTATGAGTTACAGTTTTCAGCCTGAACCTACTGCCAATGACATGCTTAAATCCAAATGATTGCATAGTATAACTGATCACTCTGGTTTATGATAAATATGATATATACTCTGGTTTATGTTGTCTTTTTTAAGTATCTAAAAGTAGAAATTTCAAAAAAGGCAAATACTGCCATGTGTTCATTTTATTTAAATGTTGTGTTAGGGAGCAATTATTTCCAACGCATTCAAAAATGGAACTGATTTGTTTTATATCGCAGTAATATATAACTCAGATTGTTCTTATTCCATGCTGACAGGTGAAAGAAGAGCTAAGATATATGAAGTCAATAATCCGAGTTTACTCTGCTGCAGCAAAAAACGAGCAGTTCCTTTGACGTTGCTCCATATATGCTGTCAGTGAAGGATTTTTCTTGTTTCAAAGCCTTTCCCACATCATTTATTTTAACCTCGCATTCTGTTAAAGTTGCACCGTGTTGTGATACAAGCCAGAGGTCTGGATGTGGGATAATTTGAGAATGAATGGTGCAATCATATGAGCCACTGTACCAGCAAATAAGAGTTTGAGTTGCAGCACTAAGTCGCAGGATGGGATCTCAATACTTTTTCCAGAAGCTTTGGTTTCCTGTTATCTGACCACATCATTAGGAATGGCAGTAAGACTTTTACATATGAGAAGTAGCGAAGGCTTGGAAGGGTGAAGGTACTCATGATGGCACTCCACTTGTTGGGATGGTAATAGGCAGGGTGAGATGGTAGAAAAACTGGGAGAGTACCAGTGCAGCAGAGGTAATTGATACCTCAGAGCTCACCAGCCCCTCACCCTCCTCCATCTCCAATGCAACACATGTAACAACACTGTATCTTGGAGGATGTCGATCCCTCTATACTCCCTTCACAAGTCACTACTGACGAAACATCTTCCTGTCACTGTTGGCTGAGGCAAGGTCCCATAGCTAACCTTGGAGCTCAGCATTTAGAAGTAGCTTCATAGCAGAGAGTCTAATAGCTAAAAAGTTACAGGTAAGAGCAAGAAAACCTTCACACAGGTCCTGTTTCTGATATACTGCGGTGCCATTCTCCATGCCAAAAGATTTCTTCACTAAAGAGAGATGGGGCTTTTACAGGCATTTCAGCCATTTGCACTAGCTTTGGCAGGGGGAATCCCAATTTTTCCTGAATGAAGAGGTTATATATTTGCATGTTGTCTGCATCTAATCCTCCCAAGAAATAGATGTCATTCCTTGATAGAATGTTTGGTCACTCTATACTAGTAATAATTCTGGAGATGGCATTTCTGTGCTGTGCAGAGAAAGGGCATAGCCCCATGGTAGAACATCTGTGTTGCATGCAGAAGCTCCCAGGTTCAATTCATGGCATATCCAGGTAGGACTGGGAAAGATTCCCTGCTTGCAATGCTGGAAAGGCAGTGCCGACAATACTGATCTGAATAGCCCAGTGGTCTGATTCAGTAAAGGCAGATTTCCATGTTCCTATAAGAAAGGAGGTCACTTTTTCATTGCTATGATCTTTCTTCTTCCATGGGTAGATCACTTAGAAGGAAGGAATGGGGCCAAGAAGAGTGTATAGATGCTGGTGGGCCAGTTGATAAGGGTGCATAGTCAAGATCTGCTTTGTGGGTTCCTAAGGGCCACTGATTTTCCATTTCTGCCATCATTTCTGCCATCAGAAGAAATTGTATGTTTCTTTACTGAGTGCGTAATTAGCTTCAAAAAACTACTATCACACAATATGGTGATGGTCTCTAGCTGATATGGCTTTTTAAGTGGAATGAATGAAATGAATGAAGTGATTAGACAACATCATGGAGACAGAGTTATTATTTATGGAGAACTTGTTAAGGGCAAGATCCCTCTGGATTCAAGGTACTGGGCATAAGCCAAAGGGGATGGCTGCTGCCTTCATGAGTTTTGGCCTTTTGAAGGTATCTTGGTGACCAATTTGTGAAAGCGAGTGCTGAACTAGATGGACTTTGGTTTGGCCCAAATGAGTTCTTTGTATGTCCTTACGATAACTTTAAGGTACACTGACAATATTTCAGGGTCCCATAAACTAGCCTCTGAGAGCAAACTCCCCTGCATGTAGCAAGTCCCACCTTAGTTATTCTTTGTGGATTATTTTTCATCCTTACTTTCCAATTTAATTCTCATCAAGAGGTTCACATCAAGAAGGGTAAGGAAACCCTTCTCCAGTATCTTTTCATCCTTGAACTTTCCCCCCTCCTTTTGTTACCTTGATTCAAGAATTTCCTTTGTTTGGGAGATTGTACTAAATCTCTTTGATTAGAGTTCCTTTCAAGTAATTGACATGTTATTTTGCTGGTCTTATGATCTTTTCTTCATTTATTGAATTTTTTGGGAGTCATTGTTCTGGGAAGGTCTATGCTTCCCTTTCCTTTGATGCCCCCAGAATGACCTGAGCTTCTTAAGACAGAAACTGACTTTTAAGAAGTTATTTATTTTATTCTGAAAGTTTCTTCTCAAAGGACTAGTTCTTCCACCAGACTGTAACAAAAATGAATGACTAGTTGCATACATGTGATAGAGCCAACTGAGAAATAATTTTTTATAGCATAGAATTTAAACACAGCAATTTTAAATGGTGTCATTTCCTACACTTCTGTCTTCACAGAATTATAATGGGTTTTCTTCTCTGACATGGATAAATGTTGGGTAGGTGATCTCTGAGATGCTTTTATTCAGGCTGTGCATGGATCTTCTGTCTCATCCAGCAAGACTCATCCTACATTGTTATTTTCCTTCATCTATTTGTTTGCATTTCAATACCTTGTGAGGTGACAGGGATGGCCTTTCTTTCGTGCGAGCACTTCAGTTGGAGAACAGCCTTTACCAAAGGTGTCATGGGCTTTGAAGATGCTCAAACTCAGGACAAAAGGGAGAAGTGTGCTAAGAGGAAGGGACACTTGGCAAACCCTCACCATGATCAAGTCCTGCCTGGAAACCTATGTCTCCACTGTGGGAGGACTTGTGGATCCAGAATTGGTCTTCATAGTCACCTATGGACTCACTGTTAAAACCGTGTTCATGGAAGACAATCTTACTCGGCTGTGAGTGATGACCAAAGAAAGAAAAGGAGGAAGTGGGGAAATAAGCTATTTCCTATCTAATAAGGTATTTCCTATCTAACCCGTGTGTGCTTAAGGAAAAGTCATTCATAAAGTGTTATTAATATGGAGACAAACAATGTCAATGAGATTATACTATACAACTGAATGTATTGTCGCCAACATTCAGTTGGGGTGGACTTGTTCCACCTAAATGAAGAAGGCAGCTGTATTAGACACTGTCTGAGAGAGGAGGCTATGACAGATCCCTCTCACACAACCTGATTTAGTAAGGTAAAATATCACAGAGGAATAATAACATTCAGAATGATGTTATGGTCAGTGGTGTCAAAGGCCACTGAGAGATCCAGCAGAACTAGGAAACAGCTCTCACCTTTGCCTCTAGCCCGCTGGAGATCATCGACCAGCGCGACCAAGGCAGTTTCAGTCCCATGGTGAGGCCTGAATCCGAATTGGAAGGGATCCAAATGGTCCGCATCTGCATCAGGCGTGCTTGGAGTTGTTCAGCAACCACCTGCTCAATCACCTTGCCCAAGAATGGTAGACTTGAGACTGGGCGATAGTTGGCCATATTGGCTGGGTCTAAAGATTTATTTTTAAGAAGTGGTTTAATGACTGCCTCTTCCCAGCAGGTCTGGGAAGGCTCCCTCGCAGAGGAAGGATAATGTGCCTTGCGAAATCCACTGAAATCTCAACCCTTTCCACCGTAGTGATCTGGTTGCATTACCACATTATGCTACTCCTTTGTTTCCCGGTGTTACACTCAAAGTGAACATTCAGTAAAGCAGTTCCATGCACAGTGCCTCTGCACAACTAATGAAAGGAAGGAATCTGCCACTGCTCACATACTGAGAGGAGAAAATATGACAGATTGACCTGTGAGTTGGCCAGTCATCACCAATATCTTACCCTCTGGATAGGGCAAATGGGAAATAACGTTATTGTCATTTGCACTGCTAGAAAAAGAAATAAATGAATGAAGAAAATATTAGTGTCTCAGGGCATGAGGAGGGGGAATACGACTAAGCAATATGATTTTGAACAGATTAAAAAAGGAACTGGGGCTGATCTAAACATCAAATCCAGCATAATTCTTTGAATTCTCTGGGTCATTGGGAGGGCAAATGTTTAGGTGTATGTGGGAAAGTCCAGGATTTGGGGAAGAGGTTCTTATTGCCTCTTGATGTTGTCAGGTTGTTTTTCCACATTCATACCCCAACCCTCATATTTTTAACCTTAAACAGAAAAAGTCACTGTACTCAGGATCTGGGACTGACTCTAGAATCCTCTGCATACAAAATAGATGCTCTATCACTCACCTGCAATCCTGCTCTAGGAAGTGCACGGGAAAACCCTGAACACAAAAGTGTCCTACTACTGCAACCCAGACTCTAAGTCCCTTTGACTCTAAAAGTTTCCATACAGCCATCATGACAAAAAGCCATTTTTCATGAAGTTCTGAATAACTGGAGATTCTACATTTTTTAAAAAAAATAAATAAAATAAAACTCATCTTTCATCCTAACAGATGTGAGGGTGGTGTACAGTGACCATGATCCACAACCATACCAAAATAAAAGACTTTAATACAAACAATGACAACAATCAAGTCAAACACATGTCTAAACAATTAAAAGAATAGAGCAGCTAACAAACCAAAATAAGAAGCTTTTAACTTGGTGCTGAAGAGACTGCATTGTTGCTGTCAGTCATCCCTCTGTGGGGAGGGTATCCCATCAAAGTTGGTGACCATCATCTCATTTTCTGGCAGTAATTCCCAAACATTAATTAATTGCTGTGCAAAGAAGTACTCTCTTTTGTCTGTAGGGAATACCCCACCAATCAATTCAATGGATTAGTCTATGTTCTAGTTTTATGTGAAAGCAGGGGAAAATCCACTTTCACCACAAATAGTATATATAAAATTAAATAAATCTCATCATATTTCTTCTTAGTCATCTTTTTTGCAAAACTAAAAAGCTGAAAATGCTCCACTGGTTAAGAAAATGAGCTTAGAGTCAGTAAATCCCAGAGTGGAATCATGCTGCAGTCAGAAAGTTACTGGGAGAGTCTAGACAGACCACTAAACTCAGCACTTCACCTTGTAACATGGACATAATAATTATTGGTGTTCCTTTCAGGCTTCTTATAATGATTATTAGGATAATATATGCAAAGTGGATTGGATGCTTGTTGGAAATACTCTATGAATAGCAGCAGCAGCAACAACAACAATAGTTGTTACGATTATTAATAATTATTATCTAGACAGAACCATTTAGTTGCATGAGTAGTCTAACTACACAGTTTGAACAAGCTGAACTGAGGCAGTCATCTTCATGAAATTAGCAATCATGGGAGGGAAGGAGTTGGGCCTCCATTGCTATCACAACCTTCTTCACTGTCCACAAGCTGAGGGGCAGGGGAATCTGCTCTCCACATGTAGGAAACTTGTCATGGTGTGTAACTCTGGTTGTTCTGAGCTCCACACCATGAAGGGAACCTATGTGAGCAGAGCATGATCATCTCTAGAGATGTTCCGGCCAATGCCCAGGTTTAAGAAGACAGCAGAAGCCCCACACTCATGTTGTGTGATTGTTTATAGTTTGAGGAGGAGAATTCGATCTGCATTCTAATAAGCAATTCATCAGTCAGTGGAGTTTAATTGATTTATAAATTGTTTTTACTACAAGGACATTAAAAATGCAGATAAAATAGGTAGTCCCTTCTGTGTGAAAAAGAAAGGGATAATGTCTGCTAAGATTATCCCTACTGTAATACATTATCTAAACACAAAACATTTCCCCTTTAATGTGTATTCTGACTATTGATCAACTAAGAAGAACACCAGTCGTCTAAGATTTCTTTAGTCAAATGACAGACCTTGTCATCACTAGAATAAACACTAGGGTTTTGATGGAGGAACAAAAAATGTCAAAGAAAGTGATTGTGGACATTGCAGTTCAGCAATATGGAGATACTATTTTCCTTATTTAGGCTTCAGTTCTAACCTTCCTGAGCACAATGTCATGTAAGTTGTTCAATGGTTGCCTCTTTCACCACTAACTCACTTTTCATTTCGCTAGGTAGAGGAAACAAAGAGGTTAAATTAGTTGTCAGAAGCTTCCCAGATCTTGAAGGCAATGGTCACAAATAGTTGGGGAGCTAACTATACATTGAACTATTCAATTGTGGGTTTAATACTCTTATGAAAGGTGGAGCATTTAGTGACTTTCAGTGGATGCCAGGGTACAGATTGGGGTGGGGACTCTCCTAAGGACCAGTGGATATGTCACGACAACCTCCCCCCCCCCCAATTTGGCACATTTTTTTTTTCTATTCTCCAAGTGTTGTAAGATTGAATGGATTTAGGAGTAGAAGTTGTAAGACCCTTCAGGGTCAGAAAACTGAAACCACCGGGGCTAATAAGAAACAGGCAAATGCCATTTCTTTATTAAAGGTTCTGTTGTTGGGATTCATGAATCATGCATACAGATCAAAGGCAGCCAGTGCAATGTCCTCCAGATGCTGTTGAACCACAACTCCCATCATCCTCAGCCAGTATGGTCAGTGGTCAGTGATGATGCAGTCTAGCAACTACAGTCTAGCAACAAGGTCAGGGGGTCACAGTTCACCCATCCTATCTAATGCACTTCTCTGGCAGCAACTCTGTACTTTCAGATATTTAAATGACAAATGGTCTTCAAAAGCACTTTAGTATATATTTATTTTCTCATACCTTCTTTAATTCCCTGATATTTTAATTTAGCATCAGTTTCCCTCCATTTTCTTTACTTGTTCTTTCTTCTTTCCATATTTTCACATGTCTATTTAAGCTGAAAATAGTCCCTGGTGCCCTACAGATCCCATCAGTGCCAGCTACAACTCCCATCGATGCCAGCTGGGACTGATGGGAGTTGTAGCCCCCAATTTCTTGAGGGCACCCAGTGGCATATTTATACACAAACCAGTAATCTACACCTTAAGGCCTCAGATTTTGTGTAGCTTCTAAATACAAACAAAAGAACAAAATTTCATAGTTAACACACTAGGTAAAAAAAAATAAGAGTAAACAGACTCTATAGCAGACAGTACCTTTTTTGATATGGTAAATTTGTTAACCTTGAAGAATTCACAAGACTCTGTCTTCTTCTGAATAGCAATAATAACTGTTGTTTTCAGGTTATTGGTACACTACAAATATTAATTTCGTACATAAGTGTCTTGAGTTCCTTTCCAAAGAATCATTGGATCTGTAGTTTTGGTTTGTGTGTTGTTTCAGGAAGTGCAAATTTGGTAGTTAAAATGTGAACTGAACAAAATTCCTCTCACATCCCTAGTTGCAGCTGTGTTTAAATCTGTGTAGCAGCTATGGCCTCATTTTGCTGATATTTGTTTGTCTCTTTCTTCATTCGTTTTACTACATTCCCTCTTTCCCCTTTCTTACAAACTGGACAAGACTTATACCTGAAGATTTATCCAAGAGAGTTCGTGACCGGAGGGCCCCTTTGCCATGCTGTTACATCCCTCTTTGACTTCAAGACTGCTAGCAGCTTCCCAGTTTGTCTGTGACAGCGAGAGAGGCTGATAACACAAAGCTTTTGTCATTTCAATTTTTCACACATTTTCCTCTTGCAACAGCCATTGCTGTTTCAATTTTTCACACATTTGTACGTGTGTGTGTGTGTGTGTGTGTGTGTGTGTGTTATAACTCAATAACAGCTCATGTTGGCAGCCAGCTGCCACAGGCCAGTCATCTGTAAGAACTCTCTGCCTCTAAAATGTCAAATAAAATGAAAGCGAGAGAATTCACCAAGGATATATTTGGACAGCAGCCTGTTCTGCAGTTCTTGCTCTCATGGCACCAGGATCCTGTGGTTCATCAGCCGAACCGGAGTTGGAAGGGGCATGCTGCCAGAGTCTCCAAAGCTCCTCCAGCCTGGCCCATGAGGGAGAGCATCATTCAAACTTAGCCCACTCTGACCAAGCTGGAAATAACAATGATGTTGCTGAACATTAAATGCTTAATGAACATCCCTACTAGTGGGTGTGCAGCACGGATCACTGGTGTATGGAAAGGTAACAACATCCCCCCCCCATTTAGCAGGTGTATCATGAGAATGGGCCCTGCATGTTATTGAGCCACCTGTGACAACTCAACAGCTGCCAACATTACCTCTTACACAGTGCCAGAGAACTGGCTGGGTGATACTGGTACAAGAGTCATTTGGCGCCAAAGAGGAATATGTAGCTCTCATTCACATATACACATGTGCACTCATTGGGGCAGGATGATTAATGCCCAAGCTTAGTTGCCTATCAGTGCATCCCCACTAGGTGATCTTGGAGAGTCATTTGTCTTCTGCAGGGAAGCTATCAGCCATCAGATTAAGTCACTGATCTCTGGCGATGTCTCATGCTTTGCAGATTCTGTAGTTTACCCCAAAGGTCTGCAGTGAGGTTTTTTGTTTTAAATGGCTGGCTCACAGAGGACGATATGCCATCTAAAAAGAGAAAGACTTTTTGTCTTTTGGTAGGCAGCAAAACTAAGAAATTTCGGGCTATGAACAAGCATGATGACCCTGGGGATGACAACAGCTGGACTTGCCTGTGTGTTAAGTTGTTAAATTCATAGCTTGAAATGAAGATCTGGGGACTTTTGAGTCTTTCCTGCATCCTGAGTTTAATGGCCACATATAGAATAGTTGGGTTGCTATTTCTGAAGAGTGTAATAACCTCTGACTGAACCAAGATGCCCAGTGAGTGGGAATTGGTGGACACCCTTGTTCATATGAGCAGTAGTTGTATCAGTATTAAAATAAGAGATGTTGCAAATGCTGGTGTGTGCAGATGGAGGCAATTTGGCCATATTTAGGATGTGCATCAACGTGTCTAGAAAAATCATGGTGGGGCAGCCTACCAGCAGTGACAGAGTTCCATCAGCCCCACTCCCTTTTATCAGCACATTCAGCCCAACCCTACACAAAAGAATCTCAGTGCATGAACAGCTGCAAACACTGGAGGTGGAGCTGATCATGTACCTGAGGTTGAGTATGGGGCCACTGGCTGTGCCCTGGTTTTCCTTATCCACACATACATTCTACACATGAAGTCTCTCTCTCTGTTGTGTCTTTGCACGCTTTTTCCTTTTTCTTTTCATTGCAGCTTTATTCTAGCTTGTTGTTTCCTCTCACACACTCCTTGTAGACACAGTGATAGCAAAACCCTACAGTGCCATCCTGTGGATAAATTATGCTAATTGTGAAATTGCAACTGGAGAAACTCAAATTCCCCCTATTTTCTCTTTAAAATATATATAATATTTTATTTGCCTGGGTATAATTTTACAACATAACCAAGTTCATTAAAAAGACAGGAATGAGTGTGAGCACTTGGTGTGTTTTATGTCTTCAAAGAGCTTTTTTTTTGCATCCACTGCAGAAAGCCAATAAACAACTCCAGAATATGTACAATATAGCTTCCTCCTCCCAAAAATATTCTTCAGCTTTCTTTATTTATTTAAAGGCATGCAATAGAAGCAATCTTTAAAGATAGATGAAATTTCCCAAAGGGCAAATCTTGTTCTAGTTTGAGATGCATATAAATTTTGCCATGTACTTTGCTTGTTGTTGTCTTGTTGCATTATAAGTAGCTTTTTTAAAAAGCATACTTGTGTGTGTGTGTGTGTGTGTGTGTGTGTGTGCGCGCGCGCACACACACACACACACACACACAAATATCTTATTCCTTCCAAGAGGTAATGAGTGTCAATGGGATTGCAACCAAAAAATGAGGGAAGTGTCAGCATGCTTGAAAAAAACTTGAGACCAGTAGAAGTATAAAACAAGTTATTTCTCCTCTCCAATAGACCTATGGAATGTTGCTCATTGTCCATAGGGTGATGATTGTCATTCTCAAGGGGTGGGGTGGAAAGGAATGGGATGACCTGCTAGAGGGTTGTGTGATTGGCTGGCTGGAATTATGTGCAGTGATTGGGTGTATAAGAAGTGAGAGGATCTTTCAGGTATTCTGGTCCCAAGCTGCATAGGCCTTTATATACTCAAACGAGCACTTTGAACTTAGCCCAGGAGCTAAGTATGCTGTTACCAAGCCTGGGAAACACTGTGGAGAGTGGATAACAGCTGTCTTAGATACTGCCAAGCTAATGGCTATCTGTCCCAGCATTGTTTATAATGAGTGACAATACTTCTATAGGATTCCAAGGGAATGCTTCCACCAGAGATCCTTCAAATACAAATTCAGGAAATTTGTATCTGGGACCTTCTTCATGAAATTTGCATGCTTTACTGCTATTTTTACTTGCAACCTATTCTACTGAAGCAAATGATATATAAATAGCCACGTGAGTACCTACAAATAAGCTTGGTATATCTGAATATTGTTTTGGGTGGAATTGAATGAAATCTGCAGGCAAGGCCATCCCTCCTCAGTGCCTAAATCCTGCCAAATTTCAGCAGGATGGCTGCAGTGGTTTTCCTGCAAGTGCAGCCTTTATATTTTCAGGGTGTTTTTTTCTTAAAGGAATTATTTACGCTCCCTTGGTATTTTGTGGACAATTGGTTAAAAACTGCAGGTGCACACGAGAGAAGCCCCTGTGTAAGAAACCTGAAAAATGGCAAACAAATAGGTCCAGAGGCATTTGTGCTATGCAGTTACAAGCTTGGCATGTCAGTCACAGCACAACTCTCCTTCCAACACTTCTCTCTGAAACATGGCATCTTCCTTAAGCTTAGAGGAGACAAATAAATGATTCGCTCTTGAAAAGCTGATCCTTCCTCCAAAGCACTGGAATAGGAGAGTGCTGATAAAATCATTTCCTCTGATTACATACTAGACCTTGCAGGTGAGTTGGAAGTCGCCCCCCCCCACCCGAACCTGATGTTTTCCTTAAGCTAGAGATGTAAGTTTCCATTTTGCAAAGCTTCTCCCCCCCCCCCCCACAAATCATGGCATTAGCAGTAAAGCTTAGAAACATAGTTTTCCTTCTCATAAATATTTGTCTGCAGCATTTTTTCTTTGATGCCTAGATTGCTGAGGCACATAATAAAGTGCTTTGTAGATCCCTCTGTGGCACCCATCGCAGCCAGTTACTTGGGATTTGTACAAATAATTTGCACACCTCCATCATGAGCACACCTAGTCCATGTGAACTTTATAAGAATGTATACCGATTGGGGGAACATAACTACATGCCTTACACCAAAGGGAGCCAACTCCCAAGAGACTGCCATCTACTCACAAAGACTGGCAGTGATCTACCCCCCTTTTTTGGGTTCAGGTCAAACTTGTTGAGCTTCTTTTAGGGAGGATGGAAGGCCTGTTTTTTGGGGGTGGAGGGCCAAAATGTTGAGCTTTTTTTAGGGGACCCAAAGTTGTCCAGCTTCTTTGGGGGGGAGCCACTGATCTGCCAGTGATCTATCACAGACGTCCAGTGATCTACTGGTAGATCACGATCTACCTGTTGGACGTGCCTGCCTTACACCAAATCAGACCTTTGGCCCCCACCAAGTTCTGTATTTCCTACACAGCCTGGCAGGGTTTCAGGCAGGGGTTTTCCCCCAGCCCTACCTGGGGATACTGGGGATTGAACCTGGGATTTTCTGCATGCAAAGCAGATGCTCTCCACCACTCAGCTACAGCCCTTTCCCACTTGTGCATTAATGTAAAACCAAGCACTGTTATTTATATCTCACAGGTGTCATTATTTATATCTTTGGTGGAGGGGGCATGCTTGCTCCTCCACCATGTCAGAATAGTGCTGGTTCAGTAAAGTCTGTGAACTGGATTTTTGTTTATTGACATCTCCCTCTCTTTTTCTTAAAAAAATGGTTTTCTCTCCTTCCATTATAACAACAGTATCAAGTTCTGGACAAAACAAGATTAGCTGTAAAACTTTGGGGAGGAGATAGAATGCAGTTGTGAATAACTGTACAAAGGTTAATATGGATGAGCTTGGAGGATCATTTACTGTAGCATCTAAAATTAAAAAGAGAAAGAGAGTGTCTAAGCTGTTCTGGTATCTGTGTAACCTAATCAGCTGCTCTTTATCCATGAATTGTTGTTTAATTAACATACTGTACAATAAATGTCTTCTTACATCTAAATTAAGTGCTTATTTGAGAAGCTTAATTTGCAGTGTTACTTTTAGATTACTGATCACCCATAAATCATCTGACAGTATCTTTCCCTCCTATAATCACAAAATTATTTTTATGGGTATAGACTAAGCAGAACAGATGATAGATGGATGTGAAGAGTAGAAAGAGATTCCAGGTGGTAATGGAAAATAAATTAATAGCTGTATTCCATACTCTAGTGATTCTCCTTTGAGATGTGGTTTCTTATCCAATTTCCACTAACATTTAAAAAATTGCTATTCTGCTCTGGTGGCTATAAAATGTCAAGTAATATATTTGAAAGTTTAAGATTAGTTTTTGCACAATGAACTGGGGGTGAGAGAGAGTGCTCCATTTGGAGATTTGTAATAAATATCTTTTAAAAAAAATAGTAGCATCCGTGACTAATCTACAGATATTTCATATTAGCATATTACTTTTGTTCTTAGGCTTTACATGTAAATTTCGGAAGAGGGAATGAAAACCAATTTTTTGACTGACATACTGTAGTGTGTAACCACCCAATGCAACTTGGATACAATTACAGCTTGGGGAAAATTCAAGTGCCCTTCAGTTTTAGCAGGGCTTGGAGGATTTTACAGAAAAGTAAAATATGTGTACTGTTTCAAATTCTTGCCATACTTACATACAGTGTGCCTTTCTTTAGCATGCTGTTATACACTCTCTGGCTTATATATAATAAGAATGCTAAACTAGCCGTGATACAGCAATTTGTCTGGGGGCTGCTGTTGTAAATCCCTCATTTACACGCTAGTCCTCAAATGTACACTTGGATGTCTATCCCATTGCTTCCTGCACAATCTTTACCTCCATGTCTGCCTGTCTTAGAGAGTAGCTTTGTAATGGATTCTCATTGGATTTTTAAGGTGATGCAGTAGCCCAGTGGGAGAACATTTATTTTACATGCAAAAAGTCCCAGGTTCAGTCCCTGGCATCTCCAGCTAGGGCTGTGAAGAACCCTGCCTGGAGAACTACTGCCAACATATGTGTAGCTTGATGGAACAATAATCTGGCTCATTGTAAGCCAGATTCCCATTGGTTGTATCCAATGCTAGCTCTAACTCTGTTGGACACGATCTTATGTCCCAGGTGTTACTCCATAAAGGACGGTGCATCCTCAGTGGTACAACATCTGCATTGCCTGCAGAATGTCTCAGGTTCATACTCCACCACTTCTGCCTTAAACTCTGGAGAGATGCTGTCAGTCTTTGTAGAGCTAAATGGAACAATGGTTTGATTTGGTATATTGAAGCTGCCTATGTTTCTATTGAACATGGCACATTCCAAAGCTTTGTGGGGTTCTAATCATTATCATTGTGTGCTCAGCACAGTCCTCTACCTACATATAAATATCACCAATCAAGTTGATGCAAAGGGCCCTAGCCCAATAGCAGACTAGAATGCATGTTTTGCATGTAGAAAGTCCCCAGCTTCTCCACCAAAGGGATTAGGTTGCAAGTGCTGCAAAAGACACTTAACATCCAAGAACCTGCTGCCAGTTAGAATATGTAGCCTGTCAGAATATGTAGACAAAGCTGCATGTTGACTCAGTATTGCAGGAGTAGCCAATATGGCATCATCCAGATGTTTTGGACCATAACACCCATCAGTCCTAGCCAGCATAGTCAATGAGCAGGTGTCATGGGAATTGTGGTCCCCAACATTGAGAGAATGACACATTGGTTATCCCTGCCATATGTTGGTTTATCATAAAGCATCTCTGTAAACTGGCTACAACAAGAACGCATGATCTATTAAAATAAAAGAAGCTAAGGAAGGGCTGGTTCACAAGAGCCGTTTCATCATTTTATGGCTGCAGTGTCTGTCAAAACTTTCATATTGCCACAAATGCAGTGCTTTGGGGAACATATAAAGCTGTTATACCAGGTCAAACTTGCCCAATAACATCTATTCTGACTGGCAGTTCTCCAAGGTCTTGAACAGAGGTCTTTCCTATCACCTGCTCCCTGATTCTTTTTTATTTAAAAGGAAGATTTCAGAGACTGCCCCTGGGATCTTCTGCATGCAAACAAGGTGCCCTACCATTGATCTATGGTCTCTTGAAGGAGTCATTTCACATATTCAACAGTGAGCCATCAAATGCTATTTTTAACCAGGTGATGCAAGGCACCATTCACAAGCCATTTTTCCACTCAAGAGCCAATGGGCCATGAGCCCAGTGTGTGCTCTTGAAATGTTTCCATGGGGACACTGTTTGTACCATTCAGTCATCTAGAAAACTAAAACCTAGGGTGTGCATTTTTCTTATCAGGGAAGCTTGCAAAGGGAGATATGAGAAGTACACTATCAAATCCTTGGCCTTTCCTGAATTGCTGTCATAAGCAAAGGCCTATAGCAATGTACAGACTCCCTCCCACATATCTAATTTTTTGTTCCCATCAGCACAGTTCAATTACCAACCAACCCATCATTCCATGTCTGCTTTATTGATACCTTGATGCTGGAATTCCAAGGAGAATATCAGGTTTCTGTGGTCTGAGTTCACAAGCAACATCCATGCAGCAGGAAATGGACTATGGAGGTCATATGTATATGGGGTGGCACTGGGGTATGGCTCTACATCTAGTTCATACTAGAGTTGTGCATACGTGACACCTTGAAATTCTCCTTCCTGTTTGTGAGCAGAGAATCCAGGGGAACCATTATACTAACGTTGTCAAGAAACAGTTACTTAAAATGGCAATGACAGCAACACACCTCCTTTGTCCCCTGCCCACTATCTATACATTTTTGCTGTCACTGCAACTTTGTTGGCAGGCTGGCCACCATTTTCTACATTCCACAATGCCCTGGACCACCATTGTGGGGCAAAATGTTGGCCATCACAAATGCTGAAGAATATTTACAGAAGTGCAAAAGGGGCCTCAGTGGCTGAGAAAAAGAAATATCACACGCAAAAAAGTATTCAGATAAAATTCTGCACAGTTGTAGCTCATACAGATTATACATCTGATTAGATTTGGTCATAATGAGAGTACTGAGAGTCTGAGGCTCATGCTCTGGTGATTACTACAGTCTTGTGCCAACTGCTGTCTCCTTTTCTTTTTGTTCTGAAGCATCAATTAGATTAAGATTTCATTCTTCCAGCTGCTTTTCCTTTAACATGTGGCATGGATATTTCTTCCTCGTTAAGTTAAATTTTATCTGTCCTCTCTATAATAGACACCTCAGTTTCTTCCTTTTTCAGTGAATGACTGGGAAGGTAGGAATGTATTGTGTCAATTGTATATAGAAAACTGGGCTCAATATTTTATTTAAGTGTGCGATTGCTGGAGTTATGAAGTGGATAGTCTTTTTTAAAAAGAAAGAAAGAAAGAAAGAAAGAAAGAAAGAAAGAAAGGAAGGAAGGAAGGAAGGAAGGAAGGAAGGAAGGAAGGAAGGAAGGAAGGAAGGAAGGAAAATGAAGATGGATATGACTATGAATATGACTATTTAAAACATTTTCCGGCTATTGCTAAGACAGTTGTGAAGTAGATGTTTCCCTGTGACTCCTTTCCACTTCTCTACCTTTAGGAGGTCAAAATAATATGGTCAGGACCAGCCCATGCCTATATTCAAAAGCAGATGAGACATCCTCTTTGGCTGTAGAAGACTCTACCACCAGCAATAGGACACTAGGACCAAGGATATGCCTTTGTTTGGGCCCTGGGGCTGTCTCCTTGAAATATGCCCTATCCTGATGACAGAGGCCCAAAAGCTTAGCTCCAATCCCTCTACCATTAGTTCCAGGACCATAGGAGCAGAGAGAGTGATGACACTGCATCAGAATGAAACTTGCAGCATAGTTCACAAGGCACTATATATTCTATCTATGAGTCCTTCTCAGGAGGTAGCAAGGTTCATACTCTGTATAAGGAAGAGGTGAAACAGCAGGGGCAATTATAGCTATTCACTTGTTGCACACAGCCTCCATCTTAGACAGCTTCTCAGCTGTTTCAGTACCCCTTGCCGTGGAACCTAGTGTTACCCTGATGGACATCTCTTTAGCCTTTCCACACCAGTAAGGGATGGAAGTAATCAGACATGTACATGGAGAGTGACGATGGTTTACATTTGAGAGCTTGTAGAACTGTGCTTGTAACAAATGGAAGCCATTTTCTCTGGTGTTTAATAGCTTTTGTATTTCATGGCTGTTTGTTATTGTGATCAAGGTATACTGAATACCTATACTGAATAGTCTCTAGGAACAGCTCTTCAGGGGATGTGAGAAGGCTGCAGTAGAAACAGGAGCTCTAATTGTCCTATTGTGCACTCAGCCTTTTAGATCCTATTGGTAAATAGTTATTTCCTCTTATCTCTATTATCTTCTTGGCTCTAGCAAGACCATTTGCTGTTGCACAGGCATACTTTAGGAACCATGATAAAGAGATGGTAGAGTTCTTGCAGTCATAGAATGGGTTGTATGACTACAGACTGCAGCTGGAAGATTACATTTTTGAATATTTCTTTGCATTTTAAAAACCCTCTTTGCAAGTAGAAAACTGCTTTCTCAGACCAGGGAGTGGGATGAGCCAGAAACATTCCCCCCTGAAATGCAGAAAGCTCCCTTAAACCAAACCATTAGTCCATCAAGGTTAGTGTTCCCATTATAATGACTAGTTAAACCATAGGGTTTTTTTCTGGGAGATGATGTATTTTTCCATGGAATCTTACCCTGTCATAAGAGCCTCTGCAATAAAGCCTTGGAGAAATGATTACTCATGTCATCACATGCAAAACCCAAAGAGAGGTGTAATATTCAAATGTGGAAGATACCTTTAATGCTGTTTTGTTTCTCTTATCCATGGACCCTGAGGCAAAATCTTTACTATCCCTGATTGAAATTGGGTGAAATTGATGAGCGCCGCAACCCCAGAGTCGTCTACAACTGGACTTAACAGTCAGGGGTCCCTTTACCTTTAAGTATAAAAAATGCTAAAATTATTTAGAAAATGCAAGGAATAGAGCACCCGCTTTAAAATGCAAGGAATAGAGCACCCGCTTTAAATATACAGGTACCATACACAAGACAACCAAACAATGCCTGAACTTTTCTTCAACTTGAAAACTGGTTATTGCTTCCAGTCAAAAACAATCTTTCCTAGAGTTTGCCACGTTACAAACAGGCTCTCTGGGCAATGATAAGGGAGGTGGAAAGCAGGGTTTCTGATCCAATTTTTTTTATTGATAATCTGTGAACCGGATATAAACAAGAAACTCATCATTAATTTTTATTTTTCATGAGCTCACTAAGGTGACCATTTCCCTACCTGAAAATTTCTCATTTTAATCCTGACAGCTTGCCTGAAAGAAAGTGCCTACTGCCCATTACATTCACCGTTCAGAGGATTTAAAACTCCAGAGGGCCCTGTTAAATTCCACTTTATGTTGGCATAAGTAGCTGCAATTGTGTCAGTAATTTACATTTAGGGAGAGTTGAAGTCTTTTTTTCCCTCTCTGTCCTTGAAATGATAAAGCTGCTTAGTCAGTGTAGAAAATTCAGCTAGGCTAATGCTTTTTCTCTCTCCCTCCTCTTGCTTCTGTGAGATTGTCTGCATTTTTTTCTTAATGATCAAATCAAGACTGCGGACTCAGTCCTAGGCTGCAATTACTGGGGTTTTCTTGAGGAAGGCACTGTAGGTGATGTGTCCTTGGTGATGACTCCCTCAATAAATGTAAATGTCAAGGGTATGAATTGCAGAGGTATGAACTGATCACTATGGAACAGCAATGCCAATTTATGAACAGGCTTCTTTGAATTACTATTATTGTTACTATTCTTATTACTGTTATTATTATTCTGTCAATATCAACAGCATCAGTTTATACCACCTATCCAACCAAATTATCTGGGCAGTTTGCAATTAAAACATTAAAATAAAATAAATCACGAAAGCAAAAACTCAAGCTCACTACCCCACCCCACCCTCAACCTAAAAGGTAAGGGTAAAGGGACCCCTGACAGTTAAGTCCAATCGCAGACGACTCTGGGGTTGCGGCGCTCATCTCACTTTACTGGCCGAGGGAGCTGACGTTTGTCTGCAGACAGTTTTTCCGGGTCATGTTGCCAGTGTGACTAAGCCGCTTCTGGCGAAACCAGAGCAGCGCACGGAAACGCCGTTTACCTTCCTGCCAGAGTGGTACCTATTTATCTACTTGCACTTTGACGTGCTTTCGAACTGCTAGGTTGGCAGGAGCAGGGACCGAGCAACGGGAGCTCACCCCGTTGCAGGGATTTAAACTGCCAACCTTCCGATTGGCAAGCCCTAGGCTCAGTAGTTTAGACCACAGCGCCATCCACGTCCCTACCCCCAACCTAAAATAAGCATAAAACATGTAGCAACAGAGAACTCACATGAAGCAGAGGTCATGGCTACAATGCCATTAGGCATCATAAGACAGATCCAGAGAAAGGCAATGTGATATTAGACAAAGACAGCTCTTTAACAGCAAGGTTTTTGGAAGACTCCAGGTCACCACTGAAAACCCAACTCACGTAGTCTATGTGACATCCCCCCCCCGATGTTCTTGGACTCCGATTCTACTCATTCCTTTACAGTGACCATGTTAGCTTGGGCTGACGGGAATTATTGTGTAAGAACATCTGGTGGGGATCACATTGGCTCCCTCTGCTCTAAGACAATGGCATACCATGGATTATTTTATTTCACTTACAATTTCCAAAGGTCTTGGGACTTCCAGATCAACTGAATATGGGCAGTTTACTGCCAAATGGGCTGTGTGTTTGCAAAAAAATTCCAATTTGCATCCCAAATTAATGTGCAGCTCTGAACATAATGACTGACAAAATAATTGGCAAAGAACAGAAAAGAATGCATTTCAAAATTCAGCACTGAATGATACTTTCTAAAAAACTTGTGTGGGTTAAAATATGGACAATGTCAAAAACTGAATGTCAAAGCACGGTTTGGAATGCTGTCTTTGGAAACATGTTGTAAAACTTTTTCACTTTCTTTGGAATGTCTAAAATAGCTGAGGCACTTTGGAGCACAATCTTAAATGTATCTACCAAGATTTATTTTTGTGCTTTTTATTAAAGTATGTATATGCCATTTGTTATACAGACATCTCATTTTGGCATTCACTAATATCAGAAAATATAACACAAATGGAAATCATTAAAATGCAGTAAAATTCTTAATTAAAAAAATCCTTAAAATGTTATAAAGGTAGCCACCAGTAGCCAGGAAAAGCCATGGTAAACAAAGGGTTGTATTCAAATATGTTATTCTCAGTGTAGGGTCATTGAAATTAATGGGTCTAAGGTACTGATGTCCATTATTTTCACTGTGTCTACTCTGAGTAGGTCTAACACTGGATAAAGCCCAAATACAATTGCAGCATGTGTCAGTGTAAGTCCCAGTGAATTCAATACAGCTTACTTGTAGGTAAGTGTGTCTAGAATTAGAATCTCATCTTCCTAGATTCAGTAACACTTATTGCAAATAAATAGCATGATATTTCCCAGTGTATTTTGGCTTCCCAAACTGGTCGCCTTGTCAATATTCCAACATGTATCCAGATGGCACTACACATGACCTAGTTCCTGTTTCTGGAGATTTTTCAGGGTATTATGAATCAGAATCCGGACACAAGTTGGATTTTTCACAAAACTCAATAAACTCTAATTTCCAGAAGAGTTAATCAGATTTAGGATTGCATCTCAATAACTAGTAAAGATTCCCTATTTGTTTTGGATATATAATATGTTGGACCACTGTTCTGAAGCAGCTGGCCTGAAGGTGGGGGTTATTTTTTACTGACTTTTCCAACAGGATATGAAGATCAAATGTATGCAGAAGAAAATAGCGGATCAACATAAATTAACAAAGAGATCATGTCCCGCTGTGACAGAAAAAATATACAGCATGATCGAAGGAAATGAAGGTCATCACATAAGTTGAAAGTATAAGGACACAAAATGTATTTAGTCAAATGTGTCTTTCCAAGGAGATTGATGGCCTGATGTGTGTGTTAGAAAGACGTCAAGATTAATATATGATGCAAAAGGAAACCAAACAGCAAGGCATGCTGTTTGACCAAGGCTCTAGAGATCCAAGCCTGATGAGTCCATTTCTCTTGGAGAGCTAGGTGCTATATGAGTGTTCTGCTTTTGAAGCAATGTGGCTGAGCATTTTTAGACAGCTACTTAAAAAATTAATGTGTTTGTGCGAGAGAAGTGGGGAGATTGTCCTTTGTGAGTGACCTTCTCTTAGTTATTATTAAAAAAAATTCTCCAATAAATCTTTAACAAATGCATGGCTTTTTTCCAGTTTAAATAGTTGCCCCATGTACACTTATTTGAGTAAATCCAACTTGGACCTAAACATGCAGAGGGTCAGTGATAAATTATGAATATCCAAGAGCCATGATTCTGAAACTTACTGTGAATAGTATTTCTCTAGCATATTCCCTCCCTTTCCAAAATTCTGCATGGTTTCTCCATGCAATATCATGGAGAAAATGGCCTGCCAGTTCAGATGACTGAGCTAGCCCCTCTATTTAAAATAAGAATTTATCCAGAGTAACAGTGTCTCTTTAATTTGTTGTCTACATGCACCTGATAATTGTGTGTGTGCACGCAATCTGAACAATCCATACTAACATACATGTGAAATTCTTTTTCCTTGCGCAAAAAAACTATGAGATTTTACCTTCCAGCAACTGCTTTTTAAATTTATTCTGTGACATGTTTCATGTCATGTTATGTCAAGCTGCATCTGTCAAATCACATTAGATGATGTAACACTGTATGATGTGAATGAAACAACCTGACAAGATACATCACAATAAAGTACTTCACCTAGGACGTTGTGAATGAATGGCTACAGGCCATGGAGCGTCTTCAAGCACTTATTTTGCCTGTGGCAAGGAAAATTCAAGCTTTTCCATTAAACAAAAAACCAAAACCATTTACTTTATGAATTGAGTACTGTTCTTTGCGTCGTAAGACTCTTGCTTGACTTTTATACTTAATCGGCATTTTTTATAAGAATTCCAATGTGAAATATTCAGCCCTAGTTCACGAGAACCCTTCCTGTAGCCCTATTCTCCACTGTAGTCTATTTGCCTTCTTCTCTCCTGCAATAGCTTGCTTTTTGCAAGTTGACATGGAGCTTTATCTGAATACTTAGACTTTAAAAGAAAAAAGATATGCAAGTATCTAGGGAGAGTTCTAGACAATGTTAGTTCTGATGATTCTTTTAAATCAGGTTCCCCCAGTTTTTGGAGCTCATGGGCCCACTTTGCTCATGGCTCCACTCAACATCTGAAAATGATCTTCAGAAGGTTGCCCAGAATAGAATATGGCCCTTGTGCTGAGAGGCCACCTCTGCTCTAATACTGTTTTAAACAGTTACTTATCCTCATAGCTAATCATTTCAAAGTTGCAAAAAACAGTTTCTTTCAGCTATCAAATGCCTGGGTGAACAGGAATGTTTTACAATTCTTGCTGAAAGTTAGCAATCGGTTGCACCTCACCAGGAAAGGCATTCCATTATTGGGGAACTAATAACAAGAAGGCTCTGTCAGAAGGCCAAAAAAGCGAAGTACAGTGGTACCTCGGGTTACATACACTTCAGGTTACATACGCTTCAGGTTACAGACTCCGCTAACCCAGAAATAGTGCTTCAGGTTAAGAACTTTGCTTCAGGATAAGAACAGAAATCGTGCTCCGGGGGCGCAGCAGCAGCAGGAGGCCCCATTAGCTAAAGTGGTGCTTCAGGTTAAGAACAGTTTCAGGTTAAGAACGGACCTCCGGAACAAATTAAGTACTTAACCCGAGGTACCACTGTACCTTTAAGCAGGTAGATCTTAGGACCGTACCAAGTTAGTAAGTGGATCCATCTAGTTCTGTACTGACTACACTGACTGGCAACAGTTCGCCAGGGTTTGGGGCAACCCACACCTGGAGGTGCAAATGATTTAACCCAAGGCACTCTGGTTGCAAAGCTCTATCAAACAAGCTAGAGCCCTTCACATCATCTCTTGTCATACCTGTAGCTTCCTATTTTCTCCTGGCATGCCTTGTGATGGGATTGTCCTACAGGTCAAACACTACCCACTTCCACTGAACCACCTTCCAACCTTAGAGTGTGAGAGGCGGAGGGGTGCCACTGAAATCTGATATCCCAAGCTCTGTCACTGGAGAGCTTATAATAAAAGAGAATGTGGCAGACACGGGCGCTGCATCATATTTTTAGCTGGGCTCTTTTCTGTCTGGTCAGACTGAGCACTCCTTTCCTCTGCCACAAGGTTTCTTGGTTTCTGTTCTCCCAATTCCTCATTTTTTCAATCTTAAATTCAGCAATTTGCATTTTTTTTTAAAGAACGTACAGAAATTTCTTTAAGAGGAAACTTCTAATATCCATTTTCGACTAATATACACAGTTTTGTAGACCATTATATATTGCACCCCCATTTTATATTACACATGAACGTGTACATGTGCCGCACTGGGGAATAAACAAATAATTTGACTCAAACCTGGAAATGGCAGGAGAGAGCTGAAGAGCCATGAGACCCTCCCCTGAGCCAAAGAGAACTTCAGTGAGGGTGGAGGAAGCCCCAAAGATACAGGAGGCACAGCCAGACTTTAACAACAGCTGAGACATACAGTGGCACAGCAACAGATGCCACTTTCCTATGCATCCTCCAGTCTCCTTCCAGCCCCAGAGTTTCAACTCTAGTTGTGGATATTTTTCGATACCATATTTTTGGTCTGGATTAGAGAGAGAGCACCAGAGAAGGCATTTAAAGGGTGTTTAGAGGGTGCTCCCCACTTACACGATTTTCACTTACACACACAGGGGCGTGGGATGTAACCCCCCATGCATTTGTGTGTGTGTGTGGGGGGGAATTGACTGTATATGCCTATTTATGCATACTTTATCCTAGTAGGTGCATTTTTGTACACATTACTTAGCTGGAGAACTGCCTTGCAAAATTCAGAAAAGCGTGAATTTCAAACAACGACTGTATTTCAATTTGCATATTGTTTCGGAAATTGTGAATTTGGTATGATTGCTTAAAAAAGTAAACTCCATTGATTTCCTTCCCAGTCTCCATACAGCATAACTCCCAACAGTAACTACTCCTTGATTTTTTTTCTCCCCACCCTGCATTTCATACTTCTTCAGTTAGGCCATAAATAATTTAAGGAAGGAAGGATGAAACTCGGCTTCAACATCTTGCTGGCTTTTCTCTGCCATCATGCTGGGGAGGGGGGGAGGATTGAAGAATTTTTATTTGTATTCTAAATGTCTCTCTGACTCCAGTTCTTATTTGGCTGTCTGTCTTTGCAGCAGCATGTAAATAACAAAATGCATTACTGTAATATAAACTTAGGGAAGAGAGGATGAAATATTTTGGGTAATAAAATTAAATCCTCTTTGCCACTTCCATTGTATCCTGCTAGTGCTGGAGAGTGCAAATGAAGGGAAGAGATATCTAAAGCTGAAAACACTGTATTTAGCTTTTAAGAAGTGCCAAATGGAAGCCTATAAAGCCCTCGGTTATATCAAGGGTTCCTTTTGTGCTGCTTGACGTGCAAATCTGCACAAATTAACGGAGTAGATTTTTAAGGTTACATATTTTGGAATCTTGGAATTATTAAAATAGTTAGATTGATTTACACTTGGAAATATTCAATAAAGAAAAGCCTGAAGGCTATTAAAAATAATAATAATCTCCAGCTGTTGTCCTGTCATTTTGCTTTATATGAAAACAAATGACTAGACAAATGAACAAATTAATCCATCTTTCTCCAATAACAGGCAATCTGGTGTGCGTATGTGCTTTAAATCATGCAATTGCTTTTTATTAAGTTGAAAAGGAAATAAAATACGTCTAATAAAGCATAGTGGAAAACTTACATAATTCACACAGGAAGCTGCTGCAGCAGTATACTAATGAGACTTATGGTGCAATCATTTGCAGGTTTGCTCAGAAGTAACACCTACTGTGTTCCTTGGAGTTTACTCCTTAGTATGTAGGCTTAGTACAGTACTAGCATTGCAGTACTGTACTGTACAGACTTCCCTGGAAGTACAGTGGTACCTCGGGTTACAGACGCTTCAGATTATGCATTTTCAGGTTGTGTACCGCGCCGAACCTGGAAGTACCGGAATGGGTTACTTCCGGGTTCTGGCACTCACGCATGCACAGAAGCGCTAAATTGCAGTTTGCGCATGCGCAGAAGCACCGAACCACAACCCGCGTTTGCACAGATGCAGCACTGTGGGTTGTGAACGCTGCGGGTTGCGAACATGCCTCCCGTACAGAACACGTTCGCAACCCGAGGTTCTACTGTAAGTCCTTTTGAACGTTATCGAGCTTATGTATGAGTAGATTATACTCTTACAGTTTTGCAGTGCTATAGTGTTTAATGCAAAAGACCATGGCTCAGTGTTAGAGGATTTGCTTTGCATGCAGAGGGTTCCAGTTCAATACATGGCATCTCCAGGTAGGGCTGGGAAAGACCATGTCATGGAAATCTGGAGAGCCACTCCCAATCAGTGCAGATAATCCTGCGCTAGATGGATCACTGGTCAGTGCAAGCCCACTTCCTAGGTTCCTATAATACTTGTGGCAAGGGAAGCAGGTGGCACTGTGGGTTAAACCACAGAGCCTAGGACTTGCCGATCAGAAGGTCGGCAGTTCGAATCCCCATGACGGGGTGAGCTCCCGTTGCTCAGTCGCTGCTCCTGCCAACCTAGCAGTTCGAAAGCACGTCAAAGTGCAAGTAGATAAATAGGTATTGATCCAGAGGGAAGATAAACGGCGTTTCCATGCGCTGCTCTGGTTCGCCAGAAGTGGCTTAGCCATGCTGGCCACATGACTGTACGCCGGCTCCCTTGGCCAATAAAGCGAGATGAGCACCGCAACCCCAGAGTCGGTTACGACTGGACCTAATGGTCAGGGGTCCCTTTACCTTTATAATACTTGTGGCAGAGAAAATATTGCAAAACATAAAAGTAAAAATGAGTGGACAGTGTTTAGGACACTGCCCTCCCCGCAAGGCCTTGCAGCTATCTCAACCACTTCCTAAGTGGCTCAGAAGTTAGTAAGATGTGTCTTTAGCTGCTATCCACACCTCCCCCCCTCCCCCACTGAACAACAAAGACAATACATACAAAGATAAAAGCAAACAATAAGAACAAAATAATATAAGTCCAACACAAAGTGCTTTTGATAATAAAGTCCAAAGACAAATAAGAATACAGAAGTGAATGAAATGGGATACAATTATAAAATTATAAATGAGATATGAAAACAGCCTTACATTATACCATGAAAAAGACAAGACAGTAAGAAGTCATTGCACATTTAATAAATAACCCCAAACAGAAGGATCAGTGGCAGTGCTAGTCACATGAAGATTACATACCAAATTGTCTGATATAACAATGACCATGACTTTATTGAACCAGTTATGTAGGGTACAGCATGAAGTGCCTTTCCAGCCCTGCGTAATGACTAATTGAATGGCTACAAGAGGATATGCAACTGTTTACATATAAGAGCTGCATTCCCTTTATTAAAAATAGAACGCATAGTTTAGGGTCCAGAAGCAATCTTTTACCTGATTTTTGTAATTGCTTGTTTCCAGTGCCTCTCCATAACTTTTCACCTGATGGGCAGTGCCATGTGATGCTGGGTGGGTGTGACCAGCTAGCCTTACCCGGTTAAAAACACAGGGCAAGGCTGGTGCCAGATTCGATAGCTGGTGGAAGGAACAGATATTCCTGAGGGTGGGTGGGAACAGGGAGAGAGATCTAAACCCAATCTATCTGTCCTACAGGGATGTGTGAAGAGAGAATGGCATGGAGCTCCCAACAGAGAAAGAGGAGGGAAACTGCTGCACTCAGCTCCTCCTTCCAGACTCCAAAACACCATCTGGCTGGCCACTGTGAGAAGAGGTTGCTGGACAAATGAACACTTGGCCTGATGCAACAGGGCTCTTCCTATGTGCTTAACTGTAGTAGGCAGAGAGATGAAGGCATGTGGGGAGGTGGATGGGTGGAACATGGACAGCAGATATAGCTATGACACTGCATAGTGGATCCACTGCATAGTGGATATAGCTATGACACTGCATAGTGGATCCAACCTAACCATACTGAGTGAAGCTGCTTCTCAGCCTAATAGAGGTCTTTTAAGATCCCATTTAATTTCCTGAACACTTGTTCTTTCTTTTTGTTAGGACTCCCTGTTCTTTCAGATGAAAGGGCTAGGTGCCACTGGGATGACAAAGACCTGCTCACCTGGGGGCCACTACTGAATGGGACCCTGTAGTGCCAGTCTCCCAACAGCTAGAGAAACGGAGATCTGACTCTCCACACTCTCCTCCTCCTCTATTGACCCTCTCTAGAAATACAAAGTTTCTGTGGTATACAGGCAATAGAACTATAGCACAAAACTAAATCAGTTTTGAACAATTTACAAGAATCCTGCTGTTCAACCTAAAAAAAAAAAAGTATTGATATATACTCATTCAAGGTTTTTCTATGAAATTCCCTTTAATGAAATTCTCAGAGTAGCTTCAACCGAATGCTTGCAAAGATCCAAAGTTTTGTGCTCATTCAATTTGTATGCTTGCAAAAAAAAAAGGTGGGTGCAAAGGCCCCTCCAGCACTGCTCTTCCCCTTCCTTGCCACAAAGCTCAGAAATTCACCTTCAGGTAGTAGATGGAAATGAGGTTGTGTGATGTTCTCAGGACCCAGATGAGAGACTTTTCCTGCCATGGTTCTCATGGTCCTAGCAGAAATGAACATTTCCTGCCTTAGGAAGCAGTTTCCCTAGTGCTTCCCTGCCTTAGGAAGCAGTTTCCCTGGTGAGAAAAAAACAACATTATTTGGGACTGACATCACTTCTGTGTTTCCCCATGAAGCTTCAGGGCCTTGGGGAAGGGGGAGGTGGTGGTAGAGCCAGTATGGGACGGTAGTTAGTGTACAGAACTAAATTGGAGGGGGTCACAGGTCCAAATATCCACTTAGCCAGAAAGGTTGTTTGAGAGACCTTGGCCTAGCCTACCTTACAGGGTTGTTGTGAAGATAGAAGGGAGAGGCACCATGTACAAATCAAATAAGTAAAGGTGACCTGTTCTTCAACATCGAGAAAATGTACTCACCCTTTTTGACTGGGTTGAAAGAGACTCAATTTCAAAGCCCCACTTAACCATCTTGGCAGGGGGTTGGACTCAATGGCCCTTGGTCTCTTCCAACTCTATGATTCTATGATCTTTGAAACTCATCTTGTGCCAGTCAGTCTTGGACAAACCTACCTGCCAGAGTTGTGACAAAATACATTAGAGACACTATCCTGAGCTTCATAGAAAATGGGGATACAGTGGTACCTCTAGATACGAACGGGATCCATTCTGGAGCCCCGTTCGCATCTAAAGGTAAACGTAACTAGCAATGGCATGTCTGCGCGCACACGCGTCACTCTTTGCCGCTTCTACGCATGTGCGTGACGTCATTTTGAGCGTCTGCGGCGAAACCTGGAAGTGACATGCTCCGTTACTTCCGGGTTGCCAAGGAGCGCAACTCGAACGCACTCAACTCGAAGCGTATTTAACCCGAGGTATGGCTGTAATTAAAAACCTTATTTTGTTTTATTTATTTCACAAAATTTATATACAGCTTGATTGTAATAAAACCTCTAACATAATAATACATTGCTACTGTCATATACAAGACATCAAGTGGCATGGGTTTTCCCACCTCTGCTTCCTGAGGTCTTTCTTCTGATGGAATTGGAAAGTGAACCTCAGATTTTTACAGACTTACTGCAAATCATGTGCCAGAATGCTAAACTACACCCTCTGTTTCTCTCCAAGCCTAGGCAATAGACTTCCTTCTGAAGATTAGTACAATCTCTTCCTCTCTTTTTGCACTTCTGCCTTAAATAGACTTTTGAAAAGTGAATTGTGCTCTGGGCTGTCATGTGTGCCAACTGTGGAATATCCCGGCGTCTTCACATCTGTCAGCTCTTGCCAAGGATGCGTTAAGTGCCGTGATGAATTCTGGCAGCTGCCCACTAATATCATCAGCAAGTTTGTTTGCGGGAAAATAAGTGAAAAGATCCTTGACAAGTGACTGCAATTGCTTGGATCATTAGGCTACTTCATGCACAGATGGAATTGCAACGAAAATTAATAGAAGGTGGCAGGTTCTTGCTTTCCTCCTCCCTTCACCCCACACTTGGCAATCTTTAAGATGCCTTCTGAAGCTGCCTGGCTGAAGCGACTTACATCTGTGGCTTTTTGCTTTTGTGTTGTGGACCCCATTTTGCAGCTGGTTCAACAATAGACTGAGTGTGTCATATTTAAAATGAAGGGTGCTGAAAGCTTCTGCCTTCATTCAGCTAGGCACTTTTCTTTAAACCCCTGGTCCAGGGGTCTAATTTGGCCCAGCAGGGGTTCCAATTTGGCTCATGTGGCTTTTTTCCCCACCAAATCATTTTGCTCATCTGAAGTCACATGTGAAATCAGGTGAGGGGCAGGTGGATACTCAGTTGCCAGTGTGCAGTCAGAAGGCTTAACATCCACTTCTGATTGTGCATTGGCAAGGAAGATTCTCTGTCACCCCCAATCAGCTGATTGGTGGTGAGGGCAAGCCAACTGGAATTGGCTGTGCTACTATCCAATCCTGTGCAGGCCAATCCCAATAGCCGAGTTTTAAGTCAGCGCCTAACATTGTGAATTTTGAAGGATGGTTGTAGTGTGGTGTAGTGGTTAAGAGCGGTAGTCTTGTAATCTGGGGAACCGGGTTCGAGTCTCCGCTCCTCCACATGCAGCTGCTGGGTGACCTTGGGCTAGTCACACTTCTTTGAAGTCTCTCAGCCCCACTCACCTCACAGAGTGTTTGTTGTGGGGGAGGAAGGGAAAGGAGAATGTTAGCCGCTTTGAGACTCCTGAAGGGGAGTGAAAGGCGGGATATCAAATCCAAACTCTTCTTCTTCTCTTCTTTTAGGTTGTGTATTGTTTTGGGAAATGCAAATTAGATAGGCTTGCCTTTCAGTGTGAAGTGAATCGAATGATGGTTCAGACCCGTTGCACTGAACTGAGAAAGATGCCAGAGTTAAGCACTGGCTCAAAAGTGAATGATGCTAATCCTTCTGTTCTTACACCACATTCCAGTGTGATACCATGTGTGCTACCCCAACAACAGTAGGCTTCCTGCTCAGAACATTACCACACATACACTAGTTTCTAGGTGCCAAACCAAAGATTTAAGAAGGTGCAAAGCCATGCTAAATGTTGTTATTCTTCAGAAAATTCCACCAGAAGTCCTCAAATGGTTTACCTGTGAAGGAACACCAAAATCTTCTTCAAAGTAAGGTTTGATTTCAATATGAAAGCTAGCTGAATGGTAACCACAGTTGCTTTCAAACTGAAGGCCATCTAAGGAACATGTGATCATGTAGCCAATAGTTTGGGGAAATGAGAGTTGTAGTTTCTCAACATCTGGAGACATCCACAATTTCCCCTCATTTGGCCTAAAACAAGGGTAGCTAATATTGTGCCCTCCAAATATTGCTGGCTTGCAACTATAATTCCCAGCCAGAATGACCAGTGTTCAGGTATGTTGGGAGTTGTAGTCCAGCACATAGGCTACTGGTGAATTTTATTTCCATACACATCTGGCATCACATTTGAAAATGAACCTTAGGTTTTAACAGGAGTTAGAGATACAGTCGTGAACAATAGATTTATCAGCAGTGATCAGTGATGGTAACCAAATGGTATTTTCTTGTTTAGAAACAATAATACTCTTGAGCACCATGGGCTTGGATACAAAAGATAATGGATTGCTGCCATCTTTATCCCCAGCTTAAACCATCTGCTAGAAAATTCTAAGTCCCAGTATGGAATTATTTTTTGTTAGGTTTAAAACCAGACCAGGGTCTAGTGATTCCATCCTATGAGACTTGTCATGATCCCCTTTATTTATCTTGCCCCAGCTGGCTTTCTATCAAGTGTGTATGCTCTGGGACATGAGGACAGGAACAGTTGGTCCAAGTTATGAAACCAAGGTCAAGGCTAACATTCACTTCCCTTCTGAGTAAAACAGCAGCCGACTAAGACTAAAATACATGTGTGAGGGAAGGCTGTTCATCAATTACAGTCAGTTAACTTTCTCTCTCTCTCTCTAGCAAGTCTTTGTAAAATTGACACTGCAATTGTCTGCAATTAAAATGCCAGCTGGAACAATAAAAATCTCAGGAGTGAAAATCAGTAGAGTCGATGGACAAAGTACAGCAGACATCTTAAAATTGAGAGCTTTTACTGCCTTATAAAACAAAGTGTACCATGTTGACTAATGCTCAGAATGTAGACACTAAAATCAGGCACTCGTAGGCTGTCCCCTGTGAGTCACAAACATAAAAAGTGCAAACAGAAATGCCATCTCTGCTGTCCTTTGATAGTGGTTTCCCCTCCAAAATGAGAATTTTGAAGACCACTTTCATGGTAAGGGATGTGAAAATAAAGTAAAATCCTGGCTTCTAACTTCACCCATCTTGGGAAACTTGGTTTACGTGATAGAAAATGAAGGATGCGAACATCATTTATTGATTATTTATTTAGTAGAGTGTTCTTTTAAGAAGCAAGAATCCACCTTTCCTCTTACGTGGTGCTTGGGCAAGCTTACGATTAAATAAAAGTGAGACAAAAATACATTAAAATACTAATAACATATTAATAAAAGGAAAATGCCCACAACAAAAACAAATTATAACTGTGAAATGAAAAGCCCATCAAACAGAAGGTGAGCCAAATGATGAGTCTGATCTTGGCAGTGAAAATCTGTACACAAAGGGCCAAATGGAATCATAGGCCACATCCACACCATACGTTTAAAGCATTATCGTACCACTTTAATGGTAATGGGCTCCCCAAAGAATCATGGGAACTGTGCTTTGTTAAATATGCTGAAAACTGTTAAGCGACCCCCATTCCTCTCACGGAACCAAATTCCCAGAGAATGCTAGGTATCGTTGTTGGTGAAGGACTCTGTGTGAGAGGCAGGGAAGGGAAGATCTCCCAGGGTGAGATGCTGGGAGAAGAAAAGCAATTTCCCAGGTGAAAGCTGGAAGGGTTCACATATTTTTGTGTGGGACAAGAGTTAATATCTACCTGTGATAGAGGACTTTGCATTATTCCTTTCCTTTCCTTTTTGTTTTTATTTTTGTTTAGATTGGTTCATTTTTTATTGTGATGTATTATGAAAATTCTTAATAATATCATATCATATCTATCATCTATCTATCTATCTATCTATCTATCTATCTATCTATCTATCTATCTATCCAGTGGCGTAGCGTGGGGGGTGCAGGGGGGGGCGGCCGCACCGGGCGCAACATCTGGGGGTTAGGGTTAGGGGGCGCAAATCCACGGGTTAGGGGGCACAAATTACTTGCCTTGCCCCGGGTGCTGACAACCCACGCTACGCCACTCTATCTATCTATCTATCTATCTATCTATCTATCTATCATCTATCTATCTATCATCTATCTATCTATCATCTATATCATCTATCTATCTATCTATCTATCTATCATCTATCATCTATCTATCATCTATCTATCTATCATCTATCTATTTATCTATCTATCATCTATCTATCTATCTATCTATCTATCATCTATCTATCTATCTATCATCTATCATCTATCTATCTGTCATCATCATCTATCTATCTATCATCTATCTATCAATCATCTATATCTATCTATCTATCTATCTATCTATCTATCTATCTATCTATCATCTATCTATCTATCTATCTATCTATCTATCTATCTATCTATATCTATCTATCTATCATCTATCAATCTATCTATATCTATCTATCTATCATCTATCTATCTATCATCTATCTCAGTGTTTCCCAACCGGTGTTCCGCGGCACACTACTGTGCCGTCAGACATTGGCTGGTGTGCCGTGGGAGGGAGGCGGGCGAGTCGGGCAGTGAGAGGCGGCGGCGGTGAGGATCCGCGTCGAGCCGGGGGCGGCTCCGCGGTGGTGGTGCCGAGCGGCGGGGCAGCGCGTGCAAAAGGGAGGAGCGCGAGACAGCGGAGGAGGAGGAGGCCGGCATGTCCGGGCAGCAGCAGCAACAACAGCAGCAGCAACTCCCGGCGACGGCTCCTCAAGCCCCGCCGCCGCCCCCTCCTCCGCCCGCTATCGCCGCCACCACCACAACAGCCGCCGCCGCCTCAGTTGCCGCCGTCCCTCAGTCCCTCGCTCTGCTGCCTCCTCCCACCCCCAAAGCTTGGAGGTTCCCCGGCAAGGGGGAGGGAAAAAAACTTTCACTTTCGTGTGTCCCTCCCGGCGTGACGCTGCGCGCTGACGTCACGGGGCGGGGCTTTAATGGTGGTGTGCCGTGAGATTTTTTTTCAGTAAACAGGTGTGCCGTTGCCCAAAAAAGTTTGGGAAACACTGATCTATCTATCTATCATCTATCTATCTATCATCTATCTATCTATCATCTATCTATCTATCTATCTATCTATCTATCTATCTATCTATCTATCTATCTATCATCTATCTATCTATCATCTATCTATCTATCTATCATCTATCTATCTATCTATCTATCTATCTATCTATCTATCTATCTATCATCTATCATCTATCATCTATCTTATCTATCATCTATATCTATCTATCTATCTATCTATCATCTATCTATCATCTATATCTATCTATCTATCTATCTATCATCTATCTATCTATCTATCATCTATCTATCTATCTATCTATCTATATCATCTATCTATCTATCTATCTATCTATCTATCTATCTATCTATCTATCTATCTATCTATCTATATCTATCTATCTATCTATCTATCTATCTATCTATCTATCTATCTATCTATCTATCATCTATCTATCTATCGTCTATCTATCATCTATCTATCTATCATCTATCTATTTATCTATCTATCTATCATCTATCTATCTATCTATCATCTATCTATCTATCTATCTATCTATCTATCTATCTATCTATCATCATCTATCTATCTATCATCTATCTATCTATCTATCTATCATCTATCTATCTATCATCTATCTATCTATCATCTATCTATCATCTATCTATCTATCTATCTATCATCTATCTATCTATCATCTATCTATCTATCTATCATCTATCTATCTATCTATATCTATCTATCTATCATCTATCTATCTATCTATCATCTATCTATCTATCTATCTATCTATCATCTATCTATCTATCTATCTATCATCTATCTATATCTATCTATCATCTATTTAATGAGTTGAAGGAAGAACGTGGTACAGCTGGGCTTTCTAAAGACTGGATGGTATCTTCCCATCTCTCTCCCTCTCTTAGTATTGTTTTTCTGAATCATTCTTGTTTAAGAAAAGCCACAATAATTGTTTGTTCAGGCATGTACAGCTCTTCTAAGAACAGTTTCAGGTAACCAATTAGTTCATTTAATTACGTTTATACAGAGATCTGGCAAAGATCTCTGAACACATTGTCACTGTGCCATGAAATACTTTGCCCTCTCTCACATAAAATAAACAAGTATTGGCTTACATTTAGTATTTAATTTCAACAACAGACAGCATAAGGCTGCCTAAAGAAGTCAAACTTCTTTAGATGGAATGGAGCAGCTGCCAAATATAATTTAGCGACTCTGCTGGCACACCTTGCTTTCCATTAAAACTACCTTTCAAAGTTGACCAGCCAAAAAACACATGCTACCTGAGATCTATAAAGCTGATCAAGGTATGTTAATTAAACACATAACAACATATTTGTTTGTTTTTTAAAAGGGGGGGTTGAATCCAGATTTAATCATACTCAAAGTAGACCTAGTGAAATCAATGGGAATTAAGCCTATTGATTTTGCTGTACCTATTCAAATTATGACAAAGTCTGGATCCAGCCCAATAGTTATTTCTTTTCTTCAAATATAGAATGTCTGGAAGTCTAGTAATTCCAAAATACCTTTTAGACACTGAATTGTGTTCAACTACGTTTTGCTCTTAATAGAACCAAAGGAATTAATGATCATGACGTTTTTCTGTCCAATAATTTCAATGGGTTTACTCTGAGTAAAACTAAGTTGACTGCAACCCACTCACTTTCAGTGGCATGCAGCTAAGTTCTATATTGCAAGTAACCTAACGTACATATGTTCACTCATTTCAAAGTGTCTTCTCTCAGTAATGTGTAATTGAATATCACATTTTGTGCAGAATAAACGTGGGGATGGCATTGTTGTAGTTTTGAAACAGAATTGTTTTATATTATTATTTATTTATTTACAACACTATATATACTTATGAAGAGAAAGAAGGAAAATGATATCCATCAACTTGGCAAATCCAAGCATGATTAATAAAACAAAACAGGAATGTGAACAAATACCTTCAATTAATTCATAAATTATATACAGTGATATTCCTTAACTCAATGCCAACAACATATACACTGATTAAATAATTTCATTTTCTTTCCCAAGAAATTAGGAAGCTGCAGCTATTAATTATCAAATTATCATACTATTGTTAAAGGATTTGTTTTATATTTTAATTGTGGATGTTTAATGTTTTGAAGGAAATGTTCTATTGTGTGTCTTAATTATTTGTGGACATTTTCATATTTGATTTTATGTTTCTGAAATGATTAGAAATGATTTGGGCATGTAAGCAGTCAATAAAACAAACAATCAAATAACTGTGGTAGCAGGCTCCACATTTTGACTGTAACCTTTGGCCATCCAGATGTTGCTAAACTATAACTTCCATTAGCCCCAATAAACATGGACAATGGCTAGGGATGGTGGGAGTTTTAGTGCAGTAACACCTGCAGTGCCTAAGGTCTCCTACACCTGCATAGGGTACATAGGGTAGTCACTTAGAAATCAGCTGCTCAGCACTTATAGCAGCGCTGCTGAGATCAGCTGCACTACAGAATTTCTCAGTATAGTGCATAGCTGGATGGCATTCAACTAATGCACAGAAGAAAAGTCCCTCAAACCTACATAGACAATCAGACCATGTGAGGTTCATGCCACTGGTTGCTAAGCAACATCTCCACCAGTCTTCCTCTTGGATGGTTGGCTTTAACATTAACAAAACTAACCCTTAAGTCACAAACTGATCTATTCCTGCTGCTGCTTCCAACCCCACCTGCCTGTCAAAATCGCTTATGGAGTTGTGCATGCCAGAATGTGACCTGCTGGGGTAGATCTTGTTCCCTACCTCTAAGTTATAGGGAAGACATTAGTTCTAATACAATTATAATTAGTTCAATCACAAGGCTGGATAAAGGGGATATTGGAAGTTAATTAACTCAAAATACTGAGTCATTACAGACATTGAGGAAGGTCAATAGCTCAGAGATTGAGCATTTGCTTTGGATGTAGAAACTCCCATATTCTGCTTCTAGCATCTTCTGGTAGGGCAGTCTGAAAACTTGTAGAGCTGTGTGGACAATACTGAAGTAGATAGACCAACAGCCTGACTCACTATTAGGGACTAACATATCAATACAAGTTCCCTACCGTATGGTGGCAAGGTGGTTACAAGAATCACTGGCCAATGAGAACCCGCTGCCTGTTTAATGCGATGCTCCTCATGCGACAGGTGGGGGGTGGGAGCTGCATATTCCATATGGTACCTCCATTTGTGTTGTAGATAGGCACAATGAGAGTCAAACAAAGAGCCAGTACATATCAACCACCCTCTTTCCACCCATCTCACTGCACTGCAATTCAATGCAGACATGCAAAAGTCCCACTGGAATTAATGGGGCATAAATTAGTCAGAACTAATTGACTTCAATGGGATTTGACTGGATTTGGGCCAGGCTATTTTGTTATTATATGGAGGGTATTATCTGTGTGTGTTGATGTGGCTGTTTCCATATGTGTGAGGCCTGAAACAATTGTCATAGCCACCCACCAACACTCAACAACTTTGCCCCCCCCCAGCCCCAAAAGAAAAGCTCAAAAACCTTTGTGGATTTTCACTTTTTGAAATATGGCAACCCTAATCTACATGATTTGATCTATTCTGGTGCCATTTTGAGAGGGAACTTTGTTGTCAATGCAATAGACCTTTTTTCCTCCTTGCCCAGGAAACATACAGTGGTACCACGGGTTAAGTACTTAATTGATCCGGAGGTCCGTTCTTAACCTGAAACTGTACTTAACTTGAAGCACTACTTTAGCTAATGGGACCTCCCGCTGCTGCTGTGCCACCGGAGCACGATTTCTGTTCTCATCCTGAAGCAAAGTTCTTAACCCAAGGTATTATTTTTGGGTTAGCAGAGTCTGTAACCTGAAGCGTATGTAACCTGAAGCTTATGTAACCCGAGGTACCACTGTATTGAATTTTGGCACAGCGAATGAGCTTTGCACTTTCTCCTTAAATTAAGACCAGCATTGACACTCCATTTCTTCTCTTCTGATCACTTGAACTAGAAGAAACCATTATAAGCCTGTGTTAGGAGCCCTGCCAGACAGCTGCTTATATCCCTTTTTAATAACCTGTTATGTTACCAACTCCTGTGTGAAGCATGAGTGAGTAATTGGCATTTAGCAGAAAACTCACCCCCTACACATTGTTCCTGCCAATAGCAAACTCAGGTGGTCAAGTGAAACTGTGCCACCCCAAAATAAGGCAGTGTTTTCTACATTCTTATGGGAGCCAAAATTATGTTTGCAAGCAAAATGTAAAATATTTTTAAAGCCACAGGCTGACAAGAACCTGTGTGTTTATGTGACATAGGAAAAACTGAAAGGGAAATTAAAATAAAAGAATTAAATTGAAAGAGAATTAAAATAAAGAGGGGGGGAGGAGGAAAGGAAACTGGTTTGCTCAGGCCTCCTAACACAGGGTTGGGGAACCTTTCTAGCTGTCAACTTTCAGATTTGAAAATAAGGGGTCAGCAGCCTCAAAAATAAGGGATCAGCAGCCTCACCTGTCCCGGGGACAGTCTATGGGATATCTAACAATCCGGGATAGCAGTTGGAAGCAGTGGGAAACGGCGCTGGAATAAGGGAATTTCCCGCAAAAAAAGGGAAGGTTGACAGTTATGGCTGGAGGGCCATATTTATTTCTGCAGGCGGCAAAAACTGGAACAACAGATGTGACTGACTCTTAGTTTTGTACAGTAGTTTGCTTTCTTGCCATGCAAAAATAAGTTTTCTACATGCCTTCACATTTGCATATCTTCATCCTCCAACTGGAAAAACAAGAGGCATTGCTGCAGTTCAGGCCAAAACACTCAAAGAGGTATAGAGCAGTACTGGTGAGAGATGTAGCCTGGGTAGGGGAGGTGTGGCCTGAAGAGGATGGTAGGTTCTGAAGTCTGAATAGAGAGACTTGGAAGGTCACATTTTGGCCCCCAAGCCTGAGGTTTTCCAACCCTGACTTAATTGTAGATATCCTGGAAGTAGAATTAGGGTGTCCAGAACTACTGCTTCCATATAGCACCAAAATGCTTAGGACTGGGTATGATAAACTGGTCCAGACCTGGGCCTCTAGCATGACAGCAGGAAGAGTCTCAGAGGAGTAGAGGGAAATATGTGCTTTTCCACATCCTTCTATGAAGCTTGAACAGGATTATAAGGCTTCTATTCCAGATGGGAAATTCAACTTGGTTTGGATTTTAATGTGAGCTTATGTCATTGACAGTTTCAAAAACAATATGCACAATGGTCACATACCCTCCAACATTTCTCCAATGAAAATAGGGTCGTCTCATTCCATAATGATAATTTTACTATTCATACCCCACAAATCTTACTGGGTTGCCCTAGCCACTCTGGGCAGCTTCCAACATATGTAAAAACATTTTTAAAAAAACTTCCCAAACAGGATCGCCTTCAGACTGCTTAGGGGTCAGATAACTCCATACCCTGCAACATTTCTCCAAGAAAATAGGGACATCCTAAGGAAAAGTGCTAGCACACAGTGCAAGTAGATAAATAGGTACCGCTCCAGCAGGAAGGTAAACAGCATTTCCGTGCACTGCTCTGGTTTTGCCAGAAGCGGCTTAGTCATACTGGCCACATGACCTGGAAAAACTGTCTGCGGAAGCGGACAAACGCTGGCTTCATTGGCCTTTAAAGCAAGATGAGCGCCGCAACCCCAGAGTTGTTTGCGGCTGGACTTAATTGTCAGGGGTCCCTTTACCTTTAAGGAAAAGTGGGACATTATGGGATCAAATCAGAAACCGGGGTGGCTTCTCTAAATCAAGGACGTCCCTGGAAAATAGGGACACTTGGAGGGTCTGCAATCACAATTTCCAACTTCACATTTTACAAAATGCAGCCATACTTTAAAAGATGCACTTCTCCAAATTCTGCGATGTGATTCTTCAGTTTAATAATAAATACAAAAATGTATGTTGTTGTTGTTTAGTTGTTTAGTCGTGTCCGACTCTTCGTGACCCCATGGACCAGAGCACGCCAGGCACCTCTGTCTTCCACTGTCTCCCGCAGTTGGTCAGACTCATGTTTGTAGCTTCGAGAACACTGTCCAACCATCTCGTCCTCTGTCGCCCCCTTCTCCTTGTGCCCTCCATCCTTCCCAACATCAGGGTCTTTTCCAGGGAGTCTTCTCTTCTCATGAGGTGGCCAAAGTATTGGAGCCTCAGCTTCACGATCTGTCCTTCCAGTGAGCACTCAGAGCTAATTTCCTTAAGAATGGATGCGTTTGATCTTCTTGCAGTCCATGGGACTCTCAAGAGTCTCCTCCACCACCATAATTGAAAAGCATCAATTCTTCAGCGATCAGCCTTCTTTATGGTCCAGCTCTCACTTCCATACATCACTACTGGGAAAACCATGGCTTTAACTATATGGACCTTTGTTGGCAAGGTGATGTCTCTGCTTTTTAAGATGCTGTCTAGGTTTGCCATCGCCTTTCTCCCAAGGAGCAGGCGTCTTTTAATTTCGTGACTGCTGTCAGCATCTGCAGTGATCATGGAGCCCAAGAAAGTAAAATCTCTCACTGCCCCCATTTCTTTTTCTTTTTTTTATAATATTTATTAAAGATTTTCAAATATAACAAAAAAAAAAGAAAAACATCCAACATTAAAACCTTATTTTCATTGGCATCTTTCCAGGACTTCCCCTCCCCTCCCCCTCTTGTATTCCAATTCTTTCAAATAAATTCAACAAATTCTTACCCCAAATTTTAAACTTATTATCATTGACCCAATTAAAAAAAAATTTTCCCATCCCCTAAAATCGACCTGATCCCTTCCGCGAGTTCCCCTCTTTAATATGCAATACAGATTAGAATAGAAAAAATAGAAAAAAGAATAAAGAGTAGTTTAACACCCTTTGGATTCCAAGTTTCCCTCCCCCCTTTCCCGGTTGCGTTCCCAATGTCCATCAATGTCTACTGTCGTCCTGGAGCTCCCACATCTAAGCCATAGATCTTCACCAGTCCGCTTTGCCGTCTTTTTAATAGTCTTTGCCGTCTTTTAGTCATCTTTAATATCGAATGTCCAATCTTGGAAGGAGTCTGACTCAAATAGGTCCATTTTTTCCATCCAGATCTTTGTATTTAAGAGTAAAAACTCCATTTTTATTTCTTTAGACCTTTCAAATCTGGATGTCCCAAATGTTCCCATTTCCAACTTTGTCCAGTTCTTGTTATTCTTGTTGTTCTTGTTGATCTCTCTCCTCCTTTTTTTTCCTGGTCTCCTGCACAAATGTTCTAATTCCAAAAGCTTCTAATTCCTCTGCAGAGGCTTTGTTATTCAGGAACAAAACATTACGTCAAGTCCCTTCCATTCTTCAATAGATAAATCTATTGTCTCCTTTAGTGTATAGACCTCTGTAGACAAAATAGTGTTCCACTTCTGCAGTTTCCCAGGAGATAAAAAGTCCTATTCCAATTCCATGCCAGCAATACTTGTAGTGTCCCACAGCTCCTCTAGAGGGATTATAGTAACTCTGTTTCCTTCCAGATCACACCCAACAGTCAAAGTAACTTGTTATTCCTTGTTTTAAACAATTTATATCCAATTTGTAGCAAATGTAACCGGCAATGTCCTGTAACAAAGTTCTTTTTTTGTTCTTCCGCTTTGACAGCTCCTTTGACAGCTGTCAAAACCTCTCTTTCTCCTCTCCCGGCGCTCTCACGGATCGCTCCCGGGGTTCCCGGGGATGTGTGTGTGTTGCATTTTAAGTCACATTCCACTTTTCTCCTCCAGCCCAGTCTTATAGTTTTCCATCGCGAAATTTAATAACTTTGTCAAAATAAGGTAGCACTCGATCTTAGTTGTCAAATCCTTTGCTTTAACTCCTCTACAACAGGGGGGAGGCTGACTTCCTTTTTGCACCTCCCCCGCTCGCTCCGAATTTAAATTTCCCCCCCCCTTTTTAATCCAAGTTCCAATTACTCACGGGTTATTCTTTTAAGTCCAAATTTTCAATGGAAGAAGTCAGCGCTCTCCGTCGAATGGCATGCGGCTTCGCTCGGCAGGGGAAGCGGAGGACTCATAGCACCCCCCCGTCACCCGCTCCGCAGCCTTTAAAAAGGCTCCTTCGCGGGTCGGGGGGCGCAAACGGTGCCCACCGAGTCACCATGTCCATGGGTTTCAACGCCCATGGTTTTTGAGGGTCCCCGCGTTGCCAGCGCGGTAGAACCCAGCCCCTGCCGAGCAGGCTCCCTCCGGAGCTCGGAGGGAGTCCGCCATTCGGCGATGGCGCCAACCCGGAAGTCTCACTGCCCCCATTTCTTCCCCTTCTATTTGCCAGGAGGTGATGGGCCCAGTGGCCATGATCTTCATTTTTTTTGATGTTGAGCTTCAGACCATATTTTGCGCTCTCCTCTTTCACCCTCATTAAAAGGTTCTTTAATTCCTCCTCACTTTCTGCCATCAAGGTTGTGTCATCTGCATATCTGAGGTTGTTGATATTTCTTCCGGCAAACTTAATTCCGGCTTGGGATTCATCCAGCCCAGCCTTTCGCATGATGAATTCTGAATATAAGTTAAATAAGCAGGGAGACAATATACAGCCTTGTCCTACTCCTTTCCCAATTTTGAACCAATCAGTTGTTCCATATCCAGTTCTAACTGTAGCTTCTTGTCCCACATAGAGATTTCTCAGGAGACAGATTAGGTGATCAGGCACTCCCATTTCTTTAAGAACTTGCCATAGTTTGCTGTGGTCAACACAGTCAAATGCTTTTGCATAGTCAATGAAGCAAAAGTAGATGTTTTTCTGGAACTCTCTAGCTTTCTCCATAATCCAGTGCATGTTTGCAATTTGGTCTCTGGTTCCTCTGCCTCTTCTAAATCCAGCTTGCCCTTCTGGGAGTTCTCGGTCCACATACTGCTTGAGCCTTCCTTGTAGAATTTTAAGCATAACCTTGCTAGCGTGTGAAATGAGTGCAATTGTGCGGTAGTTGGAGCATTCTTTGGCACTGCCCTTCTTTGGGATTGGGCTGTACACTGATCTTCTCCAATCCTCTGGCCACTGCTGAGTTTTCCAAATTTGCTGGCATATTGAGTGTAGCACCTTAACAGCATCATCTTTTAAAATTTTAAATAGTTCAGTTGGAATACCATCAATTCCACTGGCCTTGTTATTTGCAGTGCTTTCTAAGGCCCATTTGACTTCACTCTCCAGCATGTCATGCTCAAGGTCAGCAACCACACTACCTAGGGTGTACGAGCCATTCATATCTTTCTGGTATAATTCCTCTGTGTAGTCTTGCTACCTCTTCTTGATGTCTTCTGCTTCTGTTAGGTCCTTACCACTTTTGTCCTTTATTATGGTAATCTTTGTACGAAATGTCCCTTTCATATCTCCAATTTTCTTGAACAGATCTCTGGTTCTTCCCATTCTGTTGTTTTCCTCTATTTCTTTTCATTGCTCGTTTAAGAAGGCCTTCTTGTCTCTCCTTGCTATTTTTTGGAAATCTGCATTCAATTTCCTGTATCTTTCACTATCTCCCTCACGTTTTGCTTGCCTTCTCTCCTCCGCTATTTGTAAGGCCTCGTTGGACAGCCACTTTGCTTTCTTGGATTTCCTTTTCATTGGGATGGTTTTCGTTGCTGCCTCCTGTATAATGTTGCGAGCCTCCATCCATAGTTCTTCAGGCACTCTGTCCACCAAATCTAAATCCTTAAACCTGTTCCTCACTTCCACTGTGTATTCATAAGGGATTTGACTTAGATTGTATCTTACTGGCTCAGTGGTTTTTCCTACTTTTTCAGTTTAAGCTTGAATTTTGCTATAAGAAGCTGATGATCTGAGCCACAGTCTGCTCCAGGTCTTGTTTTTGCTGACTGTATAGAGCTTCTCCATCTTTGGCTGCAGAGAATATAATCAATCTGATTTCGATGCTGCCCATCTGGTGGTGTCCATGTGTAGAGTTGTCTCTTGTGTTGTTGGAAAAGAGTGTTTGTGATGACCAGCTTGTTCTCTTGGCAGAACTTTATTAGCCTTTACAAAAATGTATACCAGGGTACAATTGTGCATAAAAACATGTTAAGTGAATAAGATACAAATATGCATTACGCAGTGGATAATTGCTTGCAAAAATTTCCTTATCAGGCACAAATGTGTACAGAAATGTGCTTGTTAAAAGAACTTTGCAGTAAAATGCTGATGAATTTTCATGATAGCTTGAATAAATAAATAAAGATATGCTATACTAGATATGAGACTCTGCTATTCCGGGTGGTTGTCTTCTGTGTGCTTCCTCTTGGCGAGTGCACAAGTACCACATCTTCTCACTGTGGCCTCAGCACTATTGATGTCAGTATTCACCAGGGCTACAGCAAAGTAAGGATAACATATTCAAAAACAGACCAGTTGTGGAAAGGTATCATCCTATCCTTAGATGCCTTCCCTTTTAATGGCTCATGTCCTGTGAAGGACACCAAGAGGTTCTTGCAGATAAGACCTTTAAGTAATGGCCCCCTACTGGTGCTCAAAAACAGCGTACTTTTATCTCCGCATCAATTCACTGCATCTCTTTGGTATTCCCATAAGGGAGTGTTGTTGGAACCCTAAAGACTACTCAGGTCACACCTTCCACATTGGTGCTGCCACTACAGCATTTGAATGGGATTTAGAGGCAGAACACATCAATACTTTTGGGCACTGGTGGTTGATTGCATACAAAGGCTATACCCTCTCATTTAATGTGTCTTTATAATAATCCTCTTCCAGGTACTTCCAGCAATAACATCTAAATCATGGGCCACAGTATCATGTACTGGGCACAGCAGCATGCTGAAGCAACATCCTGGACCATGCACCTTCATTCAAGAGCCACAGTTATTTGAATGGGGCAGCACAGCATGTGTTAGGGAACACTTCTCCCTACATTGCTGCATGAATTCACTATTTGTGAACTGCCCCCACCCCCAAGCTCTTGGGTCTCTGGCTGGGCAAGAGTGATTTGGTTTCCATGAAGGATATCAAGCTCATCATGGCTGTGGTCACCGATGCTGAAAGTCTGTGTGCACGGCATCTAGACCTCACAGGCCTTTCATCAGAGCTTCTTCAGCAGCAAGAAGCAAATGAGCCAGCACACATAAACTATTCCCTGTGAAAGATCAACAAGGCATTGTGGCATGTCACTGTGCAACTTGAAGGGCAAGCCATTCCCCATCCTAACATCAAATTTGATAACCAGATGGCATTCACTTATCCACCTCTGGGACTAAGTGCTGGGTAAGGGTATCTCTGATTGGCTGCAGTTGTAGGTGGTTGCTTTGGGTGAAGTAGTACATCACCCTGTACTGAACCAGTGGCGTATTCAGGGTACCCCATTAGAGGGGTCTTAGTGGAAGTCTTTGTCTAGAAGCAAAGCATGGGGGCAGATGGGCCATAGAGTTTCCACTGGTGGTCTTATGATGGCTACCTCAGTAGATCAGTGTCTTGAGGAGGCCATAACCTGAAACAGTTTAAGACCTCCAGCAGGAGGCTGGAATGGATATACACCCTTTGCCTGGGCCAAAGTTACGTACACCTGTAATCAATAAAGTTTTAATCCAGACTGCTATCTGCTTGAGTTTGTTCTATCACAACTCACCTTATCCACTGGCCAGGGGAAGGTAGCACTGGGACTTGGACTGCAATGCCAAAGTTACCTGGAACTCAGTTTGAAAATTACTTCCTGAAGAAATCCCTTTTTAATTTTGTGTAAGCATTTAATAGCAGACAACTATACTTATTAGTGGAGAAAATCTTCATACAAATTAGAAAACATCTGGTAGAACTGCAAATTTGTGCCTGTAGACCTGAATCGTAGGCATCATCAAATAGGTTGGAAGGAATTATAGTAATAATGATAGTATTGCTCCTGAAGCTGAAAATGGCTAATTGCACAGCCCTTTTTAATTGGCAGATTATTTGACTTACAACAGCTCTTGTACATTTGCATGATTCAGGAACAATTAGCTCCCTTTGCAAAATCAGTGCTGGTCTTTTAGCAAAACCCACATTCAGGTAGAGAGTGATTGATTTACTTCCAAGGGGGAAAAGTTTGTTTATTTTCTTGGTGAGCATAGATCCAATATAAAGCCTGACATCTCATGGAACTGAAAACAACAATCAAAAGATGACTAGCTATACTTTTTTACAAACAGAAACTGTTTCCACTGTGCATATACTTGAGGAGCAGTTGTTTACAAGTAACGATGAATTTCAAAGCTGAATTCAATTTTCCTTTCCTTTGACACAAAAGATGTGTTCAAAGTAAATAAGAAAAGAGTGTAGGAATGAAATTATTCGGCTGTCCAGAAGGTAGTACATGAATTAAAGCTACACTAATAGCAACTTTTGTTTCTTTAGATGACAGCAGGTATGAATTTCTGAATTTATTCCATTACAATTGAATGAAGAATTTCTCTCGGAGAGTGGAGCACTGATGTTACATCCATCACAGTCTGATGGGTTTTGCTCCTCACAAGCACATAAAAAAGGTGTAGCTTGAACAGCAAATCTACAAGTATTGAGACAAGTTTTAAAGAGCACTAGAGTGGTGCTGTGGGTTAAACCACAGAGCCTAGGGCTTGCCAATCAGAAGGTCGGCGGTTCGAATCCCTGCGACGGGGTGAGCTCCCGTTGCTCGGTCCCTGCTCCTGCCAACCTAGCAGTTCGAAAGCACATCAAAGTGCAAGTAGATAAATAGGTACTGCTGCAGTGGGAAGGTAAATGGCATTTGTGTGCACTGCTCTGGTTCGCCAGAAGTGGCTTAGTCATGTTGACCACATGACCCGGAAGCTGTACACCGGCTCCCTTGGATAAAGCGAGTTAAGCGCCGCAACCCCAGAGTCGGCCACGACTGGACCTAATGGTCAGGGGTTCCTTTACCTTTACCTTAGAGAGATAAAACAGTGGACTGCAGGACTCAATAGGAAAGCAAGTCTAATCTTGACTGACATGCAAGGCTGAAAACTACTAGGTGGAAGATTCTTTCATGTTAAGGTAATAAATCTGAGGCTGGTCTTTCTCGATTGTATGCAGGGGACTTTTAATTCTCATTCTCATTAACGTTATCATCATCACCATAATCATTTGCTAGTTTCTGAGCAAGCTCTGCCAGATTGCCAGTGGCTTGTCATCCAGTAGGAATAGAACCAAGAGTTGGAGAGGAAAGAGGTTCCCCTAGCACCACCAGACCAAATTCCCCCATTTGTTCATTGTTCCTGATGGGATTACTCCACAAACTAAGGGATAAATTCAGATGGGTGTTAAGAAACATGTGTCCTGACCAAGTATGCGAACAGTACTCCAAACACATACAATGGTACCTTGGGTTACAGATGCTTCAGGTTAAAGACACTTCAGGTTACAGACTCCACTAACCCAGAAATAGTACCCCAGGTTAAGAACTTTGCTTCAGAATGAGAACAGAAACAACGCGGCGGCGGCATGGCGGCAGCGGGAGGCCCCATTAGCTAAAGTGGTACCTCAGGTTAAGAACAGTTTCAGGTTAAGAACAGACCTCCCAAATGAATTAAGTTCTTAACCGGAGGTACCACTGTAATCTCAATGGTCAGAAAGAGCATGGCTATATCTACAGAACATTGGCAGACGTCTGGTAAGTAATTTGCTTAGATCAGGGATAGAGAAACTTATTCTACCTAAGGTTCACATTTCCTTCTGGGCATTTCTCTAGTAGTCAGGGTCAGGGATAGAAGTAGACTGAGTAACCTCTGGGCAAGAAAAAAAAGTATTGAGTTCAAGAACATATCCTCCCCAGGCAAAAATACCTAAGGAAGCTGCAAAGCAGACCCAGTGTGAGATATGGTCCAGGGAGAGCATGTGTGGCAAGGGAGGGTGTGTGATCTGGATAGAGTCCTGAGGGCCAGATAGAGAGAACCAAAAGTCCACTTTGTGCCCAGGGGCATAAATTGCCCCATCCCTGTAAAGCTTAGATAAATTGGCTTGTTTCAGATTAATGGTAAAAAGATGAAGATGCATACCTGAGTTCACTTGTACTTCTAAGATATACTGCTGTATCTGTTTGGTCTTTGTGACTTTCTTGATTGAATTAGACAGTGGTTCCACTAATGCTGTGAAGTGCTGAAGTTCCTAAAATGAGAAGTATGAAATAAGAAACAGATCCAGCTTCACACCCAGGAAAAGAGAAGAAACTTCGCAATACAGTCTCCGAAGGAAGTTCTTCATTTTCTCTCTCCCACTTGCTGCTCAGTGGAGGCTTTCAAACTGTGTGGAGCACAGTGTCTTTCTGAGAGACCTAAAGTGACAGTTCTACTTATTTATGCCATAGCTTCAAGAGAGATGGGTTGGATAGCAAAAAGCTTTGCAAAAGAATGTGGGGCTACACCTGTGCCAAAAAGACATTTTTCTTCACTCCACTGGAAATAAATTGGTTTCCCAGATTCAAACCAGATCCCCTGCCTTGCATATTTATTGTATTTCTTCTCTGATAATAAATTGCCTTGTTCACCTTGGGCTGAACACCCAAGTCCATAGAGACAATGGATATGAATGTAACGCAAATGCATTGCTTATTGGCAATCAGACTGTAGGAGCTAAGCGTGGAGTGCTTGATGATATCTGATGAGTGTTCATCATCTTCCATTGCATCTGTGAAGAGGGCATAGGACTCGGCAATTTGCCATATCACGCCCCCAGTTAAACGAGAAGAGTTTTGTTTTTGACAAGAACACCAACCAAGCTTCTATTTACTGGATTTGCATAACATTTTTTTTGGGGGGGGGAGTTATGCAGTACAATGGGGTAAGGGGGAATTATTTGCTACATTAAACCACTTGCTTAGATGCATTCCTTCAAAGGAGAGAGTTAATTACAAGCAACAAAACAAAAGACTAGACTAGTCCCCAGCTGATATTACTTGCATAATGTGTAACTAGACAAGAATTACCTTTGCTTTGGACAAACTACAGCCCATGGGGAAATCACTTAAAACTGGGGCAGGGGACATTTCTCAGTTCAAGAGCCGCATTCCCTTCTGGACCACCTTCTGAGGGCCACATGCCAATGGTGGGAGGGGCCAGAGACAAAGGTGGGTGGTGGAATCTACACATATTTGCACTTTCCTCTCCTTCCTCCATCCAGGGAAGCAAGAAACATGATCAGAACTCATGGACACATTCCAGCCAGGGGGGAAACTATTCAAGGAGAATGTGAAGCAAGGCCAGTGTGGAGAGCTACATTTGGCCTTATGCCTACCATGCAGAGAAATGAGATTTTGAAAAACTGGTAGATGCAAACACCATAATGAAATTAACTAAAATATAAATGCTCAGGGTCTGTTAAGAATTTGGCCTGAGCAAAATTCCAAGGAATAGAGAGAGAGAGGCCAAAGAACTGATTTGGGGATTTAGGCCTGTGGTTCCCCACCTCTCACTTCTCATTTTACAAACTTTGTTCTACAATTGGACAAATCTTTTTGGATAAACCACCCAAGCAAAGTCTATGGCGGGGAGAGGGGAAATCCTCTTTTATCCTTTCTACCCCCAGTTCAGGGACGCAGGTGGTGCTGTGGGATAACCACAAAGCCTAGGACTTGCTAATCAGAAGGTTGGCAGTTCGAATCCCCGTGACGGGGTGAGCTCCCATTGCTCGGTCCTTGCTCCTGCCAACCTAGCAGTTCGAAAGCATGTCAAAGTGCAAGTAGATAAATAAGTACCACTTCAGTGGGAAGGTACAGGTAGAGACAAGGCTGCAAAATGCACAACCAGGAGCCTTTGAAGTGAATTGGACAATGAGGATTGCTTTCACTGTCATCCAGTTGATTGGTGGTAAAAGCAAGCCAGTTGAAATCTATGAGGAATTCAGTAGTCAGCCAATCTTAGTAGAAGGAAGAGCTTGAAGTCATTACCTTGAAGTCATTTCAATCTTCCTGAGTTTGACTGAACAGTTCTATGATCCTCTGTGTTAATTGTCCATATAATGACTGAGAAGCAGGGCCACACAAGTGGCTCCTTTCCTTGGATGTCTATGCATTGAAGCACACATCTGCAGGGAGGAAGCCAATGTATGAGCAGTTGTGCACACATAGGCTTTACTGTTTGCAATAATCTGTGACAGTATGATTATTGGGGCTTGCTCCCAGCCTTAGCACAGAACCCCCTTCAAGTAAAAAGGGTCTTTTATACTGCATTTGTTTAGGAAGTGTATGGGGGAAATGTGGCACAAGGTTTGAATGCAGTGTTTTGAATTGAGTCAATAGAAGACTGTGGGGGGTTTGGGGGGTTTTTTTTGATAAAAAGGGCTAGGGAGAGAAAAGCTTTAGCTGAGTTTACTGCTAATGATTGAAAGGACTGTATTAAGCTTGCAATAGTCATAAATTGGCTTCCTGCTTTATTTTTCTTCTTTTTTTAGGATCAGCAGTGAACTCACTGTTCTGGTTAATAAATATTGTTGGGCGTTTGTGGGGTGCCAGGGCTCCCTTTCTGGGCTCCAGCCAGCAAATGAGTGGAGCCACACCCTGGGCTCTGGGGAGTAAGCAGAAGAGAATGTCATGGTTTTTAGGAAGAAGAAGTTTCAGGTTTGCAGTTTTCCTTAATCTGAGCTAAGGGAAGAAGGTGTCAGTTTGCAAGCAGGGGCAGGCTGGAGAAAATGCAGGGGAGGGTTCAGAACACCATGTGGGCTGGCAGTTTGAACCCTGGACTGTGGCCATAGAAAAAGCAGGGCCCTCTTTGAGTGTAGTGCTGGGATTCCCTCCACTGTAGGCTCAGGTTGTATATATGTGTAAACAAACCACATATCATAACAACGCAACAGTCGCCACTGTGCCTCATTTCCAAAGCAAACACGAACCCTGAGTTAGTGCCTGGACCCCAGCATCTTGCACTGTTGTGGAGATTGGGGTGGCATGTAACAATATTATTCAGGTTAGTTACTGCAGGAAGCTGTAGGTCATTACTACACTCTGAGTATAGTAGTAGTAGAGATATTTGTGGATCATTACAAAGTTATAATCTGAGGAAATTGGTGACCAAATTGGTTACCAAATCATGGTAAAGGTAAAGGACCCCTGGACGGTTAAGTCCAGTCGAATTAGACTATGGGGTGCTGCACTCATCCCCACTTTCAGACCAAAGGAGCCAATGTTTGTCCACAGACAACTTTCTGGGTCATGTGGCCAGCATGACTAAACCACTTCTGGCACAAAGGAACACTGTGACGGAAGCCAGAGCACACACAGAAATGCCGTTTACCTTCCTGCCGCAGCATACCTATGTATCTACTTGCACTGGTGTACTTTTGAACTGCTAGGTTAGCAGATGCTGGGAAGGAGCAACGGGAGCTCACTCCATTGCGGGGATTCAAACCACTGACCTTCTGATTGGCAAATCCAAGAGGCTCAGTGGTTTAGACAACAGTGCCACCTGGGTCCCCATCCAAATAATGAGTGATGTTCAACTTAAGGAATTGAACTCCATTGATTTCAGTGGGTCTGCTCTGAGCCAGACTTAGCTGGATACCAATCATAGTTTGTAAATAAAGAAATGTCACCAACCCAATAACTTGATAAATGATTGATCAATAATTTGGTTTTTTCCCCACACCTGGTGTGCAGAAGGGCAAAGAATCAGGCTAGTTTGATTTTATTTTAGCTATGCACCCTGTTATTCCTGAATTTCTGTTTTAATAATACTGTTTTACTGTTTTTTATATTGTATTTTTGTATGCCAGTTAGATTTTTTTAAAAATATTAAGCAGTTTATAAATGGGGAGAGGGCTATTATCATGCAACCCCCATTGGAAGACTTGCAGTGCATGAAGTCAGGGAGCTGACAAGTGAAACAAGCAGGGGCACGTGTGTGTGTGTGAGAGAGAGAGAGAGAGAGGGGGGGAGGGAGGGAGGGGGAGAGAGAGAGAGAGAGAGAGAGAGAGAGAGAGAGAGAGAGAGAGAGCGCCAACCAACCACATGCATCTCTGGACTAGAAATACAAGAATAAAACTCACTTTGCATCTGAGATGGAGAGCAGAACTTCTCCTTCAAAAGGAATACCTCTCTGAGAGTCTTGATCCCTGATTACAAAGTATTCACTGATAATAATTAGAGAAGCAATGTAATAATTTATTTAATTAGTTACATTAATCATAATCAAAAACAAATGTATTGTGCTAGCCATTGGCATAGACAGCTTTTAAAAATCTGTTGATTGACTTAACTGGACAACACAATGTTGTTGTTACTTTAAAACACAGGCCTGTGTGGGGTATTAGAACAGGGAATAGCAGCTGCCGCTGCCACCAAAGCAAGCAAACAAACAAAACAGTTCAGAATATTTGGTGGGATTCTGCAATGTGGTCTTTTTTAGGGGGTGGTGAGAGAAAGAAAAATACCTACAGGGGAAATACTATTTTGGGAAATTTAAGCTGAGTTCTAAAAAAACTTGTAGGTTGTAGGTACAATCTTAAATTCTCATGGCTGTTCTAAAATGCAGCCTGCTATGGGTGACACACATGGAGATCAGCTGTAAACAGGAAAAATGAAAGAGCCATACCTCTGTTGTAGAGCATCTGTCATGTATGGCAGGTTTAGTCTCCTAGTAGGTCTGGGAATGTCCCTTCTCTAAAATCCTGGACACCTCCTGCGTAGACAATACTGAGCATGATGGACCAATGATGATAATGATGAAGATGATGATAATTCATAATTTATATCCCACCAATCTAGCTGGGTTTCCCCAGCCACTCTGGTATCAAGCATTAAAAGCATCCCTAAATAGAGCTGCCTTCAGGTAGTTGTTTATTTCCTGGACATCCTGATGGGAGGGCGTTCCACAGGGCGGGCACCACTACTGAGAAGGCTCTCTGCCTGGTTCCCTGTAACCTCACTTTTTGCAGTGAGGGAACTGCCTGAAGGCCCTCGGAGCTGGACCTTAGTGTCTGAGCTGAACAATGATCTGAATCATATAAGGCAGTTTTCTATGTTCCTAAAATCACCTCTTCCCCCTCAGGGTTATTGTTTTATTCAACCAGTAAATCAGTTTGTTCAATTGAAACTCATATGATTAATTGACTTGGATTTCTTTAATCAGGCGAGAGGCTTAATACTAATTAACACTCATCTACCTCTATGTTCTTTGCTTCTAGGTCTGCCATCAGTTCTGAGCTCCCAAACCTTTCAAAATTTGATCCTGATTGCATTTTCTTTTTATGTTTGTGTGCTTCATTTTGAAAACTCCTATCAAAATGGTTTATACAATATTTAATTTTAACATGTGTTCGCTTGCTTGGTTCTCTTTAGTGACAGAAGCAGTCAGTGGCTGATTCCAAAGCTTTCACCTGCTTCGAGTGGGCTCTGATTCCACAGAGAAGTGTTTTCAATCTACTTTGAAAAATACAACGCTGGGGAGACTGATAAGAGGGAAAATGTTCTTCTTAGAAGGGAAATTCCCCATGGAGTCATACAGCAGCAGCCATTAGTCCTCTAGATAAGGGGCTTTCAGCACTTCCCGATTCAGCTACATAGAAGGAAGGAGATCTCATCTAAATAATACCCATATTTTTCTTGATTGTTGTAGGTTGTCATATCAGAATCTGAGGCCAATCCCTCAACATTCCCTCAATGGTGACAAAGAAATGCTCTTACTCTGTGTTTCTCAAACATGATCACAGTGAGAAAGGACCTAGAAAACTATTTATTCACATGAATTGTGACTGTTTCTCTGCCGTTATTCTGCTGTCTCCAGAGAATCATGGAAACTTTCAACTTAATTCTGTATTAAAAGCTTGGGGTTGACTTATGAAACCAGGGATGGGGAACTAGAAGCCCCCAAGATGTTGCAGCTGCAAGCACTATCACCAGTAGTCAGGGAAGTACTTCTTAACCCAGAAAATATGAATGAATTTATGTGGCTTTAAAGGAGATTAGGCAAATCTCTGGAGGATAAGGCAACTATTGGCTGCCAGTCACAATGGCTATATTACCGTACCATGTATCAGAGGCAGTATGATTCTGAATATCCATTGTTAGGAACCATGAGTAGAGAATGCTATTTCACTTCTGTCCTCTTTCTGGGCTTCCCATAGGTATTGGGTTTACCTGTGAGAGAAGATGGGTCTTTGGCATAATCTAGTACAGTGGTACCTCGGGTTGCATATGCTTCAGGTTACATACACTTCAGGTTACATACTCCGCTAACCCAGAAATAGTGCTTCAGGTTAAGAACTTTGCTTCAGGATGAAAACAGAAATCATGCTCCGGCAGCAGCGGGAGGCCCCATTAGCTAAAGTGGTGCTTCAGGTTAAGAACAGTTTCAGGTTAAGAACGGACCTCCAGAACGAATTAAGTACTTAACCCAAGATACCACTGTAGTGCTCTTCTTACATTCTTATGGCCACAGCTTCCCTACACCTACATTAAAGATTCAGTTTGTGATCCTGTTCTTTATTTCTCTGACAGCCATCTTTCTTTAACGCCCATCTGTCCTATTCCCCCATCCCAGCAGGAGAAATCATCAACAGCCCATCATGTGTAGACACAGCCAAATCTGGTCTTCCACAACTGATCCTACCTACCAATGCAGCTTAATGATGTTATGAACTTTGTGACTGACAGAGCTGTTGATGTTTGAGGCATTAAAAAGTCCTTGTGATTCTACCTGGTAGAAAGCTTGTCAGGAAGTGAAGCTCTTCCCTGAGAGACACAGGCATAACATTTATGAAGGCTGCAGAAGTGAACTGGATTCAAGCAACGACCAGTGATGCAAATTTATAAGAATGAAGAAAGGGATCTAGAGGAATGAGATCGGTTTATAAATAAGTGTGATGCAAACTGACAAGGGAAGAGGACGGAGTCCTTCAGGAATAAGTTCAAGTTAACAATAAATGCAATTGAAAGTGACAAGCTGAGAGGTAGAGGACGTTGCAAGTGAAATATGGTCAAAAATGTATAAGTTGCCTGTACTGACAAGGAAAAGCTATTGAGCTGCTGGTTTAAGAGTATTTCCAAGTTGAAACACTGGTAGTCTGCATAAAATGTTTTTGTTGTTGTCATGGATGTCCTGTGGTCCAGTGCGCAATTAAAACATGAATGTGCGTGCCTCTGCATTTCCTAGTCATATGGGACTATAACTCTTCCATGGTACATTAAAATCTTCAGGTAAAGAAAAGATAAATGTACATCAATGTGACTAACTTTATTGATGGCCATGCTTTTCCTGCTTGACTGATGGGCTTGCCATTAAGGGGTAATCCTATAGCTATAGCTATTTTATTCCTTTGAATGTCACCGGGGTTTGTTTGGTTTTTTTTAAAAAAAGATAACATATGGCACAATGAAATTCTGATAGAATGGAAAATGGGTTAATGTGGTTCACTGATTTCTGAAAAATAGTCTGTACACTTTTCTTTTTGAAGTAGTTCTGTCCACAGCTCCCTAGTCTGACTGGGTTGTCTACCTGAGTTTGAATAATAAAGGATAGTGGACCTGTGGCCCTACAGATGTTGTAGGGCAGCAACTGTGACCATACCTTGCCATTGGCCACCATGCTGGCTGGGGCTAATGGGAGCTGAAGTCCAATAACATCTGGAGGGTCACAGGTTGCATGTTCCTAGGTAGGCTAGAAGGATCCTGAAGGTACAGAATCATAGAACTATAGAGTTGGAAGGTGCCTTAATCTAATCCAATCTCCTGCAATGCACACGATTCTTCCATGGATGAAAAAAAGTGGCTAACACTTGCAGTGTTGAGAAGGAAGGGCAGGCAGCAATCCTATAAGATAGCCTTTGTCAACCTTGGATGCCCAGATATCGTTGGACTATGACCAGTGGTCCTGCTAGCTAGGGGTGATGGGAGTTGTAGTCCAACAACATCTGGAGACCCAAGGTTGTCAAAGGTTGCTTTAAGACAAAAGGGGTAGGGGCAGACAGCTACACAGGGAGGTAACATGCATCTCTTTCACTGTTCATGCCTAACCAGAGATGAACACTTTTAGGTGCATGAATACACTCCTCTAGCACTTTCAGAATAATAAACTAAAGCTTTATGACTTTCCCCAGGTCAGTTTTGATGATTGGATTCACATTAAAATCCAAACAAAGCCAATTTTATCTCCCATCTCTAGGTGATGGTGCTCCACTTTATTATAAGAAGTTACAATATCTATATCAGGAATCAGAGGCTTTAGAGTAAGAGCACTGTAATGATGACACATTCTCCTGGAGAATATTAGGTTATGTGACATACTGTTGGCCCTGAAAGGATTCAAGCTAAATGTTTGCAAAAGTTGTCTCTCCTAATAAAGCCTCATTGACTCACAAAACCTTTAGGATTGTACATTGCCTGAGGTGCACTGAAGCAGCAAGGAGACTGATAAATATTAAATTAATCTTTATGGAGAAGGAGAATGTGCTAAATTCTTAGTTCACTAATACTGATTTTAGATGCTGCTTTTTCTGGCAGTTTAAAAAAAACATTTAAAGCAACATTAAAGTATCATTGTAATTTTGCTGTAGCTGTAAAGAAAGGTGAAATATAAATGTTTGAAATCCATCAGCTTTCTGATAATGGCTTCATGCTTGCAAAGTTTTAAACCTTTTGTGTTAAACCACCTAGAATGTCACTAAACCTTGCAGTATCCTTTTCATGCAAATAGTGAATGGGCCATGTTTTTTCACCAATCCCCTTGAATTCCTTGTTAACTGGAAATGGGTTCTCCTCCTCCTCCTCCTCTTGTTGTTTGTTAAGATTTTTTTTTTATCTGCTTATCGTAATTGGGTTGTGTTTATTAGACATTATCACCATTGACTATCAGGGAAATTGCAGTAGTAAAAGCAGGAACTCTGCAACAAATAAAGTATTCACCACACAGAAAAAGTCAATGCAACCAGCATGCTAAGGATGGATTAGCATTGACAACTATAAATCCACCGATTCGATAAAATGTGAAGCAGTGTGTGTGTTTTGGTGATTGATGACTTGTGGCAGAAGAGGTTGCATGATTACAGCCAACAATACTTTAAAAAGGAAGAAACAAATAATGCTGAAACATATGGTGTCACTCACACAAAGCCATTTATATATAGTTCTACATTTGGTCATGCTGTACACCATGCTGTACCAGCATTAGCAATCTTGAAGCAAAGGGAGAGCCAGTGTGGTGTAGGGGTTAAGAGCGGTAGTCTTGTAATCTGGGGAACCGGGTTCGCGTCTCCGCTCCTCCACATGCAGCTGCTGGGTGACCTTGGGCTAGTCACACTTCTCTGAAGTCTCTCAGCCCCACTCACTTCACAGAGTGTTTGTTGTGGGGCAGGAAGGGAAAGGAGAATGTTAGCTTTGAGACTCCTTAAAAAGGGAGTGAAAGGCGGGATATCAAATCCAAACTCTTCTTCTTCTTCTAGTTGTAGCATCAGAATTAAAGAGATTTAAATCTGTGCCATTATTGTACTTAGTCATCCCATTTTCTGTCTGCATTCTGACAGGACTCTGTTCTGTTTTAATGATATTTCCTTCCCAGATAATTTTTGTGTTTTATGTTATCTTTCACACAATGCCAAATCTGCTTCAGGAAATCTAGTGGAATGTCATGGATTTAGCACTTTAGCATTTTATGTTAATCGCTTCCAGGAAGGGGGAAAAAATCCATTTGCCACTCTGTTGTCTCAGAAAATTGTGGGATGAAATTTGTGACATACAGTTCTTTCCTGCTATTTTCATGGGTAAATCATGAAGGAACAGAAGTGTACACATTTTAAAAGGGTGGGGTGATGTGATGACACCTGCAGTTGTGTCATGCCATGCTCACTGAGGTGAATGAAATGATCACAACATGGTGGTATATTGATCAAAAAGCCACAGTTCCTTCTTTAGGTAGCTCCTGGTTTATAGGGGAGAGGTAGTTATTACTTTCTCTAGTCCCACACAGAATATAGTCTTTGGGATTGATAGAGAGGGCATTCAGCTTGGTTGTGTTCAGCTTGGGGAAATATGCAGCCAGGGCTAGGTTTCTCCTACCTTTTTGTGATTGTTATTATGTATTAGGCAGTGGTCTCAATGTTGGAAGAAAGTTTGAGTAGGTGAGTAGACTTAGCAGAGTGGGGCTGAGAAACAACTGGAACATTCCATCCCTACTTTCCACCGTTAAATCTGGATGGATCAGGTCAGTTTGCATCAGAATTCAATAATTCTTTAAGCACACCTATGGACATCTTAGAAAATCCTGAGCTTGATGGAGCTTTGAATGGAACCCCTTTCAAGCATGCTCTAAATGTGTTATCTAATATTTCACAAAAGGTGTAGCAGTAATGAGCATGCTAACTTTGTGTCCTCAACTATATCCAAATGGAATTAAAAGAGGATTAGACAAATTCATGGTGGATAAATCTATCAATGGATACTAGCAATTATGGCCCATGTTGTCTCTTAAAAGTATGTCTTTGCACTCGGGTCCTGCTTATAGTCTTCCCATATGCATGTGGATGGCCACAGCGAGACTACGATGCAGAACTAGATGGGTTGTTGGCCTGATCCTGCAGGGTTTTCCTTGCTATATTTTTATGTCATTCTCTTAATCCTCCATGAGTTGGAGGGAGACTGTCCGAAGAAGAAAGCCTTGTTGAACATATGGATGCACTTGTGCATTTTGGAATCCCAATTTTCTAGTCTCTTTATATTCAGGGAGCTGCCGCAATAACTGGAGGCTTACCACTTCATAGTTTCACCCTCCAACTCATGAAGAGTGATGTGAACGATTCCAGACAGTAGAGCTAACATGCCATCCCTTCTTCCCTTCATGTTTAGTTTAGAAAACAGTTCCATATGTTCCTCCTATAGTCCTAAGTAAGCTACAGAGGATTGGAAAAATGAAACAAGGAAGGCCAAGAGAAGATGTATTTCTGCACAGCAGGGATAGCAAGGACTTGAGGCAGGAGACACAGTCATAGGTGGAAACTCATCATTAAAGTTCATGCAGAACAGCATTTTTGGAAGATACCTTATACACATCTAACTCAACACTGTCAACTCTGACCGTCTATGGCTCTCTAGGCTTTGAGGTGGGGGCATTCTTTGCCCTATCTGGAAATGCTGGACATAGAACCATTTTTGCATCTATCACTGAACTATGGTCTTTTTCTTTGAAGGAGATAGCTGGACTACAAGCTTATAGAATTTTTCTTTCTGAGCAAGAGAGCTGCTGCCCATCCCTTTTTGGAAAGAAAAGCAAAGCAAGACGTTGGTGACAACAAACCTTAAAAGAACTTAGCATTTTCTCAGGACCATCTTTGCCTTTTCCTGTCTTCATTCTGAGTCAACATTTTAAGCTTAAGCTTTGTTGTTTCCAGTTCTTTTACAGTGAGCTATATTTTCACATAACAGCATCATTTTCACCTCTTATTACTAGGCAAATGTTTGACCTTGGGACCCTTGTTTTCCTCCTCTTTGTGTGTGAGGCTTACTGTGACAAAAGTGGGAATGGGTGGGAGGGAGAGAAAAAGATTCTAGTTTTTAACTCTGTTCATTGGGCAAATGTCCACAACTGCTCTGCTATTTAATGCTATGATGCCCTCCCCGTGCCTAGGGACCATTGAGATTGTTAGTGTTTAGTTATTGCCTGTCATCAGAATGCTAAAATGAAGCAGGCATCCTTCTGAGCTGCTTGAGTAGGAACGGTAAATGTCAAAGATAAGTCGTTCAATTGGCAGTGGCATTGCTTTTAGTTTTAATATAAGAGATAAATCTGCCAAGTGTAGGAACACCCACTGTGCACAATAAGTGAATTTTGACAGAACAAATTGGTTTTCTCTTAGCTATTCATGCTGCATTAGCTCAAAGAAAAGGCAACACAGGCATTTAAATACACACACACACACACACAACCCCAAAAGAACTATCAATGACAGCCCATTTAGCATTCCAGACAATCAAATATTGTCCATTAGGTATGAAAGACTCGCTCGTGATTGGTACAGTAGGTATTTGATTTCAACCTCTTAATCAGTTTCTTCCTCTTATTACTGACTGTTACCATTGCTTTGATCCTGAAAGAAAGAAAAAAATCAATATAAAATCTGCTTGATCCTTTACATCTTTTTTCTGCTTTGCAGTTTCACAACTGCATCCATTTTTACACTTGAAGATAGGGGCAGTTATAATTAGTGATAACAGGCATCTGGAGGGAGGAGAAGGAACACAGTTATCAGGAGAGAAGCTGGAAAAGGTGAAATTGCTTTTATCCCACTTGATGATAGGTTGGTAGAAGCAACTGCTTTGCTCCGAGAAGGGAATAAAAATGGGTTTATTTGTGTGAGTCCTGAGAATGGCCTGCTTTGAATGAAATCCACACAAAACTGTGATTTATGATAGCATATTGAAAGTTTGAGGACGCAGAAGGGCACTTATCTAGCAGTGTCAGTTTCCAGGCTAGTGATGAAAAGTACAGTTCTCTACATCAGGTGTGGGGAACCTTTGGCCCTCCAGATGTTGCTAAACATCCCATCATGATTGGCCAACTGATTCCAATCACTTGCTCTGCATGTCCACTCAGAAGTAATCCTGACTGAGTTCAATGGGACTTCCACAGAATAATGTATCAGAGCTATATGCAATTGTTACACCAAAATTCTTCACCTTATTTGTGAGCGTAGAAAGTGGAGAAACTATTTTGCAAAATTCAGGGGGAAGGGACAGTTTCTAGGAGCGGTGCTCACTATTAATTGTTGAAGTAACATAGCTTCTTTAGTTCATTTTCCCCAACGTGGCAGCATCAGCAACTTCAACAACAACTACTACTACAAGTACAAGGGCAGCCTGCTTACCATTTTGCATCCTCCATAACAACAACAACAATTTTATTATTTGTACCCTGCCCATCTGACTGGGCTTCCCACAGATATAAAAATGTAATAAAACATCGAGCATTAAAAACTTCCTTGTTTATGGCTGCCTTCAAATGTCTTCTAAAAGTTTTATAGTTTATTTTATCTCTTTGAAATCTAATGGGAGGACATTCCATAGGGTGGGCACCACTACTGAGAAGGCCCTCTGCCTGGTTCCCTATAACTTCAATTCTCATAGTGAGGGAACTGCCAGAAGGCCCTCGGAACTGGACCTCAGTGTCCAGGCTGAATGATGGGGATGGAGATGCTCCTTCAGTGGCCTATAGTGGTGGCAAAATGGTGGAGAATGTTTGAGGGGAATTTTGTTAAGTGGCATTATTTGTCTTGGAAGGGAGGGCAGAAAATAAACTCAGAAATCTCAGGGGGAAATAAATATATTCTGAGAAATATTGGCTCAGCTCCAGTGTGTATAACAGAGATAGCCAAAATTGCAGTCTCCAGATGTTGTTAAACTACAACTCCCACCATCCTCAGCTATAGACCATACTAGCTGGGGCTGATGGGAACTGGCTGCCCCTGGTGTATAGAGGATTGCAGCCTAAATAAATACAAGTGGATATATTTGTTCAGAAAGTATTTCTATAATCAATTATTGTGCACAGAACGTAATAGAGGAATAAAAATAGAAGAGAGGTCTCAGACTCAAGGAGGTTGCAATTTAAAATTTGACACCAGTAGAAGGGGGAGATATGGAGGCAATGCAAACAGTTGCTCTTTTAAACACAACTACACCAAATTGAGATTGTAGTTGCTAACATATTTTAAAAGGTTGCTTTCCTGAGAAAGCAGAGCATATTTCTGAGAGAATATGTTATGATAGCTTTATGGACTGGTTTTCATCTCTTATTCACTTTCTTGTAAATTGGTCTGTTTGGAATGATAAACGTAGTTAGTTTTCCATTTGTGTAACAATGATTGGGTGCATAAATATTTAACAGTGTTAAAGTTAGAATAAATGCAGCTAAATTACACTATGCTAAAAATAAACACTAAGATGAGAAAGTTGGAGACACAGTGGTACATCTATCCTTGAGATGTTGAAGCAGGCGTGATGGGGCATCAGTAATTCTTTGAACATAATTTTGATGGGAGCCTAACTGTGTGCATAGAGCTTTTATGAAATGTATAAAATGAGTAAACCTAGTTGTCCACTTGGGTTGATCATATTATAACAAGATAGCACAGCATCTTTCTTCTTCTTCTTATTTCCCCCAATGAATCATTTGTTTCAAGAAGAAACAAACAGGAACTCGTAAGAAACTGTTTTTATTACCCCCTCCCCTCCTAGGCAACATAACACTTCTATTTTTTAATGCTGCATTTTTTTGATGCAATAGTTTAAGGCTGCATACACAGCATATATTTAAAGCAAACCTTTAAACACATGACTTCCCACCCAAACAATTGTGGGCACTGTAGTTTGTTAAGGATGCTCTCTCTGTGGGGGGAGGAGATAAACTACAGCCCCCACGCTTCTTTGGGGGGAGTCATATGCTTTAAATATATGGCATGTATGAAGCCTGTCTTTGAAGTAGTTTAACACATTAAAGATTGGTGTAGAAATTAATAACAGTACTTACTGGTACTTAAATTTAAACCTACACCTAACATGTTTTTATTTGATGTCGAACTATATTTACTAATTAATCAGGTAGAATATTGAATGTTGACAACAACCGTTGTTGAGTGGAGCACTTAGACACAAACCTAATATATGCCTGCATAGAGAAATTTGCACTGGGTAATATTCTGCTACTGAACCACACTCAAGGACTATTTCATATCACACAACATAATTATGGCCACCAACTTGAATGGCTTTAAAATAGAATTAGACAAATTTCCAGGTAGGCATGCCTCCATCCCGCACCCCTATCAGCAGGAGAGGAGCAGTAGCCAGTCCAGCTGCAAAGCAGGTAAAATTTTTGCTACCATCTTCATGCTCTGCCTTGATACAACTCCCTTCTGAAGAGAGTTTACAGGCCATCTCTGAATGACGATGCTGGACCCACCCACCACTGAATTGCAACAGCTGGCTTAATACCAGACATTTGGGTGGAGTGGGGATATTAAAGGGGGGAGATAGTTGTTTATCTGCTGATTAGTGGATGGAACTATTCTTTGTTTATTGTCTGAGTACAGTTAATGTTGTTCGTTATTACTTATTTGGCAAGTATGTTTTTTTAAAATAAATAAATAAATGTTATATTCGACAATATGATGATATACTTTATTATCCCCGTTTCCCTCTTCCTTTATAATATTGATCTGATTATTTGATATATTTTTTTAAAAAATCCATACCGCTTAATGTATTTAAAATTTCTCTAAGCAGTGTACAAAAAATTGAAACAACAATAAACAACTGAAAATATTGCAAAAAAATACAGTTACATATAAAAATGTTACATTAAAACAAGGCTATGGATAATTATAAATAAATTATAAATAAATTTAATAAATTATAAATTTAATTATAAATAAATTATAAATAAATTCCTGCTGTCACACCCTCCCTCTCAGCCTCTATGTTCTCACCCAGGTTCCAAACAAACTCTCAGCTCACCCACAAAAGTCTTACGACATCCTGGAAACAGCAAACATCTCACACTAGGGGGTGGGTTGTACTTCCTCAGGCTACCCACAACTTAATGTGTCCAATTCAGCTGCACTCTCCACCCCGAGTTCTAGGTACAGCAGGTTTGTTGATTTTCCCAGGGGGCCCAAAGGATGGGGAAAGGGATCCCCCTCTACCCACACCTCTTTCTTTACCCTTGGTACTCTTCTCCTCCTCCTCCTCCAGCTGCCAGTTTGGAAAGGTACCCCTTTTAGCCCAGCCCATCTTTCCAACAACAAACTAATGAGGGAGTGTGTGCATGTGTGTTGTAAGCAAGTTACTTGGAGACCTTCAGGTGGCAAGTGACTAATAAGTTTATCTTGTGATGATCTTGTGATGATCTTTTATTATATAAATCTAATCAATCTAATTAATTAATTATAAATAAATTCATGGAAGAGAGGAATATTAATGGCTACTAGCCAGTGAGAGCTGGACCATAAAGAAGGCTGATCGCCAAAGATGCTTTTGAATTATGGTACTGGAGGAGACACTTGAGAGTCCCATGGACTGCAAGAAGATCAAACCTATCCATTCTGAAGGAAATCAGCCCTGATTGCTTACTGGAAGGACAGATCCTGAAGCTGAGGCTCCAATACTTTGGCCACCACATGAGAAGAGAAGACTCCCTGGAAAAGACCCTGATGTTGGGAAACATGGAGGGCACAAGGAGAAGGGGACGACAGAGGACGAGATGGCTGGACAGTGTTCTTGAGGATACCAACATGAGTTTGACCAAACTGTGGGAGGCAGTGGAGGACAGAGGTGCCTGGCGTGCTCTGGTCCATGGGGTCACAAAGAGCCAGACAAGACTAAACGACTAAACAACTAGCCATGATGGCTATGCTCTACCTCTGCAATTGGAGGCAGCGGTGTTTCCAAATACCAGTTGCTGGAAACCATGGGAGGGTGGAGTGCTCTTGTGTTCATGTTCTGCTTGCTGGTTTCCCACAGGCATCTGGTTGGTCAATGTGAGAACAGGATGCTGGACTAGATGGGCCATTGGCCTGATCTGGCAAGCAGTTCTTATGTTCTTAGCTGGTACCTGTAGGAGTTGAGGAGATGGTATGATTATGCATTTGCCCCTTGCTGACCTCACCACCACCTCTTCATCTCTGCCTCCCAGTGCAGGATGGCAGAAAAGCACCACTGCCTTGCTGACTGGTACTGGCAAGTACCTCAGACCCCAAATGTTACAGCCATCAAATGAAGACTATGAATGTACAAAGCAAGGGCTGGGAAATCTATAGGCACACATGCGTATGTGAAACACTGCTGCAACAGAATACCAGAATACTTCTAAGGGTAGCCCAAAAGTTGTCATGGATGTTGTAATATCCAAACTGAACCATAATAACATGTCTAGGAACAAATGTAATATAAATTTTCTCAACATTTCATGGGCAGCCATCTATGACAAATTTAAAAAACACCCCTATGCTTAATTATTAATGTTTAATGGAACACTTGTTCTAAGATCATAGCTTTTTTTTTTTTTAATGAAATATGCAGTTAGAAAGTGTCAAGTTAAAACATGTCATAATCCTGAAAGGCTTCATGAGCACCATTTTGACAAAACATTACAATTTTTTACTCTGTTTATTAAGGGAAAGGACAGTTAACCCCACTAATAGCACAATAATGAAGGGGTCATTCCTGCCAGACCACTTGCTGATCATAGCATTGCTCATCTTATAAATGCAAAATATTTCCTCAAGATGAATAGTGACTGTGATCATAATGCTGTTTCCCTAAGTTTTTCCTTCTGTTTCCTTTTTTGTTGGTTTTTTGAGGGGAGAGAACAAACTCTAAGTGCTATTATGAGATCCAGATTCCCATGTGCTTATTTAAAAGCACACATAGCCCCTGATTGTCAACTCCACGTTCACTGTAGTAGGAGCAAATCACTGCATATGAAGGAATATATAAGGGATAGCTACTGAAAGCATAGGATGCTGCCTTCTGCAAAGTCAGACCATTGGTCCATCTAGTTCAGTATTCTCTATACGAAGTGGCAGTGGTTCTCCAGGGTTTCAGAAAGGGATCTTTCCTAGCTGCACATGGAAATGCTGTGGGTGGAACCTGGGACCTTCTGCATGCAAAGCAGATGCTACTCCCCTTATCTCTAAACTTTGGCCATACTGTCTGGGGCTGAGGGGGGTGAAGATAGAATAGAACTGCTCACTCCATTGAAGTTATTGGGAAGGAACATGTAAGAAGGAAAACTCTTGTGTGCTTACTGGAACTTCAGTGCCTCTGACATTTGCTTCTGGTGTTGGCTAGTTTCCTAAACATTCTAGAGAGAAGTGATGAAATTCTGTGTGTCTAGTACCAAGTCCCACTTATCTGGGCATGTGTGCACGCGCGCACGCACACACACACACGTTTGTTCATTTTCTACTTTTCTTCTACACTTTTTGGGAGTGGGATGTGATACTCCACTGAAGTGAGTTGCTAGGATGTTCACACATACCAAAATTTACATGATTTTGAGATCTGCTGCTGTGATTTTGGAGGCTTGCTAAGACCTGCACTTGCCTTAAGAAATCTCAGAAGCAGAGCAACCGTTAGCATTTCTAAGCGGCTTAAATATTTTAAAATCTCTAAGCATTGTAAAACAAATACAACACATGAACTAATAAAATATGATTATAAAATAAAATAAATAAAATAAAATAGGAATTTAGTAATAACAGAGCACAGTCTTACGTGTCAAGAAATGCCTGGGCAAAAAGATCTTTACAAGATGTCTTAAGTAACTAATTGATGATGTCACAAACATGGTCGGGGAAGAACATTCCACAGAGCAGGAGCAATGGCAGAAAATGCCAATTTCAGGAGGGGAAATGCCCTGTGGCACAGTGCCAAGAGTATAATAAGATTTTTTGTGATCTTACAGATCTATACATGTGCAGGTGGTCTTTCAGGTAACCTGGTTCTGAATGGTAAGATAAATCTTCTTCTTGGGCGATCGGTCGTAGCTGAGTAAGATTGTCTTCCATTAACATGGTCTTAACAGTGAGTCCATAAGTGACTGTGGAGGCCAATTCTGGATCCACATGTCCTTCCACAGTGGGGACATAGGTTTCTGGGCCAGAGTTGATCACGGTAAGGGTTTGGCAATCCTCTTAGCACATTTCTCTCTTTCATCCTGAGTTCAAGCATCTTCCTAATCCATGAATTGGCTGTTTTCCAACTGGAGCGCTCACAGGCCAGTGTTTCCCAGTTGTCGGTGTTTATACTACATTTTTTAAATATTTGCCTTGAGAGAGTCTTTAAAACTCTTTTGTATGACCACCAGCATTACACTTTCCATTTTAAAGTTCAGAATAGAGTAGTTGCTTCAGAAGATGATCACCAGGCATCCGAAAAACATAAGCAGTCCAACGAAGTTGATGTTGAAGAATCATTGCTTCGACACTGGTGATCTTTGTTTCTTCTGGTACACTGGCATTAGTTCCCCTGTCTTCCCAAGGGATGTGTAAAATTTTTCAGAGATACCACTGGTGGAATTTTTCAAGGAGCTGGAGATGGCGTTTATAAGTTGTCCATGTTTCATAAGCATACTAAGGTTCATAGTACAATAGCTTTGTAAACAAGCATTTTGGTTTCTCTGCAAATGTCCTGGTCCTCAAACACTGTACTTCAGTTGGGAGAAATCTGCACTCGCACAGCTCAGACAATGCTGGATTTCGGCATCAATGTCGGCCCTTGTGGAAAGATATCTGCCCAGGTAGGAGAAGTGATCAACACTTTCCAATGTTACACCATTGAGTTGGATCTGTGGAGCTGCAGAGGGGTTGATTTGTGGTTGTTGGTGCAGCACTTTGGTTTTTTGGATGTTGAGTGATAGGCTAAGTTTTTTGTAAGCTTCTGCAAAAATATTTAGGATGGTTTGGAGGTTATCCTCTGAGTGTGCACACAATATGTTATCATCAGCATACTGAAGCTCTATGACAGAAGTTACGGTAACCTTACTCTTTGCTTTCAGCCTGTTCAGCTTAAAGAGCTTTCCATCTGTTTGATATATGATTTCTACTCTGGTGGGGAGTTTCCCTTTGACTAAGTGCAGGATCATGGCAATGAAAATAATAAGTAGAATTGGGGCAATAACACAGGTAGACATGTCTTTCAGGTAACCTGGTTCTGAATGGTAAGATAAATAGCTCAATATGGAGGCTATAGTGATCAGCCTTCCAATTGAAATGCCCATTGAAATTGGCACAGATAGCCAATTGAGGTGATAGCCATGTATATCCCATTCATTTCAATGGATCTACTCACAGTGAAATTCAACTGGATACAACCCTGTACAACTGTCAAGCAAGAGACATTTCAGGGACATATTCCTCACCCAAAAAATACCTGAGTGAGGGGTGACATCTCGTGAGGTGTCCACAGAGATTCCCAAGGGCCAGATGGAGATTTACTCCATCACTCAAGCCTGTGGTTCCCCCACTCTTAGTCTAGGTCTACAAAACAGATTCATGTGGCCTTTGATTCATTGAGTCCAGTTCCGCAACATCTCTATATTAGAGCTGCAAGGATTTTCTGGTATGAAAAAGTATACATTTTCCTTTGTATTTTTGTGCAGTGCTCTTTAGCGTATCTGACCTACTCTTCCATGTTTCACCTCTCACTGCCCTTGAACTCACTAAGGAAAGAAAAATGAGATCATTTTGAGGAGTTTACGATGCAGTGGAGAAAGGGGAAAAACGTGTTCTTGATTCTGTAAAGTTTGGTACTTTAAGGCAAAACACTTGGGAGAGAAAGAACATTTTGTGAAAAGCAAGAGACATTGGAATGGATTCACCTCAAACACTTTCCTGCAATGTCAAATAGTACCTCTCTCTTTTCCCCCCAGGCAAAGTCTGTTGTTTGCTTCAGTGTTCTTTCACTTTGGAATTTGCCATATATATATATATATATATATATATATATATATATATATATGCAGGTTTTGGTGTCCTCGGGTGTCTTCCCGTGTAAAAGTTGGGGTGTCTAGGCGACGTTTCGACGAGGTCTCACTCGTCATCTTCAGGCTGGTGCTTTCGGCTTCTTGTTACTGGAACAGAGCAGGATCTCAGTGTTTGAGTTCCTATAAATACTGTTGAGGGGGTGTGGTGTATAGCCTCCAATGTTCTGGGCAGAGAGGAAGTTCCCAGGCTAGTGTGCCTTTTCTTCTTTTGTTCCTTAATTACTTGAGGGATATCTTGAGTGATTTCTTGAGTGATATCCTGAGTACCACTTAGGTGGGTCATTAGGTGTGGATTAGTTGCTAAAGTCTTTGTGTCTTGACCTCTTGAACTTTGTGAAGAGTTTATCTGAGAAGATGGCTGTACTGCACTTAGTTGTGCTCTGGCTTGGCTTCGTGTATAGGGGCGAGCTGTGGTTTTGTGGCCTGTGTCAGCCAGATCTGTGTAGGGATTGCAGGGGGGTGCAGCATCCGGAGGTGCCACCATGGTTTGGCTACTGGATGGTGTCTGTAATTTATCTGTGGAGAGGGTCTGGGTTTGGGTCTGGTGTGGTTGATTGGTGATGGCGTTCTGTGTGCCTCTGGATCTGGTGTCAGTTTTTGTGGGAAGGGCTAATTTCCAGATGTCTGGCAAGCGGGATGTGTCGTCACTGACACCAGATCCAGAGGCACACAGAACGCCATCACCAATCAACCACACCAGACCCAAACCCAGACCCTCTCCACAGATAAATTACAGACACCATCCAGTAGCCAAACCATGGTGGCACCTCCGGATGCTGCACCCCCCTGCAATCCCTACACAGATCTGGCTGACACAGGCCACAAAACCACAGCTCGCCCCTATACACGAAGCCAAGCCAGAGCACAACTAAGTGCAGTACAGCCATCTTCTCAGAAAAACTCTTCACAAAGTTCAAGAGGTCAAGACACAAAGACTTTAGCAACTAATCCACACCTAATGACCCACCTAAGTGGTACTCAGGATATCACTCAAGAAATCACTCAAGATATCCCTCAAGTGATTAAGGAACAAAAGAAGAAAAGGCACACTAGCCTGGGAACTTCCTCTCTGCCCAGAACATTGGAGGCTATACACCACACCCCCTCAACAGTATTTATAGGAACTCAAACACTGAGATCCTGCTCTGTTCCAGTAACAAGAAGCCGAAAGCACCAGCCTGAAGATGACGAGTGAGACCTCGTCGAAACGTCGCCTAGACACCCCAACTTTTACATGGGAAGACACCCGAGGACACCAAAACCTGCATTCCTGTACCCGTGAAAATCTACGAAAGCATATATATATATATATATATATATATATATATATATATATATATATATATATATATATCTCCCCATAATAAAAAATGGCAGGGAGAGCAAGAGAGCATAGGAACCTGGAAGTAAAGCATAATTCACTGGCTTTTCCCTGAGAAATATAGCTGGTTGCCACATCTATTCATAGTTTGATGGGACTGACTGCACATTGGGTTCTTCAAATGAGTTATTGAAGACCAGGTGCGGAACTAATTGCAGTGAGCATGGGAAGGATTGGGTTGCGACTCTTGCAGCTGTTGCTGCCGACACTCAGATATTTACTGCACCGACTGATGATGATGATAATATGAAAATGAAATCCTGGCTCCGACAACCCATGCTAAAGTAGTATTACTTGCTCAAGCTGGATGCCTTCAGCAAAACTGGTATAGAGGAGGTGGAGGAAATACAGCCAACCATTTTTCCTGTTCCATTTTTCTTGTTCCAGTTCCATTTCCCTTGCTCCATTTCCTTGGAAAGGCATCCAGGCTCAAGGGTCTAGTTCTTTCAAGCAGCCTGTTTCTAGACTCTTCCACTTTAGAAAGCAGGTAGGGCCTGAATGCTCTTCCTCAAGTGCTGACATCCCATAAAAAACCAAGTAACTCTTAATAACTTTAAAATAATCATATGTCTTTTTAATATATACTTATAACCATATCTTCTTAACCATTTCAGTTGCTCAGTCTCAACCATCACCACCCCTGACCATAGAGGATTTAAGTAAACATAAAATAAAGGTAAAGGTAAAGGTACCCCTGCCCGTATGGGCCAGTCGTGTCCGACTCTAGGGTTGTGCGCCCATCTCACTTAAGAGGCCGGGGGCCAGCACTGTCCGGAGACACTTCCGGGTCACGTGGCCAGCATGACAAAGCTGCATCTGGCGAGCCAGCGCAGCACACGGAAACGCCGTTTACCTTCCCGCCAGTAAGCGGTCCCTATTTATCTACTTGCACCCGGGGGTGCTTTTGAACTGCTAGGTTGGCAGGCGCTGGGACCAAGCAACGGGAGCGCACCCCGCCGTGGGGATTCGAACCGCCAACCTTTCAATCGGCAAGTCCTAGGCACTGAGGCTTTTACCCACAGCGCCACCGGTGTCCCTAAACATAAAATAGATGCGCTTAAAACAACTAAGGCTGCTACATAATGGAAAACATATATTGTGCTCATATATTGTGTTTCTGTGTGCTTATTATCTCCCTGCAGTGCCTTTTTTATTTTACATAATCAGCAATTAATATTAGCAAGCTACTTAGGTCTTTAGTTACATTGTGAATATAATGAGCTCTCTTGAAAATATGGATTTATTGAAGATAAGTAGCGGGGGCCGGGGCGGGGATGTGAACAGGTAACACTGAGAAACATGTAGAGTGCAATTGTGTGCATGTCTGCACAGAATTAAGTCCCAGTTATTAGCCAGTATATTTTAATATTGGTGGAGGAAGCAACTGTCTTAAGTTCCTGCTCTTTTTCATCTTCCTTTCTTAGCCCATTGCTTTCATCAGAATTTTCTTTTTCATCCCTGCCTCTAAACAGTGGAAGATTTCTGTGGCACCCTTAGATAATACTTTATTTTATTTATTAAATTTGTCAGCAAATCCTGCTCCCCTTGGTTTTCCTTTCTGGAAATATAGCAAAGAACATGGCAAGACTATTTTCACTTAATGTTAAGGGTTGGATTGACAGGACCAGCCCTTTATAATGAATGAAAATAGACTCCTGAAGTTCTTTGTTTTATTTCCAGATAGCAAAACTGGGGTGGAGGATGGGGAGTTCCTGAAGACTGCTCATTATAAGCAGGATCAAAACCTCTGGAAACTTGTTTCTACTTATTGTTGATGCAAACTCCCAAGAAAGAAATATGAATATTAAGCTCTGTTTTAATTTTGTGATGCTATTAGCAAATGGTAAAGCCAGCTAATTAACTTACGCAAGTTTAATGATCATTTGGAACAGTAATTGTGGGGATGGGGGAATGGTATAGAAACCACCTGTGGAAGCAGCACCTGTTATATTCTTTTCCAGTGTCAACCTGAAAGATGGGCAGTATTAAGTTGATTGTTATTCATTGATAGTTTAACTTGCTAAAAATCTTCAGAATAAATTTTCAGATCCACTGTATTCAGTGTAGCTTACTCCCTAATAAGTAGGTTTGGGACTATAGCTTTAGAGTGGCATATACAAAGTGATAGATAGATGGAATGCATGGATTCAATGGCCAAGATCTCAGGCTGTCCATACACGTTCAACATTTGATTGAAACACAAAGTGATAGCTTGCATTTCTGAATGGGACCATCAAAGGTAAAATGGCATAGGTATCATTGTTGTTTGTCTCTTACCATCTCATCTTATGATGCTTCCTCCTCCCCCCACCCCGAGTTGCAGGCCACACATTCAGTTAGGAGATCAAGTGGTGATGTTTGTGTACATGCGTGTGCATGTTTATGTGTACCAAACCTGACAGACAATTGTGTTAAGGCTTTGCAAATTAGTTCACATAAGTAGCTCACACTCCTATCAAGTACCCAACTGTCAAATCCTTCTGGTTAATTCTGTGAAATGTGAAAAGCAAACAGAATGCTCGTTTAAAAAAAACACCACGAAATAAATACGATTAAGGCATAAATATGAGGAGATTGCAATCTGCTCTGGTGTTTTTTCCACACAGAAAGGGGGGAAAAAAGATTTATGTGACTCAAGAACCCATAAATTGTTGAGCAGATAAGTAACCAGAACCACACTTACTCCCATGCTTACTTTAGGCAAGCTCTCATATAAACTTAGTACAGTTTGCAATTGATGTTCCAGCTTAAGCAATTTGTATTTTACAGTATATACTGCAGTCCAGCTCTCTCACTGTACATATACAGGAATTTGTCTTATTCAGAGTCAAATCATTGCTTCATCTAGGTCATTTTAATCTCTGACTAGGGGCCTTTCCTAGCCCATCCTAGAGGTGCTCAGGATTGAAACTGGGACATTTGGCATGCAAAACACCTGCTATATCACTGAGCTATAGTCATTTCTCATGTTGACAGCATTTAGGAAATAAGCACTTTAGTTTCCCAAAGTTGTGTGGGCCTAAAACACTTTTATTTTATTATTTTTATTAGAGCATTTATAGCCCTTTAACAGCCCATGCTTCTAGTGCAACTACAGGATCAGCAGTTTTTAAAAAATCATAAAAGCATTCTCTGCTACACAAAATATGCTGGATATTTTTTTTTAAAAAAGAAGGTTTTCAGTAACCAGCAAAAAAGAATACTGGTGGCTGCAGGGCAGTGCAGCATGGCTGCTCTGGGCATTTGTACAGCTCCACGCAACTGTTGGAGGACGTCACCTTCCTCAGACAGCTACACGGATTCCTGGGAAGCCTGCCTGTTTGAACTCACCAACCATGGGCAGGCTAGGGGGCGTAGACCTAGGCTGACTGGTCTACACTTGGATCTGTCAGCTAAACATAAAAAGGGGCCCTGGCTTTGCTGAGCAGCTCAGTCGGAACTGGATTCTCCACCCACACTCTCTTTCTTCTCAGTGTCAAAGGTGAGTGGGCAGACCTCGTTCAAGACCATGCTTGGGTACTACTCAGTTGCCATATTCGGGCAAAGGGAAGAATATTCCTGCCGACAGATTGGGGTGGTATGACCCCACCCCCAAAGCAAAAAGGGTACCCATTAAAGGGGTCTAGGAGGGGTTGCCTGCCCAGATGGAGGCCATAGTGCCATAGGCACCTCCCCAGAATGGCAATCCTGGATGGTCACCTCAATTGATGTACAGTGGTTACTTCCGGGTTACTTCCGACTGTTACTTCCGGGTTGCTGTGGAGCGCAACCCGAAAATACTTATCCTGAAGTGTATTTATCCCGAAGTACAACTGTGCATCTTAGGGTGACCCTTATTAGTAACTGTATTGCACTATGGAATGCCAGGCATAGAAAACAAAATAATTTGTTGTTGTTGTTTAGTCGTTTAGTCGTGTCCGACTCTTCGTGACCCCATGGACCAGAGAACGCCAGGCACCTCTGTCCTCCACTGCCTCCCGCAGTTTGGTCAAACTCATGCTGGTAACCTCGAAAACACTATCCAACCATCTCGTCCTCTGCCGTCCCCTTCTCCTTGTGCCCTCCATCTTTCCCAACATCAGGGTCTTCTCCAGGGAGTCTTCTCTTCTCATGAGGTGGCCAAAGTACTGGAGCCTCAGCTTCACAATCTGTCCTTCCAGTGAGCACTCAGGGTTGATTTCCTTCAGTATGGAGAGGTTTGATCTTCTTGCAGTCCATGGGACTCTCAAGAGTCTCCTCCAGCACCATAATTCAAAAGCATCAATTCTTTGGCGATCAGCCTTCTTTATGGTCCAACTCTCACTTCCATACATCACTACTGGGAAAACCATAGCTTTAACTATACGAACCTTTGTTGGCAAGGTGATGTCTCTACTTCTCAAGATGCTGTCTAGGCCTGTCATTGCCCTTCTCCCAAGAAGCAGGCGTCTTTTAATTTCGTGGCTGCTGTCACCATCTGCAGTGATCATTGAGCCCAAGAAAGTAAAATCTCTCACTACCTCCATTTCTTCCCCTTCTATTTGCCAGGAGGTGATGGGACCAGTGGCCATGATCTTCGTTTTTTTGATCTTGAGCTTCAGACCATATTTTGCGCTCTCCTCTTTCACCCTCATTAAAAGGTTCTTTAATTCCTCCTCACTTTCTGCCATCAAGGTTGTGTCATCTGCATATCTGAGGTTGTTGATATTTCTTCCAGCAATCTTAATTCCAGCTAGGGATTCATCCAGCCCAGCCTTTCGCATGATGAATTCTGCATATAAGTTAAATAAGCAGGGAGACAAAATACAGCCTTGTCGTACTCCTTTCCCAATTTTGAACCAATCAGTTGTTCCATATCCAGTTCTAACTGTAGCTTCTTGTCCCACATAGAGATTTCTCAGGAGACAGATGAGGTGATCTGGCACTCCCATTTCTTTAAGAACTTGCCATAGTTTGCCGTGGTCGACACAGTCAAAGGCTTTTGCATAGTCAATGAAGCAGAAGTAGATGTCTTTCTGGAACTCTCTAGCTTTCTCCATAATCCAGCGCATGTTTGCAATTTGGTCTCTGGTTCCTCTGCCTCTTCTAAATCCAGCTTGCACTTCTGGGAGTTCTCGGTCCACATACTGCTTGAGCCTTCCTTGTAGAATTTTAAGCATAACCTTGCTAGCGTGTGAAATGAGTGCAATTGTGCGGTAGTTGGAGCATTCTTTGGCACTGCCCTTCTTTGGGATTGGGATGTAGACTGATCTTCTCCAATCTTCTGGCCACTGCTGAGTTTTCCAAACTTGCTGGCATATTGAGTGTAGCACCTTAACAGCATCATCTTTTAAAATTTTAAATAGTTCAGCTGGAATACCATCACTTCCACTGGCCTTGTTATTTGCAGTGCTTTCTAAGGCCCATTTGACTTCACTTTCCAGGATGTCTGGCTCAAGGTCAGCAACCACACGACCTGGGGTATACGAGCCATCCATTTCTTTCTGGTATAATTCCTCTGTGTATTCTTGCCACCTCTTCTTGATGTCTTCTGCTTCTGTTAGGTCCTTTCCACTTTTGTCCTTTATTATGGAAATCTTTGTACGAAATGTTCCTTTCATATCTCCAATTTTCTTGAACAGATCTCTGGTTCTTCCCATTCTATTGCTTTCCTCTATTTCTTTGCATTACTCGTTTAAGAAGGTCTTCTTATCTCTCCTTGCTATTCTTTGGAAATCTGCATTCAATTTCCTGTATCTTTCACCATCTCCCTCGCATTTTGCTTGCCTTCTCTCCCCCGCTATTTGTAAGGCCTCATTGGACAGCCACTTTGCTTTCTTGCATTTCCTTTTCATTGGGATGGTTTTCGTTGCTGCCTCCTGTATAATGTTACGAGCCTCCATCCATAGTTCTTCAGGCATTCTGTCCACCAAATCTAAATCCTTAAACCTGTTCCTCACTTCCACTGTGTATTCATAAGGGATTTGACTTAGATTGTATCTTACCGGCCCAGTGGTTTTTCCTACTTTCTTCAGTTTAAGCTTGAATTTTGCTATAAGAAGCTGATGATCTGAGCCACAGTCAGCTCCAGGTCTTGTTTTTGCCGACTGTATAGAGCTTCTCCATCTTTGGCTGCAGAGAATATAATCAATCTGATTTCGATGCTGCCCATCTGGTGATGTCCATGTGTAGAGTCGTCTCTTGTGTTGTTGGAAAAGCGTGTTTGTGATGACCAGCTTGTTCTCTTGACAGAACTCTATTAGCCTTTGCCCTGCTTCATTTTGATCTCCAAGGCCAAACTTGCCAGTTGTTCCTTTTATCTCTTGACTCCCTACTTTAGCATTCCAATCCCCTATAATGAGAAGAACATCCTTCTTTGGTGTCACTTCTATAAGGTCTTGTAAGTCTTCATAGAATTGGTCAATTTCAGTTTCTTCAGCACAAGTAGTTGGTGCATAAACTTGGATTACTGTGATGTTAAAAGGTCTGCCTTGGATTCGTATCGAGATCATTCTATCATTTTTGAGATTGCATCCCAGTACAGCTTTCGCCACTCTTTTGTTGACTATGAGGGCCACTCCATTTCTTTTACGGGTTTCTTGCCCACAGTAGTAGATATGATGGTCATCCGAACTGAATTCACCCATTCCCGTCAATTTTAGTTCACTGATGCCCAGGATGTCAATATTTATTCTTGCCATCTCATTTTTGACCACCTCCAACTTACCCAGGTTCATGGTTCTTACATTCCAGGTTCCTATGCAATATTTTTCTTTACAGCATTGGACTTTCCTTTCGCTTCCAGGCATATCCGCCACTGAGCGTCCTTTCGGCTTTGGCCCAGCCGCTTCATCAGCTGTGGATCTACTTGTACTTGCCCTCTGCTCTTCCCCAGTAGCATGTTGGACGCCTTCCGACCTGAGGGGCTCATCTTCCAGCGTCATATCTTTTATATGCCTGTTGTCTTTGTCCATGGAGTTTTCTTGGCAGGGATACTGGAGTGGCTTGCCGGTTCCTCCTCCAGGTGGATCACGTTTGGTCTAAACTCTCCACTATGACCTGTTCATCTTGGGTGCCCTGCTCGGCATAGTTCATAGCTTCTCTGAGTTCTTCAAGCCCCTTCGCCACGGCAAGGCAGTGATCCATGAAGGGGAACAAAATAATAAATTTGCTAAAATTGGAGCTCAACCACCCTTACTTCTAGGCACAGGTCCAAGCATGCAGGGGTTTTTTTTTGGGGGGGGGGACAGTCTCATTGTTTTCCTCAAGAAAACCTACGCTTTAACACTGAAACAGAACAAATGAAAATCCAGGTTTTCTGGGGATTGCTGTTTGCAGTAAAGAGCAGGTATTTGCAGTGAAAGCGTTTTTTTATTTCAAAAAAGCACTTGGACAAGAATTTGGCATAAAAGGAAGTCTGGATGAACTCTTATTTTTTGGTGAGTTTTAATGTAGCCACATTAAATGCAGCCACCTTGAAAGAGGTGGGACCATTCTGATCTGAGAAGAGTAAAAAGCATAAAATGCATCCATTTGTCCTGCAAATTTCTGTATACAAAGGCTCAATAATAAATACAGGCTTTACTTCTGTTATGTCTCCCAGTCTTCTTTGTGATGTGGGGACAACTTCGCTTTTTTGTTTACTTTTCCCTTCACTGCCTTCAGCATCTAGGGATCAGACATAATGCAGGTGGCAAAAGGGAAACTTTCATAGAAAATGCCAACAGGTGTGCTTGAGAGACCTAGGTGATCTCTTGCCACCCTCAGCAGTTTTCTTGCTTTGGCAAGTTACACCTTGCTGGTTGCTAGCCAATTCATACTAAACATTGAAGCATTCCATTTTTTTTATAGGTTTGCAAACCTCCTTTTTCTAAGGTTTGAAAAGACAGCATTCATTACTCTTGATCTGATTTATTTATGAAATGGAATGCGTTTTCAGCTCACCTTTCAGGGCACACTATCCTCACAAGGCATCTTGCTTTGATACACATAAAACACACCCATCATAAATGCAAACAGTACATTACACCAGATTAAACATATAAGAACCCATCCAGTTCATCATCTTGCCCTCACAGTGGTCAACATGGGAAGCCTACATGCAGGACTTGCAACAGCATTCTTCCCACTTATGATTTCTAGCACCTGTTATTCAGAGGCATACTGTCTCCAACTGTGGAGGTAGAATATAGCCATAATGGCTGGTAGCCATTGCTAAATACAATTTTAAAACATTAATTAAAGCCATGGTAGCAACGGTACCAGGGACGCGGGTGTCGCTGTGGGTTAAACCACAGAGCCTAGGACTTGCCGATCAGAAGGTCGGCGGTTCGAATCCCCGTGATGGGGTGAGCTCCCGTTGCTCGGTCCCTGCTCCTGCCCAACTAGCAGTTCGAAAGCACATCAAAGTGCAAATAGATAAATAGGTACCGCTCTGGTGGGAAGGTAAACGGTGTTTCCGTGTGCTGCTCTGGTTTTCCAGAAGCGGCTTAGTCATGCTGGCCACATTACCCGGAAGCTGTACACCAGCTTCCTCGGCCAATAAAGCAAGATGAGCGCTGCAACCCCAGAGTTGTCCATGACTGGACCTAATGGTCAGGGGTCCCTTTACCTTTACCTTTAGCAACGGTACTGGTAGCAATGCTAAAGCATTTATACACACCACATAACCAAAGCCAGAATGGAATAAAATTGTATTCAAGGTTCCTCTAAAAATCAGCAATAAGAACATATTGCATACTTCCTCAAGGAGAAGTTTCCAAAGGTCTGGAGCCACTGCTGGAAGGGTACCATCCCTGGTACCCACCAATTTAACCATTCCTATTGGCAAACAAGGGACGCAGGTGGCGCTGTGGGTTAAAGCCTCAGCGCCTAGGACTTGCCGATCGAAAGGTCGGCGGTTCGAATCCCTGCGGCGGGGTGCGCTCCCGCTGCTCGGTCCCAGCGCCTGCCAACCTAGCAGTTCGAAAGCACCTCCGGGTGCAAGTAGATAAATAGGGACCGCTTACCAGCGGGAAGGTAAACGGCGTTTCCATGTGCGGCTCTGGCTCGCCAGAGCAGCGATGTCACGCTGGCCACGTGACCCGGAAGTGTCTCCGGACAGCGCTGGCCCCTGGCCTCTTAAGTGAGATGGGCGCACAACCCCAGAGTCTGTCAAGACTGGCCCGTACGGGCAGGGGTACCTTTACCTTATTGGCAAACAAGGTGTACAGTTCAAGAGCAGGGGTTTTCTAGTTGTGTTCCTCAGTGTGATCAGCAGTGGCAACAAGCTTCATTGGTAGGCTGTCCATCAGCATTAATCTTCCCTGAAATACAGAGAGGAGTATTGGGTATGCCATAGTATTATTTTCTCTGCGTACAGAGTCCCAACTCTGGGAAAGGGAAAGAAATTCAGTTTGGTTCACAATTTTATGTGAGAATACCTTACTCACTGTTCCTGAAACAAGACACAAGCTGAAATGCAGCTATCCCTCAAAATCAGCACTCCACCCACTGCAGCTCCCCAAAGCTCCCAATCCTCTAACAGCTTGCTAATCTCTCCATCCTTTCACAGATTACCCCTGTGGCTTTCTCTCCTCCATCTCCCTTTTCCCAGCCACTGGCAACAGCAACCTGGGAAGCTGTTGGGGGTAGGGAAAATGAACCTAGAGCTAACCCCAGTTGTGGGGGAGATGTGAACCTGTTTAGAAATAGGTTCCACTGTGTTGGAGAAGTCTCTGCAGAGAGGTCTCTGGGCCAATCAGGACCACCCTACTTTTACATAAGCCAATGGCAGGGAGGGTGTTCCTATTTAACATTGGATTCCTCTGATGGGGGAGCAGAAGTAGAGTTGAACAGCTGTTGGGTAGCTGCCCCATCCTATCCTGAGTAGTCCTTTGTGGCTCACCTAGACTAGCCTCCACATGCAATGCTTGCTGCATCTGCTTGCTCACTGCAACTTTCTAGTCCACCCATTTGTCTGCTCACCCTGCCTGCCTGTCTGAGCTTCCTGCTTGTTGATTTGCTCAACCTGAGCCTGTGTCACACGCCTGCTGCTGTGTTATCACACTGCAGTTCACATGGTGGCCATTTAAGCTGCAGTGTGACAACATCCTTGCAGTTTTATTATATGCTCAGCAATATGCATATATTAGGGGAAAATGTGCCTAAAATGCATATATTAGTGAAAACAACCTACAAAATGGGGAAATGCTGGCCTTCCAGGTTTTGTTGGCTTTCCAAAGATGTTGCCCTTGACCTGTGGCCATGCTGAATGAGGTTGATGGGTGATTCCAGCAGTGTCTGAAGGGCAGTTTACCATACCCTGGAGTATATAATGTCTATTAAAGCAGGACCAACAAGTCTCAGAATACAGTGGTGCCTCGCAAGACGAAATTAATTCGTTCCGCAAGTCTCTTCGTCTTGCGAGTTTTTCGTCTTGCGATGCACGGTTTTCCATAGGAATGCATTGAAAATCAATTAATGCGTTCCTATGGAAACCGCCTTCCCCCGACCTCTTCTGGCGGGCGGCATTTTAAAATCGCCCGGGACAGCGGAGGACTTCTCCGCTGTCCGGGGCGATTTAAAAGCCCCTGGGAAGGCAGGCAGGGGGGACAAAGACTTTTGCCCCCGCCTGCCTTCAGAAGAGGTCCAGGACAGGCTTCGCGGACCTCTCCGCAAGCAGCGGGAGCGCTCCTTGCGGAGAGTTGCCAGCGCGCCCAGGCTTCGCGGCCCCGCCGCCGGGCTTCGGGACATCGTTCCAAAGCCGGGCGGCGGGGGGAGGCATTCCTGCCCCGCCGCCTGGCATCGGAACGATGCCCCGAAGCCGGGCGGCGGGGGGAGGCGTTCCTGCCCCGCCGCCTGGCATCGGAACGATGCCCCGAAGCCGGGCGGCTGGGGGAGGCGTTCCTGCCCCGCCGCCCGGCATCGGGACGATGCCCCAAAGCCAGGCGGCGGGGGAGGCTTCAAAAGCCGTCCGGGGGCTTTTAAATCGCCCCGGACAGTCCCGGGGCGATTTAAAAGCCCCCGGTTAGGCAGGCAGGGGGGCAAAGACTTTTGCCCCCCGCCTGCCTTGGGAAGAGGTCCTGGACCTCTTCCGAAGGCGGGCGGGGGGCAAAAGTCTTTGCTCCCCCCTGCCTGCCTTTCCGGGAGAGCGGAAAAGGCAGCGCTGCCTTCCCGCTCTCCCGGAATGGCAGGCAGGGGGGAGCAAAGACTTTTGCCCCCCGCCCGCCTTCGGAAGAGGTCCGTCTTGTGGGTTTTTCGTCTTGCGAGGCATTCGTCTTGCGGGGCACCACTGTATATTTTCCTGAGAACATTTCTATTTTTTCCCTTTCATTTCTCTCATTTCCTTAAAAATGGGCTATTTTGCAATTTTTCTCCAGCCATTCTCCAACTCTTCATGTGACGACCACCATTTCTCCCTCTTGATAATGCTCCTGATTGATGATAGGCCTGGGGAATTGTGGAGGGTAGAAGTGGTGGTCAGGCTACCAAGAGAGCAGGAGGGGGGAGGGGGGAGGGAAACTGTGCTTTTCTCCTTTCTAATGGAAAGCCGTACCTCAGAGAAGATCTTGGAAATCTTTTCCTCTGACTGGCAAAATGTGGAAGAATGCAGCCGCCAAGTTTCTCTGTCTACAAATAAGGTAAAGAATTTCAATAGACTATTTGTGCACAAACCAAATTTATGTCCACCTGCCAGGTTTACCCCCCCCTCAAGCTGCATTAACTAAGAACATCTGTGGTATTTGAAAGCATATTTGCCTTGAAGTAAAAAAACCAACCAAGGATAGGAATGGGAATGTAAACAAAATGTACAGCCTCATACTGTGGCTAAAGACGACATTGTAAAATCTCTTTGGGATTCTTCATATGAATCTTGCGTGTCATCATTTGAAATCATTAGCGTACATTTCAGGTTGAAACACTATTCCTTTCTTGTTGTACGTTTTGCACAGGAAATGCGGCTTTCTAAAGATCCGAGGGTAAAAACAAAACAAAAAACCAACACGGATAGACAGAGTTAGGGGTGGGCTGGGAAACAGACCTTGATTTCTAAAAAGAGAGAATCGGCAGGTTTCTTCTAGCTTGGAAGAAAGCCAGGATCCCAACAGCTGCAATTGTCCTTGAATGAGCAAACTCCATTGCTGGAAAACACAAGCTGAGAAGGGTAGGCTACGCAAAGGGGAATGCAATGCAAGAATCACAGCTAATTAGAATTCCTGTAGGCTTTATCAACAGGTCTGCAAAATACAGTAATTAAGCTGTAACTGTGAAAACATGTCACTTTGATGTTTTTGAGAAGAGGCGAGCAAGCTTAAAATTACCCAGTTTGAAAATTATCACTTAAAATCTTCTTTATAATGATACATATAATGTATCCACTACTGCAGCGATTTTTGCAATTACTGCAATCAAAGCTAAGACTAATTTAATTTCTCAATAAACCATACAATACATTAACTTCCCGACTTCCATTCCTGCGGGCTTTTTAGGCTACAGTGGAAAGAGATGGCTGGAATGAAAATTTATTCCCTTGCTGGAGTGGAAATATTTATTTTTTTGCATGTGATATATAAGTATATGTGGGGAAAAGTCATAATATGCAATGGGTTTGCATCAATCTATTCAGTTTTATTGCTGGTGTTGTAAAAATGTGCCCCATTTCAGTGCAGAAAAAGAAAATAAATGCACTAGAAGGATTTAATAATTAGTCTTCTTGAGTCAGCAATCATAAAATGAAAGTGAAGGAAAAGAGCAGTTTAGATTCTGTTGAGAGTCTAGTTAAAGCATCTAAGATCGGGCTTCTGACAGTTATATTTTTTCACACATTCTGTAGTTTACAGAGTTGAGGGTAAAAGAGAAGAATAACAGTAATCAGTTGAGAAGACGGGGTGTCATTTAACACAAACAACAAATATGAACAATTATTGGCCCCAGCATATTTAAATTTAGTTATGACGAGCATCACAAATGTGTAGAACAAGAGAGAGAGAGAGAGAGAGAGAGAATTGAACAGTTGAAGGATGATGGCATCTGGATTCACCAGAATAAAGAACTGAGAGGGAAATGATGGTGGTGGAAAAAACAGCAAGTAAACAGGCAGTCTAGTTACCACTGACAGCACAGGGAATTAAGCTGCATTGCAACTGAGGCTTACAGAGGGCTGAACATAGACTCATAGAATTGCAGAGTTGGAAGGGACCAAAAGAGTGACCATGCAGCCACACAAGGTCTGGAAATGAGGCAAGAGAACGAACTGTACTGCTACAGACAGCAGCTGAAGGCTTCCTGCTTTGAATGCTGCCCCACAGTAAGAGAATAAAACCACTGGAAATAGAACATTAGCACAGGAAGAATTTGCCTGCATTAGAGCCTTTATCCTTGATGTGCTGCTTGTTAATTTGCAGGGATATTACTATTTCTGTCATTGTTATTGCCAACTGGGATTTTGTATGGTGGGACAGGAGCGGTTATGCTATTTTAACAGGTTTTATTGGGTTATCAATGTGTCTCATTGTATTTTGCTTCCGTTTTGCATACCGCTTTGAGAGTATTATGAATATACAGTGATTAAGAATTTTTCTCAGTAAATAATGTATTGGTGCTGTTGGCTCCCCCCAGGTGGCATGGAGCATTTATTCAGTTATTGTGTGCAGTGGCCATTGGATGTTCTCCTACGTGAAAGCATCTGTAACAAGTTTCGCACAGCTATCTGGTTAACCACTGTGAGAACAGGATGCTGGACTAGATGGGCTGCTGTCATATCCAGAAGGGCTCTTCTTATGTTCTTAAGTTGAAGCAGCCCAGCATCTGCTTTGCAGGCAGAATGCCCCAGTTCAATTCTTAGCATCTCCAGTCAGGGCTGGGAGAGAACCCACATCTGAAACCCTTGATAACCATTACCAGGCAACACTGAGCTAGATGATAACAGCCACCTCAGATGGCCACCTCAGGTGAAGGATACTGGGAAAGAGAGACTGGTGGCAAACTGCTGGATGAAACAACTGCACTGTACATTTAAAGCAGTATCATGATGCTTTAAACAAAGCGTGTTCTCCTTCATGGAGAGCACGTGTTGCGGTGGGGTCTGCTGAGCCACCCCTCTGTTACCAGGCAGGGTCTCTAAAGATGGCCTGGGGCAGTGATTGGTTCACTGGGTTGCTGGGGTAAAAGTTATGTTGCAATTTTGGTGGGAGGGGTAAAATGTTTAAATACTCTGCACGCAGCCTGGAGCTTTCTCTTTGCTGCTTGCAACGGATCACCCGCCCACCCGCCCTTGAGTAAGGGGTTGTTGCATTGACCTTGCTATGCCTGTCATGGGGTCGTCTGCCGTTGGGGCAGGGGCTTGGTAGGAATTTTGTCCATCTGGCTGATTGGCTGGGCCATTTGGTTTTTGCCTACTGCGTAGCAAATCGTCACAACTTGTAAGGTTGCGGTTAGGCATTGGTTATAAATTGGTGGAGGAGGGGTTAGGATAGGCTGGGCCTGCCCCTCCAAGGTTGCTGCAGAAAGGGAATTCCGTTAAAGGAATCCTGGGGCTTGCCATCTTTTCGTCCAATCCCTGGAATGGGACTAGGGCCGGCAAGCCTTCGGGGAGCAGGCGGGTAAGAGTTGAGGGTCTGTGTCTCAGCTCCATTTCTCCCCGACTTGCTTTCCCCCGCACTGTCTTTCAGTGGTGCCCGGAAGTCAGTTCTGTCCCCAGGCGGGGGGACAGATAGTCTTAACCAATGCCTAAACAACCACTCACGGTTTTGTATTTAAATAAAGTTGTGGCCAAAATTATGCCAAAAACCTTAAACAAAAATTAAGTGTGTGTTGTGAGTTATTTGGGGGGTGGCTTGGGGACCTCGACACGCAACTATGGCTAGCTCCAAAGAAACCTCAGGAATGAAGCCTGTCGAGGGTTCTGAGAGTTCCTAGAAGATCCTCACCAAGATACAGTTCCCAGAGTTCCCTGGGAAGAGGGGTTGATTAAAACTACTTTGAAATTCTATGGTATGCCTTAAAGTGGTGTCATAACTCTTCAGTTGTGCAGTGCAGATGGGAGTTAAAGATCCAACATCAAATGTGGTCAGTTTACGTTTGCTGAACGGGGGGGTTGGAGTCATTTTGTGCTTCACCTAAGACAAACAAAATGTCTTGGTCTGGTACTGATTGTGAGCACCCAGAAGTATATTACTGTTTGTATAGCACACCAACACAATACCCAAGTGCAGACTCCAGAGGTTCAAGGCGCTTACGCAGTCTGGTTTTACTTAGAATGGGGAACAGCAGAGACTGTAGTGTCTTTATGATATATGGTTTATTCTCATACACATATGTACCAACTGAGCCTAAGATAGAGGGTCTCACAGCATTAACCCTCCCCCCGAGAAGGCCTTGCTTCTCCCATAGCCAGAGACTTGAATTCAAAAAGAAATCAACAGAAATCAAGCATGGCTCTCACGCTCTGGCTTCTGCCTGTTTCTAGCCCACCTCTCACACACCATTTCCGTCCACTATTAGCCAGGTGCCCTCTGGCACAGAGCCACTTCCTTTCTTTTACTACTTATTCATATTTAGGGGCCATTACATCCCTTGCCTGGCTAATTCAGCAGTGGAATCCTCCCAAAAAATAGGCAATAGGCAATGCACGTACTTTTGTAAACCAAGAAAATCTTTAATAGGAATTAGAAGGTACTCAGGAATCATACAGCCTAACCTCCACCTCTCAAAGTCAGAACACTTGCCACTGAAAGCTGTATGCTGGACTAAGCAAATCTTAGTCTGACCCAGAAATTATCTTTTATGATTTGTATACCTGCAGTAAGAAAACAAAACAAAGAATCTGGGAATGGACTTCGCACCAGAAAAGAAATTCGAGACTTCCTTTGACATGGCAATAGTGACATGCTTATGGGTTAAAAAGAAAAAAGAAGCCATTAAATTTGATATCTATCTCTCTCCCTCTGTGTGTGTGTGTGTGTGTGTCTGTGTGTGCGCGCGTGCGTGCAGGTGTGTTCAAAATATCAGTTTCTGGATTGGGGAGAGATATTGCATCAGGGGAATCTCAATGAAGTGCAAGATGGAATTTGGTAGAGGCCCATTTCTGCAAACTCACTTTGCAAATGTGTAGCATCCATCTTCATACCAATAGATCCCCGCATGATGCCAGGAGGTCATTTATGGTAAGATGTCTCACAGCCCACATACACTTATGCAGGTGAGGGTAAAGAGCAAAGGTGTGTGTGTGTGGTGTTCATGTATCTTATCTGGCTGAAAACAAACTCCAATGACACAATTAGCACCTTAATGGGTCTTCATCTGGTCTCTCTAAGAGCCCTCTGGATTTTCCCCCCATTACTTGTAGTAGTTCTTATCATACTTCAAATACAGAACTAATTAGAGAAGATATTAAGAAAAGCTGCCTCTCGGAGACTCTTGGCTCTCAGCTATTATAGCCACCTATCAGGAGGCATTATTACGCTATCAGCCTAATAACCAATGTATCATAAAGTAACTATCCTATTCCCAGGCCCCAACATACACTGAAGGTCTAAGGGAATTCTTAAGCTGCAGTGCCATCTGTTGGCAGAAGGTTGCCATTGCACTGCTAAGTGATTTACATATGCATGGCATTAATACGATCAGTGGTTTGATGGGAGATGGATCAATTGGTGTGCTTCCTGGGGCTGTGTTTATTTATGTCACACAATGTACAACTTGATAGTGCTTCTGAAAATTCAACGACTATACGTACAATATTTATTATGTAATGTTCTACAAGTGTTGCTCTGTGAAATAGCCATTGTGCAGGGGCTACAACAGTGTTTCTCAGACTTGGGTCCCCAGCTGTTGTTGGACTACAGCTCCCATCATCCCTGACCATTGGTCTGGCTAGTTATGAATCATGGGAGTTGTAGTCCAGCAACAGCTGGGGACCCAAGTTTGAGAACCCCTGGGTTACAGTGTTAGACTTGGAATGGGGACACCTGGGCCTGAGCGCTCTCACTCAGGCTAAAAAGGTCACTGGTTACCTTCTTCCAGCCTAGTGTACCTGGTAGGGCACGGGTGGGGAACCTCAGACTCAGGGGCCAAATGTGGCCCTCCAGTTCTCTCTGTCTAGCAGACCCCTTTTCTTCAGGCCAGATGCCTCACTGGCTCTATTCAACCATCTCCTTAATTTGTTTTGCCTGGCTAGAATATATCTTTCAACTGTGACCATGCTTTTTGCTTGCATGGATGAAGTGGGGTTTGTTTGTTTGTGTGTATGCGTGTATGTGTGTGTGTACACCTCTGATTACTGCATGGTTTGAATGTCGCCTAGCGTACAAAGGCAAGAGTCAATTTTGTTGCTCCACCTATGTTTTGCCTCTGGCTCAACTATATTCCCTCAAGTCTTTGTGCTGCAAGAGGTTCCCCAGCTGTGTCATAAGGTGATTGTGAGGATTATGCCACTGTGCGCTGCACTGTGAGCCTCTTTGAGGAAAGGTGGGGTAAATATAGAACTATGATTTTTAAACACACACACACAACCTTTTGCAATTCATGGCCTGTTGGGTTTACATCCCACCCCACCCCACCCCACCTCCCTGTCCTGCACTGATGTGTATTTATATACCTGCCAACATGAATAGATGTTGGAGGTGGGCTGGTAAATTTTGGATTGCAGCAGGGAATGCAGAGCTTAACCCCTTTCCTCTTTTCCTATATATCCAACAAAAATCGCTCATTTGAAGCTCGTTTGCTTTGCACGAAAAGTCCTCATTTGCTGTAAATAGCAGCTTTTATTTTCATTTAAACACACACACACACACACACACATTTGCCAAACATGGGAAATACAAAGACACATTTAGTATTACATCTCATTCGGCCCTCAGAATAACATTATACTCACATGTAACTGTTTCTGCATTCCATGAAAACAGTCGCCACGATTAGTCTCTAAGTCCTGCTCAAAGTGGAGACATTGGTATCAACTGGTTTATGTTAGTCAAGCCAATGTTAGACATTTACTCAGCAGTAAATACAACTGAAATAAATGGGACTACTTCTGCATAAAAATGTTTGTTTACTCAAATTTCGAAAACCGCTTGTAGTGTTCTGCAAAGTGGTAAGTAGAATCTTACCAGACCATTGTTTTGCACCCAATCACATCTCTAGGGTAGAAGAGTAAATCTGTAACGCTGCCTTATAGGGCACCAGATCATTAGTCCATCTGGCTCAATGTTTTCTACACACTGACTGGCAGTGACCTCTGGGGTTTCAGACGGGGATCTCTCTCAACCCTACTTAGGGATGTCAGGGATTAAACCAGGGATATTCTGCATGCAAAACGGATGTGTTTAGTAGGTTTGAGTAGTGAGATTTCCCCCACTGATCGGTGGGACAACACCAACCAGTTTGTGAGGTATAACCAGTGCATCATGACAATGTATCATTTGAGGAAACTGGTGTTCTGAAACTACCAACATGAATTTGACGAAACTGAGGGAGGTAGTGGAAAACAGGAGTGCCTGGCGTGCTCTGGTCCATGGGGTCACGAAGAGTTGGAAACGACTAAACAACAACATTCACTCATTTAGTAATCTAACTGAGAATTTCCCATCCATTTAACCACAACACTCTCCACTCAACCCACTGCAGCCTGGGCCGTGGTGTAGCTAGCCGCTCAGGTGCCTGGGTGGGGGTGTGTCCTGCAGCCGGGGTGGGTTAAGCTGCCCAAGGGGGTGGGATGATCCGCGCCCATGGGGCAGGGTGATCTGCCTGTGGGGGCAAAGCAAGCCTCTCCGATGCTTGGAACCTCTCCGTCACCTCTCTCTCAGCTGTAGGGTGGCTGAGGGAGAGACAGTAGGCCGTTTCAGGCAGCTTGGAACCTGCAGGCACCTAAGTCACCACGTCACTCCTAAAAAGTTTCGTGAGCCCGTTTTTTAATTTTATTTTTGAAATCATTTTGTCACCCCCCTCAGTGATGACACTTGGGGCGAACTGCACCCCCCGCATCCCCTTCCTCTGCCAGTGAGCCTGGGTCTTAACAGCTGCTGTTAAGAGAGAGGGCTGTTGTGCCCATGTCCTGCTTTCAGGCATTTTAGTGTTAAGTAACAAGAAAAGCCACTACTGAAAACACGCAATGTTTGCTGAACCCATTGCAAATTACGCAATAATACCCCAACAATTTTATTTGTCTGACCAAAGGCCCTAACGCAGTAGCAAACGGTAAGTCAGTTAAATAATGAAAACATGATAGAACCGCAGAAGTATAAAACCAACCATGAACACTGTACATTAAATATGTATTTCAAATCCTATGCGGCTGCAGAGTTTTGATCTAACCTGAAACCTTTTAGTTAGGAATGTCTTTGCAGTATACGTATATGTTATATCCCCTCACCCCTCCACATCATAAGCGATCAGAGGAGATAGTATTTCATGGCACCTCATAGGAACTGACTCAAAGACAAACAACACAGCAAAAAACCTATTTGCTAACATCTAAAACATCTGGAATGGTATTCTGCTTTGTAAATTGTATCAAAAGCAGCATGTTTACTTCTTCTAGTGCTTCCGTCAAATTTCTGTTTTTGGTTCTTAATAATATTGTGCAAAAGACACTTCACTGCTTTATCACCTTACTTTTATTGTTCTACTTCCACAAAATGGAAATTCTCTAAAGAGAAGATCACCTGTGCAGCACTGCCTTTGTTTTAATGAGAATGTCGGGCTGGTAATATTTTAATATGGTAGCTTGGGACTCCAGGAAACCTTTATAGGGATTAGTCCACCTTATGTATTACTGAAGATGGATTCATCTAATAAGTGAGAGAATTACTCTGCTGGATTCCATTTATAAATATTTGTGTGTGATGGGAAAACAAAACAAAGCTGCCTTTAAATTATTCATTATATCCAGTCACAGGGTCCACTGCAGGTACAAATATTTATTTAAAACAGTGTTCATTGCTATGAGGAGAATGCTTTTAAAACCTCCTGATCCAAATTTATTGCTAGTTATTGGAGTTTTCATAGTACATGCTCTATCTAAGTAAAGCTAATTCATAAAGAACACCCCTTAGCCCCACTTTTTGTACTGAAAGCTATGTTGGCTCAGTTAGCCCTGATTTTAAATTCCTTTGGTCCTGTTTTGATTTCCACCATCTTCTATGCCACCATTGTTTTGTCTTGGGTTGGAGACATCAACTACCTTCCATCATTTGCAGTTCATTACAGTATACAGTGGTAAAACTCAATAGCCGACAGCTAGGCCTCAGGATCTTGCATTCAGCAGAAGCCACGTGGCTTGTTCGATTTCCGAGGCATGTGCAAAAACTGAAGCATTTACGGTGTTTGAAAACCAAAACATTCATCAGTGGAGACGTTGAAACCACAGTATTTTGTGTTTGGGTGGGTTTTTATTTTATTTTTTTAATCTCCTTGTCTGGAATACCTACTAAAATCATGGTTAAATGCAAGAAGGTCGATTTCATCTTGCATGTTATCAACTTGTGAATATTTTGTTGACTTGACACTGCATTTCTCTCAGATCTATATTATTAGACAGTGTGGGAAATGGCTATCAGGGAAGAACTGGGATCAGATCACTGGAGTACAGTGTGATGTCTTATGTCAGTCTCTCCTGATATCCAGAATAACTTTCTTAAGCTCAATATATGGCAGTTTTATTCACCGTGGCCCACATTCAAGGTAACGGTAATGCTCTGTATTGGGGTAAACACAATGACATAGGCTGTTATTGGAGGAATAAAAGTCTTCTGGGAACAAGTAACTGTAGAGATTAATGTCATCACAACGTACTGAGCCAGTTTTGGATCCTAAGATCTGTTTGTCATCTACATTTGATGGAGACTATGCTAGTGCTGTTGGTAAGCCTTTAATTATTTATTTGATGATGGCAGCACACCTGGTCATTTCACAGAGATGGAAAGATTGCTTAATCAATTACTTTAGATAATGGGTACAAATAATTTTTTTAAAAAAGCTTTGTAACAGTTTCTGAGAAAGTTGCACATTATTTGTGTACCTTAAGACAAAAAACAGAACCAGAAGACTATGCAGCAGCCTGGTGGAATATTATGTTACACAGGAATAATCAACCTTTCCAGTCTCTTATACCCACTAAATATGGATTTGTTTGGTGACATTATTTTCAATTTTGTCCCTTGTTTTCCCTGACCTTATATTTTCTTCCTCTGAATTCAGACAGGATGCTTTTGTTTTTTATTCTGTGAAATAAAATTATAATGGAAAATTTGTTATCTGGTGTGACCCTAAGTTTTAGCACTGGGCCCAGGTGTTGAAAGGTGAGTATGATGAAGTAAAGCCCACAGAGGAAGTGTTTGCTTTATATGTTTCAGAGCACACTGTTTTATTCTTTTGCTTCCTGACATCCATGAAATAGAAGGTATAAGCTTCCAAAAGCAGGACAGCAACCTTAACATGTATCTATCCTACGGTATGTCTAAGTGAGGAGAAATCTTCACATGGGGAAATGAAGTCATTAAGACAAATCAGGGCAATTAAGATCAACAAATGGAACAAGTTAGTCTGCACTTGACCTACGGTAATATTTATTGACTTGTAGTAATGTGTAATTTGGCTTTTTCACCATTGGCAGTGGTGTTTAGTATCCCTGCTAAAAAACAAGGCCTGGCTTTTGAAGATGCAGCTCCTTGATTTCTCAACCTGAGCCTCCTGTTTCAATTGCTGTGCCATTTAAATGGGATTGTTTTATTTCATATGTTACTTAAGTGTGTTTATCTTTTAATACTTGTGTAATTGGTTTTAAATACTTGTAAACCACTTGGAAGTGCATTTTGCACTGAAACACTATATAAACAAACAAACAAACAAGCAAACAAACAAACACAATTAGGAGCAAGGTGTAGAGTTTGGATTCTTCAAAAGAGCAATGATGAGCCTGCTTGATGTTTTCCCTCCAGCTCACCAAGATATAAAAGGTAGTTGCTTTGCACAGTTTAAAGAGGTCACTTTTTATGTCACAATACAAAGATAAACAGATGGAGCATGAGATTTCACTTTCCCACATGTCGTCTGATCAGAAAAGCAAGGAAGATGGGAACTTGTTTTATTTTTTAATTCAGTTTGGAAATGGGGTCACAATCCAGGAAAAATTGAGTGCTCTTAAGGTCCTTTATTTCAACGGAAGCATTAAGCACATGCTTAAATCTCCCCAAGATGTTAGCCCTGAGTTAAGTGCATAGAACTCTTTGAGGAAGATATTGAAAGATGATGCCATAAAACGAAATGATACTGGCTTCTCCAGAACCTCGCTAATGCCTCCAGAAAGTGCCTACCCTTGCAACAATCAACCAATTCATCTTGGAAGTTTGGGTTGCTTGGTCAGCATGAGGTAGGCAGTGGAAAGTGAGGAAATCAATATGTCAGAACAGTCAAGTATACGGGCCACGTTCAGGTCACAAAAATGCAGTAAATTCTTATTGGCTGTGTATTTCAGGAAACCCTCCTACAGCCCTTGTCTCATGCTGGAGCTAATTCAAGGTACTAGGCTTATTCAAGGTACGAGTCTCTTGTTAAGCCTCCCATGTCCATCAATCAGAACAGTGAATACAATGAGTTTAAAGCAAGGCAGACACTTTCATGCAGCTATGACTACACTGTGTCTATACTGTATGGCAGCATCCACAGCAGCCAGAATAAGTGTAAATATGATCCACAAATACTTTGGAAAGCACACACATACACAAATTACCAACTGCCACCAGTGCATAACTGTTGGCACCTGCCTTATTCCAGAGAGGTGATTGACAAGCTGGGTGCCACTGCACAAAAGGCCCTTCCCCTTATTAAAATACCTACCACCTCAAAGAGGTATTTGTGATGGTAGGTGTTGTTGTTTTTTTGTAAACCTCTGGGTCAAGGTGCTTTTCCCAGGGGCAGTTTCACTATTTTCTTTCCAACAGCGGTGTGTACATCACTCTCACATAAAGTCAAATTTACCATACTCTGGACCCACCATTTAACCATTTCATGACACACTGAAATCAGCCATGATGGGCAAAGGTTGAGAGGGCAATGTGTTCAGGGGAGCAGGTTTGTCCTGTTGCTCAGATCTCAAAATTGGAAATCGGTACTATAAAATAAAACTAGATGGGTCCCCTTAACTGTTCTCATAAATGTATGAATTTATTTGTGCACATTAGAAAGCAAAGAAGTTTAGTATTTGATTGTTAAAAATAAGCGCATATGGACAAAATGAAACTGCTTTCTTTCTTGAGTTTCCACAGGAGGATGTGTGGGAAGCATGCTACAATAAAAGAAATAAAAGATTTCCACTGTTTTGTAAATATCTGTAGATATCTTATTTCTTTGCTGTTAGTGTTTCCAGTTCAGGGATAATAATTCTTCTCAGAGAAGAATAATTGTGAACTTTTCCTAACTATATTCCCTGAGGGCTTATGACAGCCATCTAAATAAAAGGGAGGGAAATTGCTTTTAAGTAACACATCCCTGCTCCCCATGGATGATTCTCATGTCTAAACAAAATTATCAGGTGCTTATACCACAAAGCAGGAAGTGCTTTTACGACAACTTGAAGATGGGGTTCCCCACTCATAGATAACAGAAAGCAAATAATCTAGATGATGATGATGATGATGAATTTATATACCATCCTATACCCGGAAGTCTAAGGGGGTCAGGTGAAAAACTCATGGGGTTCCAACCCCCCCCCCCCAGCTTGATCCATTCTAAAATGTTTGCATATATACGTGCACTAGGCAAAATTAGGTGCAAAATGTGTATATTACGAGAAACGTGCATGAAAAGGCACATCAATTTTCATGTGACTTTAAGAAAACCACAAGCATAAATGCACATGCAAATGGAACAAGTCTAATTTAAGACTGCAAAGCTGAGAGAAACCAACATTGGCAGATTACCCTGTTCAACATCACCTGCGTTTGTAAAAACAGCATGTGTGAAGGCTCTCTGCAGCTAACTTTCTTTACACTTTAATGGTCTTACAATGCTATGCCTACATGGAAGAAACATTTCTAAAAAGGATTCAGTGGTCATAAAAAAGGAAGAGAGGAATTAAATTAATACAGCTTTCCCCCTTAGTACTAGCACCATCTAGTGGCCCTTTTATGTAAAACAAAAAGGTTTAGAAAACAACTCATGCAATCTAAGTATTGCTGATTTTGTTACACAATACCTACATTCTAGTTGCTGAGTGCTCTTGCTCTTGGGCCCTATTTCCCACAGGCATCTGCTTGGCCACTGTGAGAACAGGATGCTGGAGTACAGGGACATCTGGACAATGGGGAGCAGTAGATGACAGACTTTACCATGGCCTCTTCTGCTTTTTTCAGTCCAGTGTGACAATCTGCCCAGCCAGATATGCAGATGTGGGAGATTAGCTAGTAGCTCATTGAAGGTGCAGGGTTGAGTTAGACCTTTGGGGTGGGTGAGTAAGAGGCCAGAGCTGTCCTGATCATGATGTGGAGTGAAACCTTAGGTGGCAGAAGCGCAGGAGGCAGCACTCTAGTCACACCACCACTTCTCCCATTGAGAGGAAGGCATTCTGGCATGTGGCATTGCCACTTGTTTTCCCTGCCCCTGTGAAGAGAAGCCCAGAAAACTGAAACATTTAGAGGAGCGCCCCTGGCTCCCACTAAGAATGGTGAGAGCTGCAGCCTTCCTGCATGCTGATGAGGGGAGTTGATCAGCAATATTAGGAGAAGCATCCTGGCTGCTGCCAAGATCTATGAGAACTGACGAAGCATGACATGGCAGGCAGGGCTAGCTAGGAGGCGCCAATTCTCATTTTGCATCAGGTGGTGAAACAGGATGAGCCACACTCCTGGTTGTGGTGAGTCTAACACTTGGCTCACACCATGAAGTCACACGCTGTTTGTTTGATTGGTTGGAACAACAACAACAACAACAACAACAACAACAACAACAACATTTGATTGATCCAGCTACTCTGGATGGCTTCCAACAGAATATTAAAATACTGTACAATGATTCATCAAATATTAAAAACTTCCCTAAACAGGGCTGCCTTCAGATGTCTTCTAAAAGTCTGGTAGTTGTTTATTTCTTTGACATCTGATGTTCCACAGGGCGGGCACCACTACTGAGAAGGCCCTCTGCCTGGTTCCCTGTAACTTGCTTCTTGCAGTGAGGGAGAAAGCCCTCGGTGCTGGACCTTTATCATACCTGGCACGTCATACAGACAAAGAGGAATGTCAATTTGGTCTGACCTGGCGAGCACTCTGAGGAATCAAGATGGTGAAGGCTTTCCTGACCAACTTACCTCTCACTGCCTGCCAGCTGGAGAGGGCATGAGAAGGTGGGTGGTCTTGTGCCCTAGAGAGGCTTTGTTCTATTGAATACTGTCCAAAAGGGCTGGAATGGAGCAGTCTGATGCTTCCTTGGGTGAACAGTTGGCGAAAGGCATGGATCATTTAAGTCTAATCCAGTAGCGTGAGCCAGGATGGTGTTGTAAAAATGTAAGAAGACGCTGCTCGGTCAAGCCAATGGCCCATCCAGCTCAGTATCCTGTTCCCAGATGCCCATGGGAAGCAAGGTCTGAGCACAATAGCACTCTTCACCACTGGTGTAGTAGTCAGAGGCACAGTAGTTTTGCCAGTGGTGGTAGCTACTGTACTCCTTAGCCATTGCACTCCTTTAACCCAAATTTTGCTGGTGTCTTCATTCCAGGGCATAGGGGCAATCAGGCCAACCCATATTCATTCATTAGAATCAAAATGGGAGCAGTCTTGAAACCACAGCATATAAGCAGTTTCAGCCATTATGTTTCTGAAGTGGACATCTAAGGCTGGATCGAGACACATTAAAGAAGTGTTTCAATTTAAAGTGTTAAATGCAAATAGGTTCCTATTCTTTTCCAGAACTGGGCTCTGATGGGCATAGCACTGATTGGCTGTCCCCCGTTGCTGTTACCATCTGTGAAGCATTTCTAGTGAAGTTTCATTTTTAAAAAAACATTAAAGGTACAAATGAAAGGGTTATCATTAGATGAAGTATTTCTTTGTGGTGGCACCCGAACTTTTCAAAGCCTTCCCCAGTGAAATCCTTCTGGCCACCTCTCTCCGAATTTAGGTAGGTAGGTTTTGAAAACCTAGTTTTCTTTTTATCTGCTTACCTAGGGGTAAGCCCTATTGAACAATGGGACTTACTTCTGAGTAAATCTAATCCAGTAGTGTGACATGTATGGCTTTCCATTGCACGTTCTAGAAATCTGATATAGCTGATCCTGTTATTGAATTCTTGATTATGAATTGTTTATTTGATTCATTTTAGATAGTTTCTTGTTTAAAACTGCTTTCTTTTAAAAAGTTATTATAATAGTACTTTTTAATGGAAAATCTCTCTCTGTGTGTATTTATATATATGCTACAAAATTTATGAAGTGCTTTAAAAAAGAAGCTGACAACCCAGTATGCTTAATATTTGGTCAGCTGGTATTTTGCTTGAAATTCTACAGGATGACACACAGGAAGACTGTTGCAATTAAGAAAATAAGAGATTAGCTAGATTGTCCCCATGCTGCTAATATGCAAAGGTGTTAAGATGAATGGCTGAGCCATCATTTGATTTGATAGTATGAATATTTGTCATTTCAACTACAAAGCTAAGCTCACTTGATTTGGGGTCTATTATACCTGATTTTCACCCATATAGACAGACAGACTTCCCAGAGAGCCAGGATCACTTACATCTCTCTGTGGTTCATACACTTGAATTGCCTGCTGCATAATTTGTGAAATGGCTCAGCTAGAATTAAGATGTGATTTTTTTTTTGTAAGAAAATATATTTGCAAAGTGCAAATATGTATGGTGCATGTCAAAACCATAGGCAAATAATGGTCTCAAACTCTGGAGTAACAAACGCTGGCATATTTGTGTGAGACTATCCTGATGTCCTTATAGTTTGTGCAGATTAGGGAAGCTTTTAATGTTTGATGTATTACAGTATTTTAATATTTTTTCGGGAAGACGCCCAGAGTGGCTGGGGAAGCCCAGCCAGATGGGTGGGGTATAAATAAATAATAATAATAATAATTACTATTATTATTGATTGGCCACTGAAAGTCCCATGCAGGAATAGGCCATGTTTTTGTGATAAGACTATTAAAAGCAAATCTTGGGCAACAGAAAGGACATTCAAGCATTAGCAAATTTCTCAATTCAATATCAAAACTTTATTGGCATATAGACAAAATTTCAAAAGGTTCAGTACAATAAAATCTGCACCTAACAATTAAAACATTCACAAATCCTCACTACATGTTGCAGAAACCTGGCTACTATCTCCATCTTATCCCCAAACAAATTTATCAAGCTGTGAATCTTGTAGAGTTTGAATTCTGTATAACTTGCTTTCATCTTAAAGCAAAAGTACTTTACAGTATATGCATAACTACTGTAGTTTGCTGATGGGTGGTAAATTCCTCTGGTGTGAAAAGCTGTTATTTTTAAGACTACTCCTATGGACGTCTCCTTATTCTGTGTGAAAAAAGGAATTTTCCTACCAAATTACTCATGTCAGTTATTGATATGTTTATTGTTGACTAAGCTTTGATTTCAGTGAAAAAATTGAGAGAACACTATTATTAAAGTGCTTGTTCAATTTTTCTCTAAAAATTATGCATATAAAAGATTTATTGTATTACTCTAGCTGTGAGACAGGGTGGGTAAATAATATAGTTTAAAAATAAGTGGCCAACCATCCTTACAAAATGAATTATTATTATTTCTCTTTCTTTGAAGGTGTCAAAAGCCATTTTTTCTTAATTATTTTTGATGTTTTCCTTCTCCCAAGAAAGATTCCCTGAGGTTCTCCCCTCCCCAAGAATAGAAATAATTAACTGGCTTCCTTTTGAACAGATGTAAACTTTGAAAAGATGACTCTTCTTTAATTGTACCTGTCACCCAAGGAGAAGGTGCCTTGCCTGAAATGTCAGGAATCATTAATAGAAACAGTTTATGTATACACAGCCCCCCGCCTTTGAAAGAAATGTATCTTTCACAAATAACTCCTAGCCTGATATTGGATGAGTATTCCATAGTGTTTCTTGTGCCAAAAATGAACATTTGGTTTCTGTGGGTACTGAGTGAAGCAAAGCAGGTTCCCCATTGAGACAGGAGAGGAAAGCAAACGTCTTAAAAATGGCTGAGTTTCGTCTTATATCGACTTTTGTATCATAGTACCAGCTGGAAAATTGGATACAGCTATTCATGCAGAATGAAAAGAAATAAAGTGGGATTGTATTGGGCTGGAGATGGAAGCTGGCAATGTCAAAGGGCCATCACTTTCTTACAGTGAGAACAGATGTCTTCTTAGAGTCTTTTCTCTTCTATGTAACATCAATAATGATGATGATGGTAAAACAACAACAACAATATTGATGGTCTCCAAACTATCCAAATGACAGTATTTCCCACATTCCATTCCTTTGTTAGTCCATGGTTTGTTATTTTGTTACAGATAGGTAGCCGTGTTGGTCTGCCATAGTCAAAACAAAAAAATTCCTTCCAGTAGCACCTTAAAGACCAACTAAGTTAGTTCTTGGTATGAACTTTCGTGTGCATGCACACTTCTTCAGATACCTGAAGAAGTGTCTGAAGAAGTGTGCATGCACACGAAAGCTCATACCAAGAACTAACTTAGTTGGTCTTTAAGGTGCTACTGGAAGGAATTTTTTTTTTGTTATTTGTTTTACCCTGAATTCCATTCCTCCTGAATTCCAGTTTAACCAAGATGATCATAAATTCCATGAGCCTTCCTGGACCTCAGCAGATAAATTCATCAACATTGCTGAGATCCTTCTAATTGGAGACATCCATGATTTGAACCTGCATCTTTCTACTTGCAAAACAGGTTCAGGGGCCTCTCTGTCTGGCCCTCAGGACTCTCCACAGCCTCTGCCCAACCACATCCCTCTGCAGACCTACTTCATACCCTCCTTGGGTATTGTAGCCTGGTTGGGATGGATCCTTGAAATACTATACTATATTTACTATACCATACAAAGTGCTCATTGACTCTGATCCTGCCCACCACTGATAAGTGGCTCCAAAAAGCTTGTACAGAAGGGAGTGTGGCCCTCAGTCAGAAAAATATTACCAACTGTGAATATAGGACCTTCACTCTTCTCCTTTCACAATCCTCAGGTGTCCATTGTTGCCTGCTCCCTCAAAATAACTCTCATTTTTCTCTTCCTGCCCTTTACACACAGCAGTACCTCAAACTATGAACATTCCAATACATTTTGCTGCCTGAGGTAGAGAACAAGATGACAGCTCCTTCCCATTCAATGTGCAAAAGCTGTTTGGACAGCAACCTAGTTTGGGGAATGCAGGGCAGGTTCTGTAGCATATTCTCCTAGAGGGCGGAATGGGGGGCAGCGACTTAAAGGATGCAGGCAGGAACAGTAGCATTTGGTTTATGCAGACAAATGGGGCAGTGCTCCACCAATATCAACCAGCAATCACTCACCCAACTGTTATTTACATCCTATCATCTTCCTCCTCGTCACTGTTGCCAGTAGAGAATTCAGTAGGGAGGAGGATGGAGACAAAACTAAAATGAATTGGCTCTGTCTGTTATATGCTCTGGCTCCACCTACTGTTGGTCCCTCTGCCCTTACCAGTCCCACTGGGCACCAACCACCACTCATCAGGTTGACACCATTGCCCTGGTCCCCAGCACCTGCCACCTGAGGTAGTAATCTCACCTTTTCTAATAGCAGGGCCAGCCCTGCCTTCAAGAGCACATTTCTGATTGGTCCAAGCTATTCTTTCCAACTTTGTACATTTTAACCCTTGGGACTCTACTGCAATTAAGTGTAAGACCCTAAAATTGTAATATATTAGGCCAACAGCCACAACAGTGAGTTACTTGAGCCTCTTACATGCCCCTCCCAATCCAAGGCCATTAGGGAAAAAAAGGTTAGTGTATTTTTTAAAGCATTACAGCTAGGTGGTGGACCCAATGACTGTAAAGTTTCAGCTACAACTATTCTCAATGCTGAATTCTGGTCTTGATTGACATTTATGAAAACCACTTCATTAAAACAACAGAGTTATAGATCTCTTCTTCCTGCTTGTAGTCACTAACTGCAGATTTGGCTGCACAAAGCTTCTGGAGTTACTTCGAGACTCAAAATTCAGATCCAGCATTTATCTTCAACAGTTATTCTCCCTGTGACATTTGGGATAATAAAGTTTTTAGCCTGCTTTTCCACACTGATGTTAACCAAAGAGCTGCAGAGGTTAGAGCAGCAGTAGTGTTAGAACTGACCAGCCTTTTACCTAATCTGCTGGACCAAGTGGATCAGTGGGGAATGGTGGGGAAAGGCAGTTCACTGGTAGAGCATCTGCTGTGTGTGCAGAAGGTCCCAGGCTCAATCTTCAGCATCTTCAGGTAGGGCTGGGAAAGAGCGAAATCCTGGAAAACCTCCTCCAGTCAGGATAGACAATACTGAGCAAGATAGACCAATGATCTGACTCAGTATAAGACAGTTTCTTATATTCCTATGGTATATAGTGAAGCAATCACTACAATTATACATTCAGTTCCAGGTACTGAGTGTGAGAGTACCTCAATTGCACTCTTGGTTCTGTGCCAGATGAGGAAGAGAGTTTCTGGCTAAGGCAGAGCACATCCCTCTGAAATTTCCAGATCTGCCCATCCTTCCTGAACCTGAGAGAATTGTCTCACTCGGCTTCATTACTGGGTCATTCATGCAACAGGGTGATCAAACTGTGATGCTGTGCTTCCAAGTTATTCCTCTGGTCTCCCCAGGGGCAGCCATCCCATTTTGCCATCTGAGGTGAAACAGCAAGGTGCTGCCTTGCATGTGTGCTGCCTGCACCCCCTTGCCACCCCTGCTGAAGCCTCACTTTTCAGGGTTGCACAGCTTCAGCTTTAGGTGAAATAATGTGGATATCAGACACAATTTCATGGGGCTCTGGTGAGATCTTGCTGGAACCTGGAAGCTACTACAACCACTTCTCTGGCAGTTGGAAGGCAAAGATGCCCCTTGTTTTCCACCACCTGAGCCTGCCAGTCCTGCTTCTCCCCCAACCCACCCCTCAATTATCTTGACAATGGGTTGGCGGTGGTATTTATTTTAACAAGACATATTTGATAAGTTGTTTCCCTGAGATGTATAATTATGTCGTACATTCACCTGTGGATTTGTCAAAGAAGGTGCGAATCACACCAGAAAAAGCTCCCCTTTGCAGCATAATACCAGCACGTGCAGAAAATTTACATGTATCTGCTATGGCTTTGGAACTGTTTGATGTGAGAGTGTGGGGGAGATTGGAAAGAGATTGTTCGAAGAATTACTCTTGTGAGACTGATTTACTTAGATGCCGAGAAGCCTGTTCATCCACTCCATTTTATTATAGAGGCTGGTGGCAGTGGCAGTGGAAGGAGGGGTCCCTAATGCTTCAGTGCTACTTGCTAGTTATTATTCTCTTACATTTAAAACAGGGAAATGTAGGAAATTTTGTCTCACAAGGTTTTCAGATGTTAATAACCTGTATCTGTTTCAGAACCTGTGACAGGCAAAGATTTCCTTGAGGGACTTTCAGATAGATTTTTTATTTTATTTTTAAGATCACTGTATACTGAATAATATTATTTTCCAAAGCAAGCAGTGTTCGAGGGGTGGGGAGAGGGGGGGAGTTGGAAAGAAAGGGAAATGAAATTGCTTCCAACACTTGGGTTCATAATTTCCCTGTCATCTTATTTCAGGAAAAACAATTGAAATTACTGAGTGTAGCATGTATTGATTGTCTGCAATAACAAATGTGATTTAGCAGACATTGGTGTCTATTGGGGAAGCCTAAGCTTCAGAACTATGGAATTAAAAACAGGTTAGGGTTTAGGAAAAGTGAATAAATAAGAGATCACATAAGCCGAAAGCAGAGTCTAGCAACTTATACAAGTCTGAGATAACCGTAGCATTGGAAAAGGTTGGTATGATGCCACTAACACTTATTGAATTGATTGCATTCTTTATTCACTCACTATATTTCTATTGGACTATTCCTCCAAGGAGATCAAGGTGTTATTCATGGCCCCTGCTTTTATTCTGGTCCAAAGTCATGGCTGTCCCAAGGTCATTCTGTGAGCTTTGTGACTGAGTGGTGACTTGAACATGAGTCTCTTCAATCCTCCTTTAAACTCTACATCTCAGATACTGATTTGGTCAATAGATTTTGGATTGGTTCAGACCTGTTCCTACTACTAGGTGTACACTTCTGGGGAGCATGGGTCTGCTGGACTAGGTTTATGTAGCAGTACTGTTGCCATGCAACACATAAACTTTCTCCTAAGTCAGACCAGTAGTTCACCTAGCTTAGCAAACATTTTGGCTAGCACTTGCTCCAGAAGGACCCTGGAAAAAGTCTTGTTCCTGAGACTGTTCTGGCTGAAGATGCTGGATGGTTGAACATGGAACATGCTCATGTGGATAATCTATTCACAAATGCTCTACAGTCAGGTCTAAAGAGGAAGTGCACATATGCAGGGTAAACAAAGGGCCACAGCAGCAGCATTCAAAATTTGCAGAAATCAACCTAAGGTCAGAGCCATAGCATATACTTAAAGCACAACCAATTCACATTTACAGCACATGACTACCTCCAAAGAATCCTGGGAATGCCTCACAGAGCCTCACAGTTTTAAGTATCCTTAACAAACTACAGTTCCCAGAATGCATATGTGCAAGTTGTGTATTTTAAATGTGCACTGGATGTGCTTTCAGTGTATGGTGTGGATCTACCCTACAGTAAGAAGCCTAGAAAATAGGAGAGCTTAGGATGAGGGAAGGGTGACATCGTCACCTCATCCTAACTTATTTTGTTGGCAAATCAAGCCTGCCACAAGTGCAAGTAGCAGATGGCTCCATTTGTATTTGGCTGGCCAGCACTTGGATGGCGCCTCCAAAACTTAAAGTCCCAAGACTATGAATATGAGGACCAGACTGATATCCTTTCCACATTCCAGTCTTGGGGATCTATAATGATCCACCTGTCATCATAAATTTATATCAGGGCATTCATTAGTGGTTCAAATTCTTCTTTTATTCCTGCACAGTCCTGCAGGCATAGCCAACCTATTGAAATGTGCTCACCATTAAGAATGCAAGAAGGCATTGATTTCTGTCCTGCTATGTATTTGTTGCATGCAGCAGTTACTGTTCCACTGCAGTTCAACTTCTAACAAAAGCCATGTTATTTGTCTTGCTTCCTGCTATGGTGAAACTTTGCCTAATTCATTATTCAATTAATTATATTACCCCACACCATTCATTCCAGAGCAAACAAAAAACATATCAGGATGAGGGGGGAGTCACCAGTTGCATGCTGTTATGTATCATTTGCAGACTGAAAACAACAACTGTGAATACTCATCGTATTCACTCATCACATTCGCTGGGTTGATTTCCATTCAAGAAGACATGGCATGAATAAACAAACACTAGCAATTTCCATTCCTATCTCTGTGAGCAGGGTAGAGTAGATGAAAAACCTCATGAACCATGGCTAATCAGAGCAGGGTGAGGAATTCTGTCTGCTCCCCAAAGGCAAGTAAACCTATGCTATGCCTAAGAGTTGGGCAGGTAGAGATGCAAAACTGATAAAGCAGGCTAATTGGTGGTGGCAAAAGGGGCATATCTTTTATAGCCCATCCACTCCCTATATGGTTTGTCCTGTAGGTTGTATTCTCCATTGTGATTTCCTGTATTATAGATATTGGGGATTATGGGAGAGACACAGTAGTGCTGTATGCTCCCAAGGTTTATATTAGGTCCACTGAGTCTAGAGTCTTTAGTGTGGTGGCATCTTCACTTCCAGTAAACAACAGGCAGGTATTAGCATCCAGTTTCAAGCTCACCTTTTCACCCAGGATTTCCCTGAGGGGTTATCTGGATATGTTTGATCTACTGATTTGTGGCATATTTGGTGTTTGCTTTATGGATGTAATTTTATTGCTGTTCAGCCACCAGAAACTTTAGGAAGCTCTTCACTACAATGATATTCTTCTTAATCCTGGCAGTATAGAAATTTTGCAAGTAAAACAAATAAACATACGTTTCCCTCAGCCCCAGCCAGCATAACCAGTGTTGAAGGATGCTGACAGATGTAGTCTACAACATCTGGAGGACATAATGTTGGCTGTATATAAATCATCATCATCATTATCTAATCTTACTGAAACTCATTCAGATTTTCTGCAGATACCCACCCTATCCCCCAATAAAATTCATTTCTGATGAAATGCCACATTTTTCATTTAGGTACAAATCAATAGCTATTTTAATGTCACACAACTAAATCTGTTAGTATTTGTCAAGTTTACCTGCATGCCTCAAAGAAAATTCATTGTGCACACCATAAGATGGCAATATTTCTCTTTGAGAAACAGTAGGGGGAGAGAATCACTGGAAAAGGAAACAAAATGTGTGTGTGATGGTGCTAGTATGCACCATACCGTCAAAAGCTACAGAGACTTTCACAAACTGCAATAGTTCTAAATTCTTCTTTTTTCATATTGGAAAATAAAATTAGAAATGATTCACTTAATCCCCCCCCCCCCCATTTTTGATAGCTGATATCATGCATATCTAGTTTTGGACAGGTTTCCCCTTTCCTTATGGTATATTTATTGAACCATGTTTGTATTCTGAATGATGCATTCATTTAAATGTCTATGCATCTCAGGGGAAATTTAGGTCATAGCTCAGTGGCAGGGCATTTATTTTGCATGCTAAATGTCCAATGTTCAATCCTCTAGAAAGAACTGGGAAACCCTAGAGAGCCACTGCCAGCCAGTGTAGACCATGAGAGGGTAACTAGCCCACAGGCCAAATTTAGCTCATCAAATCTCCCCAATTGCCCTACAAGGCCATTTCACCCAAGCTAAACACACCTACGCTAGACCTGTCAAATATGATGCCAGATGCAGGGCAGATAGAGGTAGAGCTTGTCTGAAAGAGGATATACAGGCACACTGATTCAAAGCATAAAGTAAAGGTAAAGGGACCCCTGACCAATAGGTCCAGTCATTGGGGTTGCGGCACTCATCTCGCTTTACTGGCTGAAGGAGCCGGCGTACAGCTTCCGGGTCATGCGGCCAGCATGACTAAGCCGCTTCTGGCGAACCAGAGCAGCGCATGGAAATGCTGTTTACCTTCCCACTGGAGCGGTACATATTTATCTACTTGCACTTTGACGTGCTTTAAAACTGCTAGGTTGGCAGGAGCTGGGACCGAGCAACAGGAGCTCACCCTATTGTGGGGATTCAAACCACCGATCTTCTGATCGGCAAGTCCTAGGGTCTGTGGTTTAACCCACAGTGCCACCCGATTCAAAGCATAGTGCTTCCCAACTGCCTGCCTACCAGCTAATTGTTCAACACTTGGAAACCAGTGTACAAAGCACTTTGTAAGTTGTGTGACTGCAGCTTTACCCAAGCATCAAGCATTTGGGTTGCAAAGCCCTTTGCACATTGCTATTGTAGCATTCATCAACCAATTGATTGTCAAGTGTTTGAGGTGTATTGACACAACACTGCACTTGGACAGGTGTCAGTCACCTGATGTCATTATGTCATCCGATTGACTCACCGATGGTGACATACCCATGGTGGTGGGGGGTGGAGAGATCTGGCTCATTTGTTCTCCCACCTTTTGGTTCCCCTACCTCTGGTGTAACCAATGCTGAGCTAGATGGACCAATGGTCTGACAGGACAGCTTACTATATTACTTTCACATTGGGTAGGGCTGTGGATCAGTGTTAGAGCATTTACTTTGTATACAGAAGGTCTCAAGTTAAACCTCTGGCATCTTGAGTTAGGGTTAGGAGAATCTGATATTCTGGAGAAAATCGTCAGTCCTTTCAAACAATACTGAGATAGATACATGCAAAGGACAATTATGGTCTTGCCACACCCTGGATTTCTTGCCTACCTGGATTCAGAAGTGAGGGATCACAGGGTTGCTGGGACTCTGATAGAAAACAGCTGGGGTTAGATGGGCTGTTTGAAACAGGATGCTGGGCTACATGGAGCACTGGCCTGATCCAGCAGGACTGTATGTATGTCCTTTGCCAAGACCAAGAGATGAATCCAGTACAGTGACAAAGATAATATGACATGAATGCAATGTGGTTATCTTCCTGATATAACTAACCTTCAGCTGGCTCTCCTACTTTCCATCCAGCTATTGACATTGGACACTTGCTTGCTCTTGGATCTTGCTTGACTTCTGTAAAATGGGTGTAGGACTCCTCTAGAGATATCACCCTTTCTTGTGGACTCTCCACAGTGAAAACATCCAGCTGGTTCACCTAATTTTATGAGGGTAATGGGAATGGACACTAGGGGCGATGGAAGCCACAGAGCTCACAATTATCCCTGAAGGAGAAGGTCACTCTATAACCAATACTCATGAATTTAATACACAATATGGTGTCACCCATATTTGGGAGCAACCATTTGTTTACTTTGCAAGTTTCCCTACTGTAGCTTTGTTGGTCCAATTGCCACTGTGCATTGTTAACAGCTTACAATTATCCCTGTGATCTGGGTGTTGGTAGGCGAACACCTAATGAAGCTGTAATTTGGCATCAAAGTTTCCATTGTGAAGTTGTTGTTAATTAACAAGTCATCCCTGGAATAATGCAGCGTGAGAGATTTGGGGTTCTTATTTTGACAGCTTTCATTTCCAAAAGGCTAATTAAAATAGTTTTGCTGACATGATGGGCATGCATCTGGCAACTCAATTATCCTGTTTTTTTGTTTGTTTGGTTTTGTTTCTATTCCAGTGAAGGTATCTTGTGATCGTAAATTAGGAAACAGCTAATTCTAGGTGGTTGCATTTTTACAGCTTAAAACTCTGAATGAGAGCAGAATTTGATTTGCAAGCCTTGTCCTGGGTGCACTCCACGTTAGGTGGCCTTGTAGATTCAATCTTGGGAGCTGCCCATCAGTAGCCAGCTAGTCAAAAAATTCTACTTGGTCCAAAAGGCAACCATCATAGCCACACTATGAAAGAGGCAGAGGTGGGCTGGAAAAAGCAGAAGCAGCTCCTCATGCTTATATGCACTCAGTTGCCCTGCCCCCCAGCTGCCGTGTACCACATCTGCATGTGAGGGCACTCACTTGCCCTTAATCAAGATGGCAGCTGGGGTTTCACCTGCTGCCAGATACCAGATCAGAAGTGAAGCAGGGAACAGAGGAAACTTTTTTTAACTGAAGATCCATGTTGATGGGTGTGAGTGTGGATGTGCATATGTATGTAAAGGTAAAGGTCCCCTGACAGTTAAGTCCAGTCATAGATGACTCTGGGCTTACAGCGCTCATGTCGCTATATTGGCCGAGGGAGCCAATGTTTGTCCGCAGACAGTTTTTCCGGGTCATGTGGCCAGCATGACTAAGCTGCTTCTGGCAAAACCAGAGCAGCGCAAGGAAATGCCATTTACCTTCCTGCCGGAGCGGTACCTATTCATCTACTTTCACTTTGACATGCTTTTGAACTGCTAGGTTGGCAGGAGCAGGGACAGATCAATGGGAGCTCACCCTGCGCGAGGATTCAAACCGCCAACCTTTCAATCAGCAAGCCCAAGGCTTAGTGGTTTACACCACAGCGCCACCCATGTCCCATATGTATGTACACTTATTTAAATATTGATATAGGCATAAATTCACCATATATTTGATATTATGAATGATTACTGCATTGTAACTGTATTTTAAAGTTCTGTACTTAAGTGTCTAATAAACACATTTGCAAACGCAATAAAACCCACATAAGATCCATGTGATCACATGCAAGATGTGAATTGTGTTGGTGATCTTGTGGGTTTTTTAGCTGGTTGGCATTAAAGGACCATGGTCTACAGCAGAGATATCCTGAGATCCTGGATGCTCTGAATGAGCTCATCAGTAAACTCCTTTAAATGTCAATTCATAGTCAAGTGCATCTGTTAATGAATTAGTTGTCAATTTCCTGCTGCCAGGCTCCAATATCTAGAGGTGTCGTTTCACGTCTTTGCTTTTCAGTGTTTGACATCTGGTGTTTGTGAGAAACAGTCCAAGTGGTAAAGTATATATCTTTAACACGTTATTTAAAAGTGTTCAGTTAAATGTTAAAAGGAAAGGGAGAGGGCCATATGCTTGGTTGCAATTTCATGTTTACTAGTAAAAGACTTCAAAAGACCCACGAATATATTTTAGAAATATTCTCAGGTAGTTGGTTTGGCCTAGGCAAGATACATTTGACTACTTTATAGGGAAGCTTTTTAACGTGCAATGTTTTATATATGCTGGAAGCTGGCCAGGGTGCCTGGGAAATCCAGTAAGATGGGTGGGGTAAAACAAACAAACAAACAAACAAACAAATAAATAAATAAGAAAGAGTTGGAGGAAGAGGAGGCTTGATGGAGCTGGCCTACCACAGCAGAGCTGATGGACAGATCCCTGGCTTGATCAAATAGGGATAGCATGATTAAGAACAACTGCTACCTCCTTACTTCTCCCCACAAAATCCCATTCACTAAAGTGATCAATTTTGGTGATACTTGAAACATTCCTTTCTCATGTGTAAATAATGTTATTTTAAAAATAAATTCAAGGAATGGTACTAAAGTCCATTGGCTGTATCTCCTTAAGCTTGCAGACTTGCCACAAAAGCTCTGTTGGATCAGACCAAGTTCCAACCCATATAGCATCCTTGCTATAACAGTAGCCAGCTTGATGATCCTGAGAAACTTAGAAGCAGACAGAAGGCAGTAGACTTCACCTGACTGTTCCCAGCATCTGATATTGAGAGGTTCACTGCACATAAAAAAATAAGATTCCTGCTGGGAGAGACTTAAAGACCTATCTACTCCAGCACCCTGTTTTTCCACAGCCTTGGGAATAGCAATAGCACTCTCCAGCATTCAACATTCTTCAGATGAAAATAAGGACCCCCCCCTTGACACTCCAAACCCGCCCCCCCGCTCTGCGGAGCACTTCCTATCAGAAGAAGGATAAGTGCCACTAACACTATACCAATGGGACACAGCACACACAACCTCCATCGTCCTGAGAAAACTGATTCCTATTTTATTTTATTCTTTGGTATATTTACAAAAATAAAAGCACACACCAATAAGATTAGATGTGGATGCACACACACACACACACGCGCGCGCGCACACACACACAGCAAGACTCCTGGAGCTCTGCTTCACTCCCCCTTTCTTCTCGCCCAGGGTGGCCATGCCTGCCCCTCAGAGCCGGCGCGTCACACGTGGCCGGGTCTTGGTGGTGGCAGTTTCTCCTCCTCCTTGTCTACTCTCCAACAGCCACTACAAGCTGCCCAAGTTAGGAGGCTTGCAGCAGCAGCTGTGGAGAGGCAAAGGGGTGCTCCCTCACCACTGCTGCCACTGGTGCTGCCACTTCCCCTCAGGACAAGTGGTGGCTCATCCCCCTTCCTAAGCTCAGTGGCGGCAGCACTGGCAGGGGAAATAGGGACATTCTGGGATCAAATCAGAAGCCAGGATGGCTTCCGTAATTCCAGGACTGTCTCTGGAAAATTGGGTATGTAGAATAAAATGTTTAGAATAAAATAAAATAAAATATTTTAGGATAAAGAAAGCATTTAGAAATGTGTACATGTGCACTTTAGGTACAAAGTTTGTAATAAGGTTCATATGTAGATTTGAATTTTTATGTGGGCTTTTCTAATCAAAATCAAATCTGGGTAACATAGAAATGGGATAGAACAGGGTTTTGAATTAACATGTACAAAAAATGACATTGGCCATAAATATACTGCTGACCATATATTCCTTCTTGATTGATTCCACTTCAGAAACATAATTTATTTCAAAGTCTTAAATCCAAGGAGAAATTATAATATAGATAATTTATCTAGCATATCTGGTACAAACCAACCCTGTGTGCACAATCATCAAGTAGTTGTGTCTCTTCTTAAGTCAGGTTCAAGTTTGAACAACAGTTAATGGTCATGAGCGACACAGAGCTTTGACCCTGAGACTTACAAATTCACTTTGCAGTTTAATTAAGCCCTTTTTGGGTTGCATTTTATTACATGATTAATGCTGATGTCATTGATGGATGTGAAGATTATTATTTGCCTTTTATCACTTAGTAATTGAGTTCTCTGTGTAATTTACTGCTCTGTCTTTTATTGTAAAATAGATCAAGAAAAGTTTCCATTAATCTTGCTCTTTTGGCAACCGTCTACATTTAACATTGTGAACAGCCATCAATAGGAGCAGTGTATTAAGCAGAACAATGACAAAGAAAGAATTTAATTTGGTCGTTAGCCTGGTTTCAAAAATGTGTTTGGAGTGGTGAAGAGGGCTGCTTCCCCATTATAGCCTTAAGTAACACTTTAAAATGTCGTTTAATTTGTCAAAGGTCTAATTACAATGTTACTTGCAGGACAATATACTGTTTTGACCCTAATACTGTCATTCAGTGCTCCTTTATTTCTCTTTGCTGTCACAGCATACTGAATAAAAAGGTACCAAATCTTATTTCCAAATAAGTAAACTTCTAAGTGGCTCACATTTTATGGCCATGGGCCAGGAGTAATCAACTGGCTTCTTTTGGGCACAACATATTGCTCGGGCTCTGCTGAGGAGAGAGGGATCCGGCAATTTCTGTCAATTTCACACGGGTTCAATCATGGTTTTTTTTCTGTCTTGTTGTCGCATTAAGCTATGATTTAATGACACCTTTTAGCTATGTGGTTAAATCTGTAGTTATCCTATTTCTTTTTCATTCTAAGCTACCCATTTTAAATTGAATTTTGGTACTTTTTAAAATACTGGTATTTTGTGGCATCACAAAATCTGATGAAGTGTAAAATGGTAAGGATGGTTACATTATAATCTACATATCTAGGACTTGCAAATTACATTGTAATTCTCAGAAATCTAATCTCTCAAGCTTCCCTAGCTTCTGCAACCCACTGCCAATAACCCTTCTGCCAGAGGCATAGCTTGTGGGGGGGGGCACTGGGCACCACACCACAGGGGGTGGCACTAACCGTGGAGCCTGAAGCGTGCCTGAGACATGTATCTCTCCCATAGCTGTCAACTTTCAGATTTGAAAATAAGGGATCAGCAGCCACACCTGTCTCGGAGACAGTCTATGGGATATCTAACAATCCAGGATAGCAGCAGGAAACAGCTGAAATAACAGAATTTCCCGCAAAAAAAGGGAAGGTTGACAGCTATGATTCTCTCCTGGGAGTGATATGGTGGCTCAGGCGCCTGCATGCTCCTCGCTGGCCAATATGGCAGTGCCACCCCCTCAGCCACCCTACAGCTGAGGGGGAGGCAGTGGTGAGGCTCCCGCAGGGCACCCATCCCAGGTGCCTAAAGCTACGCCGCTGCTTTCAGTCTTGAAGTACATGGAGAGACAAGTTTAAGATGGCTTCATCTTGTACTTTTCTGTTCTACTCCAAGCATGCAAGTAGGGGCCACCAGGGTTGAAGTAGATGGGATGGTGACCAGGATACACCTTCTTTAATCTGGTAATAAGGTGGTAATTTCACATCAACCTGGCAGCGACTTTACATCTGGTGGTTGTTTGCTCGTCAATATGTTTGTCTGCCAAGATCAGACCACCCTCCTCCCTAGGTTTCAGAAGCCAGAGGGTAAACTCCATATTTGGTTAAGTTTTTCTTTTAGTTTTCCTAGCCAGAAAGGATGAAAAGGAGATCTGACTTATGATATCTAAGCTAGAGGTGACTGATTCAGTTGGGTAACTCACCTGATCTATGCACAATGAGTGTTTCTGGCTATTAGTTTAGTGGGGAACAGAAGGGTCTTAATGAGTCCTGCTATTTAAAACTGAGGATTGCAAAAGAATTTAAATCTTCTGCTTGGGACTAGCTCACCCATGACGCAAGGTGAGGTGATAGACTTGGGCAGCAGGATCCACAAGAACAGAAGTTCCAGTCTCAAAGAAGTGCATTGCTGCTGCTGCTGTTGCTGCTGCTGCTGTTGCCACAGTGGCAGTGACATCTGTGGTGCATTCCTTAGAGGCTGGATCTGCAACCTCCTCAGCAATCCTCTCCCATGCTGCCTCTTCCTCACACCGTTGTTCCCAATGTAGATCGTTATACCTCACTTGTTTCTGATGTACATATTCACTTACCCCTTCTTCTCTGGCAGGAGCAGGGGACGTTTTATGGTTCACCTCAGGTGCCAAAATGTCTTGGGTTCGCTTTGCTTTTTGGAGACTTATCTAGTTCGTTATTTTATTTCCATATTCTTATGCAAAGCAGGATGTAAATTTTACAGCCCTCTCCTGTGCCCAGTGGCTGATATTCTGTGGCATTGTGCCTCTGGTCTTGAAGGTAGCATAGAACCATCATCACTAGTATATTTTAACTTCCATTAATATGTCTGAATACCTTTTGTGGCCATCACCTTACTCTGACAAAGCAAATTTCTTAAATGATGTGTTGTGTAAATAAGCACAGTGGTACCTCAGGTTAAGTACTTTATTCGTTTCGGAGGTCTGTTCTTAACCTGAAACTGTTCTTAACCTGAAGCACCACTTTAGCTAATGGGGCCTCCTGCTGCTGCCATGCCGCCGGAGCACGATTTCTGTTCTCATCCTGAAGCAAAGTTCTTAACCTGAAGCACTATTTCTGGGTTAGCGGAGTCTGTAACCTGAAGCATATGTAACCTGAAGCATATGTAACCCAAGGTACCACTGAACCTGTGTCCTGAATCACCCTCCATTCAGCTTCACTGAATCACCCCAGGATACTAATAATATAAAAGAGGGAGCAGAACTTTTTTGATTCTTTTTTTTAATATTAACATTCCCTGATCTAAGTACTATAAAGTGGCGTGAGAAATAGAGTGACTATGATACCCAACTTTCTCCTTTCTGAGGTCCAACTGGAATCACTTTTGCAAGTGCTTTGTCAGGCTGCAGATCCTGCCAAGGTTCATAACAACTGAACTGGTGAGTTAATGATCAAAGATAATTGAGATTAAAGGCAAAACTAGATAAGGCACTGGATATTTTGTTGCAGTTGTAAAAAGAAGCCATTGGTGGAAGGAAATTCTGATCAGGATTGCATTCTGGGGAAATGAGACTTTTATTTGCTTCCTTCTCTGTAACATGAAAACAAGCTACCCCAAAGTTGCTATTTGCCTCATTAAGGGCAACTTACATCTACACATTTTTTTTTTTAATCAGAGGCAGTAACAGTAACGGTAAGAGTGATTTCCATCAAGAAATAGCACAAAGAAAGCCACGGATGCCATACAGGAAGGGCAGTTGCTTAGCGGTAGAGAATCTGCCTTGTATGCAAAAGGTATCAAGTTCAGTCTTGGCATCTCCAAGTAGGGCTGGGTGAAACCCGTTTGAAACTCTGGACAAGCAGTGTAGCTAGACAGTGGTTCCCAGTCCCAACCTGTCCAATGGAATGCTGCTGTAGGCTCATTAATGCAAAACATGTAGAGCTCCATCATAGGAACATATGCATATGAGGGAATTAATGTAAAAGAGAGAACAAAACAATATTCATAATATGCTAACCTTTAGATGGAGCTGTTTCTCTTTGGATACTGTTCACATGTTGCTTTTTTTGTTTTAGTTATCAAGGCAAGTAAGATATGGAATTTTAGGATGAAACACATGCAACCAAAACAGGTTTTTACCCCCCACCAAACATGAAAATGCTTCCTGTTTCAGCATGCTGTTACACCTCTCAGCAAACCTAGAAATAAAACTCTGCGTGTAATTGCTATTCTTTGTTTAATTTTTAATCGTCAGATTGCTTTCTGGGATGACAAGCTGGAGGAGGGGGAATGAAGCTAGGGGAGATACATTGGTGTTCAAATGCCTTTTTGTTTGGAGATGAATGTTAGCAACTATAGCTACAAAGGCAGCCAAGGAAGACAGCTCCCCCCCCCCCAATGTGAAAGTTGACATGAATGGCTTGCAACAAAAGTCAAAGATACAAAGGCTGGCTGCAGGATGGAGGGGGCCTTCAGCAAAGTAGCTATTGGCAGATCATCTTGTTGTGCTTTCATGGTAGTGACAGCAATGGGGCGTAACAACATCATTCACATAAGTGCTAGGCAGCCCTCAGTGGGGCTAGGTGTTGCCATTTTAATTTCTTGCAATGCCCTTGAGAAATGCTACATTTTGAGATATTAAAATGGGTGGTGCCCAGATTTCCAACATGCCTTACCTGGGACTAACTGGGAGGTGAGACTAGACATTATCAATTAGTGCTGCTCAGGTTCTGAGGTCCTGGAAACTGCCCAATTGTTCCAGATTCTAACACCGGGCATGTTTGAGGAATGAGCATGATGCTCAGACAGTCTGACTTTCCCAAATCTAGATTTGGGATGAGCTACTTCCCAACCAGGTGTGCATTTTTCAGTGGTGAACTGTGGAGTCAGAATAGGTGTAAGATGTGGGCTGCATTCTGTACTGCTATCTGGCTCATAATGCTGAAAGAAGGAGAGTTTATGTTCAAGGCACCTATAGATGTCATGAGCATTAGGACTAGGGTTTTCAGCTGTTTTGGGAATGCAATTCCCATTATCCCTAGCTAGCAGGACCAGTAGTCAGGGATGATGGGAGCTGTAGTCCAAAACAACTGGATACGCAAGTTTAGGAAACCCTGGTCTTGGGGCACTAACTGTTGTAAGCAGTTAGCTGTAAATGCTTGGAAATGGATTTGGGGAGAACAAGACCTTGTAGAGGTCTGCCACCACCTCCAACTTTCCCTGTCCAATGATCCAGTTAAGGAGGGATAAAGAAATGAGCAGCGATCATTTTCCAGATGGCCTGGCAGAACATCATTCCCAGGCTCCACCTGGGAATTCCATTCCACACAGAAGATTTGACAGAAAATACTTTCCTGCTTGGGATGATGAGACTTCTAACCTTGGTCCTGTCTCATTATTGAAACATGAACTGAAAGAGATTTGGTTAGCCCCACAATAATCTCTGCTACTGTTCATGTAAATCATTCAAGTTAAGGTAGTGAAAGTGGGAGGTGGCAGTGGGCGTTTTGAACATACCTGAACCTTTTGTGAGGACTTGAACCAAGTGTTTGCAAAGACCCAAACATTCTGCAAAATGCTTAGATGATTGTGAAGTCACAGTCCTCCTTGGGTCAAACTTCAGGATGCTCTTGGATTCCTAAAGGCAACTCCATATTATCTTTCTGCAGGTCAGATTGTTCAGAGAGACCTGAATTGTGATTGCCAGCATAGCATGACGGTAATGGCCCTCCTTCATTGTCCTCTCCTGCCCATAAGTGACATTCTGAGACAGTCCAGAAGTTCTGTCAGCTAAAAGGTAAAGGGACCCCTGACCAATAGGTCCAGTTGTGGATGACTCTGGGGTTGTGGTGCTCATCTTGCTTTATTGGCCGAGGGAGCCGGCGTACAGCTTCCGGGTCAGCATGACTAAGCCACTTCTGGCGAACCAGAGCAGTGCATGGAAATACTGTTTACCTTCCTTCTGGTACCTATTTGCGTGTGTAGGTCCCCAGGCCACCCCTCAAATAACTTCACACATAACACGTAATTTTAGTTTTAGTTTTTGGGCACTATTTTGGCCACAACTTTATTAAAATACAAAAGCCAATCACCAAATGGCAAAATTCCTACTAGGTCCCTGCTACAAAGCAGATGACCCCATGACAGGCAAAGCAAGGTCAACCGGAAAAGAGGGCAGGCGGGCGGGTGATCCAATGCACTCTGCAAAGAGAAAGAGAAACCAGAGTGCACCAATATTTAAAAACTATGGCCTCACCCACCCAATTTGCAACATACAATTTGCCCCAGCAACCCGGTTACCCAATCATGATGCCAGGCAACAACTCTTAACCTGCCTGGCAACAAAAGCCTGGCCCGGTGGCCCACACTGCAACACGTGCTCTCATTTATTGGAGAACACGCTTTATCTACTTACACTTTGACGTGCTTTCGAACTGCTAGTTTGGCAGGATGATGTCAGCTAGGTAGTGCCTTAAAAGGTAAGCATCAGAAACTAAGACTGGATTTAGGAGAAACTTGGAAGGGCCATAAATCAGTGCTGTTTTATATTTAAGAAGTTCAATACCCAACATCTCCAGATTGAGAGATCCTTGACTGAAGCCCTGGAAAGCTGTTGCCAGTCAATAAAAGGGATCTTCCTATGCTCATTAACAGGAACCTGTGCTTTGATAGCAAAAACAGTCAAATATATTCTCACCTCACTACTTTTGAGCAGCAGAATGATGCATCAGTGATCATCTAGTTCTCTATTGTCAGCTCTGAATGGCAGTAGCACCCCATCACTGACAGGGTCTTTCCTATAACCTGCTATAGTATTCTTTTGATGACAAAGGACAAGGACTTGACACCTTGGTATGCAAAGCAAAAAGGAAAAATAGTACTAGTACTGATACTAGTACTAGCTCTAGCACTGATATCCAGTCCATCTGATTCATCTGTCACTGGAATTTGCCTAGGGCAGAATATTCATTTGACCCAATATCCACTTTCCCATTTGACCCAATATCCACTTTCTGCAACCAGAAAATCCTCATTCTACAATCTTGAAAATCTTTTAGAAATCTGCAAGGGTAATAATAATACAATAATCCAATCCAATGGACTTTTAGAGTTCCTCTTTAGGCAGGAAAATATATTGGGCTTTTAGTTTAGGGATATAGTATTTTGAGCTAAAGAAGGAGTTAGCAAGTGTGTCATGTTCCTGACTATTGCTGGCTCTGATCCTGTGCACATTTGGTTATGGCTTGGAACTTCCAGAGAAACCGTGACTGCTGGTGTTGATGAAGAAAAAAGCAGCAGGAGGAGGACTGATGGATTTTCAAATAAAATTTGCATTCATCCTCTCAGAGCAGGATGCAGATTTCTGGGCTACAAGCAGCCACTAGATAAACAAATAAAGTGGGAATATCATTGCTTTATCCACCATACAGTTTTGTAAGAAAGTGCACAATCTGCCCCTGGACTTAGGCATTTTCTTCCCAGTGTTCACCTTTCTACACATTTAAATGCTTAACTGGCCTGCTCTGACTCAGATCCCTGCAGGCTGTGATAAAGCTTTATTAGTTTCATCTGGATTTCACTGCAACATAATCAGAATCATATTAACAATTGCTCTTGTCACCGCCGTATAAATCTTGCATCACATTCTATTATATCTCAGGACTGGGGGAGGACATGCTTTGCCTACAGCTTGTATTTGAGATGAATAATTATTTGCCCATTCATCACCACCTTCAGGCAAGGACACCAGCTTTAATTGATTTCGGTCAGTAGATTAGTCAACTAAAGCTTTAGGTGCTGCCGATTAATCGGTGAGCATGGAGACTGTGCCACTGTGGAGACCACAGAAAATCCCTGGCTCCCCCTGCTTTGTTCCACATTTAATGAAAATGATTAGCCTATTAACTGCCATCCAAGCAATTACTCCATCACACTTTTTATTTATATGTCATGCATGGTGTTGCCATTTTTGCCATGATTTGCAAGGTCAAATCCCTTTAAGAGAGGCCTGAACAAGGACTCAGGAACACCATTTCTTTCATATGATCTATGTCTCTGAACTTTGGGATAGCTTCTGGGGGTGAAGAAGTTGAAACGGGGAGCATTTTTGCATTTGGTGGACATTTACATGGAAATAAGTTATTTTAGCTCATATCCTCTTTTAAATTTTTCATGCCAGATTGGATGTTTCTTTTTTATCGAGATAAAATCACCATCAAAAAACAGGCTAATTTTGGTGTGACAGAATTGTTGTTAGTGATAGACAGGATGGAAATAAATGCAGGATGCATCTCTGATTTATTTGCCCTTATGCTCTGCTTTCTAATTTCTGCTGATGGAGATAACTGCTAGCTGTATAATAAAATGTTAGCAAACCATAAGACACTTGGGGGGGGGGGGATGTCCATCAGTGGACAGGCCTGCCTGCTAGGTTCATATTTATTTTGCCAGTGTGAATCCAGCCCACTGTCAAAGTTCACAGGAAAATGACATCCTTGTTTGAGATGCTGACAGTATCTCTGATTACTACATTTGCATGAATATAGTGGTTGTCATCCAGTGATATTCATATCATTTAAAGAGGTGGTGTTCAAAATCATTTATTTATTTTCATATGGAAAAAATGAAACACATGGGCATTAACCAATCATGGTGGAAGTTGTAGAATGTAGCAGATGAACCCAGTTCCCAATTATTTCTTTTTTACTTTACACTTAGATAACCATGGCAAGAAGGTCACCACATTTGTCATGACTGAAGTTGCATCTGCACTATACATTTAAAGCAGTTTCATACCACTTTGAGCAGTCATGTCTTACAAGACCCCTATTGCCTTCACAGTGCTACAATTCCCAGAGTTCCATGGGAAGATAGATTTACTGTTAAACCACTCTTGGAACTATAGCTCAGTGATGGGAATAGGGATCTATCCATTTGCTGCTTCCTTTACAGTTCCCAGAATTCCTTGGGAAATCCTATGACTGTTTAAAGTGGTATGATGATGCTTTAAACATAAAGTGCAATTGCGGTCTCTGGGACTGCCACTTTAACTTAAATGTGAGAGTGAAATCCCTTCAAGTTGGCCTCCTCTTCCCTAACTACACACTACTTTCTCTCTGGGCAGCTTTGAAGCTACTCCTTCTTGGCCAGTGCCTGGCCAGCTTATGAACAGCTGGCTACAGACTTAATAAAAACTATACTCCTTAACCAAATACGTTTGGTATATCCAGGCTTCCTGGAAGGAGAGGAAATGACTGTCTGTGGCAAATAGAGGTGGACAAATTTCTCATTTTTCCTACCTTAAGTTCAGTTCTCTGGATTTCCACATCAGTTTGTGATTTATTTATTTTTAAGTTCTCAGCAGCATTTTAGTGCAGATTTCTCACAATATGCACACATTTGTGTATGCAGCTTTGCCTAAAAACAACAAAACATTCTGCAAAGTATTTCCTTTCTACAGTTTTGTTTGTTTTTTTCACTTATATTAGAATTTATTTATTTTTTGCAAACTTTACCATACCATATGCATTTTTATACACATTATTACTTGGCTGGAGAACTGAATTGCAAAATTCAGAGAAGTGTAAATTGTAAAGGATGACTGTGTTTCAAATTTGTGTATTGTTTTGGAAATTGTAAATTAGGTTACTTGAAACTGAAACCAATTGTTCTCCCACCCCTGTTGTCTTGGCTTTCTCTCCTACCACCTCAAGCTTTGGCTCTGCTGCTGAGGCAACAGGTGGATATTAAAAAATTGTACTGTTCAACTTTTTAAACCATCCTTCTTTGCATGACTTCCCATTTTGGTCTAGCAGGTCTTGGCATGTATATCCTGTTCTGATGGGCTAGCTCGTCAGCCAGAATCAGTGTCCTCTAATCAATGGGTGGGGAACCTTTCTCAGCCCAAGGCCCACATTCCCTTCAGGGCAACAAGTGGTGGGCCAAGCCAAAGTCAAAAGTGGCATACCCTCCAATGTCCTGATTTTCCAGGGACAGTCCCAGCTTCTGTTTTGATCCTGGAATGCCCCTATTTCTCCCGCCAGCACTGAGCTCGGAGAGGGGGATGAACCAGGGCTTGTCCTGTGCAACAATGATGGTGGCAGTGGTGGCTGCAAGGCAGCATCTCATTGCTGGCCTCCTCAATTGGGCAGCTCATAGTGGCTGCTGGAAAGCAAGCAAGGAGGAGTAGAGGCTGCTGACGCTGAGGTGCAGCCCTGCATAATGCACTGGCTCTGAGGGGCAGGCAGAGGGCAGGGCTGCCCCGGGTAGGAAGAAAGGGAGAGTGAAATTCAATAAGTCTTTATTTTTTAATGCTTTTTGTGACCACATCTAATCTTGCTCCTTTCTAAAATGCATTTATTGGTGTGTGTGTGTTTTTCTTTTTTGTAAACCTTGTTGACATTTCCATTCCACCTTAAGGAGCAGATGTGTGGAACTGTTGTGTGTCACATGCCTGTTTACATTCCAGCACAGCTTGCTGGGAACTTCCTTTGTGTATAGCTTTTGCTTTTCCTGTTCTCTCTGAGATGGCGAGAAAGAGACGACATGTTTCTTTGTCCTGTTTTATGATTACTAAATCTGTAGTTGTAGTATGCTTCCACAAGCCTCACGCCTATTCTGTGTGCACAGTTCAATCTGCTGATAGTGTGCCCTGGCTCAGAAGCCCAGGTTGCTGATTTACGTCGAAGCAGAAGCAATGGTCTTCACAGCGGCACGGCTGGAAGGAGATGGCCCAGCTGGGGCTAGCCAGCTGGCCTCCCGGCCCTTGGCATGCCTACAACCCTACCAAAGAATAAAATAATAATAAAATTAGGATTAAGGAGTTTCCTCAGGATGGTGGAGGGTATGTATGCTGTATCCTGCTGGTGCAGTGATGATGACACTCACCCTTCTTCTGTTAGGAAATGCTCATGGGAAGAGGGAAGAGGACAAGAAATGGGTTGGGGAAGGGTCAGTTGGGGGAGAATTAGAAATGTCACTCTTTTCATCTAAGGCATGTTGGAGGGTATGAACTGAGTGGAGCAATGAATAAAATTTTGTAGCTTTGTACAATAAACTAGTTTCTACACACACAAACACACACAGAGAGAGAGAGAGGGGGGGGAGAGACTTGTCTTGATCCTCCATCTATGTTAGCAGAAGTCATTATTCAAGGTCAATGACATGTTCTATCTAGGCAAAAAGCACTAAAGGAGAGTGTAAAAGGAGATCTGTGCCTTTGAAAAATCCCAAGGGCTGGATAGAGAGGCCTGGAGGGCCACATATTCCACCCTCTCCCTAAGGCTTCCCCACTTAATCCTTAATCTCAATGTCTCCCACTGCAACAGTACTGATGTTGCTGATTTAAGGTATCAGCAGTGGCATTCTTTATGTTGACAGAACTATTTTGAGAGAAAATCCCTTTTGAAATAGACAAAGGTGGACTATGTGTGATTTCATTTTATCTCATGCCGTATATTCCATCTTGTGCAGTGTGTTTGCAAGTACCCCCCCTTTTTTACGTGAAACAAGCTTCTCTGAACCACCAAGGGTGTCAGGATCACTAAGCAGCTCATACCTCTGCTTGTTGACACTCTGGGACTAGGATTCCCTTTCTGCAATCAAGGAGAACTATTTGTTATAGCAGCAGTGGAATGAACCCATCTCCAGAAGGACATATAGTTCTGTTTGGAAAGCATGTTTGATTGGCAGCTAGCATAAGTGATTTCACTGTAGAGGTGGAGAGCTTTTTCTTTTCTTTTTTAATAAGTCAAATGTCTTTCATTAGAGAGACAGTTCTGCTGAATGTCAGTCAAGAGTGTGCAGTGTAGATCAGCCTGCTCTGGTTCAGGAAGCAACTTGAGTACTGGTGTCTGTCAATTGTCTCCTCACATTGTTGGTTGGCTACATGGCCCAAGGGTATGAATTAAAAGGTGTATCTTTTCTATCTCTCACACATATACTTCTAGAATTCTAGTTATCTCTGCCACGCCAGCTGTCTGTGTAAATAGGACAACCTAATCTAACTACCTATGGCTGTGTACATAGGATATATTTAATTCACATTTAAATCAAACCCTCCCAAAGAATACTGGGAATTATGGGCTACCCACACAGAAGTAAGATTCCCAGCATCTGTAACAAATTACAGTTCCAATTATTCTTTTTTTGGGGGGGAGGGGAGAGATGTTTTAAATGCATGGTTTGTATATAGCCTATCTATCATTCATGATGCACCAGGTCAGTTCATACATGACACAGATGTATGCTTGATCAGGTATACTGATCATGGGAGCCAGCGTGGTGTTGTGGTTAAGAGCAGCAGACTCATAATCTGGTGAACCGGGTTTGATTCCCTGCTCTTCCACATGCAACTGCTTCTTTGAAGAGACTTCACACTTCTCTGAAGTCTCTCAGCCTCAATCACCTCATAGAGTGTTTGTTGTGGGGGAGGAAGGGAAAAGGAGATTGTTAGCCGCTTTGAGACTCCTTCAGGTGGTGATAAAGTGGGATATCAAATCCAAATCCAAACTTCACCATGCCTTTGGACTCATGTGCACAGGAGGAATGTTTTGGGGTTGTGTGGGAATCATTCTTTACTACTGTTGTTTTGTTGTTGCTGTTACTGCCATCATCAAGGTATGGCCTGGCATCTCTTATAGGCACCAAACCATCTCTGCTATAATATAGCTCTCATTGAGTGGTATTTGTTTTGGCAGCAGCATTAAATAAGCCCTGACTCAATGCTATCCCTCCTCCTTCCCCCCTCATCATCTGAGATAAAATCCTTGAACCTTATGAACAGAGGGTTGCCCATTTCTCTGGAGCAGAGCAAAGAGCAAGCAAATCCTATTGAATCATATTTTCTAAACAATTTTGTTTTTTGTAAAAGGAAGAAGATTGTTCTGTTGCTGTTGAAACTCTGAACCATAATGGGAATATGCCAGAAGTGATTCTGAAGGATATCTCCCATTCAGCTGAAAAGCTTGATGGCTAAAAAGATTCTCCTGTCCATATGCCCAATCTTCTTTATGGCTTAAAAAGTAAATAAAAAAATATTGGCTTCCTGCTGTTGGCTATGTTTTATTCATGGTGCTTTTTGAACCTTCTTAAAATACCCTCCAGTGATTCCACAATGGAAGGCAATCCAACCCTCTCTTTAAGCATTTGCTAAACAATGGCAAAAATGGGTTTGTCAGAGAAACTTTGTCAAGAAGCAAGATGGCATATCTGGGATAATGGGGAATTTGTAAAATGACATGTGGAGTTTTGATTTCAACAAACAGTAATAATAATCACTGAGCTGGAACAGGTGTGGAAACAGAAATTTTTTTGGGGGGGACACTAGGGGTCGCATTGGAAGATGGCTGACAATAACATCTCTCCGACCCACACGAGGTAATTTGGAGGCTATGATGGGGGTAATTAGCCTCCTTAACCCCCCCAGGATGGTGGGGGGGATGGCCCTTGCCTGCTGTGCCCTATACCACTCCCAAATTTGTGGGGGTGGGGGCACTAGGCACAAAGCCCTCCTGTGGGATTTCGGCACTCCTGGATGCCGTCTCTGATCCGCGCCACTAGTTGCAAGAACTTCAAAAGAAACAATTTGGATGAGGCAAATTGCACATACTTCAAGGAAGAAGGGGGAGTAAAGACTGCTGACAGAAGAGATCTCTGATAAAACACGAGAAGATACGGCAAATGACTGATGGGGGAGGGGGAAAAACCTTTCATTTCCTTTTCTATGTGATTAAACAAGAATCCCCTCCCCTTATGAGTCAGAAATGAGTCGTTTTAAGGACTTAAGCTGTGGATTTAACGCTGTGTGGAGATAAACTTTCAAACCAAAGCATGTTTCAAGAAGAGCCTGGAAGGTATAAGAGCTTTGGAATGACGCAGTTAAAAATGCCATCGCCATTTTGGGAAGTTCTGTCAGAGGTCTTGAGTCTGGGAGGAGAAAGAGAGAAACAAAGCTGTTTATATATTGTGTATTACACTCCTCAGTGGGACTTAAGAGCGACAGTTTCGTAAGATTATGATGGAAAGAGTGATGTTATCTATGAAGGAGATGATATATGGAAACCATCTGGATTTGAGGATTGGAAGAACGGAAAATTCACACAGGATTATTATTACTATTGGTGTTTTATCGGCTTAAGGAGACTATCAGAAGAGATCATAAAGAAAAAAGAGAAAATATATGAATAAGATGTGATGTGGAAACAGCAAGATAAGATGGGATAGAATTACGAACTTTGTCTGGACTGATTTGGACTGATTTGACATTAACGCAGCAGCAAGAAGATGATCAGAATTCCCCTTCGGATCTTGAAATATGGGTCCCCCCAACAAAATCCAAAATTTGGCTTTGTAATTCGGAATTTATGTGATGTGATTTAATTTGATGTGATTGGCCAGTTAATAAAAATATTTTAAAATAATAATAATAAAAAGGTGTGGAAACAGAAATTTGGATTAAATTTCAAATCATGTCAGAATTCAGATTTGGATATTTGGTTTTTTCTCCTAAAATATACATTTCTTTTTATCGGTTTTTAACTAAAAATATAAATGCAGAATAGAAATGGAAAATATAGATTCATAATTAGAACATCTAAAACATTTCATAGTTACCAAAATAATTGAGATTTGCAGATGTCTACTCAGATCACACAGAGTTCACTGGCAGTTACTTTATATGTTAATTATTAATAGGGCTGTGCACAGCTCCCCAGTTCCTAGCACGCCAGACACCTCTGACTTCTACTGCCTCCCGCAGTTTGGTCAAACTCATGTTTGTAGCTTCAAGAGCACTCTCCAACCATCTCATCCTCTGTCATCCCCTTTTCCTTGTGCCCTCAATCTTTCCCAGCATCACGGTCTTTCCCAGGAGGTCTTCTCTTCTCATGAGGTGGCCAAAGTATTGGAGCCTCAGCTTCAGGATCTGTCCTTCCAGTGAGCACTCAGGGCTGATTTCCTTCAGAATGGGTAGGTTTGTTCTTCTTGCAGTCCATGGGACTCTCAAGAGTCTCCTCCAGCACCATAATTCAAAAGCATCAATTCTTCAGCAGTAGAGGACATAAAACAGTTACATTGCCCTATCCTGCTACATGTAAAGGGACAGGCAGAATTTCTGTGCAAAGACGTAGCAAAATGTAAAGGAGGTGTGGGGAATGTGTGACTCTCCATAGGCAGCTTGACTTCAGTTCCCCATTCGCCATAGCCAATGCCACCATACCTCAGAGAATGCCTTCTATCTTATGACCTCCCCACAACGCACACTTAACATAGATTTGCTAAGATTATCTTTCTTGGTTTGGACTTGAACCTGAAGTTTAAACAAATTAAATAAAATCTAGTCCTGCCAAGGGGTATGGTAGAAATTTTGTTCAGTTTGTGTTTTAATGGGAATCTACCTAAATCCTGATTCCTGAAACAACACAGAAACTGAAATGCAGGCATATGTTGAAATTTGCACTTCTGCAATGCAGTTCTTCACCAACACCCCCCCCCCCAAATGTACACAAATGTGTATTTGCATAAAAATGCATATACTCATTGAGTAACTTACAATGCTATTTTTTTTTTTAAGGAATAGTAATTTTCTTTCTTTCTAGTCATTCAACCAATGAGAAAAACTACACAAATAGGCTAGTGCACAATTCATGGAAAAAACCCAAGGGCTAATATATGCTCCCACTAATCAAACATTAATCAAATAATTACAGAGATTGAGAACAGGTTTGAAAATCCAAGTACCTCCATTTTTGTAACTTATCCACAAAAGGAAAAGAATGGCTCCATTGATAAACTAAATTGCTCACTACACACAGCTTTGTTGTACATGCAGCCAAGTACGCAGCAGATTCTTCCATCTGAGTCATAATAAGCATTCCTGTACCTTCTTAATCACACATCCTCCTGTGCTCTGTGGACATGTAGAATTACTAAACTGAATTGGGCAACTGAACTATAACATTTGGAGGGAAATTTAATGGCAGGGGCCTATGAAAGTGTTTCAGCTTCAACAGACCAAACAGTGTTACGTGCTGCCATAGAGTTAAAGCACTCCCACCACCTTCTGTTGAACAATCTAACATGTTCTTCCTTCAGCCCCCATTCTAGAAAGGGCTAATTGGCAAGTGCTGTGAACCCCACTCTCTGCAGAATTGTTGAAGGCAGATTCATGCAACTCCATGGTTTCATAAAGTGTAATTGACTAACACTGAAGCACTTTTGCTGATTAACATACATAAGCAGCTGATCATCCGGAATGCACACGCAGAGAATGGGATGATAAATTCTGAGTCAGAGAAGTATTGGTGGCAAGGAAAAAATAATTATAAAGGGAGAATTCCCTGGATGCCAGGTTCCGGGTTTTGGGGAAATACTCTTTTGTGAGAGAAGAACAGTAGAGATTTAAATTCACAGAATATGCAGCAAAGTGTGGAAATATAGGCTGCTAGACCTTTAAAACAACTCCTTCTAAGTTCCTTCCAAAGTTCCCCTCTTCCCCTAGCATAGAAAAAAGACCACACATTTGGGAAGTTAAAAATTGTTTACTTACAAACTCTCCCAAAATAAGATTCATGTGATTTTCCATACAACATTCAGAAAATGTTGCATAAGCAGTAAAACATAGCTTAGTTACAGTTCCTAAATTATTGGTAAAAGAACTCAAGAGTTCCTATATGATCTGAGCTTGGAGCAACTAGCTCAGATCTCGTTAATGTTGAACTTCTCTGGTAGACTGGAACAGAACAATAGACTTAATTATCTAGTTTCTCCCAAAGTGAGTTAAGCCTGGCAGGACAGCTTACTCTATGGTCTTAACTCTTTCATGCATTAATTAGACTTAAAGCATGTTGGTTATATGAAGCTAGTTATCTCAAAAGAAGGACACAGGGATACAATACTTGATTTGTAATACAGCCAAGCATTATGAGCTGGACAAATCCATACTCCAAAAAGCTGATCTTAGTCTGATGTTCCAGACACTGCACCACACTGGCTATGGGTTCCAGTGGTCCCATTCTATAGCCCACCTTTATTATCTGTTTGATTAACTGATACTAGAAACACCTACCTTAGGAGGGCTATACCCTGCAACAGTAGATTATAAATATCACAAATGAATAAATGTTAATTTCGGCAATGTTCCAGTGCTCTCTATTTATTTAATAGCTTTGTAGAACACTTTTTAAAGGACATTTCTAAGGCAGGTCAGAACATCCACAAAATGTAATAGATCCCATATTATAGAACTTTTATTAATTGCAGTAAAATCCCAACTAACACAGTATTGGATTGAAAAACAATTTCCACCCTCCTTAAAGGATTGGTTTCATCAGGTTTGAGAACTAATCATTATGGATAAAATATCCCACTTAAATTAAACTGAAGCCTCTAAACATACATGTTTCAAATATAACTTTCTTAAGAAAGTGCTTTTTTTCTTTTTTGTGATACATATTGATAAAGAGGGGGTTGACGATGAATATGTACAGAAGGCCAGAGAGATTGAGATCCTGTGTGTTTGCATGTGTTTGCATCCATTTATTACAGGACTGCAGGTGCAAATAGGTTGTTTGGTTGCTGCAGTGTGGTGTGATAACAAAAGACGCTTCTGTCATATGATGCAAGACCTGTACGTGCGTTCCACATGTTCTCACTCCATTAACTTTTTTGGAGTCTGAAGGAAGAAATGCGGCATAATCTTAAGACACCCAGGTTTCACATCTTGTCTGACCAAAGCTCCATTAACTGCTGTTTACAAAAGCAGAGGCGATACTTTATTTATGGCATTATATATACTGCTTAATCATTAGCATTTCTAAGTAGGGATTGTATATTGGATTAACAAGGGCCACTTTTAGAATGAGATTTAAGAATTACATCACTTTAAGAAATACCAACTTCTGTGCAGGGTTGTTTCTTATCTTGAGAATGGGACACAAAATTAACCAACTCTTGTTTAGCCCTGTAAAGGCAGTCACCTAATATTTCCTTGTATTCAGGGAAAACAGGATGAATGCTAGCCAGAAACTGCAGCAGGAGAAAAATGAGCAGAGCAGACTTAAATAGCCCTATTTGTGCACACACCATGCTAGTGTGGTATGTATCTGGACATCACACAGACACTTCTTTGCCTATCCCCTGGCACCGTCTACAAAAGCACACATGAGTGCACTTTGTTGAGACAGGGTGGTAGCATGGCAGCTTATTTTCATTGCAGAGTAACTGTCATGGTGAAAGACAGCACTTGTCATCGATTGTGCACCAGGAAAGTAGGGAAGAGGCTCTTCATCATTCCTCTGGTGAATACACACTGAGTGCTGAAGGGTTTAGATGAGGGGTGTTGTGGAACTGGCCAACAGCTAACTGCACCAACTATTTCAATAATGATTAAGACTCTAGAGATATAGAAATGGTTGGAAAGTAACAGCATGGGAAACTATTTTGCTGTTACTTTTCTCAAGGCACTCATTTATTGTGCTTACTGTGGTGAAAAGAAACAACTATAGTTAAAGTACAGATGTCTCAGTTTATTGGGATTACTATTATTATTATCATCAGAATGCCTATGTAGGATTCTCAGGTTCCTTTGAAGAAAAGTTGGTATTATTGATTCGGCAGAGACAGGTTCTTTTTTGTAGCAGGAACAGCATGATGGTGCCAATTTACCTTTCTTTACCCAGTTGCTTATTGTTTCCTGAAGGAATTAATTTTTTAAACATGTCACTTACTATTTCAAACATAGCAGGGGCTCTTTCATCTTCTGGCATTTGGAACTCCAGAGATCTGTCTTGTGGGAAAACCTTATGCAGGCTGAAAGCAAAACACTTAATTCCTGGAGACCGGCTACATTAAGAATTTGTCACATTGTTGTCATCCTTGCATTTAACATATTTTCTTATTTAAATTAAGGATAAGTGAATACATAGAGAGCCATCAGCAAGAATTGAAGGATTGTACTTGTGAGTGAGTCTTTTGATTTTGAAGCTTATTTTCACTCTTTCTTTTCACCTATGTCTTTTAAAAATGCTCAGGCTTTGGGGGGTTGCACTCAAATTTCCAGTTTGACAGTATAACAGCCCAAGGAGTGGGGTGCTTCTGATTTCAGCACTGACAATGTTAAGTGGTATCTGACGTCTACAAAAAAGGGGGGGGATTGTGTTAACTTGTGTAATTCCTCTTGATAGAATATCTTTAGTTTAGAATTTCTACTATTGGGCTTTTCATGAATGAATATGCTGGTTCTACCATTCAGCTGATGCAGATTGATCCTACTCAGAAGTAACATCTACTTCATGGGGCTTGTTTCTTAGTATGCACAGAACTGCAGCCTTAAGAAGAAGCCTGCTGTATCAGGTCTGTCTAGTTCAGCATCCTTTCCCGACAGTGGAAAACCATATGCCCACTACGAGGAAATGAGTGCAGCAGCGCTCTCTGCATTTATGATTCCCATCAGCTGGCATTTAGAGGCATGCTGCAACAATGGAGGTAGAACATAGCTATTGTGGATAGTATCCACCAATATTCTTATCTTGCATGAATTTGTCTAATCCTCTTTTGATCCTCTTTTGTTGGCCATCACTCTTTCTTGTGAGAGTGAATTCCATAGTTCAACTACAGTGGTGTCTCGCAAGACGAAAAGAATCCGTTCCGCGAGTCTCTTCGTCTTGCGGTTTTTTCGTCTTGCGAAGCAAGCCCATTAGCGGCTTAGCAGATTAGCACTATTAGCGGCTTAGCGGGCTTAGCGGATCAGCTGATAAGCGGCTTAGCAGATCAGCTGATAAGCGGCTTAGTGGATCAGCTGTTAAGCGGCTTAGCGGATCAGCTGTTAAGCAGCTTAGCGGATCAGCTGATAAGCGGCTTAGCGGCTTGGGGGAAAGGGGGGGAAGGGAAAAAACCTCGCAGGAACTCGCAAGACATTTTTGTCTTGCGAAGCAAGCCCATAGGAAATTCGTTTTGCGAAGCACCTCCAAAACGGAAAACCCTTTCGTCTAGCGGGTTTTCCGTCTTGAGAGGCATTCGTCTTGTGGGGCACCACTGTACAGTATGTGCTGTCTAAAGCAGTAGTTTCTTTTGTCTGTGCCGAATCTTCCAATATTCAGCTTTATTCAATGCCCCCAAGTTCTAGTAATATAAAAAGGGAGATTTTTTTTTTTACTCTATCCACTTTCCCCATACTATGTGTGATTTCACGCACCTCTATCACATCTTGTCTTTCTTGTCTCTTTTTGTAATCGAAAAAGCCCCAGATGTTTTATTCTTTCCTCACAGGGTAATTGCTCTATTCACTTGATCATTTTGGTTCTGAACCTTTTCCAGTGGTATAATATTCCTTATGAGTCTTGGTTTGTTAATCATGATTTTGGGGATTGTCATGCTTCTGTTCCCCTTTTGGTCACCTAGCACTTTACATAAGGTGCCTACAGATGCATAAGGAGCTTACAGATGAGCTGAGAGTTAAGAAGGGCATGTATAAGAAATGGAAGAAAGGGGAAATCACAGAGGAGGAGTATACACGAGTAGCCAACAGTTGCAAGGGGAAAGTCAAGCTGGCTAAAGCTCAGAATGAGCTCAGGCTTGCAAGAGAGGTTAAAAATAATAACAATAAAAGGTTTCTTAAGCTATGTCCAAAGTAAGAGGAAGAACAAGCAAGTGGTAGGTCCTCTGCAAAGGGAAGACAAAGAAATGTTATTGGGTGACAGAGGAAAGGTGGAACTACTCAACTTTGCCTCTGTCTTCACCCAAAAGGAAAGTGATGCCCAACCTGGTGATAACAGAATAAATGATATATAAGGAGGGAGCTGATGCCCAAGTTAGGAAAAGAGGTAGTAAGGGAACAGCTAGCTCCTTTAAATGAATTCAAATCTCCAGTGCCTGATGAGCTGCATCCAATGATACTAAAGGAGCTTACGAATTTAATTTCAGAGCCTTTTACAATTATCGTTGAGAATTCTTGGAGAACAGGTGAGGTCCCTACAGACTAGAGGCAGGTAAATGCTGTCCCCATCTTCAAAAAGGGGGGTAAGGAAGACCTAGGTAACCGACTGGTGAGCTTGACATCAATACCAGGGAAGGTCCTGGAACAGATAATTCCACAGTCGGTTTGTGAGCATTTAGAAAAGGATGTTGTGATTACTAAGACCCAGCATGGGTTACTCAAAAATAAGTCATGCCAGAGCAATCTGCATGCCTGGAATCTTTTCCTCTGGTTGCCCAGTGGAATACCAGATGCTTGACTTGCACCATGCCAGGATTCAATGCTGGCTGACTCCTATGGTGGGGGATTGGTTGCTTCCTACCTTCCAACAGAATGCCCTTTCCTCAGCAAGGAGCTATGTAGAATAAGGAAGTGATCTTTGCCCTACTGCCATGCCACACTCTCGCGGGCTGTTTAACCAAAAAACTGGCTTGAAATTGGTATCCAGTTGAGATGTTCTACCACAATTATGAGCCACAAATATGTGCTTCCCTGGGCAAGTTGAACATGGCTCTTTCTTAGAAGCAGAAGGAGCCACCTTAATCCCTGCAAGGAATTTGTCTGTTGCAAGGGATTCTTGAAATTCATCACACTTTGGTATTATGGCTGTTTCAACAGCTTAAATCGATGTCCTTCAGCTTTCTAAATTTTATCTTCTTTTTTTAATGGTAGATTTACAAACTGTGAAGTTAGTGTGAGATGTCAATATGGAGAAGTAGATGTGCCAGGTCAACAAATGTCCCTCATTTTCTCAAGTGATCCCACTTGTCAAGTTATTGCATTCGACTAGAGTTTTCAAGCACGGCTGACTTCTGTTCTACATGTAACGATTTTTCCACCTTTGTAATATGCCTTCTAATTGCCAAATGGTTTGGCTCAAAAGTCCCATTGTAACGACTGCCCCCCTTCATTTTATTGTTTCTTTAATCCTCCATTAGTCATTTGCTGTTTAACAGTAATTGAATTTTAAGAGTATTTAAGCTCACAGTCACCACACGCACCCACTTTTTATTATCTGCGTTTTATGATTGAACCAATAAATGTAACCATTACAATCATATTGGCCCAGCTTGTTCTGATGGAGACATCTTAACTATGAAGCCACAATGTTATGCATGATAAGATATAATAATAGAAATATCCATTTATCCATGAAGCTGCAAGCAATTATTTCCATCTTTGATTAAAGTTTCCATTTCTTCTTAAGTAGTCATGGGAAATATGCCTCTCCTTTTCATACTTTTAGGGATATTCTCTCTCTCTCTCCCTCCCTCCCTCCCCCCTTCTCTCTGAGATAGAGCATTACAAAGGAAACATTAAGAAGAGGGAGAAGAACTGTCCCATGTACAATCTGAGCCAAAAAATAAGGAATCAGATAGTTAAGGTTGCAGACTGTAGCACACTAGCTTGGAAGCAGGTGGCATTGAGACCAGTTGGGAATGAGTGGGGATTCGAACCATGGCCTCCTCAGCACTTCAACCACTACACCACATTGATTTACAATATTTTTATAGCAGGGCTTCTATTGCTATAGTTGTCCAGCCAGGCACTTCTCTTCTCAGCACTTCATCTTAAAGCTGTTTAACTTAAAAATGAAATGAAACGAAATGGTGTCAACATCAGTCATGGTGGGTCATCTTGGGCTCTAGCACTTGCCCTACTATGCCTTATGCCTGTTGATCCTGCATATATTACCAGAGCAAAGAAGTAAGAAATTGTAATCATTGCCCTTTGGAACTTTGCTTCCCAGGACCTGGAGCATAAATGGAATAGTTAGGACAAGGTCTGACTGAGGTTTGAATGTGGGCCTCCAGATCTATATCTGGCCCTCATGTCTCTATGCAGGTCATACTTCCTCCTCAGACGTTACTCCCACTTCTCAGACCACAGCCATCCCTGGTCCTAGCCCAAGTACTTTTACCTCTTGCTTAGATAGGTGGATGGATGAGTGGGTGACTTGCATGGATGGGTGACTAGCATGGCCAACTGTACAAAAGTAAGGATCATATTCATTCCTTCAATTACTTTTTTTTTGTCTCCTGCCCCACCCCCACTGACGTGTCGCTGGCCCCCAGAAAGTTGCCCAGAAGGAATGTGGACCTCAGCTTGGAAAATATTCACCGCCTCTGAGTTAGGGAGATGCCTTCAGCAAATCTAAGAGGCTAGAAGGAGATAACTTTCTTTCCTTGATTTTGCCAAGCAAAATGTGCCCTTGCAAAAAGTTAAAGGGGAAAGTTGAGAAACAAAAATGACAGCCTGGCTCAAAAAGTTTCGATATGAATTGCTGTTATTAGAGAGCCTTGGAGAGTAATGGGAAAACATAGGAGGTTACAGCTATACGTTTCTTATTTCAGATATTCTCTGCAACTATCTTGCTCAATATGGTTTTATATAAAGCTTCTTCAAGCTGTTTACAAGGCAGCCAAATAAGCCCCTCTAGACTTATTTGGAAAAGCTGGAACATTTACAGTAGATCACCCACTGGATTCTGAATAAAAGGTGAGATTGAAGGCTGCTTGCCTGTTTTTATTATACAGTTGCCACATAAATAATGTCTCTACGGAGAGGAGTTTTCTATGGATAGGTATTTCTATTATAAGCTCTGTAAATGGATATATTCCTTTAAAAAAAAATCCTCAAAAATTTCCAGACGTTCAGTCCTGACATAGAAACATTTGCATAAATGAACAAATTTGCCTTTGTTTATTCAAATGTACATCCAGATCAAGAACCAATGTATTCAAGTGAGACATAGAGCAAAATGCTACAGTATGGAATGATCCGAGTCCCAGATTCTAGCCACTCCATTCTATCCCTCCTTGCACATGTTACCCTGCCCCTTACCTGTAGGACTGCATTCCATGACCACTAAGCATGCTCTTTCAGCACTGGGTTGCTTGGGGAAGTTAGTCTTCTTTCTAGAGATGTGTTGTGCTTCTGCATAACTTGGGGTCATTCCACTTAGCCTGCTGCTACATCTTTCTTCTACACAGATGATATTGTGGATGAAAAGGTAAAAGTAAAGGTACCCTTGCCCGTACGGGCCAGTCTTGCCAGACTCTAGGTTTGTGTGCTCATCTCACTCTATAGGCCAGGAGCCAGCGCTGTCCGCAGACACTTCCGGGTCACGTGGCCAGCGTGACAAGCTGCATCTGGCGAGCCAGCGCAGCACACGGAATGCCATTTACCTTCCTGCTGGTAAGCGGTCCCTATTTATCTACTTGCACCCAAAGGTGCTTTCGAACTGCTAGGTTGGCAGGCGCTGGGACCGAACGACGGGAGCGCACCCCGCCGCAGGGATTCGAACCTGCCAACCATGCGATTGGCAAGTCCTAGGCGCTGAGGTTTTACCCACAGCGCCACCTGCGTCCACACTACTGCGGATGTAGCTATGGGTAAATCTGTCAGTTTTAGCTTCTCTGGGAATTTCTCTTGGCCTTTTTTCAATCTTGAGTTTGTTCCCTCCAGATCAGTTTGCTTTTTTTGTTTTCTTTTAAACCAACTCCTTATGAGGAAAAAAACACACAACCATCAACACTTTAGTGCAAATTTCTCATAATTTACACATTAATGGATTTCGCTCCCTAACATGCACATTTTTCCAAAACAATTTGCCATAATATAATGCATTTTTGTATGCTATCTTCACCAATATATGCATTTAATGCCATGCTTCACCGTAGCATATCCATTTTTCTACACATTTTTGGGAATATTTCATTGCAAGATTCAGAGATGTGAGTATTTTGAAGAATGGCTGTGTTTCTGTTTCCATATTCTTTCAGAAGGTATGAATTAGGTAAGTCTGCCTTTAAATGTGAACTGAATCAAGTTTCTCCCCCATCCCTATGTAGACTGCATTTATGGATAGATTGTAAAATAAAGATCAGTGTGGAAAGGTAGCCAGAATGGCCCCAGCTCCCAAAATTCACTAGATCTGGGATGGTGCAGGAGAGGCCAGCAGAGACAGCAGCAAACACAGCAGCACTAAACTTTGGGAATATCACCACCACCACCTCAGATGTGGCAAAGAATACTGAGACAAGCTAGTTTTAGAGAATGATGAACTAGAGGGTGGTGAGTGAAGCAACTGCATTCTGGATACTGAAGAGATGCTGAATGGAGGGAAATGTATGTATTAAACTTTGTATAGTAATTTAAACGGTACCATTAAACTTCGCAGGAAGATTCAAATCTCCTTTAACCAACAGTCTCACCAAGACACCTCTGAAAATTTGAGTTGACTTAGGACTCTGAAGGGATCCTGTAATACAGCTGCATCCTTCAGGGTTCTAGCTGAGGACAATTGGCACTTAGATCTCACTTGGGTTTCAAACAGAGAGTCTTTCACAGTATAATCTGGAATAGGCTGTATAAGATGGAAATTGAACCTGGGATTTTCTTCATGCAAAGCAGGTGCCACTGAAAAATAAATCTAGTTTTTCCTATTGCTCTGACTGACTCCTGTTTTCATAGTCATGCAGGCAACACTTACCATTATTAACCACTGAACATTGGAGGCCAACTAGCATTATTCCTTTGAAAAATTGCCATCTTTATCCTTCTGTCTCTCCATCAAAATCAGCATAATGTGTTGCTTTCTTTTTCACATTTTAGACACTAGTGTTTATTTGGAAACTGATCCGCCCTTAAATATGGAAAGCTGAATTTGCAGTAGAACAGACTGATTCTATGATTACACAAATTTAGTCGGTGATGCAGATATTTAATGATAATTGCTCAGACCAGCACTCAGCAGTCTTCACCTATCATATTTGTATGAACTGCATTTGTGGCTGACTGATTACTGTAGCACCAAAGTGGAACTCTCCTAGAAAAATGGGTATTGTTGTTGTTTAGTCATGTCTGACTCTTTGTGACCACATGGACCAGAGCACACCAGGCACTCCTGTCTTCCACTGCCTTCTGCAGTTTGGTTAATCTCATGTTAGTAGCTTCGAGAACACTGTCCAACCATCTCATCCTCTGTCATTTCCTTCTCCTTGTGCCCTCAATCTTTCCCAAGATCAGGGTCTTTTCCAGGCAATCTTCTCTTCTCATGAGGTGGCCAAAGTATTGGAGCCTCAGCTTCATGATCTGCCCTTCCAGTGAGCACTCAGGGCTGTTTTCCTTAAGAATTGATAGGTTTGTTCTTCTTGCAGTCCATGGGACTCTTAAGAGTCTCCTCCAGCACCATAATTCAAAAGCATCAATTCTTCGGCGATCAGGTTCCTATGCAATATTTTTCTTTACAGCATTGGACTTTCCTTTCGCTTCCAGGCATATCCGCAACTGATAGACCTTTCGGCTTTGGCCCAGCCACTTCATCAGGTCTGAATCTACTTGTACTTGTCCTCCACTCTTCCTCAGCAGGATGTTTTAAATTTAGAGCAGAGTACTGTAGATGCATATCCTGACATAGTTTTCAGTTCTTTTGCATTGTTAATGCTTCATACATGCATATTGGAGAGAAAGAAAAAAATATTGCCCAAAAGCAAGCAAAATCCTTCTGTTTGTGGTGTTTTAGTCGTATGCATGTGTAATTGTTGTGCAGACTGATAGAATACTATCTCCACACACACCCAATCCTGATATTGTTAAACAATCAGTTGCATCTAGTTCTTTTTGTATGTTGTTTTACTAAGGTACAGCAACACATTGTACACTAGTAAAACACCACAGAAAAATAAACTTGATGGTGTTACATATTCAATCACAAGTACTTTTTGGCTTGTATTTTCTTGACGTGTACATGGATATCAGTGATGCAATAATTATTATCACTCGTTATTGTTTTCCTTTCTCTTCCTTTTCTCTTCCTGACATTTTTAACATTCAGGGCCATGCTGTGTGAATAACTAACCTATGGGTTATATCACACTGCCTTAACATTATTACTCTCTGTGATCCCCATTGCCCGGTTGCTAAAGTCCTTGTCAGTTCATTCAGGCTGAGTTGGCGATAACTGGGGGCAATGGAAGACCCAAAAGATTGAAGAAATCACCCCAGAGTATAATGGAAGGCTCACTGTAGGAAGAGAAGCCCTGTGGATGGTTTCACATGGTTTCATTTCAATATACAGCCATGGAATTAATCCAAAGAAGCTATGGAAGATGGCTGTGTAATGTGAGCTTTCAGCAAATGTTTATTCATGAAGTATCCATTCTCAGCCAGCCCTCTACAGCTGACTGGCTGCTCAGCATGCACTGCAACAAATGCCTCATGGTAGACTAGCAGGTATGGAACACCCAGGAGTATAGCATCTGCTCTGTGCAGTCAAAGAGAAAGGTAAAGGGATGCAATTTTCCAGAAAGAAGCATGCCTTTTTAACCTGGTGGGAGGGAAATTAGCACTAATTCTACTCCTCTAAATACACTAGGGGGAGACAAATTTCTTCCTGAATTACTAATGTGTTGCAGTTCAAAAACAACAAAACCTTGCACAATCCATAAAACACAGAGAGAAAGAGATGGGAAATGGGAAAGAGAAAAGGTCCAGTGATTACTGTGCAATCGTTTACTGTGGAATGTGCTCCAGAACTTATATTTGCATGTCTGTGCAATTTCCCAACTAAGTAATGTGTACAAAAATGCAACGTAAAGTGTGCAACGTTACGTGTATAACAATTTTTTTTTAAAAAAAATGCACTATGTTGCCCAGACACTAAGGGTGGGTGGATGGGAAGCTTGGAGGGCAAAATGGGCTTTTTAAAGAATCTGTAATAAAGATGTGTGTAAAGGAGGAGCGGAAATAACCTGTAAAACACACACACACACACACACACACACACACACACAAAAGATGGACAAAATTAATAATAATAATAATAATAATAATAATAATAATAATAATAATAATAATATCATGCCCATCTGGGTGGCTTCCAACAGGAGATTAAAAATACATTAAAATATCAGTCATTAAAAAATGTCCCTACAAAGGGCTACCTTCAGATGTATTCTAAACATCAGATAGTTGTTTATTCCTTTGACATCTGATGGTAGGGCGATCCACAGGGCAGGAGCACTACTGAGAAGGCCCTCTGCCTGGTTCCCTGTAACTTTGCTTCTCGCAGTGAGGGAACCGCCAGAAGGTCCTCAGCGCTGGACCTCGGGATCCAGACCGAACGATGGGGGTAGAGATGCTCCTTCAGGTATACTGGGCCGAGGTCATTTAGGGCTTTAAAGGTCAGTACCAACACTTTGAATTGTGCTCGGAAACATACTGGGAGCCAATGTAGGTCTTTCAAGACCAGTGTTATCTGGTCTCGGCGGCTGCTCCCAGTCACCAGTCTAGCTGCCGCATTCTGGATTAATTGTAGTTTTTGGGTCATCTTCAAAGGTAGCCTTCAAACGTAGAGTGTGTTGCAGTAGTCTAAGCGGAAGATAACTAGAGCATGCACCACTCTGGTTAGACAGTCCACGGGCAGGTAGGGTCTCAGCCTGTGTAGCAGATGGAGCTGGTAAACAGCTTCCCTGGACACAGAATTGACCATGGACAGCTGTGAGTCCAAAATGACTCCCAGGCTGTGCACCTGCTCCTTCAGGGGTACAGTTGCCCCATTCAGGACAAAGGGATTAATTTCATCCTAGTATCAATCTATTATAGAGGTTCCATTTTGCCCTCAGCAAAATTCGAGAAGGTAGTGGGAATAGAATTGGAATATAAAAATTGAAGAAGATGCATGGAACAGTATGTGGATAAAATTGCCATAGAAATCTATATTGGTAACAAGAGAAAGAGCCCTTAAATAGTATACTGCTGGTACTTAACCTTGCTAATATAAAACTGAACAGTTCTCTCATATGTTGGAGGATGTCCCATTATAGGAACATACTAGCACATGTGCTGGGAGTGTTCAAAAATAGAAGTCATACCCAGGATGAGGCTTAAGGGAAATTTTGCCTGCAAAAATGCATATATTAGGGGAAACTGCGCACAAATAAGATTGGCAGATCTGCCAATCCCTTGTTATAAACTGATGTGGAGGTTTTATGTTGAAAGCCACCGTAAAAATGTTTTAATAAAGAAATGAACAAGATACTAACATGGCCAGATGCTATAGTCATCTCTTGTTGCCTTTTCTAATGCCTCAAGCCAGTAGGGTGTGTGTGAGATAAATGATAGTGAAATGAGAGGGGACCAGAGAGAAGATTTTTGGATGTGAAGCTCCCTCCAAGGAGATTCACCTGATACCTTCTAAGTTGTTTGCAAGGTGCCAGGTAAACACTTCTTAAATAATAAATAATAATAATAAATTTTATTTATATCCTGCCCTCCCCAGCCGAAGCCGGGCTCAGGGCGGCTAACAACAATCAAATAATCAAACAATCAAATAATCCAACATTCTAAAAACTTTTTTAAAAATTAATTAAAATCAAATTGATGGCAACCGTTAAGCAAAATTCTGTGCAGGTTGCCAGAGGAGGGAGTCAGGCTGCGCCCTGACCAAAGGCCTGGTGGAACAACTCTGTCTTGCAGGCCCTGCGGAAAGATGTCAGGTCCCGCAGGGCCCTAGTCTCTTGTGACAGAGCACTCCACCAGATTGGAGCCACAGCCGAGAAAGCCCTGGCTCTAGTTGAGGCCAGCCTAACCTCTCTGAGGCCTGGGACCTTAAGCATGTTATTATTTGCAGACCGTAGGTTTCTCTGTGGGGCATACCAGGAGAGGTGGTCCCGTAGGTACGAGGGTCCTAGGCCATATAGGGCTTTAAAGGTTAAAACCAGCACCTTAAATCTGATCCTGTACTCCACCGGGAGCCAGTGCAGCCGGTATAGTACCGGATGAATGTGATCTCGCAGCGAAGACCCCATAAGGAGTCTCGCCGCGGCATTCTGCAGCCGCTGGAGTTTCTGGGTCAGTCTCAAGGGCAGCCCCACGTAGAGCGAGTTGCAATAATCCAGTCTGGAGGTGACCGTTGCGTGGATCACAGTGGCTAGGTCAGGGCGAGAGAGATAAGGGGCCAACTGCTTAGCTTGGCGGAGGTGAAAAAATGCCACCTTTGCTATAGCTGCAATCTGCGCCTCCATCCAGCCACAGCTTCCAGACATCTGGCCAGTGTGTCTGGGGCCGAGTCAGGATGTCCATCCATCAACAGATAGAGTTGGGTGTCATCGGCATACTGATGGCAACCCAGCCCAAAACTCCGGACAAACTGGGTAAGGGGGCACATAAAGATGTTAAAAAGCATCGGGGAGAGTATCGCACCCTGAGGCACTCCACACACCAAAGAGTGGTGTGGTGACAATTCCCCCCCCCCAAGCGCCACCCTCTGTCCCTGACCAGAGAGAAACGAGCGCAGCCATTGAAGGACTGTGCCCTGGATCCCCACATCGGCAAGGCGGTGGTCTAGGAGTTCGTGATTGACCATGTCAAAGGCTGCTGACAGGTCTAGAAGAATCAGCGGCCCCGACCCGCCTCGATCCAGCTGCCTACGGAGATCATCTGTTAAGGTGACCAGAGCTGTCTTGGTCCCATGACCAGCGCGGAGGCCGGACTGGAATGGATCCAGAGCCGATGTTTCATCCAGAAACCTACCAAGCTGTTCAGCAACCGCTCTCTCAATCACCTTACCCAGGAATGGAAGATTCGAAACCGGGCGGTAATTGGATAGATCTAAGGGATCTAATGATGTTTTCTTTAAGAGCAGGCACACCACTGCCTCCTTCCGTTCCCCTGGGAATATCCCGGTGCCAAGGGACAAATTCATGATATCCCCAGGGGGGCCCGCACCTCGTCTGGACACACTCTAATCAGCCAAGACGGGCACGGGTCAAGAGGACAGGTGGTAGGCTTTCCAGCTCGGAGGAGTCTGTCCACATCAGCTGGGAATATCCAGTCAAAGTATCCAATACTGGACCCGAGGACAGTCGAGGGGCCTCCAGTTCCTTTATTGTATCCAAATTGGCAGGGAGGTTATGGCAGAGCAACAGGACCTTCTCCGCAAAAAAGCTCACAAATGCCTCACAGCTGTGTGTCAGATTGTTATTTAAATTTGGCTGTCCTTTAAGGGACGTTAAAGACCTAATTATACTAAATAATTGCACCGGGCGAGAGCTAGCGGATGCAATGGAGGCCGAGAAATAAGACTTCTTAGTGGCCTTCACTGCCATCTCATAGGTTTTCATAAAAACCCTATAAGATGTTCTTGAGGCTCCGTCACGGGCACCCTGCCATACCCGCTCTAGCCGTCTGAGGTCCCGCTTCATTTTCCAAAGCTCCTCGGTAAACCAGGGAGCCCGGTTTATGCGGGGTCGCAGAGGGCGCTTAGGTGCGATCTCATCGATGGCTGCCAGGAGCTGGATATTCCAGCCCTCAACAAGCTCAGTCAATGAGTCGCCAGGGGGAGCAAGGTCCCGCAAGGCTTGACGGAATCTGTCAGGGTCCATCAGCCTCTGCTGGCGAGCCCAAATCAGCTCGCCACCTAAGCAGGGTGGGGGTGGAAAGTCAATCCTGGCTTTCAGAGTGTAGTGATCAGACCATGGCACCTTCATCGAAGGAGACATGATCACATCTATACCAGCGCCAAAGATCAAATCCAGCGTGTGGCCTGCTTGATGTGTGGGGCCCGAAACAAACTAGGAGAGCCCTAGTGTCACCATGGAAGACACCAGGTCCAGAGCCTGTGAGGAGGGAGTGGCATCAGCATGGATGTTGAAGTCCCCCAATATCAATAGGTTAGGGAACTCCAAGGCCCAGCCGGCCACCGCCTCCAGCAGGCCTGACAGGGTGGCTGCTGGTGCGCTAGGTGGCCGGTACACCAGCCAGACAGCCAAGCCCACCTCAGAGCCCCACACTAGGCCAACACATTCAATGCCGGGGATCGATGGCGATGGTAGAGCCCTGAAAGAACAATCTTCCTGGATTAATAATGCCACCCCTCACCCCCGGCCCACAGTCCGTGACTGGTGGACGGAGAAACCCAGGGGCGCCTTCTCTCGTAAGGTAACAGTTTCCCCTTCGCACACCCAGGTCTCCGTCACACAAGCCAGGTTGACCCCCTGTGAGGTAAAGAAATCTCGCTGGGTGGCGGTTTTGTTGCCTATAGACCTGGCATTGCACAACACCAGTGACGGAGGTGAGTAATCCTTGCTCACCCTACCCTTGTCCCTCGGGATGGGGCACAGATTGGAAGGGGTACGAGCATATCCGTATCTCGATCCCCTTCGCCTATAACATCTGCCCCCACCGCCATACCTCCCTCGCCCCTCCACGGTAGCAATCCCAAGCCTCATACCAGCCTCCATTTACAGAATAGAAAAACAAAACAAACCAAAAACAATTATACCTAAACAAAACCAATCCCCACCCCACTCGATATCCAACCCCAAACCAAAATAAAACGGAACAAAATAAAAATACATAGATAAAAACCACTGTTTACGGTGGTACAGCAAAGTAAATAGTAAAAACACCTTTAAAACGCTTTAAAATATATAAAAACATTTTTAACATTTGCTGCAGCAGCACCAGTGTCCTTAAAGCTGCAGCGGAGGTGAGTCTGGGCCCCACCCCCTAGGCCTAGTGGAATTAGCCTGAGGAGGGAGCGGCCTTCCCCAACACTCACGGTGCAGCAGCAGCAGAAAGATGCTCCCAGATCGTTTGGGTATTCTGTAATTATAAGTACTTTCCATTCTGATCACTCTCCATGCAGTTCTGTCTAGTTCTTTTTTAAAAAAAATATTTATTTTCAGCATTATGTGTTTCACTTTGTTGTTTTAAATCCCCCTAAACAATTATTGGACACAGGGTGGTTTAAAGTAATAAAAGAGGTAGTGTTGCTGTTGTGAAGTCTGAAAGAGTTAGCCACGCAAGATGCTATGTTGGGCTTGGTGGCTGCTATTGAAATGCTAGGCTAGCTTGGCATCCTATCTCTGGCTTCAAAGTGTGTTTAATTCATCCATTTATTTATTTATTGGGGCGTGAGAAGGAAATAACAGAACACATTTCAAATGATATTGCATGTCCTGTTTTGCAAACGGGACAGCTGCTTCAGTTAAGTCATCTCAGTGGGAACACCTGCTTCAGAGGCATTGTTCATCAATGTGTGAAGGTGCCTGTTTCCTGGTAGAGCCTCTTGATCATGTGTTGCTGTTGTTTCATTATCTCTCAAGGCTGGCCCAGAACATCCTGTTGCCTCAAGTGGCTACATCCCTCAGGCCAAGAGGTAGTCACCGCCGGCTATGCCAGAAAGATGTAGTAAGCTGTCACAACACTACCTGCTATTTAAGCTTCATCTCACTCTGGCTTTAGACCAGAAGAAGAAGATGGGTTTTTCATCAGAAGGGTCATCACTGAACAAACAAATTTAATTGTCATGGCACTGTTACTTCATCCTCTTGTACCAATGCAGGAAGTACCCCCCATGCTCTGCTTTTAAATTTGCTGCTCACCATACTGCCTTGTTTCTACTTTCTTTTTGGAGATGAACATTTTAGGTGACCTTCTGCAACCATCAAACTTAATTCTTTGGCTGCTGAAAATGGCACAGCTGCTGCATCATTACAGCTCAGGACTCCCGTGAAGCTCCAAAACCATTAATTGAACAGACCCCCAAGGGAGAAAAAGAAAGAGGGCTGGCCCATTGCAGAAAGTGACATTATTTTTAGACTTGCTGTTTCCAATAAGAAGTATTCTTTAGGCTATTTAGAGCTGGCCCCTAGAGTAGTGAACAAATATAATTTCACTTTCAGTTAGAGTTGTTCTAATGTAGAAAAGTTTCAATTATCATATGAGATTTGAGATAGTATGTATATATTGTTTCCTGGTTGTAAAGAAGGAAATGGCAACGGTACCTTCCTCCCAAATATGCATAAACTGATATACTCATTGGATTGCGTCTTAAGTCAGAAGTAGAAAACTTGTGGCCTTCCAGATGTTGGGCCTCAACTCCCATGTTGACCAAGGCAGACAAGGAGTTGGAATATGTGGTAAAGTGCATGCAACAGTACTGTGGGAATGAAGAGTTAGGAGAGTCATCTGCTTTCCAGAACGCAGGATGTGAAAGTAGAATCCTTTGTTGTTGTTGTTAGAATTTATATACAGTGGTACCTCAGGTTAAGTACTTAATTTGTTCCGGACGTCCGTTCTTAACCTGAAACTGTTCTTAACCTGAAGCACCACTTTAGCTAATGAGGCCTCCTGCTGCTGCCGTACCGCCGGAGCACGATTTCTGTTCTCATCCTGAAGCAAAGTTCTTAACCTGAAGCACTATTTCTGGGTTAGCAGAGTCTGTAACCTGAAGTGTATGTAACCTGAAGTGTATGTAACCCGAGGTACCACTGTACCGCCCTATACCCAGAGTTCTCAGGGTGGTTCACAGAACAAAATCAAAATATAAAACCACAAAATACACAATCAAAATCAAAATAACAACCCTAAAACCCCACATTTTAAAAGAACATAGGATGTCAATCAAACCAGCCAAAGGCCTGGTTAAAAAGGAACATATTTGCCTGGCACCTAAAGGTGTATACGTATAATGAAGGTGTCAGGCAAACTTCCCTGGGAAGACCATTCCGCAGACAGGGAGCCACTGAAGAAGGTCTGTTCTCATGTTGTCACCCTCCTGACCTCTTGAGGAGAAGGCACATGAAGAAGGACCTCAGAAGACGATCTCAGGGTCTGGGTAGGTTCATATGGAAAGAGGCGGTCCTTGAGGTATTACTGTGAGTACATGTGTTACTGATGACTAACTGATGCTAGGAGCTCCAGGCCTAGATTGTGTTTTCTATTAATATAAATGGGTCACTTTGTTTGGTAAGCAGCATTGTCTATATTTACTGGAAGCCTAAAGACAATCTACTACAGTAGGTAAAAATCAGTTAAAACTATAAAACCCTGCCCAGGGTATTGCAACAAACAAGATCTCCCTGAATATACATGTTAGTTTTTGTATTTTGGTTTGTTTAAAGATAAAATACTTAGGGTATGTGTGTGTGTGTGTGTGTGTGAGAGAGAGAGAGAGAGAGAGAGAGAGAGAGAGAATGAATGAGAGAGAGAGAGAATGAGAATTCCCTGGAGGCCAAGATCCAGACACACTCTTTGGTGAGAGAAGCCCAACAGAGATTTAAAATAGCAAAATAGCAAAATAAAGTGTGGAAATATAGGCTGTTAGACCTTTAAAACAACTCCTCCTAAGTTGCTTCCAAAGTTCCCCACTTCCCTTAGCACAGAAAGCGACCACATGTTTGATAAGTTACAAATGGTTTACTTCCAAACTCCCCAAAGGTCAGATTCATGTGCTTTTCCATACAGCAATAAGAAAACACAGAAAAACTGAGGTTCCAAAGTGGTAAATGTTTATAAATCATTTGTACTGAAATACATTTATGGCTTTCTTAAACTACAATGTATGTGTTCTAAGCTGGAAGCAACCAACTTGGATCTCCTAACTGGTAGGGTTCACACGGTGGTAAGTAGCAGAACAAAGAGCTTGATAACTCTTCTTCCCAAGGTGAGGAGTAGTGACCTAGCTTTGCCAGGGAGAACAACTTACTTAAATGGTATTAATCCCATCATGCATTAATTAGAGTTAAGCATGTTGGTTATATGAGGCTGAATATCCCACAACACAAATATCAGATTTGGAGTTGGATTCCACCAGCAAACTGCTTTTTCCTAGCACACACAAAATCTGAGCTGCCACACTTTGCTCTAGCCTCTTTGTCTTATTCAGATTAATCTAAATTGATTAGTTTTTACAGCCCATTTCAGTGGGCAGACAATGGCCCTTGATTTTCATGGCCTTTGTTTGCCCAATAAAATGGGCTGTGTGTAGGCAGGACCTGAAATAGGCATGTGGCTCCATCAGGATTCTTGCCAATGAGGTATGAATCCATCTGAGATCAGAGACAGGTGGGTGACCCCAACAATGTCTCCAAGTGCAGTATTTTAGTTGCCACATAGGAATGAATTCAACTATTAAATTATTTGGGAGATACTAAACAGGTGTCTTTCTGCAGATGATAACACCATTTTGGTGGAGTTTATTTTGCTTCCCGATGACTCCAGTCATTGACAATCAAATCATGATCCATCGTCCTCATCTACAGAGTCCCATCCTGAATTTTGTTTCTTGGTCATACTTTGTTCACCAGGTTGTGCTCTAGAAACTGCTAGTCTACAACTTCCATCAAAACCAGCCAGAATAGTCAATGGTCAGGCTACCCCAAGCCATTTTGCTATTTGAGACAAAATAGAAAACGTCGTCCCCCCCGCAACTCTGCCACTATCACCACCACCAGTGCCACCACCAGCACTGCTGCCTCTTCTGCCACCACTACCTGAGGTGACTAGAAGTGGCTTGAGGAAGCCATGTCATGTTGAAGGTAGCAGGGAATAGAAAATAAGGCCAGAGAGGTGCAAGCAGTGGCAGCAGCAGTCCTGCTCTTCTCAGGCAACCACCATAAGTGACAAGAAACAAGAAGTGGCACATCACATGCACCTTGGGAGCCTGGATCTGCTGCCCCTCCCAGCTGTCCCCAGCCTTCTGCCTGAGGTGACTACCCTACTGTATCTAATGGGTGGTCTGGCCCCGGGTGCCGGGTTTGGAAAGTCAGTTCTGAAGCATGATAGCATTCCTGCAAACCACCTTTCACACATAAAGAGATTATGCCAACTGAATGAGGGAACAGCATTCTGGTTTTATTCTTCTCATCACTTCTAGGCATCGTGCATCAAGCATAAGATACGGTGGTGATCTAGCAGAATCATCTTCTAGCTGGCTGCCGAGCCATCAATTTTGCACAAGATGGATGTACGGTTTAAGTTGATCAGTGATGCTTACGCTGTTTAAACAGATTTATTTTTTTATTATTTTTTTGCAGCAGGACTAAGGCACAGTAAATCCTAAGATAATTAAGCTGATCACATACCGTATTGAAACGACTTTAAAAGGACAGCAATATTTTTGTTTATGACATTTCAATCTTGTCTACAGCAAATTATTTTGTCCACAGCAAATTCATTTTGGGGAAGATTAAGTGTGTTTTGTCAAGAGAAAGACATTAGGCATCTAGCACATGTGCTGCTGGAATGATAGTTTTAAAAGCTTTAGCGCATTTGTTCATTCACACTGTGTAGCTTACCTCAGAGAAATGATACTGCTCTGGTGAATGAAGTGCTGACATGGTCCTAGGGGGAACAATCAGTGCTTAAACCTTAGCTTTTCACTCCTTGTTCACAGAGGGGAACAAGCCTACTCTCCACTTCATTTTATTTCATTCTTGAAGCTTCTCCTATTTTTTATGCTGCAAAGCTTCCACAAAGCGAATATTTCATCATCATTTCCACAAGGTACCACATTAAAGCCATTACCTATGGTGCTATGAAGATGGAGGGGAATGCTGAATTCTAGCAGATAGCAGGAATTGGGGAGTAAACACTTCTTACTGGGAAAAGTATAGAAAACTAATGTACAAAATGCATTGTATTGCGGAAAACAGCTTGAAAAAATGCTCTTATTAAGAAAAACCATATGTTTTTAAAAACGGAGAAATGTGCACAGAAATGCATGCTTAAAAAAAGAAATGGCAAAATGATGTGGAAATGTGACAAACTGAAGACTGAGAAAGTGAGAAACTGAGATGAAACAAAATTGACAGATTTGTCCAGAATTATTTTATTCCACCCTACCAAATCTTTGGAGTGGATCTACTCCAATCCATCAGGGAAAGATAATAACAGCCCTTTACTCTGTCCTTTACTCACATGGAAAATTCCTTTAATCCAGTAAAACTTCATGGTTTGAGCATTTCAGGTAGGGATGTATGGATTTGTTGCTGTCACTTTTGAATGTGCTCACTCAGCAAAAAACCGACCACTCACTTTCTGCTCTGGTCCTCTGGCCCCAGCTTACAAGACTGACACTTCCCCCCTGATTGCTTAACTCATCTCCCACTGCAGTTCTGCCCCTCTCTCTTGAGACTCTGGCCTTTTCCCTCTGTTAGCTATCACACACCTGGGGAGGAGGGGCTTTCCCCATTTGCTGTTTGGCCTAGAGAGTCTCTGTTAATGGTCTTCTGAATGGGGCATCACTCATTTCTTTGTGCTCTTTTAATGGCCTATATCTCTCCACGAGATTACTTAATCATGGAGCCAGTCTGTTTTATATTTTTACATGGATTATATTTTAACATGCTAAATTCAATGCCTGGAACCCTGGTATTAGAAGGGGGCATGTGTCCAGAATTAGAAGGGCAGCCCAGGCACCCCACAAACCTATAACTTTGTTGTTGTTGTATAGTCGTTTAGTCGTGTCCGACTCTTCGTGACCCCATGGACCAGAGCACGCCAAGCACTTGTCTTCCACTGCCTCCCGCAGTTTGGTCAGACTCATGTTTGTAGCTTCAGGAACACTGTCCAACCATCTTGTCCTCTGTCATCCCCTTCTCCTTGTGCCCTCCATCTTTCCCAACATCAGGGTCTTTTCCAGGGAGTCTTCTTTTCTCATGAAGTGGCCAAAGTACTGGAGCCTCAGCTTCACGATCTGTCCTTCCAGTGAGCACCCAGGGCTGATTTCCTACAGAATGGATAGGTTTGTTCTTCTTGCAGTCCATGGGACTCTCAAGAGTCTCCTCCAGCACCATAATTCAAAAGCATCAATTCTTCGGCGATCAGCCTTCTTTATGGTCCAGCTCTCACTTCCAGACCTATAACTATATCTTCTCAAAAGTAAATCCCTTTGAATTCAATGGAGCTTGCTTTCTAGGAAGTGGCAGGAAATAAGTCCTACTGAATTCAGTGGGGTTTATTCCTATGTAAGTGTAGTTGCGAGTTGCAGTCTCACAGTCAGTCCTAGCCAGGCATACTCATTGAATTCAATGGGACTAACTCCCAAGCAAATGGGGTTAGGATTGCAGCCTGAGTCTTCAGTACAGTGCCCTTAACACCACCAAATGCCCTTAACACTACCAAAGAAAATTGTTAATACATTCAGTATGTGCCATGATAAATACAAGCAATTCAAATTAAGTTAGGGGCATTATACCTTGCTGCAGAGGCTGTGAAATCTACATGAGAGCTAAGCAATTTTCTATGGAGGACTGTAATAAAACTGCAGCAATCATATAAGCATAGACAAAAATTAAGTTTATTTCAGTGAGTAACCGCTCTGTTATTGGAGCGGCGGTCTGTGATTCTGATAGGAGAGTGATTCATATTTCATTGGCATTAAAATTTATATCCAAGTCTCCGAATGATTGCAAAGAACCAGAAAAAAGGGGGGGGGCATGAACATTATATCTTTCCCTCAAATTAGTTAGCTCTACAGAGCTGTCTGTGAATTTTTATACTAGTGAAAATAGGAAATGGGAGCAGTTATGCAGTATAATCCTGTGTGGAGTTAGGTAGTATTCGCTATGCTGTGGTAAATGTAAGGCTCAGGGCTGAATGTGGCCCTCCAGGCCTTTCTCTCTGGCCCTCAGGTCTATCCAGGAAATATCCTTCCACAATTATTCTGCGTCTTTCCAGGCCACATTTCTCACCATACTACCTCATTCCTTCCTCATGTGTTTTTGCCTGGCTGAAACATGTCCTTAAACTCTGATAATTCCTCTTGGTTTCCTGGGTAGAGAAAGTAATCATTGGTATTGGGTGTGTGTGTGTGTGTGTGTGTGTGTGTGTGTGAGAGAGAGAGAGAGAGAGAGAGAGAGAGAGAATCAGCCTATTTCAGAAGTGCAAAATTGCATTTCTGCTCCATTCACTTTAGATTCTGACCCTGCCCATGCAAGCTTCACAACAGAAGTGTAAAACAAGGCTGAAGATGTGCAAGAACTGCTGTCGATTTTAAATAGCCAAGCAGCCAATGGTCTGGGATGCGTCCCAGTCTTAAGGTAAAGGCTAATCCATAAAATATGGGTAGAGGTAAGTCATAATTGAGCCAAACCTAAAATGTATTATGAGATTCTTCTCCAAACCAATGCCTCCCAATTGTGGACTCCCAACAGCCCCAGGCAGCATGGTTAATAATGGTTGAGGATGTGAGCAGTGGCCCAAAACATCTGGAGGGCACCAGGTTGGAAAAGGCTGCATTATGAAAACAGTATCCCCCCCCCTTCACTTCTTGTTTCCTTCACTTCTTGTTGCATTCTTTTTCACAGGGTCTGTCAGAAATTTTATTTTTCTAGCTATAGGTATAATTTCTGGAGCTGATGGGAGCTGGCGCCCAACAACATATGAAGGACACCCCATTGGCTACACCTGGTCTATACTGTCTCCAGCGTTTCATAGTGAAGTCTTTTCAATACTATTTGGAGATGCTAAAGACTGAATCTGGGACCCATTGCAGGTGAAGTATGTGTTCTACTAGTGAGCTGTGGCTGTTTTCCAGGCTATGCTCTTAGAATTTCCTTCATCCATGAGCAACAGGAAGTTTCTGGAGCAGAGTCAGCCGATTTGGAGAGCAAAATACTTTTGAGCTTGGTATGTGAGCATGGGGAAAGAAGACTGCTCTAGCTATATTCCCAATGCCAAACCTCCAGCCCTACATAAGCAGGGGGTATGTGGCACATTTTATTATTATTATTATTATTATTATTATTATTATTATTATTATTATTATTTAAAAGGTAATAGCCACCAGCTCTAAAAAGCAATTGCAGAGATCTATATAGCTAGCGTTTATAAAGACACTTAGAGCAAGTTGGCATGATCTGATAATATGTTTTGTGCCACGCTAACGTTCCTTTATGAATTCATACTGTAAGCTCTAAATGAAGAGGGTGTTCTTTTCCCCCTTGTACATACAATAGACTTTTGAAATTGGCATGTGCTGGGAATCAAGCAGAACTAATTTGTCTGCAGGAGGCCAATTCCAGAAAAACTCCATGTAAGATTTTCACTGTTTGTCAAATGGATGTTGTCAATAGAGGCTGTTGTGCAACGGGCACAAATGGGTATGTTGGACAAAAATGGATTAAATTTGCACTGCATGTCCGAACAGCAACTGAATTGTTTTGGAATAGCAGTTCACCTCAGAGGGGTTCATTCCAGTTACATTAAGCCCTCAACTGGCTTTAATTATGTGATACATGCCCAAGTCAATGACGTACATAATGATGATTGAGAGATAATAAAACATTTATAGCCCCAGTTTTATGTAACGCTGAACAAATTGCATTCAGTAAACAAAGAAATATTGACTTCACAAATATATAAAAAGGATTGAATACAATGTTATGGATTCCTTTTTAATATGCAATGATGGGCATAAATTTGGTGAACTTTTATGTATCTGATTTGAAAGGCAGTAAACATTTATGCTTTGTGATATTGCTGTGGATTCAGTCGCCTTTTTGCATGCAAGTTAATCCTTCTGCCAATTGCCATGGGTACAAATATCTGTTGAACAGTTTTGAGCTTTTGCATTGTCAAGACACCAATCTTGATTTATTGCCTTGACCTAAGTAGCCAAACATACTTAAATATCTTATAATGGATATGACTTATGAACACAGAGTGGCTGAACCTAAATCATGAATGGTGAACTGTGGTGTAGTATAAATATGAAGAGCAAGCCAGAACTCAACATGGCAACCTCATGTGCAATACAAATAATGGCTTTCCTTTGTCTGTTCTTAATCTCTCACTGATCTGATTCATTGGATCCTGGGTTCTTGTCCAGTTTACTCCCTTGCCTCCCAAAATAGTCTCATGTGGGCATGGTCCCTCAGTTTTCTCCCTGCTGTTTACCCCAGGGGGAAAAGCTGTAGCTCGGCAGTACATCATCTGCTTTGCATGATGAAGGGGACAGGTTTTAGTCCAGACATCACCAGGTTTGGGCTCTCCATCTGAAACCCCATAGAGCTGTTGTCAGCTAGTGCAGATAATACAGAGCTAGATCAATCGACCAAATATCGGATATAGGATAAGGCAGCTTCCTGCATTCCTCCATCACTTTCCCCTGTCTTCTTGTGTCCCTTAAACGGGAAGCCATCATTTGAAAGCGTGAGCTGCCTTTGGTATATTTGAGAGCTATTGTAATATATTTGGTATATTATAGGGATGGACCAAACAGCTTTAGTGAGGTAGGAAAGCTGAAATTGATGCCAATATATTTCACATCTGGCAACCAATGCACACCTTTGGTTTCAGACAGGGAGACAAATCTAAAAAGCCCTGGACACAAATTTTCACTGTCCTCAGTCTAGTGGATCGTTTACCGGAAGTAATTACTTAGTGTTAACGCTGGAAATGTATACTCAATTCTGACCAAACTAAGCTTTTTAGACTCATCTACCCAGGTATTATATGAAACTAGAGGGGTGTATTGGTTGTCAGATAGGACCACCCCACCCCCCAGTTATTCTACAACACTACTTAATTCTGTCTCAGTTTGACATTGCTGGTGATAAATCATAGGCCAGTTCAACCCACATTTTATGTGGGTTTTTTTGTTTTATGTTTTGGGGTTTTTTTGTTAAAAAAGAATGCACAAAAAGTCCACATTTAGATTGCACTTATTTCATGTTCACTTTGTGTTTTACATAAAATAAAAGGGGGACGTGAGTGGCGCTGTGGTCGAAACCACTGAGCCTCTTGGGCTTGACAATCAGAAGATCGGCAGTTACATAAAATATGCATTTTCAGTGCTTTTCAATGAACCCCCCCAAATGTGCACACTGTACGTTTTGGTCCATTGAAACTGTATCACAAAATCTAGAGAAGTGTGCAATCCTCTTCAGAATTGCATTCCAATCTACATGCAAGTTTGAAAATGTTGGATTGGATCAGTCCACTGAGTAATGTTGACCCCCCCCCAAAAAAAACCCATTTTCAATCCCTTCAGTGTTGACAGAAAGGCAGCATATAAATGTAGGAAGGAGAAGAAAGAAATAATGATCTACAAAGCCAAGTTGCTTAGCAAATGGAAACAACCACCTAACTCAGGTTGAACCGAACTGTTCAGCTACCAGTGAAGCCTGGAGCAGGTTTAGGGATGGTTTCCTTCACAGGTTTGCACTGTGTTATGAAACTGGCTCTGTTCACTTTTGCTCCAAAAGATTTGTGTTTCCTTGATTATTATTGCTCCGCTACACCAGGGTGCTTTGCATAATGCAAAAGAGAGCCTGTGGAAACTTGTTAGAACAATATTTAACATATGTAAGGTACCATATTTCAGCTGCTGATATGATCATTTATGACTAACCTATTACAATTTGTTAGCGCAGGCCTGACCTTTCTCTTGTAAGCAAAGGGCACATTTTACAGCTTTCTGAATATGTCTTATCTATTTAGGAGGTTTTGCTGAAAAGGAAGACGTAGTGACATTTAGTTTTATTCTAGTTCACTGCCATTAACCTCCCGCTGCTGACTTTTAGATGGCTGCACACAGTGCTTTATCAAGACGTAGCAAATTAAAGCCCTCATCCAGGCTCCAAAGTTAAAGTGTGTTAGCACATTGCAATTTGTTTCAGAGATTGCAAAATTTAAATGAATTTGCTTAATGATAGAGGCTACGGGTGCCTGCCAATGACACATGGGGACAGCCATATAAATACAAAGTGCAGTCTGGAAGAGGCTCAGCAGTTGAATGGAATGCTTCTTGAAGTTGTAGCTTGCAGCCCACACTTGGAAGCCTACATATTTCAAAGCCTGCAAGCGTTGGGGGCTTACCTCCCAGAACAGCATCTGGAACCTCCATTGTGCTAAGATCCAAGTCACCCAGCCAGCAAATCATATGACACAGAAGTCAGTATACTTCTGAATACTACATGTTGGAAACAAATAACAGGTGAAGTCCTTCATCATTGCATCCCTCCACCAATTTTCACTCTATCCTTCATATAATTGCAAGTGGAAGCTTCTGGTTGCTCTCACCCAATAAATAGAATTTTAGATTAGATGGACATCAATCTGATCCTACAAGGAGTCAAGAGACCATCTATGTGGGGCTGGGGGGGCCCAGGACCCCTAATATTTTCAAGAAGGGGGTTGCTCCCCCCCAAAATTATGCAGCAACCTTCAAAACGATGCGCCAGGATGAATGTTGCTTAGCCCTGCCATGTCCTTTTGAGGATCGCCAGGGATGCAACAGGGCAAATCTTCTTCCTGTGTGTTCCTTTGATGATCGCCAGAGGGATGTGCAGGGTTCAGCATTTTTGCTCCATGCATCCCTTTCACAAAAATAAGGTGTCTGACTGTGGGTGAGTGGGGGGGGGGGCTGGGCTGATTTGGCCTGGCCAGGTTGCAGGGTTAAGAAAACATGGACATATATTTAGCTGGGCAGTTTATTTGGTTTCCCCCTTCCCCCATTTCCTCCACCTCCTCCTCCTCCTCTTCCTCCTCCTCCTCCTCCTCCTCCTCCTCTTCTTCTTTATTCTTCATTTATTCTTTAATAGACTTTGACACCAAATGTAAAGCATTTTAAAGGCTGTTTAGTATGTGTGGAAAACAAAAGCTCAAAAAAATTATTTTATTTTATTTTATTTTATGTTTGAACCCATCAGATTCACCCAAAGATTAGGTACTTCAGAACAAAGGAACGCTACTATCCACTTTCCAACTCTCTGGAGAGCTTTCTTTGAATACATTTATTAATCTGATAAATTCTTTCCTGTCGGAATCATTGGGGATGCTCCAGGCTAGGAAGAAATATCATTTGAATTGTGGAAGATATCAGAGAGGTGTCTATTGCAGCAGACAGGAAGACACATCTGGATTGTCATTTTTTTATTTTTGCTTTTTCTGGTTGTGCATGTCTAGTCATATTAGAACCGACAGTGCTTGGAAACAGTGATGAGTTTTGAAGGACAGGGAAATGTCTCATTTAATGATTAATTACAGCTAAATCATGTCAGACCCAGGCATGCTCTGGGAACATAGGAAGCAGAGTTCTCACAGGCCCACTATTTGTTCAGACAGACTAGCATCGTCCATTCTGACTGGTAGAAGCTCTCCAATGTCTCAGGCAGATCTTTTGCTTGCAAATCATATAGCTCTTCTTAACAGCTCTTCAGGATCTCAAGCAGAAGTCTTTCCCATCACTTGCTACAATACCCATTTAAGGAGACGTGCCAAGGGTTGAATTTGGGACTTTCTGTATGCAAAACATGGGCTGTATCATTGCATAACAAAACACAAAGAAATCACTGCTTGAGGGATTGAACTAAAGATTGCAAAGCACTCTGAATGCCAGTTGGTGGGAATCACAATTGAGGAGGGTACTGTTGTGCTCAGGTCCTACTTGTGAGCTTCTGAGAGGCACCTGGTTGGCTATTGTGAAAATAGAATGCTGATCCAGATTAGGCTATCGACCTGATTCAGCCAGGTTCTTCAAATGTACTTCTATAGAGCAAGCTCTGGAGTAAAATCCTAGAACTGTTCTTTCCCACTCATAAAACGTGTCTTCTTGGACCTGGCCAAATTCTACACAGTCCACAATTCTGTTTCCACCAGTGGCATTCAGAGGGCTTTGAGAAACTCACAAGCAGTTCATGAAGGCAACATATCACTACTGTCTACTCTCCCTAGCTTCTGGTACTCAGAGGTATTCTGCCTGAACACTCGGTCATGGAGAATCCATATGGCTATTTCCAAGGAAGGCTGAAGCCTTACAGCACACACCAATCAGGAAACTAGACATTAACAACAGTAAACTCCTGATTCCACACAGGAACAACCAAGTCCAGTGCCTGCCGCCTACTGGCAAAAGTAGATCATGAAGGTCTATGCATAGCTATCATGATGAGAAGAAAATAAGAGCTTTGCCAGATCACCCCAAGGATCCACTAGGTCAGCATCCTGTTTCCCACCAGTCATGTTCATCCAAAAGAAACAATTTTCATTGATGATAAGGACGGAAATCTATTGACACACACATAGAATAATATGCTTCAGGTATTTTTATATTAACATTCATTTGTGCATCGAGGTCCCCAAGACACCCCAAATAAAAACACAATGACACTTAATTTTTGTTTAAGGTTTTTGGCATAATTTTGGCCACAGCTTTATTCAAATTACAGCAATGTGAGTGGTTGCTTAGGCATTGGTAGCACTTACTGACCCCGCACGGGGACAGCTCTGACATTCGCACCCCCTGCGAAGTCAGGAAGGGTAAGTCACCTGGGGAGAGAGACGGGACTGGGAATCATGCCTCACCTCTCCCCAGAATGCTCCCAGGGGCTTGCGTGGCCCTAGCCCCTTGCCAGGGGGTTTCGGACAAAAGCATGGGGAGCCCCTGGGTTCCTTTAATGGAAAACCCTTGAAGCAGCAGCAGCAGCAGCAGCAGCACCACTTTGGAGGGGCAGGCACAGCCGAATCCATACCCCTCCACCAACCAATTCCCAAATCAATGCCTAACCGTAACCTTACAAGTTGTGACGGTTTGCTACACAGTAGGCAAAAAAACAAATGACACCAGCCAATCAGCCAAATGGACAAAATTCCTACCGGGCCCCTGCCCCAATGGCAGACGACCCCATGACAGGCATAGCAAGGTCAAGCAAATAGCCTAACATTAGGGAAATGAGGGCGGGCGATCCGAAGCACACACGAAAAGAGGAAGTTCGTCGCTGCGTGCAATGTATTTAACAAATAGGGCTGTCAATCAATAAATGGCAGCATATAAATTTCCCCAGTAACAGCCCGTCCCTGCTTAAAAGAATGGCCAAACCTTTTGCCTAGCAACAGTGAGGTGTCTATAAAATCTATAAAATGTGTCTTTTACACAGACAGAAAGAGCACAATAATGTAGCAACTGATTTAATTCTGGTGAGCAATTAGGTAGAATATTTATTTATTACATTTTTATCCCACTCTTTATCCCAAGAGCTCAGGGTGTTGTTGTTTTTTAAAAAAATCCTCCTAACAACCCTGTGAGGTAGGCTAAATTGAGAGATAAATGCATTGACACTAAATCAGACCCTTCAGCCCTCACCAAGGCTGAAACTCTTCCCACAAGCAAAATGCAAAGGTAATAGCACTTGAGGCATATAAAGTTGAAATCTTACTTATTTGACATAAACAACTTCTTCTTCATATTCTGTATAGCAGCTGTTTACAGTCCATGTCAAGCTACATTCAGATAGCACTTTATTCTGTTTTCCTGACATTTCCTTACCTGGCAATTTTCACATTTTATGTGATCTTTCACAGGATGCAAAAGCCAATTCTAGAAATCTAGCAAATCTAGCAAAGGTTTAGCACTCAGTTTCCATGTTAATTGCAACCCTGTAAATCTGGAAGATTGTAGGAGTTTTGCACTGTATTTCTCCCATGGTTTTCGTGGATCACACCATGTGACGAAATCTGGGGTGGTATTTCTGAATGCAGTTATTTCCTGCTGTTCTCCTGGGCCAATCATGGGGGGACAGAAGTTCATATAGACACAAAGGGTGGTGACATGCCCACTGCAGTGAAATAAATTTAGCACAGCATGGAGGTATATGTTCCAAAAGCAACAGTTCCTTGATGCAAAAGGTAATCCAGTGCAAAAGAAGCGTTAGAAACCAGGGTAGACGTACTAGCATCATAGCAAAAATAATGAATTGAATGTGGTGTCTGGATGCACTCTCAGTTTGGCATGTGTTCAGCCACAAATTCATTCTGACCCATTCTGCAGTAAACCCCACCCCCTATCCAAAGCCATGTGATTTAGTTAACATTTTACCCCAAAGTATTCGGTTTTGCAAAATTTGGATAGGTGTGGAAACTGAAGGATAGCTGCATTGTGATTGACATATTGGTCTGGGAAGTACAAATCCGATCTGTTCTGATTCAGTATTCAGACCAAAGAATGTACCCAGGCATCCCTCAGCTGCTAAACTCTCCCTACAATCATGCAATAACATTTGCGTGGTTCCAGAATTAAATTAAAAGTCAGAGTAAAGTATACAGACTGTTCAAATAAATGTTAGCATTTTCTAGCACCCTGGGCTAAGCTCACTGGCAGTTATGAACCAGACTTTAGTTAATTTGCATGTGATAGCTGCTAAACTTGGTCCATATGTTTTACTTTTATCAAACTGAACAAACAACCTTTGTTGTACTTCATTTGGCTCATTAGATGTTTGAAGGATTTCCTGATGCAGTTTGCAATGGCAAGAGACCTTATATGCCACAGTTAGCTTGTTGCCAAGCTGTTAATTAACCGAGTTACTCAAAATTTTCAATATTTCCCTCTCCTTAAAACCATTGTACTGCTCACCCCAGTCAAAACAAGATTTCCCAGGATGCTTCTGTAATCTTTTACACTATATGAGTTTCATTGGTTTTGGTGATTATCTACACTGTGGCAATTTTCCTTCTGTGCTAAGTAAACAGCACCCAAGCACATATTTTTAAAAACAAAAACAGAATGATAGGGGGAGAGTTTTAAATCCATGTTGTTGTTTTTAAAGAAGGTGCAGCGGAAGCATTCTTATACTGATCAAAAATACAGAAAAGTAAAGAAGCAACTTATTCTGCCCTATTTGAGCAGAGCATGAGGAGAAAAGTAATTGCATATATCAAAAAGAAAAGTGGAAATTCTATAAAGAGAAGGAATATGCTCACAACTAATGAAGTCTCCTGGCACTTGAATGCATTTCTTTAAGAGTAAAATCCCTGAATCTTATAATAAAGACAAATGCTGCACAGTGGAAGCCAAAGCAACAGTGCTCCATCTGGAAAGGGGAATGAGTGGATGCAGTTCCCAAAAGGAGATGTGCAAATCTGCTTCACTTAAAAAGAGAAAGAAATCCCCAACATATATTTTGCTAACAAAGTGCTCATCATTATGACAGAGGGCTTAGATAATTCAAGAACCAGGGAGCGATGTGTGCACGCTTTTCCATGCATCACGCGCACAGTGGTGCATTACATGCAAGGAAGTTTTTTGCAAGCTGCAGCACTGCATACCTTTAAGCAAATGAAGACTGGAAGTATTCTTTCCCTAAAAAGAAATAAATAAAATTTAGTGTCCTTAAAATCCAGAAGTGAAAATGTCATGCATATTTCCCTGGGGAGGGAAGTTCTGGGTTCTTTTGTGAGAGAGTGATATAGATGAAATAAATAAAGTTAAGTACAGTGATACCTTGGGTTAAGTACTTAATTCATTCTGGAAGTCCGTTCTTAATCTGAAACTGTTCTTAACCTGAAGCACCACTTTAGCTAATGGAGCCTCCTGCTGCTGCTGCGCCGTCGGAGCCCGATTTCTGGTCTTATCCTGAAGCAAAGTTCTTAACCTGAAGCACTATTTCTGGGTTAGTGGAGTGTGTAACCGGAAGCGTATGTAACCTGAAGTGTATGTAACCCGAGGTACCACTGTAAGTAAGTAAGTAAGTAAATAAGTAAGTAAGTAAGTAAGTTGTGGGGTAACATAAGCTCTTTCTGGTAGCCAGAGAAAAGAGATTCAGATGCTGATCACAATGTCTGGGCAGGATCCTATTGGTGCAGCTAGTCCTTTGGTGACTGGTTGACCAGAAAATTTGGTCCCAAACCATTTGGGGCCTCAAAGGCCAAAATCAACATTTCTAACTGGGCCCAGAATGAATAGGCAGCCAATGTAACTGATAGGTCTGATATGGTATGAACTCCCACAAACATAGGAGCTGCCACATTGCACATCAGTTGGAGTTCTTGAGCAATCTCATCTGGGCATAATCCGAGCATAGGTCACTGAGGCTAGCTCAGCTTTCTTTATATACAGTCACAGGTGATGAACTAATTTAAGCTGATGAACTTGACCCCAATTGTTAAGGTCTTCATCACAGGCCTGCTCTGAGTGCCCTACCTTCATATGCAAATAGAAGAAAGTGTGTATTGAACTATTTATAGTCTGCCCTTCCACCCCATTGGTCTTCAAAGTGGTTTACAACTCTTTACAATATAACAGTTTTAAAACAAATGTAATGCTAAAGCAAACTGGCTGGGTGGGAATAGGGTTGCCACCCATCCCTAGAAAAACACAATCATTCTTTTGTTTTGAGAAAAGTGTCCCCTGTCCTGTTTAGATTTCAAACAGGATACCTTTTTTTCACATATCCGGGCTCCTCCTTCTCTTCAAAACTGCACAGGGAGAGAGTGGGTGCAGTGAGAGAAGGAGAAGGAATGCCTAAATGGGAGTTTGTGTAGGCAGAGGGTGGATCCATGAGGAGGAGAGCTGAGAGTGGGGGGCGGGTGGGTTGAAGAGCAAGAGAGGGGGTTTGCAGGGGTCTGACCGGAGGGGGAGTAATTTTTGCGTAGGAAGAGGTGGGTGAGATGGAGATGGGGATCTGGACAATGCAGTTCTGGGACAGATTTCCTGGGTTAGATTTCCTGGGATAGTGAATTTCACAACTTGGGCACAACCACCAAGAATGCTTGCACCATGTCACCTCCAGTTGTAGACCAGAACATAGCTGTCAACCTTCCCTTTTTTGTTGGAAATTCCCTTATTTCAGCGCCATTTCCCACTGCTTCCCGCTGCTATCCCGGATTGTTAGATATCCCGTGGACTGTCTCCAGGACAGGTGAGGCTGCTGATCCCTTATTTTCAAATCCGAAAGTTGACAGCTATGGTCCAGAAGATGAAAGGTTATGATAAAAAGAAGCTCCTCCTTCTTCAGGGAAGCTTCTTGCAAACTATGTACCACTACTGATGGAGACATCAATCTTGCATGGTGCTGCTTCAGAGAAAGGCTTCAGACGGGAAATTGTCAGGTGGCAGTCTCCCACCATCCCCTGGCAGCTTGTAGTCAGGATAGGTATTAGTCTTTTTGCAGGGGTTTCTTGCATCATCCTCTGTGATGCCCCACACCCCAATAGCCACAGATTGCTTTGGGTCACCTGACCCAGCCCAAAGTGACCTGTGACTGTCTGTTCCCAACTCATCCAACACCCTCTGAATATGCACAATTTGACATGGGCCGTGGGCCTCAGCCCAATCTGGTGCACAGCTCTAATATCAATAGCAATTCAGAGTTGTGTCACACCATTTATGGGTGATGAAACTTTCTGTAGACTCTTTGGTGCCTGTTGCAGATGTTTCTAAGTGGAGATCCCTCCCCCCCCCCACACACAATGGGTGTCTTTCTAAACGTGTTTCTGTTATATATTTAAATTGCTTTTTTATACATATAATTGTAATTATTATTTTTTATCTATAGAAATGTATATATGTATGTGTATTGTATTGAGAATTACTTTGGGATGTCTCATGGAAAGCAATTAATAAATGAAATACTACTACTACTAATAGACATGACTCATTTTCTTTTCAGGAGAATTTAGCTTTTACAGAATTCAAGTTAACTTGGTGGGTCTTGCTTGAGTCTTGTTTTGGTTTCCCAAAAAGTTGAAGGCAAGTGCAGCAGTCCTTAGCTGGATGTGTTTCCCTGCCAAGCAAGAAATCAAGTGGCATTTTTAATTTTTTAAAATTGTAGTTATCATAGGGGGAACAAATGCTTTCCCTGTGTGATAATATTGTCCACTGGTCTATTTCCAGAAGAAATGCAGAACTGCCTAATTGTGGTGTGAATTGACAGGAAATGATAGCTCATATTAGCCAAAAAGTGGTTGTCAGTATAAATTGCTTTGCAGTAATTTTGAAGACAAGCTAATGGCATGAAAAATCTAATTTTGAGTCATATTGGAACAGATGAACGTGACAGGATGACAAGCATACATGAGCGATGTCCAAATGGAATGAAGTTTCTAATATCAGAGAGGTGTTAATAACTCTATGAATTTAACACTGATTATTCATATAATTGCTTATGACAATAGTCCGCTGTGTAGAACTTATTGGAGCTACAGACCGGACTTTTCTTTTTTAAAAAAATAAATTAAATTAAACATGCCAAGGCACCAATCTCTTTGTTTGGTTAAATGGTAGCCAGGGTAGCTCTCCAGATGCTGCTGGACCTTCACAGGGTAGCCAGGGTAGCTCTCCAGATGTTGCTGGACTACAGCTGCCATCATCTCTGACGATTGGCCATGCTGAGTGGGGCTTGTGGCAGTTGCAATCCAAGAACATCTGGCAGGCACCACATCCGCTACTCAGGGTTTAACATGCATTGATAGCAACAGGGCTTTTTGTATATAAACAGAAAAACAGTGCTGGTACTGACCTTGAAGTTGTTACAGTGCCACACTATTGACATTTGAATGAAAAAAATGTGCCAGTACTCTGTACCCTTGAGTACCTCCAGAAAAAAGCACTGTATAGCATTGATGTAATTTACATGTGTTATTAAACACAGACACACACTAACCAAGTGTTCTTGAAATGCTCTGCTTTTTCATAAATTAATCTTTATTTCATCTTGAATATATCTAAGCACGGGTCTCTAAATCTTTCTGGAAGCCTATTTCTTCCCTGAATGGAAATCTGACTGTGCAGCTTGTAGAAATGTTTTTCAGTCCCTTCTTTTCACATTGTTGTAATGTTTTCCAGGATTTCCCCCAATCCTTTTAACTGAAGTCCTTTAAGAGATAGTGTTTGATCTTTGCTAGACCTGGATCCAGGAAAACAATGTGTTGAACAAAGATGCCATGTGCACAACAACATTGTTTCATTCCTTAATGCATTCACCCACTCCAACCAGTTAGATTGCGATAACAGGTGAAGAATGTACATAGAATTAAAACTGAGAGGAGTGGAGATTCCACAGATTGTCCCTACCACTAGTCTTGATGTAATTATCCAAATATCTGAACAGAGCTAAGTGTGTACAACAGGGCCGGCCCACCCATGAGGCCAGGTAGGTGACTGCCTCAGGCAGCAAGATCCCCAGGGGCAGCAGATCCCAATGTTTATTACCACCTTGTTCCTGATGTAGAGCTTCACTCAACACTTTTTCCCTTGTGGGGAGGAGAGGTGCCATTTGGGGGTTTGTCTCAGGTGCCAAAATGTTTTGGGCTGGCCCTGGTGTACAAGCTGAATTTGCAGAGGTCATATTGTACAGTATCATATACCTCAAGTACCGCCTCTCCCCATAAAAACCAATTCAGATCCTGCACTCATAATCTGAGGCCCTTCTTCATTTGTCTCTTCTGTGAGAAGTCCAGAAAACAGCAACACAAGAATGGACCTTTTCTGCAGTGGCTCCCCAAATGTAAAATGTTATTTTCAGGGAGACTTGCCTGGACCATTCATTACATATATGTAGGCACCAGGCAAAAACATTTCTCCTCTCCCAGGTCATTGGCCACAATCAATGGTCTTTTAAACTGTGATTGGTCGTGGGGAGGTGTAATTGTTGTTTGTTGCTATGGTATGCATTTTTGTTTTTATATTGTAAATCACCCTGTGATACTTGGATGAAGGGCAATATAGAAATTTAATACATTACATAGCATGCTTCCCACTTACGTTACATTCCAGGGCCCCATGTGTGTAAGTGAAATCACATGTCACATAAGTGAGGAGCACCCAAGAGCATAAGGTCAAACTCAGCCAAGAGCATAAGGTCAAACAGATTCCTCACTGGCCTTGCAGACAACTTCATTGTCCAGAAAGTGGGAGAAGCAAAAAGAGGAACAGCCATTTTAGATCTGGTCCTAACCAATGTTGATAACCTGGTTAGTGGGGTAGAAGTGGAAGGATCATTAGGCGTGAGTGATCATGCTCTTCTGAAGTTTACTATACAGCGGAAAGGAGCAGCCAAGCATACTAGGACTCAATTTCTTGACTTTAAGAAAGCCGACTTCATAAAACTTAGGGAAGTGCTGGGTGAGATCCCATGGACAGTAATAATAAAAGGAAAGGGAGTTCATGATGGCTGGGAGTTTGTTAAGAGGGAGATAGTAAAAGCACAACTTCAGGCAATACCAATGAGACGGAAACATGGAAGGTGCCTAAAGAAGCCAGGGTGGCTATCTAAAGAACTTTTAACTGAGTTAAGATTAAAAAAGGATGTGTACAAAAAATGGAAAAGGGGGGAAACCACCAAAGAGGAATTCAAACAAATAGCCAGCACGTGTAGACACAACGTCAGAAAAGCTAAAGCACAGAATTAACTCAGGCTTGCTAGAGAGGTTAAAAGCAACAAAAAAGGCTTTTATGGGTATGTTCGTAGCAAAAGGAAGAACAAAGAAACAGTGGGGTCACTCAGAGGAGAAGATGGTGAAATGCAAACAGGGGACACAGAAAGGGCTGAACTCCTCAATGACTTCTTTGCCTCAGTCTTCTCCGATAAAGAAAACAATGCCTGACCTGAAGAATTTGGAGCAAATGATTCAGCAGAGGAAACACAGCCCAGAATAACTAAGGAAAATACTTGGCTAGTTTAGATGGATTCAAGTCTCCAGGGCCAGGTGAACTGCATCCAAGAGTATTAAAAGAACTGGCAGATGTGATCTCAGAACCACTGGCAGTCATCTTTGAGAATTCCTGGAAAACAGGCAAAGTCCCGGCAGACTGGAGGAGGGCAAATGTTGTCCCTATTTTCAAAAAGGGGAAAAGATAGGACCCAAATAATTACCGCCCAGTCAGTCTGACATCAATACCAGGGAAGATTCTGGAGCAGATCATTAAGCAAACAGTCTGTGAGCACCTAGAAAGGAATGATGTGATCACCTATAGTCAGCATGGATTTCTGAAAAATAAGTCATGTCAGACTAACTTGATCTCATTTTTTGACAGAATTACAAGCCTGGTAGATGAAGGGAACGCAGTGGATGTAGCCTACCTTGATTTCAGCAAGGCATTTGACAAGGTGCCCCATGATATTCTTGTAAAGAAGCTGGTAAAATGCAGTCTTGACTATGCTACCACTCAGTGGATTTGTAACTGGCTGACTGACCGAACCCAAAGGGTGCTCATCAATGGTCCCTCTTCATCCTGGAGAAGAGTGACTAGTGGGGTGCCACAGGGTTCTGTCTTGAGCCCGCTCTTATTCAACATCTTTATCAACGACTTGGATGATGGACTCAAGGGCATCCTGATCAAATTTGCAGATGACACCAAACTGGGAGGGGTGGCTAACACCCCAGAGGACAGGATCACACTTCAAAATGACCTTGACAGATTAGAGAACTGGGCCAAAACAAACAAGATGAATTTTAACAGGGAGAAATGTAAAGTATTGCACTTGGGAAAAAAAGAGAGAGAGAGAGAGAGAGAGAGAGAGAGAGAGAGAGAGAGAGAGAGAGAGAGAGAGAGAGAGGGGCACAAATACAAGATGGGTGACACCTGGCTTGAGAGCAGTACATGTGAAACGGATCTAGGAGTCTTGGTTGACCACAAACTTGACATGAGCCAACAGTGTGATGCGGCAGCTAAAAAAGCCAATGCAATTCTGGGCTGCATCAATAGGAGTATAGCATCTAGATCAAGGGAAGTAATAGTGCCACTGTATTCTGCTCTGGTCAGACCTCACCTGGAGTACTGTGTCCAGTTCTGGGCACCACAGTTCAAGAAGGACACTGACAAACTGGAACGTGTCCAGAGGAGGGCAACCAAAATGGTCAAAGGCCTGGAAATGATGCCTTATGAGGAACGGCTAAGGGAGCTGGGCATGTTTAGCCTGGAGAAGAGGAGTTTAAGGGGTGATATGATAGCCATGTTCAAATATATAAAAGGATGTCACATAGAGGAGGGAGAAAGGTTGTTTTCTGCTGCTCCAGAGACGCGGACACGGAGCAATGGATCCAAACTACAAGAAAGAAGATTCCACCTAAACATTAGGAAGAACTTCCTGACAGTAAGAGCTGTTCGGCAGTAGAATTTGCTGCTAAGGAGTGTGGTGGAGTCTCCTTCTTTGGAGGTCTTTAAGCAGAGGCTTGACAACCATATGTCAGGAGTGCTCTGATGGTGTTTCCTGCTTGGCAGGGGGTTGGACTCGATGGCCCTTGTGGTCTCTTCCAACTCTATGATTCTATGATTCACCCTCTAAACACCATTCCAATGCCCTCTCTGCCACTCTCTCTTCAATCCATGCCAAAAATACTGTATCCAAAAATATGTACACCTAGAAATGAAGTTCTGGGGCTGGCAGGAAGTTGGAGGACAAGCAGGAAAATGACTGCTGCTGTGCTACCCCACACATCAGCTGTTAGGCAGTAAGGCTGAGTAGCATAAACAAAGTCCTCACTTGACATCCTCTTCAGGCTTTGGGGAAGGTCTCCTTGTGAGTCATGAGGACACTCCAGCTCTCTCCCACCATTTCTGAGTCTGAAATGTATTATTTAATCATATTCTGGCGCCATGTATATACGTTGTCACGTCCAAGTCGATCACCCGTAAGTGGAAAGTTGCCTGTAATAATGCCTATGGGCATATCTCTTGTATGCTTTTAGGCTCTGTTCAGATCTTTCAATCAATGCAGAAAGTACATAGGCGGTCTAATGAGTTTGATCTTGCTCCCCCTCCCTCGTGTGTTTTTGTTGTTGTTTGAAACAGGCTAAATGATCTTGAGCTTTTAGAGCTGCCGAGGGACCTATATTGGCAAGGCATGCAGCTAGTTTAAGGGGCAATCTCAGGGTCAAGACAGCTGGTATGTCTTCAAGGCTTAGCACTGGAACATAAATGATACTAGAAGCTGTAACCAGAAACACCCACATGTCTGGTGTTTATTGTGCATGAATCTTAATGGGGTTTTGGCACCAGAGTGCCTTGAAATCTCCACTCCTATCATGTGCATATCCAGGCTGGGAGAAATGAAGAAGCAGCCCATTCCCTCCCTCCACCTTAGTTCAATTTTCATTCTTGGCTCTGCTATTGAATTGGTACATGTGGGTTAACTAAGCTGCTGTTAAGGGAATTTGCTTTGAAATGGACTAGATAGTTTGCTTCGAGAACCTGGAGTATATTTAGCATGGAAAGATGTTCATGGAGGACATCTCCTGGGAAGCCTGTTAAAAGCCTGATGGGTTTGAATGAATATCAGTGACTGCTACCTAATGGAGATAGTAATTACTACATAATTGGAATGTCTTCAGGTAATTTACAGGTGTATGTGTGTTTCTACTTGGACTCATCATCTCCAGAAACAGCATTATTTGATAATGTGTATCTGAGGAAGTGAAACATCACTACTGCAAGTTAGCTCACTGGCTGTTCTTAAGGCAAGCAGCAAAAGTAAGGGCATCCAACCTTCAGCAACAATAATGATAATAAAAAAAATCTAATGGTGCATTGTTTAGGAAAAGTCAGGCTTCAAAACTTCCAACTATTTCCTGCAGATCGTATCTCGTTCAAGACCTGGTCCTAGTTATTAGTCTGCTGCATTGTCCTGACCATGATTAGGAGCCCATGGTGCTTGCTGGATGCCTTAGGCAGACTGCAGGTAGGGTTGGATTGGAGTTGGAAGACCTTAAAGATGGAGACCCTTGAAATGCTAGAGTGCTCATCTTAAAGAGGCTGTGTGTACAGCGGCCTCAGGTTTGCTGAACCATGGATGACAGTCAGTTCAGTTTATGATAACAGACGTCAGTCAGTGTGCATACTGTGAACTACCACATTTACTTGAGTCTAATGCGCCATCGAATCTAATGCGCACCTCAATTTTCAGAACCTTGAAACCAAAAAAAGAGAGTATTTGCTGGCAAATGTAAATGTCTTATCGAATCTAATGCGCACCTTAATTTCTGCAATGGAATTTGGCCAAAAAAGGAGAGCAATAGATTTGAGTAAATGTGGTACTATGCCCTGTGTGGATAAATCTCTGCTTAGTATAGCTCTTTCAGGCAGAATTGAGATGTTGAAGCCAAGGTACCCATCCCTCACCGCCACCATCACCGGGCAGGTGCTGGAGCACTGGGAGGGGATAGCGCGCAGAAGGCACGCAAGGGGGATCACTGCAGGGGGACCTGGTTTGCACATTCCCCATGCTATGCCACTAGATCCAGCTCAGGCTCAATGTTGGGGCCAGGGCCTGGGTTTAATACTTCACAACTCACACAGCAGCTACGGTAATTCTTCCCCCTTTGTATCAGAGCCCTGGCTATTGCTGTTGCTGCTTCTTCGAGCTTGGGTTAGGACATCCACCTCCCCTTTACAGAAGGGCCATGAGGATTATCAATTACTTAAAAGATTAGTAAGGAGATAGGAACAGTGTTTTTTCTTTCCCTTTAAAAAATGTTTAAGGGGTACTCTCATTTTGACTCAAGAAAATCACCACCTTATAGTTCAAATTGGGGAAAATAAATTCAGTAAATGGACAAAAGTACAAGGATTCACAAAATGTTTAGGGATATGCATCCCCCCAGAAAAAAAGCACTGGATAGGAATATATCTGTGGAACCTTTGGATCTAGTCAGTTTCTTGTTTTCCATAATAGCTGACCACATGCCTCTTGGAGACAAAACAGCAGGATATAAAGGCAAGAGATTTACTTTCTGTTCTACACCTCCTTCTTTAGGAACTCAGTCCTAGGCATTCAATGTGTCAAGAGGAATGATTGCTTTAGGAACTGTAGTTGCCTGTAGTTGCTTCCTAGGCACATTGCCAATGATTTTGAAGCTGTTTGCTTCCATATAACCAGCCTCATTAGAATGACCCTCTAAGCCAATCCCACTTTCAATACTATCTGAGTTAGTAGTCATTATCACAACCTATTCAAGTGAATTTTAGAAGGGGTGGAGAATGGAATACTGGGTAGAGTTTGGGAGAAGATTCCAAACGAGGTTGAGGGATGAAGTCAACTTTGAGACCCCCAGTTACAAAACCTGTCTGATTGTCTAAAGCAGGGATTCACAACCTTTTGGGGCACACGTGGAAGTCCAGAAAATTTATGGGCACCATTCACCCCACTCCACAACTGCATTGCAACCACACATAGGATCACATGCACCACAAATGCACTTCAACCTCCCCACACATCACAACCACAGCACAAGCTCACAAATACAACCACAGTGCACTGCAATCACACACACACCAGCAATTAGATTGGAAGAAAGTCTTCCATTGGTTTAGCTTTCTAAAGCCTAAGGGGGGGGGAATCATCTTGGAGGCATTAGGGGAGGCTCCTTGGCAGGTACCTTTGTGCTTGTAGCTACCTGGTTGCAGCACCTATCCTATAGAGTATGCATGGGGGATAAAATGACTGGGGGGAGAGACTCAATTGTGCCTCTTGCTTTCCTGCTCCCCTCACTTGAAAACAAGCATGATAGATAGCCTGTGTTTTCTTCTTCTTCTTCAACAACTGGCTAATACTACATACCAGAAATGAACAGGGATTACTTTGATAGCAGAGCTGAGATGCCTACCAGTGTTGTTTGGTTTTTGTTTATTCACTTGCTGGCTCCCTTTAAAAAGACATGGGGAAAAGGATGCTATATTCATAATGCAAGATATCCCATTAAAATGATATTAAAATTCAATAAAATCCAATTGAAAATATTTTCAATTGGAGTCTGTTGAATGTTAATACCATTTTAATGGGCTATTTTCATTCTGAATATACTGTTTCTTCCCCAAGATTTTAAAATGCCCTTCATTCTATGGGTTAATGCCAATCTTTTTGCAGGCTTCATCTCTTTCCCCAAAGACAGCCTGGGTAGAAATGCCTCACACTGCAACTGTTCTTGATATCGGGATATATGTGACTTTCTGAGTGACTGAGTGAGAGAGCAGTGCACTCAATATCTAATGTCAAGGTTTAGACAAAATAGAAAGACAGGATTTGGGAGACCCATAGCTCAGTGGTAAAGAAAGTGATGGCCACCAACTTGGATGGCTTTCAAAGATGATTGGACAAATTCATGGATGAAAGGGCTGTTAATAGAAGAAGAGGAGGAGTTTGGATTTGATATCCCACTTTATCACTACCTGAAGGAGTCTCAAAGCGGCTAACATTCTCCTTTCCCTTCCTCCCCCACAACAAACACTCTGTGAGGTAAGTGGGGCTGAGAGACTTCAGAGAAGTGTGACTGGCCCAAGGTCACCCAGCAGCTGCATGTGGAGGAGCGGAGACGCGAACCCGGTTCCCCAGATTACAGGTCTATCGCTCTTAACCACTACACCACATAGCTACTAGCCATGATGGTTATGCTCTGCCTCTACTACTGGAGGCAGCAACACTTCCAAATTCCAGTTGCTGGAAACCATGGGAAGGGAGAGTGCTCATGTTGCACCCCCAGGTTTTCCCCAGGCATCTCTATTGAGAACAGGATGCTGGACTAGATAGGCCATTGGTCTGATCCAGCAAGCTATTCTTGTGTTCTCTAAGTTTACTGGATTTCCGAATGTGCCCGCAGGTATAATTTCTGATGTCATTCTCTATTTATCCAGACAGTCCTGGATAGTTTATAATAACAGCAAATGCTGATAATTACTGTGAATATTATGCTGGGTTTATGTTTTCTTTATTGTACACTGTTTATGTTTGTTTATTTGATTTATTTACATTCTACCTCCAATGTCAGAGGCAGTATTCCTCTAAATCCCAGTTTCTGAGAATCATATGTAGGGAGAGTGCTGTGGCACTTGGGTTCTCTTTCTGAGCTTCCCATATGCATTTGATTGGCCACTGCGAGATAATAATAAATAATTTGAACCCATGTGTTGCTGGTCCTAGTGTGAAACGTTAACCGCTGCACAGCACCAGTTCATATGAAGTCCAGCACCTTAATGCAAGTCTTCATTATTAATTTCATAATAAATGCACTCCTAAAATAGAGAGGTGATGCCATGGTGGTACTCTCTTTTATGAGCTTTTTGTATGGAGTAATTAGAGATACTCTCTGGGGAATGGGTTTGTATATTAAGTGCACAGGGTGATAGGACACAGTAGGCAGACTCCACCACGCACCTCTAAAATAAACCAAGGCTACCAATTGCTACATAACATAACTTTATTAAAAAAAGAGCACATTACCAATCCATGTATGTGTTAAAATTAGCGCAGCACTTTTAATGTAACAAGAGAATAAAATTTCATTTTCATAACTGTGCTATTACTGTGTATTGGGTTTGGATAATGTTGTTGGGAATACTAATCAAATTAGCGTTGATAAGGAAAATGTAATGAAAATGGTTCCATGGAGTTAAAAGGGTGGGGGGGGGGAATCTCTTAAATGTGCTCTTCGGCTTTTCACATCCCATCAAAATGTATAATAAGTGCCAAGTCAAAAGAACAAAGAGCAAATATATACTATACCATCAATAAACAGAAAATGCTCCAGCATTTGAGCAGCTCAGCTTGGGCATACATTACATTTCTATGTCCAGCTGCAATCATTATTAGGGATGCTTCCAGAATTTGTGAATCGCATTACCTCATTTCCAAAGTGGAACTAATGAATTAGTTCTCCATTGTTCCACTTAAATAAGCAGCGCCCCCCATTTTGCATAGAGCAGAGATGTAGTCAACATGACAGCCTTCAGATCTTGCTGGACTTCAGCTCCCATTATGTCTGATCGTTGGTTGATGGGAATTAGAGGGCACCACATTGACTACCCTGATATAGAGCTTGCTACCATTGTGTGCCCAAGCAGAGACCCGCCCAACCCCACGTGACATCGGCGTGGAATAATGACTTCTGACATCGAGTTATGGGATTAAAATTGGCCACAACTTTATTAAACTTTCAGATGTACGAAGACCTTGGCATAGGCATTGGGCGATTATCCCTCCCAGTCCCCAGACAGAGATCTGGGGCACATCAGGGTTAACCAATCTGTCTGGGGATTGGACTGGCTCTGGAAGATGTATGTTTAAGCAGACAGCCCCCCCCCCATTTCACCACAACACAGGGGAGTGCACCTTTCAGCGTATGGCCAGTGACTCCCCTCAACACAACCCCTTTAACAGGGAACCCTGGGATCACCGTTGCGGGGGGGGGGCATGTGTCACCGCTTCATGCCCCCACCCCCAATTTAGGGAAGATAGACTAAAGGATTCCACACCAAGGCCTATAACACAACTGAGAACTCCACCCCCTTTTATGCTTAAAGAGTGGACCCAACCCTTACTTGGTCCACACCCCTGGCTATGTCTCCCCAGTCTCGATTGGTTCTTTGAACTGAGGTTTGGTGGGAATCTCAAGGTTTGTGACTTGGGGAGGTGGTCCAGGAGTGCTCTGCCGGGAGTCATGTAGGATCGGGGTGCTACACACGGGCACGCAAAGGGTGCCCTCCATTTGATGTGGAGAGCGGTCATTGTGGAGAGTGGGAAGGTTAATGTGTGACAGAAGGCTCTCATTGACACAGAAGCAACTCTGTGAATACCCTGTACCATCTGGTGGTACTTTTTCTTTTAGGGATGGGGAGATTGGAGAAGGTAAACAGATAATCAGCCTAACCCCCCCCCCTTAAATTTTTGATTGCAGTGCTGAAAAGGTCAGGGGGGGAAGTGGGAGTGCTTCTTTGGAATAAGGCTGAGTGATGCAGCTAGGAGTGGACCTCAGGGCTGAAGAATGTGAAGTGTCATAGCTCAGTCTGCCTTGCTCTACCATACCTTTCCCAAGGTATGGTTTGGGAAGACTCAATTCTGAAACAATGGAGAGTCCCTGTCTTCCAGTGTAGACAATACTGAGCTAGACAGACTGTTGATCTGGTGTGGTAAAGGGGCATTTCTAAATCTAGGGCTCTTAGCCATCAAGGCAGCAGAGGCAAACAGCCCTCACCACAGCTTTTGGACCAGCATGAGTATATAGGGGTCCATTGGTCTGACATTGGTTGCTGCAGCTTCCTTGCTTGCCTCCTCCCCTTTCCCCCTCCCTTTTCGTCAAATAGACATTTTATAGTGGCTGGCTGAGCATGTGCATGGTGACAGATGCTCATAAATACAGCTTACTTAAATATTAAGCAGTTCTAGAAATAATTTTAAATAATAATTACTGCCACCACCACTATTGTACAAATACACGATCCTCTGCAATAACAAAATGGTGCTTATTCCCAAGCATCTGTCCAGCAAAAGAAAACTCCTGTTTATTTCTCTAGTCAGAATGGTCCTATGCATTTCTTGAGTTTCAGATGCAAAATGTGCATATTCAGAATGTGAATCAGGGATGGAAATCTGTTTTTTTTTTAATTGTTTGTTGCTCTATTTGAGAAAAGTAGAAGCAGTTGTAAAGCATGGAATGGTATAGAACGGGTGGGAAGAGGAGTAAGATACTAATTGTGTGCTTCGCAACTGAACTAATACACATGGCCTCCTCCACACACACACACACACACACACACACACACACACGTTAAAGCTGTTCTGCTCATAAGAAAATTAAGTTCAGGACGGGGTAAAATTATCTACCTGCAGCACTGGAGGGCTTCAGATTATGAAGATTCCATACGTTAAAATGACTGTTAGTGGTACAGAATTCTCAAGCGTATTTTAATATGAGAATGATTTCCCCCCTCTTTACTTTGCCCTCTGCATCAAAACAAACAGAAGGGAAGAATAATGGCAATAATTAATACATTTAAATGCTTGATGACACAGGGGTATAATTTTTCATGTTGATGTTCTGCTTCACTGCTTAGTTGGTTAAATTAGCCAAAGCCAATCTTTATTTGCAATAAATGGAAACCAAAAGGAATATCTGGAATGGTTGTGTGGGGAGATCTGTCTTCAGTGTCAAATCAAGTGACTGCATCTCTCAAGTCATCATACAAAGGCAGACCAAGTCATTAGTTTGCTGCTATTACACCAGCCAGACAATTTATTGTTAAGTGCTTGTCAGAGGAGAAAAATCTGCTTTTCTAGCAGCTCTCAGTGGCACTGACATTTACCCAGAGTAAATCTAGCAGGGATAGGCTCAGAATCGTACAGCCTGACAGACATGACATTTACGACTGCCATACTTTAACCAATACTGTGATGATAAGGTCTTGGATGTCCCAAGGAACTGGTGAAATATAATTTCAGACCTAATGGATAGTCTATTTACCTTTTCACTAAGGCCCAAGAAGAAATAAATTAAGAGTCCTTCTCTGGCTTCTTGGTGGTCCAGGATATGGGCAAATTAAATCTTCCAGATTTTCCTCAGAGTTTCAGAGAACAGAGAGCTTGGTTACTATTGCTATTGTTTTTGTTCCATTATTATTATTAAAGCTTATGGATATAGTTTGCTCACCATACCTTGAAAACAATCAGTCAGCAGGAATTTCTGGAAGAACATCACAGGTGACTTTTTATTGCACTGCGCAGTCCTTTAACTGGTTACTTTGATGTAAGTCCAATTGAGTTCAATGGCATTTCCTCCTAGATCAGTGTGAATGGGATTGCAGCCTAAGAAGAAGGCGTTTAGGTTTGGTCTTCCTAACATGAGTCAGAAAGTGGGATGGCATCATCTTCTACTGTATATCTAATGTAGTTGTCATGCTTAACCTACTGATAGGTTAAAATACAGAAACTTTTTTTAATATAGATTTTCCTACAGTCTAAAACAGAGGTAGCCAGTTTAAGGTAGCCCTCAATATTTTGTTGGACTCAAGCTTCCATCACAACCGGCAACCATGGCCAATGGTCAGGATGAAGGTCCACAACACCTGTAGGGTATCACATTGGCGGTCCCTGCCCCAACCTAGATCAAAGATGGAGAACCCATACTTATTTAAAGGGCTGCCTTAAAGAGAGGATGCCACACACACATACAGTGATACTATGCAGGGCTGGCTAAGCCGCTTTGCTCATATGCCCTTCCTGCTCACAGGGTGAGGATGGAACAAAAGTATTCCTGGTAAAGTCTGGATGGCTGATCTTTTGAACATTTTCACTCTTCCACATATTTGAACTATCAGTCTGTGCTTTTTCCTCTATGCTGAGGTCAGCCAAGATTCAAACTAGAAGGCCTCCTGTTTGTGCCTGTCTCTGTGCCCTAAGCTTCTAAGACTGCCTCTACACTGTTTCTACTTGCTGTCTTCTTATCTGCCTTCCTGCTCTTCTCCTAGCTGCCATGTGTTGTTGTTTTTCCATTTCCCGTTGTGCTGTTTCACTGCAGGAGAAACAAAAGAAAGTACTTCAAAACTGCATAGTGAAACACTGGAATTCACTCACACAAAAATTATTGAGGCTATGGCCATGATGGCTATGTTCTACCTTCCCTGCTAGAAGCACTATGCCTCTGAATAACACTTGCTTGGAACTGCACATGGGGCAACTGCTGTTGCTTTCAGGTCCTGCTTGCAACCTTCTCATATGCATATGGTTGATCGCTGTGAAAACAGGCTGCTGTACTCAATGGGCCTTTGGCCTTATCTAGGAGGGCTCTTTTTACATTTTCAACTGAGTGCCTTTGTGTTGCCTTTCTGTTTTACTTAGGTATGGATATGTTATTTGGCCTTCCCCTTCTGCTCATCCTACTGCTGACATTCTCCTCCAGATCTTTGTAGCTGAATTTTTGTGCTTACTGTGGAGAAGGGTAGGTAGGAAGGAGAACGGGCACCTGCTTTCTCTAGGACACATCTTGGACTGGTGGTTTTGAGTAGCAACACTCTGTGGGTGAGTGTCAGAAGATGCCATCTGCATGGCTCTAAGCATTCACAACTTGAAATACAAATAACATCGGGCAGTATCAGAATTGCTTTTTATACAAGACTTGTTTTGATAAACACAAGGCTGGATAAAATAAAATTCAACAGCTGACTATACATGATTGGTAAGTCAGACACCTTCAGTCTGTGGGGAAATTAAATCTGTGTGCAGCAGTGTGCTTATAGACTAGGTTTAATACTCATGCTGCAAGGGAGTCCATAACACTTGGTAATACCGGCTTCTGGATACAGTGAAGAGCCCCAGATTGAGCGAATTCCCAAATCCCAAACTCAGTTTTATCATTCTTCACATGAACTCTGAAGCCTTTCTTTCCTCTGCTTTGAGTAATAACTTTCACACTTGCACTTGTAAACATCCCATTATACAATAGTTTTGAAACTTTTGTAACTAAAGGATTTGCTTAGAGCAGTTGGATCTCAGCCCATTACCTGGAAGTCTGTTAGGCTTTTCAGCAGGGCTTCTTTGGATTGTGAAGTAAAAGCTTTGCCAACAGGGACAATGAAGGCATTTCAATAACATTAAAAACTGTGGACTTAATGAATCCTCCTGAACTGATTCACCAGCCTCAACCCTAAATGCCTGATTAGCTAACCACCATCATTGGCCCCAGAAGAATCCTCTTACTTCTTCACTTAACCTCTGTCAGACAATGGACCGCCTTGCGTATTGCTTCTCCAACTCCCGCCTGGCTTAAATGTTGCTTCTTCCCACTTGCAACTGTAACTATTTTCTTACTCATGCATTTCAAATTCTGAAACTTTCCGCATTCCTAATGTTTTGGCCTGTCCCCAGTTATGGGATTATTGTATGCCCCTAGTATGAGCCTTCTGCTTGTCTGAAAACAAGGTAACCACCTTTGCCATGATCAGGGGTAGGCAAACTAAGGCCCAGGGGCCGGATCCAGCCCAATCACCTTCTAAATCTGGCCCATGGACGGTCCGGGAATCAGTGTGTTTTTACTAGTAGAATGTGTCACTCTATTTAAAATGCATCTCTGGGTTATTCCTGGTGTTTTTACATGAGTAGAATGTGTGCTTTTATTTAAAATGCATCTCTGGGTTATTTATGAGGCATAGGAATTCGTTCTCCCCCCCCAAAAAAAATAGTCTGCCCCCCACAAGGTCTGAGGGACAGTGGACCGGCCCCCTGCTGAAAAAGTTTGCTGACCCCTGGCCAAGATGTTTAAGTAGCTTGAGAACTCTAACCTTTGGCTCATTCTAACCATAACTTCTGTCCATGCTCTATCAATTTTCGAATTCTACCAATGTCATAAGTCACCATTATCAAAACCAAATCTCTAGAATCACCAAAGGGTAAAGAATGGCACACAGCTCTTTCCCCACTCCTTTTACTTTCTTTCAACACCTACTTTGCTCCCACTCTCTTCCTTAGAGAAGACATGGGAGAGGGTTGAGGGCAGCATCATGTGATTGCTACATGACCAATGGGTATGGTGGTGCAATGTGGTTTTATAAGCCTGCTCCTCCTTTGAGCTCTTCCTGCTTCCTTTTCTGCTATGCCCTCTGAAGAAGAAGAGTTTGAACTTTATATCCTGCCTTTCACTCCCCTTAAGGAGTCTCAAAGCGGCTAACAATCTCCTTTCCCTTCCTCCCCCACAACAAACACTCTGTGAGGTGTGTGAGGCTGAGAGACTTCAGAGAAGTGTGACTAGCCAAAGGTCACCCAGCAGCTGCATGTTGAGGAGCGGGGAAGCGAACCTGGTTCACCAGATTACGAGTCCACCACTCTTAACCACTACACCATGCTGGCTCCCTACCTCACTATATGCAGTGTGGGCTTTTACTAGTTGCCTATCGGAGAGGGCAGAGTGGGAATCATTTGGAAAGATTCATTGAATGTTCTTATTATCCCTCTTTTTTCACCCACCCCACACTGTTGGGATTAATTATATTGGCACTTGGGAGTGGTGTGGTTTCATTGATCTTTGGACATTGAATCTGGGTAGGTGAGAAATTCAGAGGGAGGATTATTCATGCTGAGGCATTCTTCGGTTAAGGGCACCCTTTGGGAATCTGTCAGTGCACTATTCCTGCTATGACTTGGGCCCTTTAGGTTTGACATGTGCATTTTGGTCACACACTGGACAGTGGGCATTGGGTGGTCGGGTTGCATTCATACCCAAGGCTCACCTTGCAAAGAGGAAGTAATTTCCACCCCATCCTTTGCTGGCGAGCCACATACTGCATCTGTATCCCATTTCCAGGAGTATAGGGGGATATTGCCTATTGGAATTAGCTAAAATTCTAATCTTTCCATACTTTCTAAATTCAGTTTATTTGATTAATTTGATGTGCAGTTCCTCCAAGTTATTATGCTATTAAGCATTATACTCCCCCCCCCCAATGAATCTTATTTGTAAATTTACAGCTTCGCACCCTTTGGTGCCTGAACAACAGATAAAAGCACATTGTAAACAAGTGATGTAATAATATTGTTCATAATATCTGACCCAAAAAATGAACTTGTACAGCTCATAATTCTCAGCTGCATTATGAAGCAAGCTGCATGTCTTCCAGATGTTCCCCCCTCTTGAATGCAAAAATATAAATTTATATTTAAACTCAGAATATAAATTTATATATAAATGCATAATTGAATCTAATTAATGCATGAAGGGGTTAATGCCATAGAGTAAGCTGTCCTGCCAGGCTTAGTCTTTGTCACTTCCCTTCACCATGGAAGGAAATGGGCAACCAAGTATTTTATTCTACTCAGTCAATATGCGAATTCAGTATGTGAGGAGAATTGAGCTGGTTGCTCCAGCTAGGAGAACTACATCGCTGAAAACATAGTCTGCAGAGATCATCACAGATTGCAGCCAGCAGATGAAGCAATGGGCAAGCACTATCGAGAACTGTACTTGTGATGAAACATGGTGTTTTACACAGAATTAACAGCATCTAGACCAGTGATGGCCAAACTTGACCCTCCGGCTGTTTTGGGACTACAACTCCCATTATCCCTAGATAACAGGACCAGTGGTCAGTAATGATGAGAAATGTAGTCCCAAAACAGCTGGAGGACCAAGTTTGGCCATCACTGATCTAGACTCTGCCTTTACTGGAAGAGCTGGGTGTACTTCCCTCCCTTGATGAGCTGAATAATGCCATCAACTCTCAGTCATGTGGTAAAGTCCCAGGACAGGATGGAATCCCAACAGAAGTACTGAAAGATGCCTTCAGTTCTTACCTCATGTAACAACTGCATGACCTCCTCTTTCTGTGTTGGAAACAAGGATTTGTGCCACAATACATGTGCGACTCCAGCCTTGTGGCCCTCTATAAGAACAAAAGTGACTGTAACAACTATAGTCGAATCTCCCTGCTAAGTACTGTGAGAAAGCTGTTGCCCATGCAGTTCTCAACAGATTACAGTCACTCACTGACAGGGTCTATCCCAAGTCACAATGTGACTTTAGAGTTCAGAGTTCAACACTTGACATTACCTTTCCAGTGCACCAGCTGCCAAAAACAGAGACACTCCTTGAACATCACTTTCAGAGACCTGATGAAGACCTTTGTCCTCATCAGCTGAAAAAGACTCTTCAAACTGCTCAGTAAGATAGGATGCCCAACCAAGCTCCACAAGATGATGGCCCATCCTCAGATCCTTTCCATTTATAGAGTATCAGCACAACCAAATGCCTTCATCTGACCCAGCTTCAACAAAACATGTCTCTCCCATATTGATCTCTGTAGCTACCCAACGGTTTAACTTTACCCCTAAAGGCAAACTCTTCCATTGTCTTCCGAGGCAGATGGATCTCAAGCAGCCTAGAGAACCATATTCTCCAAGGAACCCTGGGCTGCTGCAAAGCACAGGGGAGGAATCAATGACTGGAGGCCTTGCATCACCACCATCAGACAAGTGAGAAGGTATCAGGTTTGTGGAGAACCCAAGGGAGTGTACATGTGATTCCCAGACAGTCTCCTATTCAGACAGTGACCAGACCCAGACCTGCTTAGCTTCACCAAGATGGTGACCTCATGTGCCTTCAGATTATTCTTCAGAGTGTCGAGGGTATAGTTAACTTTAGTGTAGTCCTTGGTCAAAATCCTGACCCTTTAGAAAATATTACAATTCATTCTCATGGCTCTTTGTTTCTATTTTTTAAAAATAAATAAATAAGAGGATATGATGGGAAGAAGGAGTTAGGTACCCTGAAGTGTTATAAGGTCTTTTCTTTTAATAAATCTGTGGAGCTATTATCCTTGCATTGTTCCGCTTAGTGTTCATGGGATTAGAATTCCCAATGACATTAACCAAACACAATAATAAAACAGTTATGCAAATACAGTTTTATTCTCTTGCCACCTACAGAATACAGTGCTATAAGAAAATGTTGCAGATCAACACACTGGAATGAAAAAAATGGGTTATTTGATATGTTAAAAGTAATTATTTTGACTGCACATGCAGGAGCAAGTTTACAGAGCCTGAAGAATCAAATAGTCAAGCTTGTAGCCATTTCAGGATACAAGGGGGGAGACCACATGTTTGAATCCTCTCCAGTTGCGGAGGGGGAAAAACATCTGCACACACATATAACACACAATGCTAGAGAAAATGCTACAGCATCAGAGATGTAGAGAGGCAGCCTGGCCAGGATAGGACTGCATTCCCTCAGGGGTGCTTTTGGATTCAGCCCTGTCAGTGGAGTCTCAGATGGCCTTGGTGGCTGGGAACATCTTTTCTTGCAACTCTAGCTGATTTGCCAGCTAGCTCCAGCCCTTTTTGGATCTAGATTGTGTGTGCACTACATATAAAAAATTACTCAATCTTCATTGATTCTAGAATAAATGTGTGTATGCAGCCAAAGACTTTGTTTTCTGGTAGGCATTTGTCCTGGTGAATTGTCAGTTGTAATGTTGGGGTGACTTCTGGTTTCACCACCTCCCGCAACGGATGTGCTCTGCGGAGGCTCCGCAGTAAACGCAGCTGCTTGAGGGGTTTTAGGGGTAACATGGCGGCTACATGACCCCCTCAAATGTTCTGGGGGTAACCCAGAGCTGAAAGGTATCCGGCAGCATTAGAAAGAGAACTCTCTGGAGTCTGTGTTGCAACAGCTGACGAGAGAATGGAGAGCCCGCAGACTCAAGGAGATGAACAACTCTTAGCAATAAGCCACAAAACCTGAAACGGTAAGATCGGTGGCAAAATTTCTAGCTACTTTCATCCCACAAAAAAAAAGAAAGAAAGAGTTTGGCTGATACATTCAAACCATTACATAATAATAGAACCAAGGTTGTGCGCACACATTTCATTCAATGCATTTACAATCTGGGTACATGGATAGTTGAGCTGTACAGTTATTCATATATAATGTTAAATGAGCATGCAATCTGAATCTCTGTGTGCAATAGTTGATTTGTATAAATCAACAAGTGCATACTCTCACCCAAACACTTGTATATAATAGGCCGGTCTGAGAAGCCAAATTTATAAGGGATGGAAATTCAGGTATGGACAAAATATTATAGAAAAAGACAGATATAGCATCATAATCCCAACAGTCTCCTGGGGGGATATATACCATATTTCCCCCCAGAACTATCTGTACTGAAATATCAAAGTTAATTGGTCCATTTTCAGCTAGGGAGCAATACCCCCTTCCAAAACATCATAGTACTATATCCCAGCATTAACCAGACTTTGCAAAGAACTGAGAAGCCGTAGGGCTTTTCCTCAGTGTGTTTGCTGAAATGAAAGTTGTAAATAGCTACTGTAGCTTTCTTGTCTAAATGAGAAGACTTGGGACATATTGGCAGTGTGTATATGTATCTTCAAGATTTAAGTGAGACTATTAAGTGTAGCTGTGAGTAGGTGTACAGATGAATCCATACCACTCTTTTCCCCTGTGGAGTAGCAACTATTTCATTGGAGGAGGAGGAGGAGGAGGAGGAGGAGGAGGAGGAGGAGGAGGAGGAGGAAGAAGAAGAAGAAGAAGAAGAAGAAGAAGAAGAAGAAGAAGAAGAAGAAGAAGAAGGCATAGTGTGAGCTTGATTCTTATTATAATTGAGAACATACATAGGTGTAAAATGTGCATGTTCCCAAAAAAGGTACTTTGTGCACTTCACTAGGATTAATCATTTTGAATCTATAGAGCCAATGGGATACAGTTTCCCCAATACCTTGGAAGGCAGAACAAGGCGTATAATATAGAGTGAACAAAGGGGCACCACCTAATTCAGTTAAAAGCAAGAGTGAAATGCCTCAGGATCAGGTTCTGACACTCCTCAGGTGACAGACATCCTCTTCCACAGGTCAAGCCCTCCATGAGTGCTTTCGCATGGCTGGAAATGTGTCCTTGAATTATGTTAATTACCTCTTACTTGCCTGGAAGGAGGAGGACATGTGTTGTGTTGTGTTGTGTTGTGTTGTGTGTAGAAACCACTGACTTTTGCATGGTTGGAATGTAGCTTACTGTACAAGGGCAAGAATCATAGAGTTGGAAGAGACCACAAGGGCCATCGAGTCCAACCCCCTGCCAAGCAGGAAACACCATCAGAGCACTCCTGACATATGGTTGTCAAGCCTCTGCTTAAAGACCTCCAAAGAAGGAGACTCCACCACACTCCTTGGCAGCAAATTCCACTGTCGAACAGCTCTTACTGTCAGGAAGTTCTTCCTAATGTTTAGGTGGAATCTTCTTTCTTGTAGTTTGGATCCATTGCTCCGTGTCCGCTTCTCTGGAGCAGCAGAAAACAACCTTTCTCCCTCCTCTATGTGACATCCTTTTATATATTTGAACATGGCTATCATATCACCCCTTAACCTCCTCTTCTCCAGGTTAAACATGCCCAGCTCCCTTAGCCGTTCCTCATAAGGCATCGTTTCCAGGCCTTTGACCATTTTGGTTGCCCTCCTCTGGACACGTTCCAGTTTGTCAGTGTCCTTCTTGAACTGTGGTGCCCAGAACTGGACACAGTATTCCAGGTGAGGTCTGACCAGAGCAGAATACAGTGGCACTATTACTTCCCTTGATCTAGATGCTATACTCCTATTGATGCAGCCCAGAATTGCATTGGCTTTTTTAGCTGCCGTGTCACACTGTTGGCTCATGTCAAGTTTGTGGTCAACCAAGACTCCTAGATCCTTTTCACATGTACTGCTCTCAAGCCAGGTGTCACCCATCTTGTATTTGTGCCTCTCATTTTTTTTGCCCAAGTGCAATACTTTACATTTCTCCCTGTTAAAATTCATCTTGTTTGTTTTGGCCCAGTTCTCTAATCTGTCAAGGTCATTTTGAAGTGTGATCCTGTCCTCTGGGGTTTTAGCCACCCCTCCCAGTTTGGTGTCATCTGCAAATTTGATCAGGATGCCCTTGAGTCCATCATCCAAGTCGTTGATAAAGACGATGAATAAGAGCGGGCCCAAGACAGAACCCTGTGGCACCCCACTAGTCACTCTTCTCCAGGATGAAGAGGAACCATTGATGAGACCCTTTGGGTTCGGTCAGTCAGCCAGTTACAAATCCACTGAGTGGTAGCATAGTCAAGACCGCATTTTACCAGCTTCTTTACAAGAATATCATGGGGTACATTGTCAAATGCCTTGCTGAAATCAAGGTAGGCTACATCCACTGCGTTCCCTCCATCTACCAAGGTTGTAATTCTGTCAAAAAACGAGATCAGGTTAGTCTGACATGATTTATTTTTCAGAAATCCATGCTGACTATTGGTGATCACAGCATTCCTTTCTAGGTGCTCACAGACTGTTTGCTTAATGATCTGCTCCAGAATCTTCCCTGGTATTGATGTCAGACTGACTGGGCGGTAATTATTTGAGTCCTATCTTTTCCCCTTTTTGAAAATAGGGACATTTGCCCTCCTCCAGTCTGCCGGGACTTTGCCTGTTCTCCAGGAATTCTCAAAGATGACTGCCAGTGGTTCTGAGATCACATCTGCCAGTTCTTTTAATACTCTTGGATGCAGTTCATCTGGCCCTGGAGACTTGAATCCATCTAAACTAGCCAAGTATTCTTGTACTATCTCCTTAGTTATTCTGGGCTGTGTTTCCTCTGCTGAATCATTTGCTCTAAATTCTTCAGGTCAGAGTCACATCTATTGTTCTGCCCACTTTTGCCTCAGACCCAACCTGGCATGTAGCTTCCCCAGAAGGATGCCCACAAGGGAAGCCAAAGAGCTGCCCACCCCTGACTTAACGGATCTATAGCATGATAATTGATTAACTTCCCTGTCCATCTGACAGTGTGGGTTATCTGTTCTTAAGGTTAGAAGGAGGAAATAATGTCTTCTGAGGTCTGCCTTGTTTGGGTGACCTATCTGGCTCAAACTATCTGATCAGTACTAAAACTGGCCCCTGCGCTTTTCCTATTTACACACCTTAATGGTGTTCCCCAAAGGCTCCTGGTAGCAGAACTGGTCCTGTTATAAGACGAAGTGAGGGAGCTGCCTTGGATACAGATACAGAGGTGAAGAAAGCTGTGGTAAGGTGCCCTGGTGCTTGCCCTGGTGCTTGAACTGCCAATCTGGTTTGTTCTTGCACCTAAAATTGGAAAGATGTGTATATCAACATACATACATACATGTGCATATGCATTAATGTTATCCTATTGCAGTATGGTGGTTATAAATGTAGAAATTATGGTGGTCTGGGACAGAGGAAGGAAGGGGTGGGAAAGGGGGATATATATATTATCTGGTTACAAACATGTGGTGCTTTTCAATTCTTCCATTGCACCACTAATTCTTTGACATGTCTAATCCTTAAAGTTAGATAAATTGCTCGTTAGTTCTATATGATTATGCTAATCAATATGAGTTATGTTGAATAGAAATCATGTTACCCCTTAACAACCCTCATTTTATTTTGGTTTCCCTAGTTATTTTCATTTTCAGTGTAATGCTAACTCCTACCTCTGACCACAGAGAATTTCCAAACCTCTCAACATCCCCCAAAGATAAGGGCAGATGGAGAAACAGACTGTAAAACATATGAACACAAAACTCTGCACAGTGTGCGGTCAAGTGTTCTGAATGGAGTCATCATAAGGCCTAGTCACTGTGTGTGTGTGTGTGTGTGTGTTCTACGCATACTCCTTAATGGTTGATTTGCACATTATTATTTCTTATTATTTATTTATTTATGAATTGCTTCTTATGAAGCATCTTGAAGCAATTTCAGAATGCAAAAAAAAAACCATATGCAGAACAATTATATGTATTAACAGTTAAAACAATTGCATACATAAAAACAAATTCAAATCAAATACATTGGTACCTTGGGTTACATACGCTTCAGGTTACATACGCTTCAGGTTACAGACTCCACTAACCCAGAAATAGTGCTTCAGGTTAAGAACTTTGCTTCAGGATAAGAACAGAAATCATGCTCTGGCGGTGCGGTGGCAGCAGGAGGCCCAATTAGCTAAAGTGGTGCTTCAGGTTAAGAACAGTTTCAGGTTAAGAACGGACCTCTGGAATGAATTAAGTACTTAACCTGAGGTACCACTGTACAGAGTAGATGCTTGCTGGAATAAAGATATCTACTTAGATGGTACTTTCCCCCCACCCCAAAGCACAACTGCCATGGAGCCAAGTGATAACCATCCATTGCTATTATTTGACCCAGACATAGAAGTGCCCATCCCACAAAGTTGGTTCAGCAGGATCTCATGATCAAACATAGTAGACAATACTGAGCTAGATGGAGCAATGATTTTACTTGATGTAAAAGCAGCTTTGGATGTACCTAAGGACCTTTGATAACTTCTTCCAGCATACAGATAGGTAGCCGTGTTGGTCTGCTACTGGAAGGAATTTTTTTTTGTTCTTCCAGCATGTATGCATATGCTGAATGCAAGATGGGGAGTCAGCTATCTGATGACGGAGCCATTAATGCAAACCTTTGTTAAACATCACATATTTGCTGCCTCATCTGTCTTCAATATTTTGTGGTTTCATGGCCAAAGGAGAAAACAGAGGATATCCTTAACGTATAGCTATATCTCAGCGAAGCCATATCTCAGAATCCTTAGATAGCTTTAATTCTCTATAATGGTCCTTAAGACAAGCATTTTATATCACTCTGAATATATAACACTATATTAACATCTTCGGTATAATAGCTTGATTCATCACCATTATCAACTATGAAACATAAGAGTTGTCCTATAGAAGGAAAGGACATTAGTGCAACCAGTTTAAGCAAGTGGTGGTAGTTAGTCTCCATTAATTATATGCCTTTTTTTACTCAATTTAACACAGAAGGATCTCCTGCTGCTTGACATGTCAAGACTTCAGAAGCTCACTCTGTTGGGGCTTTGGATCTGCATCTGTATGTGTGAAGCTAATTAAATTCTATTTTCACTCATCATTGCAGTATTCCCAGTAATTCTCTTATATTTCTGCCAAAAGAATCATAATGCAAGATTTTTTTGAAGTGTAGTTTACTTTTTTTGCTGTGGAACTAATATATATTGGCATTGTTTGCATTTATTATTTCAATTCAGTCATAGTGAACATATATGCAACCCAGATAAACATTATTGAGCCAGTGTGGATAAGAGGATACCATTCTGTCATTGGATGTGGGTAACTCAGATGAAGACCTCTCATCTACATTGAGGTTTAGTTGGTGACCTTGGTCTAAGGCAGTGTTGGGGAACCTGTGGCCCTCTAGGTAATGTCGGAATATAACTTCCAGGATCCCTGACCACTCATCATACATACAGGTTGGAACTGATGGAAGTTGGAGTTGAACAACATTCTGAGGGCTACAGGTTACCCACCACTGCATGGAGGGTTGGTTCATGCTCAAATATGGAGTGCATAGAGCTGTGTGATCCCAGTTCTAACCTTGATATCTCTTAACTCATGCATTGATTGTGTCTATACAACATCACATGGGCTCTCATCATATGATCAAACAAAACACATTTTAAAAACAAAACATGTGAACATGTTTTGCCCACAGGGAATGGAAAACAGGACCGTGAAGAATGGAATAAATATGTTATCCCTCAACGTATCTACAGTCAGAATACCATGTGAAAGGTAAGACTGATTGTATTTATCCAAGAAACAAGGAAGAGAAAACTTACTAAAGACTTGGAGTTGACTATTATTTGGCTCTGGTGAGCAATTGACTGGAATGGATCATCAACACAGCAGCAACTCTCCTTTGGAAGAGCATCCCCCCGATGCCAATTCTAAATCTGGCAAGCTAACCAGCATATGTTGTTTACCTACTTTGCATGCGATTATCCCCCAGCATCAAGGGGGAAGAGGGAGGGTCAGAGGCTACTGCCATTAGTGGTAATGGAATGCATTTTGCACTCCTGTTCTGCATCAGGCACTAAGAAGTGAAGATGTGGCAGAAGTCTGGCGAAGAGTTAAATGAGACTTTGATATAGTTCAAGGTAGCTTAGAAAGTGATACTGCTGAACATGCTTTGGCATAATGCACATAGCTGTTAAGAATGCAGTGCTCATTTATCCTACTATTAATTTCTTCCACCATCATCTGAACACAGGTTTGAGCTATCTCTACACAAGTTCATTACAAGGAAAAGCTAGATTCATTTTTGCACTGGGTGTCACAGGAGTATCTAGTAGGCCAAAAAATGATCCACTGTCAGAGGAAGTTGCATAGCTTCTCTGCAGGTAGACAGATATGAGATATGAGAATAAAGCGGACCTCCAAATTTATAGAGGGGTTTGTGTGTAGTATATGTGATAAAGCTAGCCTTTAATTATCTGCAGCAGAGTCCTTTAAAATAAACCTCTTAAGTATGATATTGAAGAATCTGTGGCAATATGTACTTATCACAGTCTTACTGTGCTAATTGCACTGTGCAGGTACAAGCATTGTGGTAGGTGTTCAAATCCTTTAAGCATGGGTCTCATAGACAATTAACCAGAGTTAACAACAAACGGTTCACTAGGGCTAACAATGAAAAGAAATTCACGGTATTCTGAAGTCTGGGGTGAATGCAATTAGAACTAGTAGTAAATTTCTAAAACTCATTCCCACCCAGCTAATTTTTATTAGCATCACCCAATTATCAAATGTGATTCTCCATCTCATTTACTGTAAAGTTTCATTCTTCAAGTGATCTCTCCATCCCCTCCAAACCCCCCCCCCAAATATGGCTCATTATGTTTCCCTAGGATTCAAATATTAAGGAGTTAGAAAATGCCAGCTCTGCTTTATGAAACATCAAATATTGGTAAGTGTGGTTGTGCAAGAATCCACTGGAAATAATGAGATGAATTTGATGTATGGGTGAATTAGGGTCACTATTTACAAGAGGGTGATCCACAACTAAGCAAGCACAGGTTCAACTTTTAAGTTGAACTTTTAAGTTTAACTTACCTATTTGCGTGTTGAGTTCCACAGTGCCACCCCCCCCCAAATAATTCACACTTCACACTTCAATTTTTGTTTAGGTTTTTGGCATAATTTTGGCCACAACTTTATTCAAATACAAAATATGTGAGTGGTTGCTTAGGCATTGGTTATGACTATCTGTCCATGCCCTCAGGGACAGAGCTGGCAATCCGTACGCCAACGGAATCCAGTGTGGGAAACAAGTATTGGGTGAGAAAGTGGAGCTGGGCATCAGTCCCGCACTTCTCACCCTCATGTTCCTGCGGGGCTTGCACGGCCCAGGTCCAACGCCATGAACAAGGACAAAAGAATGGCAAGCCCCTGGATTCCTTTAACGGAATTCCCTTCGCATCATTTGGAGGGGTAGGCACTTACCCCTCCAAGCACCATTTAACCAATGCCTAACCGCCATGGAGCCCACAGCTCACCGCCAAACCACTCACAATCCCAACCAAGCCCTCAACTTGGCCACCACTGCACCCAGCCAAGCCTCATTCCCTGAGGCAGAAAGATGCACACCGTCATCTCTGAAAAGGGATACAGCCTGATAATGAATCATCGGATGTGAAATCACATCTCCGCCCAGCTCACATATCTTTCTAGCCACTGCTGAATTGATGCGCTTTCTGGCCCTTTCCGTGGCTTCCGGGCAACGACTGCCCAACCAAATGCGGCGGCGCAGCAGCTTAGACCAAAATATTTTTGCTGTTGGCACCCATGCCTGCAGCATCTCCAAGTCACTCAACATTGCAGCACGTAAAGAAAGACAGTCCATGGATACCAGGTCATTCTCACCCAGCTGCACCACTATGGCTGAGGGAGGCCCCTCCGAGAGCAACTGGCTCCGAATTCGCGGCAGGAACTCCGACCAGCGCATCCCCCGTCTGGTCAGCCATGACAGTCGTACATGTGGAGGAAAGCCGAGGCCTGGACCCAGTCCGGACTGACGTGCTGCAACACCAGCCCAATGGACGATGCTGTGCCCCACCAACCAGATGCGGACAGCCGCCAGACCTGAGGTAAACAAAGCAAACAATGTAAGGATCCAAGATTATTAGCGAACATAACCCCGAAACGCATCTGACTTCCAGCGGCCCAAATCCTTTATTCTATCCGCCGACAAGCCCCAGTGAGCCGCCGTCGTTGCAGCCCCAATCCTAAAGGAATGAGGGGCAAAACCAGCGGCCGTGCCATCACAGGCCAAAATCGCCTTTCGCATCACCTGTGCGAACTGGCGTCTCGTTAGGGGCAACCCATTTTCATGCTTGAGCAGAGGCCCATCACCTGAGGGGCGCACTGCTAAATACTTGCTGACGTCCTTTACAGGGCAAGGGCCTGACTCCCCCGTAGCAGGGAGCCGAATGACGACACCCCTACCCTTCTGATCCGTCTTCGAGTTCCTGACTGTGATTATTAGCTCTGCCGGGAATAACTGCAGATCCCGGATCAAAAGGCCCCTGGAACGACCATCTCCATGGTCCTCCAGCACAAGTTCACCCACTCTCAACGCTCCGAAAAAAGCAATAGAGAAGGCCGCTGAGAAAAGGCGAGCCTCATACCCTGACCAGCACACCACCCGCAGCCTCTTACGCATCCTAGTCAATAAGTCAAAAGAAATTGGGTGCCGTGATGCTGGCCGGGAAGGACGAAGCCTCCCCCAGCCCTCCAAAGCCTTGCGCACGACAAACTTTGAACAAGGGTCTTTATCAAAAAATGTTTTACAGAAGAATGCTATAGCAGCTGCCTGTATCCTAATCGTCTTAGCTGCACGCCCCATCTGAAATAAATGTGCCAAGTAACTCAACACCTGTGATGAGGTGGGAGGGACGCCTTTTAAATCAGTGGCTGCCCGCTGCATAAATGTCAAAAAATCGGTCCAGGCTTTTGAATAAGATCTAAGGGTAGAAGGGGAAACAGATGCCGCTAGTCCCTGCAAAACTAATTGCTGCCAAGGTTCCAGAGATGATCCGGGAAATATTCCGGACGTATTCGTGCCTCTGGAACCAGAAGTCTGAACCGCTCCATCTGAAAACGGGACAGAGCATCAGCAATTTCGTTAGACACCCCAGGAATAAAACGTGCGGAAAATACTATATTAAAACGTAAACAATGCAACACGAAGGCCCTCAATAAGGCCGACACCCTGGGTGAACGTGACGACAGCTTTGCCAGCACAGACACCACCACCTGGTTATCGGTCCAGAAGCAGACACGACGGTTCCTGAATTCCTCGACCCACAAATGCACAGCCACTGCAATGGGAAAAAACTCGAGAAATGTTAGGTCCCGTGTAATCTCTCCTCCCTGCCACGCAGGCGGCCATCGCTTGGCACACCATCGCCCTTTCCAGTAAAGACCAAAACCCAGGGAACCTGCAGCATCAGATTGAACCTGAAAATCATTATGCAAATTTAACGTGTCTTGCCATAAGGACACCCCATTGAATTCCTCCAGGAATTCAAGCCACATAGAAAGGTCGGCCTTCACTTCATTAGAAAGGCGCACTCGATGGTGAGGAGCCTTCAACCCCACCGTGAGACGGGCCAAGCGGGAACAGAAAGGGCGCCCAGGCGCCACCACCCTACACGCGAAGTTCAGGTGCCCTAACAAAGACTGTATTTGTCTCAGGGATACCTTCTTCAAAGGAAGAAGTTCCTCAATGACCGACTTCAAGGCTACCAGCTTGTCACTTGGTAAGCTAGAAGTCTGGGCAACTGTATCCAATAGGATGCCCAAGTAAGTCAGCTGAGTTGATGGACCCTCCGTCTTTTCCGCTGCAAGCGGAACCCCCAGCTCCTGCGTAAGATCCGCAAAGGCTTGAAGCAACACCGAGCAATCCCCGGTGTTGTAACCCGAGGCCAGTAAAAAATCATCGAGATAATGCGTGACCCCGCCCAACCCTGTTCTAATTTTGAGGGCCCACTCCAAAAAGGTGCTAAATGATTCGAAAGCAGCACACGCTACAGAACAACCCATAGGCATGGACTTATCAAAATAAAATTTTCCCTCAAACTGGAAACCCAGGAGCCAGAAATCATCCGGATGAATCGGGAGAAGGCGAAATGCCGACTCAATATCACATTTTGCCAATAGGGCAGCGCGGCCAAACTTCCGAATCATCTTGATCGCCTGATCAAGAGATGCGTATCTTACGGAGCAGAGGTCAGGAGGGATGACATCATTAACTGAGGTACCCCTAGGATGTGACAAATTATGAATTAAACGAAATTCACCTGGGGCCTTCTTCGGCACGATACCCAACGGGGACACATGCAACTTATGAAAGGGAGGGGCATCAAAAGGGCCAGCCATCCGATGCATGGCTAGCTCCTTTGTAATCTTCCTGCGGGCTACCTCAGGTAGCTCACAAACTGATTTCTGGTTAGAAGGATTCCGTGCCACGGGGGGCATGGCTACTGGAATCCTAAAACCAATAGAAAAACCATCACTCAAATACCGTGCCGCGTCCCTATCAGGATAAGACTGTAACAAAAGTTGCAGAGCCGGCAGATGGACGGGGGTATAAGCCAGGGAGGTCAAAACCTCATTTCCCTGTGCCTGAAGTCGAAGGGAGAGAGACGTTTTGCTTGGGGGGTTGTTGTGAGCCCCCCTTTCCTCCACGAAAGGGCCGGCGATACCCAAAACAGGAGGAGGCAGGATGCGTACCATTGCATTTCTCGCATAAGTGTGCGTACTTACAACCCTGGCGCTGACAGGAACCCTTATTAAAATCCCAGCATGGTAGGTGACGACTAGGCCGAAAAGCCTGGGACCTCGCCTTCTGCTGCTCTGGCACCTTCCTATCGATGAGTGGAGCTACATGTGTAGTCCACACGTCGAGATCCTTACGATCCCATCTGGCTGAGGGAATCTTGGCGGCACGGCGCCTGAAGTTCTCATCATATTTTATCGCGGCTCTCTCACCGGCATTGGTGAAGGCGGAGCGAACAATAGATAAGTAAACAATTAAATGAAGAGATCTACGTGGATAAGCTGCCACCACAATACCAGCAAAGACCTGGAAACAATCGAGCCAGTGCTCGAAAGTCCTGTCCGTAACGAGGGCACCCTGGCATTTCTTTGAAAAATTCCCCTTCTCCTGGTCCTCCAAAGGAGGGGCCAGTTTAAAAATGTCCACATAGCGACCGTTCAGTATCCTAGATCGCAGTTTAGTTGACAAGTGCGAACCTGGGATGATGTCTCTGGCGGAATTGGTAGAGACTTTAACGTCAGGTACCAACACGCCATCCCTACACTCTTGAACGGCCCCATACCTTGCCCGGTGCGAATTGGCCCTGTGATCCCAAGCCCACCGAGGCAGCCCCGAAGCCGTTTCTCCAAAACCCCAATAAAGTTCCCTTGCCGCGCTAGTCTCATCATCAGAACTGGAAGATGACATACCAGAAGAAGTGGAAGATGATTCGTCCCTCCTTCTCTTAGCGCGTTTTCGGGAAGACCTCCTGCGGCGACGTTTACCACCCGAAGACTTCCTGGCAGGGACTGGCAAACTGTCCTCCATGGAAGACTCAGAATCAGGGCTCAGCTGCGATGTACCTGGAGCTGATTGAGGAGAAACAACAAGTGAGAGGCCAGAACCCGACGCCACCTCATCCGAAGGTTGGGTGCGCGCACTTCGGCGGGTGGCAACTGCCAAAGGGTTTTGCCTCCCCGCGTCCCTCCCAGAGGGACGACAAGGCCTCCGTAGACGACCGCGAGAAGCAGGCAAGTCACGGGGCTGGGCCAGCTGGGACTGAGTTATCAATCCCCTAGACAAGTCATCTTCACTAGAAGACGGAGACGCTGGAGATGATGCCGCCACTGGACGAGGACGCCTTCTGGACGTGGAAGGCTGGTCAGAGCAGTGTTGAAGGAGACCATCCATTTCAGCTGCGAAGCGAGACAGTGCTGCTGGATTGCCGGCCATACTTTCCACCAGAGATTGCACCCGTCCCACTGGTTGGCTTGGGGTGGGAGACCGAAGCGCCTGAGATGGACCTCTAATAGGCCGTTTCGCACCAGAGGCCGAACCGTGACGAGCGGCAGCTTTCTTAGGAGCCATACCTGCTAATTGGAATCAAATTGAGAATTAACAATTGAAGCGGCCCAGCGTCACCGCTGGACACGGATAAGGAATTACAAGAGTCAAAATATTCCAAATGCTAGAATAACGCAAAATGATGCAAGAGCCACAAGCGTCCAATATCCAAACAGTCTCAACTATCTATCTATCTATCTATCTATCTATCTATCTATCTATCTATTTGTCTATCCTCTATTTATTATTTGTTTATTTATTTATTAATATGTATTTATGCAATTTATTAATTATCCCTAATTTATTTATTTATTTATTTTATTCGCTAGGTATCCCAAATGCTGAAAACTAAACAATTAAATGATTGTACCTCCCCCTTTTGCCAGCAGGGGGCAGCCTAAAGCTCTCAAGCTCCCAAACCAGCAGGTGCAGCGCAGCCCTGAACCACCAGGGGGAGCCAGAGGTAGAGGAAACCGACAGCAATAACCTTATTTGGCCACCAGGGGGAGCCTGAAGCGAATGAACTGGCTGCAGTACCCAACCTGGCCACGAGGGGGAGGCAGTCAAAAGGCAGGCCGCACCACGTGGGATTCTCCTCCCGCGGTGGTGCGCTGCAGAGAAAAAATGGCGGGCGCAATCGCGATCCGCCGCTCCCGATCCCGGGAAGCGGCCCCCACCGGTCCTAGCAGGCCAGCAAGCGGGAATCAGGGAAACCGGAGAACAGGCCCCAATCGCCGCCGCACAGGCCCCAGCAGCGCTAGCGCTGCTTGAAAAAACCAAGCCGCTCGCTCAGAGCGAGCGGCCCACGTTCCGTGCCGCCCGCGCTGAGCGGCCCGCGAGAACGACGGGGCGAGGGGCACCCCCCCACCCGACAGGCGCCGCCGCGGTCCAATGGAGGCCGGGGAAACGACCGTCGCGCCGCGGCTCGGAAGCCGCGAAAGGTAAACGGGGGGAGGGATGATCGTAAAGAATATGGGGGGGGAGGCCCAACCGCTAGGCCAGAGCGGCTCGGCGGCAGCACCACAGGCCCAAGCAGCTCACCCAGACCCCAAACGACGTCCCCCCGAGCTCCCAGGCCCCAGCCGAATAGAGAAAAAGAAAAAAAAGGGGGAAAGGGGGGATGGGGGGAGGGAAGAATCCTCTTTAAATCGGGCCCCGACGGCAGCCGGCAGCGGGCTCCAATGTTCTACTGAGGCCGATGCCCAGCCCGAAGGCAGGGCCCGATAGGCCGGGGGGGGGGAACCCACCCTCTCGCCTAGAGGTAGGACTGTCTCTCTCTATTAAAAGTACAATCAAATTTAAGGGGATAAAGGATATAATTAAAAAGAGAGCGGGGTGAGGAAGGGGTAAGGGAAAAGGGGAGGGGATCAATTGGAAACTAGGAAAAGGGGACGAAAGAACAGCAATTTGGGTAGGCCCTAGTAATAGCAAAGGCAGAGTACAACCGTCTCCAAGCAGCTCCTGATCCGATCCCAAACGGCCAAGAGGACGTCCCTCGTCTGGCCCCTATATTTAAAGCCTCTGACCCCTCCTCCAAATTAGCAACATCAAAATTTCCCCAGTAACCCATTTAACCCTTTAAAGGCTGGGTTCCACCAAATTTGCCTAATCATGCCAGGGTGGCCTGCTCCCCAACCGCAACACGTGCTCTCTGTTAGGGAGAACACGCTATGTAGGATGAGCTAACTTGGCCCTTTTGTCTCAGAAAGTATCCTTCCTCTAGCTGGCAATGCTTCAAGGCCCTGGCTGACCTTTGGAGCATCCTAATATCCCTGGCTATTGACTTGATTGCCCCTGAGCACCCTTCTCCCACTTCATGGAGCCTGTTTGGCTACCTGGGATACTCCTGAGGTTAGGGTAAGGAAACAAGCTGGGAAACAGCTTGAATGCAAGTAGAAGAAAAACCAGTTGAATGCAATCAACCTAGTGGCACTGAAGGCTGCAAAGAAGACATACTTTGCTGCCTCCATTGCATCCTCATTGTGCAATCTGTTAAGAGCTGTTCTGGGTAGTGTGGGGCCTTTTACAGCCTGACCCACCAGGACCTTGACTCCACTGTTACAGAAGATGTACCTCAAGAAGTGTCCAGAGCACTGTTTGTGGAATGCTTTCCCCAGGGATACTTGCACGGCACCTTAATTATAATATAAAAATAACCCTCTTCTCCCAGGCCTTTGGCTAATTAAGCAATCTATGGCCAATTAAACTGGGGGGGTATTGTTTTTGTTTATTATTATGATATGTATTTTTGTGTTTCTATATTGTAAACCACTGTGATCCTCAGATGAAGGGTGGTATAGAACATAAATAAATAAATAATAAATAAATAGCCACCATACATTTAGATATGCTAAGCACCAGGAAAGTGTCCCAGCCTTGTCCCCAAAGGAAACCCATACCCCTTTCCTATGGGTCCCATGGCCTCAAAACACAAGCCTTCCGATTTTCCCATTGCCTTGAGCATGTCTCAGAGAGACCTCTCACTACCTTTCTATACATATCTGTGCACAGGTTGTGACCAGTCTAAACCTATATAAACAGCCTCCCTGGTTTTGCCTGCTAGCAAAAGACCTCCATGGTCCACAAGCATTGACCGATTCTTCTTGCAGGCCAAAAATTCCTACTAAGAGCTGAGTTGCTTTTCCCCCTAATGGTGATGGGGTGGGGAACAGTTCGGACACAATTGCAAAGAACAGAGGTAGGTATCTGCTTGAAGCGGTGGGACTGCACCCATCCCAATTCTGCACTTTTTATTTGAGCATAGGTGACACAAACCTTAAGAACATAAAAAGTCCTACTTGCTCAAGCCAAAGCACCCTCTTCTCCAGATGGCTAACTGGATGCCTATGTCAAACTGACATCTCTCTCCAGCACTTTCCTTACTGGTGATTGCCAGCAACTGGTGTTCAGAGGCATCCACTGTCCCATCCCTAGCTTCATGGGACCCCACATTATGCTTGATCTGCACAAGTCTTCTCAGCACTTAAAATGGCAGAAAAGTTGATATCAGAAGTGGATCCACTGAGACAATCTGATATGCACCCAGAACATAATGTAAGTCCATGGCATAAACCAGCTGGTGGAGTCAGAGAATAATACCAAAAGGCAAATCAAGAGGCAGGGTCAAGAAACAAGCCACAAGGTAGCAATGTCAGCCAGGAGCCACATGATGAAGCCAGTGATTGGAGGAGAAACCAGAAGGCAGGGATAGGGTATCCTCAAAGAAGGCATGGCTGTCTTCCTGGAACATGGAATAGGGTCACTCCACCCAACTCCCCCCCCCCCCCGGCCCCACTTGTAAATAAATAACCATAAATAGTGACTGAATATTACCTAGTAAACGTTTTGGATAAGAAGGAAAGTGTAGTAATCACTACACTTCCCTGGTTAAACCAAGGTTTTGTGATTAGGTAAAGGTAAAGGGACCCCTGACCATTAGGTCCAGTTGTGACTGACTCTGGGGTTGCGACGCTCATCTCGCTTTATTGGCTGAGGGAGCCGGTGTACATCTTCTGGGTCATGTGGCCAGCATGACTAAGTCGCTTCTGGCAAACCAGAGCAGCGCACAGAAACGCCGTTTACCTTCCTGCTGGAGCGGTACCTATTTATCTACTTGCACTTTAACGTGCTTTCGAACTGCTAGGTTGGCAGGAGCTGGGACTGAGCAACGGGAGCTCACCCATTCGCGGGGATTCGAACCGCCTACCTTCTGATTGGCAAGTCCTAGGCTCTGTGGTTTAACCCACAGCACCACCCGCATCCCCCTTGTGATTTGCTTCACCAATTAAAGTTAACCTAATAAGCTATCACAAGCCAGTGCTGTTGGGATTGGCTTGCATTGGAAGGTTCTGATGCAGGTAAAGGAAGAGACAGAAATAATGCTGAATAGTGGAAAGTTGGGCTGGATAAGGGGATTTATCTGTTCCTCTCTGACTTCAGCACTTGAAAAGTAGAAGCAGGAGGATCAGCTCCTCTTCCTGGGCAAACTATCAAGAGACACTTTAGGGGATGTAGAGGGTTTTGCTCAGCTGAGGGAGGTGGTGGAACCAGAGGCAGTGCTGAACAGGAGCCTGAACAGGAGGGTGTTGCCTTGTTTCCTAGAACCAGGCATGACCTTTGCAGATGGCAGCAGACCCACCCACCATGACAGAGTATGGTTTTCCAATCCTGACATTCCTGCATGATAAACAAGTCTCGTCAGTGAATATAATATGCCTCCTCTTTAAAAGCTTAGTGGGTGGAATTGGGAAACTTGCTGGGACATTGTTGATGCTTCCATTCAGTTCAGTTGCCCTCCTCCTGAATCTCTGTACCCTGACTCCTGGACCATGACTTTCCTAAATAAATATATATTTTTAACTTACTAATTAGCAGTCTCTGCAAATTTAGGAGTGGGAGTCATCCTAGCTTTATGTATGCAAAAATTTGGACAACATTCTTAATTTGTTTTCATCAATACAAATGTTTTTAAGAAATGGCAGTATTCCCATTGCAGAATATGGGAAAGCAGCAGTTTTCAGTTAGATAAATATTAATTTACCTATTTCTCCCAAACTTTTAGGACTTCTGGAGTCTGCAAACTCCACATGTGATTGTTTCCAAAGCTACTGAGTGTAATTAAGAGCACTGTGATTTATACACCTGCAGATAAAAGCCATAAAAGAATCTAATTATCAAGCCAATGTATCTTGTAATTAATTTCATTTTTTTTAGCTCAATAATTAATTAGCTCATGTAAGTAATGCTAGGGCAGCAATCCAGATTCTATCATGGGAGATATTTTTTTGTGGGGGAGAGACTTGAGTGTAAGTCCATAAGCGATCATTTCCAGATCTCTCTGTGAGATTTCTATATGGTAAGAATACATTCCTTTAGCATCCACTTTCCTAAAGTGTCAACTAAGTGAATTGTCCATTTGAAGTGAGATATTAAAGGGGAACAAGAGCCCTTGACATGAAAAGCTAGAGGGTACATGGATGTATTTTCTGCCACAGGCTGGTGCAGGCAAGACTAAAAGAAGTGACAAAGGGTACTGGTACTGGGATGAATTAGGCCACGACTTTATTGATTACAGGCAAGAGTAGGTTTGTCTAAGGCATTGGATTAGGCAGCCCATGTGCTGCCTGATAGAAAACCATTGGGGTCTACACTGTGTGGAGAGTCACCCCTTATATAAATTGGGTGCCACGACCCTGCGCAGGCCACCTTTGGGAGAGGTGTATTGGTTTATCAAGCCCTTGTGGACTCCCGGACAGAGCCACCCCTCCTGCACCCCTCAGGGTACACCCATGACTTAGGATCCAGCCCCAATGCCTTATCCGCCAAAGTTGTAACAATTGCTATGATGTAGGCAAAAATTTGAAAGCCAACCAATTTGCTTACAGGAGAAAAATCCTCCTGCCCTGAGTGTGGTGACTGAGTAAACTATAGCAAGGTCCACATGCTAACTCGCCCACTGTTAGATGGGCTCCTAATAGTCCTGCTGGGTGGGCAGAAATTCCTGCATTGGTCAGCAAAGAGGCCACCCCCCCTTAAGTACACCAGGGTTGGGCAGGGTGTAGCCCCCCTGACCCTGATTTGCCTTGTGGGTGAAGCATGCCCCAGATAGATGCTCCAGTGCAGGTGGGTGGCAGCAGGTGGCCATCCCATCCCCCAGTCTCATCTCCCAGGACCAGCCATGCCATGCAACAAACAGCACCTCCCTAAGACCCAGTTGAGTGGATATTGCCACCACAGGTGCATGATGCTATAGCTGGTGTGGAGAAGATTGAAAGAATAGACACAGGAGACTGGTATTGGGTTGAATTAGGCCGCAACTTCATTGAACATAGGTAAGTTAGGTTTGGCTAAGGCATTGGACATGTATCCTAAGAATACATTCCATTAGCACTTCCTTTCCTAAAGTGTCAACTTAGCGGATTGTTCATTTGAATAGTTACCCCATTCTAGAATTTTGCATTTTTGCAGTGTATGAAGCAGGTTGCATGAATATTCAGTCGGGCAGGGAGGGCTGTCACAACACTTTCTTGAAATGTAGCTTAGAAATATCTGAAATAAATAAATGCATACACACATTTTCAAGATTTGACTTTTAGAAAGCTATTCTTAGCTATGCTTAGCAGTCCACAGGCCATTTGTTCCTCTAGAAACTGTGTAGTCCAGCAGACCAGTCTCATTCACAACACTGATTACTAGCATTTACAGCAAGCCTATCGAGGCATGTTTTTAGCACCAATCAGCTGATTGGCACTGTCAGCATAACTTCAAAGATGCTTGCTGTAATCACCAATCAGCTGTTCAGCAATTACAGCAAGCTCCTTTGAAATATTCTTTGCAAGTGTGGTTTGAATCTAAGCTGCACCTTCAGATTCCTAGGGGCTTATAACAACCAATAAACTGATATTCATTCATTCATTCATTCATTCATTCATTCATTAAATTTATATACTGCCTTTTCAGAATGAACCCATTTGAAATTGTCACCTAATGTCATAATGACATCTGAGGACTGGCAGGCAGGTGGCCTCACCAAGTTGTCAAAGCTGGCCTGTTGGCAGTGGGGGAAGTAAGGATTTGGTCTGCTAATCAGATCCAGCTTTGGACATTTCTATCCTCCTTTCCTTTTAAAAAAAGATCAAAGAAACTAACAAAATTACTGAAGACATAAAAAAGTGAAAATTACTTAATAGAGTTACCACATTATAAGTGCAGTTAAAAATGAGTTTAAATAGGAGATAAAACATAAAACCACACTGAAAATCTGGTAGAATATAAAAGGTCCTAGCAGCATACCTGAAACTTGAAAGTGATTAATGTTAACTATGGTTTACTGAAGCAAAGCAACTTCAACATATGGTTAATAATCCTGGCTGGTCTTTGACCACAATAAAGATTGGCTGTTTGAATCCTGACTTGTTTAAATAAATAATAGTTAGCACTAACCACAGTTGCCCATTTGGACATAACAAGAAACTAGAGTTAGGCCCCATCTGCAGCCTACTTTACATTTAAAGCAATATCATGCCACTTTAAAGAGTCATGGTGTCCCCTAAAAATCCTGGGACCTGTAGTTTGTTATGAATGCTGAGAATTGTTAGGAGGGTCCTATTCCCACCTCCCATCATTTGTTGGTTTCAATCCCACTTCACAGGGAACTGGGAGTTGTAGTTCTGTATGTTGTGGGAGGGAGGAATAGGGGTCTCCTATTAGCTCTCAGCATCCTTAACAAAGTACAGGTCTCAGGATTCTTTGGGGAAGCCATGCATATTTAAAGTGAGATATTCCTTTACATGTGTAATGCAATTGGGGGTTTAGTTGAAAATGGAAGCAAAAGCTTAAGATATCCTCATTGCAGCTGGGCCAGACTGAGTTCAGGCAAGGAATTGTCTTCCAATTTTCTTATCTTTAGCTTCCATATTTGTAATACAGGAATTATTCTAATTTTCTAGGGCTTTCAAACACATGGGTGCAGGAGGCTCCCCATTTAGAAGAACACCCTTGAATTCATGTAGGTCAGAGGTTGGGAATCTTTTTGGCCTGGCAAACCATATATTTGTCTCCTGCCACCCTGGAAGGCCAACCTAAACAGGTGGGCATGACTTCCCACCTGTAAATCATCAGATGGCATAGTGACACCTGGTGATGGTAGCAGTGATGGACTCTAACACTCATGATGGCAGAGGCCTCTTTCAGCCCTCTGCACAGAACTTCCCAAATGTCTGACAACCAGCTTCTATATTATTACACATTGGGCACTATCTCTTTCCTGAAGTAGATATATATATATAGGATTTCCAAGCATTCTGACAACTCCTCAGTACCAATCCTTGAGCAATATATATGCTACATAGTACAGGATTTCCTGCTTATATATTATGTTGGTGTTTCTTTCTATGTCTCCTATTTCCTGTGCTCTCTTTCCTTGTTGCATGTTTCCTGTTGTGTAGTATTAACTATAGATGGAATTGATTTGCTTCTCTACCAGGAGTCTTTTTAAAGGATGTATTTGCATGCGTAACAACACATTGTGAACTGCCCTAAGATCTTCGGATGAAGGGTGGTATATAAATGCAGTTAATAATAATATTAAACAAAATTACACTGTGAACTTTCAGACCATGCCCTAGGAATCGAATACTAATACTGACTTACTACTAAATGTGCTGCAAGTGGTGCTGTGGTCTAAACCAACCACCGAGCCTCTTGGGTTTGCTGATCAGAAGGTCACCACTTAGAATTTGTGTGACGGGGTGAGTTCCAGTTGCTGTCCCAGCTCCTACCAACCTAGCGGTTCAAAACCATACCAACATGAGTAGATAAATAGGTACCACTGTGGCAGGAAGCTAAATGATCTTTCCATGAGCTCTGGCACTCATCATGGTGTCCCATTGCACCAGAAGCGGCTTAGTAATGCTGGCCACATGACCTGGAAAGCTGTATGCAGACAAATGCTGGCTTCCTCAGCCTGAAAGCAGAGGTGAGCAATGCACCTCATAGTCACCTTTTACTGGACTTAACCGTCCAGGGCTCCTTTACCTTTTTACCTTTACCAACTTTCCTTACAGGACTGCTGTAAGGGTTACTGAGCTAACATGTCTATGACTCTGAATAACTAAAGCAGGGGTAGTGAACATTGTGCCCTCAATAAGCTTATAGACTATGTCTTCCATCATCCCTGGCCATTGGGTTGGAGCTGATGGGACTCCAATGGCATCAGGAGAGCAACTGGTTTGGCTACCCATCGTATTAAATGTGATATGCAAGTATAATTGTGCTGCATTTGGAAATGAAGTTTTAAAAGCTTCTCTTAACTTTCCCCCGTATTTTCTTTTGTTTGTTTGTTTGTTTGTTTGTTTTTGTCTTCTGTAATTACATCCAGATTTTAGGAACGATTATCTTTGAGCCATTTGAGCTGGATCTGTGAGTCGTGACTTCATCTGAAAGTTAAGACCATGCTGAGTTGCATTCAGACTCCCCAGGGGGAGAAATCTCGGCTAGATGAATACAGAAAAATCCTAGAGGTAATGCTATAAAAGACTCTCACACAATGCTCTGAATTTTTGCAGGGAAGTTAAGTAAGAGTCACTTACAGGATTTCTAAGAGGTGTTTTTTAAAAAAGATAAAAATAAAAATAAAAAATGTCATAGTTATGAAGTACAAGACAAGCCAGTAGAAACAGAAGAGTTGAAATAGCACCCCCATTTAAAGAGTACACCTGTTACTCTAATTGCACAGGGCAAAATGGGTCATTCTTCCTGCCAAAAACCTTTGGAACTGTCAGCAGCCTGAAAAGCTTGTTAACTCCACTCTCAAATACACAGGCATTAGAGCCCATACCTTCCCAGAATCTTTTTCTTCACCAATATTGCATTGTTCAATGAATGGCTATTATTTGGCATTATACCCTCACATACAGAGAACTTTCTAAGAGCAGCTAATTTGGGAGAAGTTCTTTGGAAACTACTGGTGCTGTTTTGATATGGCATGACATTTTTAAGGTTCCTTATTTTTATTTCTTAAAAAAAAATTATCGGCTTCACAACGAAAGATATATGGAATAGCAAAAAGGCAAAGCTGCTACAATCAAGTATTTTTCTTCGCCAATTAGCATTTTCTGCTCAGATGAGATTTTGTATATAGATAAAAAGGTACTCTATTGTAAGGTTGTGACCCAGGTACATTAGCAAATCCATCTTTTAGCCTTGCTTTCATGGCTGATTTAGGCCATTGAATGTCAGAATCGCTTTGTGAGCTACTTCAAAAAAAGACTGAGCTGCATTTTATGTCTGCTTTTGAATTCTCTAAGTTTCCCCAGAAAATCAACACCCCAGAAGCACAGGGCCTTTGCTTGATCCCCAGACTACCATGACCTTTGCATTCTCAGCTCATTTTTTTAAAAAACCAACTCATTATCTGCCTCAATTATCATTATAGAAACAAAATAAATGAAGGAAATAAAATAAACAGATATATATTTCAGTTCTATTTTTTTCATCAATTTTAGTTTTTGTCATTTTTCTGTTTCACTCTTTGATCGTGATACAAATAACAAAATAAAAATTGTATCACTGAACGTTAAGGGCTTAAACTCCCCTAGCAAAAGAAATAATTGTAGCAGATTACTAAACACCATCATCATCAACAACAACAACCACCTGCAATATTAATGCTACAAGAGACTCAGATGAAGAAAGGAGAGGAACAACTTTCTGATTTCTCCTCAAGCCAAAGTGAGTTAGCTATTATTCTTGCTAAAATTTCACCGCTCCATTTTTCTGAATGGATTACAGACCAGATGAGTGATTTATTTTTGGAATAAATAGCCTGGTATCCTGAGAAAGAATATTTATTAGGATGCATTTATGTGCCCAATAATAACCATAGAGATTTTTGGGGAACACAGATCAGATAATATCAATTAAAAAAGAAGATTTCAGTGGTGATTTCAATGTGGTATTAAACCCCAAGATAAATCAATTTCCACAGATAGCAAAATGTTCTTAGAAAACTTTGAAAAGCAATATGTGGTAGATTGGATACATTGTCACTAAACCAAAAAAACATTAAATGCTTTTCTCTCTTTATATAATTCCTATTCAAATTTCTATCTATTTCTGGCATCTCCTTCTCTGATTAGATCACTGTCAAAAGTGTAAATTGGAGTTCAGTTATATGCAGATCATAACACTGATTTGCTAAAATGTGTAATTTATGGCAAAAGGAAATGGGGCACATACGGCAAAAGGAAATGGGGCACATTAAATGGGGGGCGCCCTTTGCATGGTTGCACACAGCCCCCGGGATCCTATGAGGCACCATTAACACAGGCTTGGCTTCACCTTCCCCAGGTGGGATTCCTGGAGGTCTTTGCCTACCTCAGCCAGTTGCCCAATCCTAACTGGGGAGGCATTGCCAAGGTGATCAGGCCAGGTAGGGGGAAGGGCCACCTACCTACACAATAGGGGGAGGATCTTACCTGGGAATCGTCAGTTGGCTTCAGACCTTCTCCCACCCTACCCACCCTCAGTGAAGACTTCTTTTGCAGGTTAACGCTTTTCTCCACAGGTACATGGGCACTGCTACGTCAAGGTCACTGTTGAAGGACTAGAAAGGAATTCTCTTGCATTGGCAGGTTTGCCTTCCCCGTAGCAAAACGTCACAACTTTGGTGGTATCAGGCCTTGGGCAGAATCCTTTAGTCTATCTTCCCTAAATGGGGGTGGGCGTGTAGCGGTGACCCACGACCCTTCTCTTTGTGGCGGCGATACCAGGTTGTTTTGAGGGGAGGCTTTGGCCATATGCCTAGAGGTTGTCCTTGCTCTCCCCTGTGATGGCTGCATAACAGGGATGGGCTCTCTCTGCTTGAACATATGCTCTCCAGAATCAATCCACCCCCCCACTCTGAATAACCCTGATGTTCCCCAGATCCCTGGTGGGAGTCTGGGAGGGATAAACGCCCAATGCCTGAGCCAAGGTCTACCCACATCTGAAAGTTGTGGCCAATTTTAATGCCATAGCATGTTGTCTGGAGTCGTTATTCCAAACGGGGGCCACCCAGGGTTTGGGGGACTCCACCTGTCCATGCAGTAAATGCTGGCAGATTGACAATCTTAAGAATCAAAGGCACTGAATGATCTTATGGTCTGAATTGAACAATGGGGGGAGGGATAAAGCCATTTGCTCTGTACAGTGGTACCTCAGGTTAAGTACTTAATTCGTTCCGGAGGTCTGTTCTTAACCTGAAACTGTTCTTAACCTGAAGCACCACTTTAGTTAATGGGGCCTTCTGCTGCTGCTGCACTGCCAGAGCACGATTTCTGTTCTTATCCTGAAGTAAAGTTCTTAACCCGAGGTACTATTTCTGGGTTAGTGGAGTCTGTAACCTGAAGCGTATGTAGCCTGAAGCATATGTAATCCGAGGTTCCACTGTAAAAAAGGGGGGGAAACATAACCAAATTATCTATGGTGAAATAGAAAAAAAGTTCAGGTTTGCAAAACAATGCCTCTTTAAAAGAGGAAAGATACTGATTAACTATTGGCATAGATGTTAAGAAAGAAATATATATATCAACAAATAATAATAATATCAACAAAAATAAGGATAAGTAAGTAATAAAAACTGTTATTGCAAATATTTTTTTAAAAAACCTGTGAGAAATTCTATACATCTCTCTGTCCCAATAATAATGCTAAACAAGCCTTTTTACAAAAAAAATATTAACTCAATCTGTTAGTTGCAAGAGCTTGAAGCTTATCACTATCTCCAAACTCCACAGAACAGATTCTGAGTTAAAAATAACAAAGCCTTATACTAGATGACTTCATAAACAAACAGAACATTAATAATAACAAACAAAACAAAGTATGGGACAATTAATATTTTATCTATGTCAAATATAGTCCACAATGTTCTGAGAGTTGTGGGAGGGTGAAGAATTCCCTCAAACTTAGTTATATTATCAATAAATTTATACCATATGGCATAAAGTTTATCTGCTTCTGGACCAGTCCTTCAAGACTGGTAATTTTCTGACTGGAAAAGCTTTCTCAGAAGCTTTCTCCTGATTCAATTACACTAAAGGGGAACTGGACTTTATAAGGATTTTAAGGTAATTTCCCATGAGAGAGTATTATAAGAACATTTTGCAAGATTTTCCTAAAACTTGTGAAATGATAAGAATAGTCTTTACACATAAAAAGGATAAAATCCTTATAAAGTCCCCTTTATGTTCCCCTTTAGTGAACAGTGGTACCTCCCTGTCCGCATCCTGAAGCGAACGTAACCCGCGCCTGCGCATCTGCGCAGGCGTGGGTCATGATTGGCCGTTTTTGTGCATGCGCGTGACATCATTTTTACCGTCTGTGCATGCGTGAGCGGCGAAACCCAGAAGTCATGCATTCCGTTACTTCCGGGTCACTGCAGAGTGCAACCCGAAAGCGTTCAACCTGAAGCATATTTAACCCGAGGTATGACTGTAAAGTGATCCTCTTCATGGATCACTGCCTTGCTGTGGCGAAGGGGCTTGAATAACCCAGAGAAGCTATAAGCTATGCTGTGCAGGGCCACCCAAGATGGACAGGTCATAGTGGAGAGTTTTGACCAAACGTGATCCACCTGGAGCAGGAACCGGCAAGCCACTCCAGTATCCCTGCCAAGAAAACTCCATGGACAAAGACAACTTTGACCAAACTGCGGGAGGCAGTGGAAGATAGGAGTGCCTGGTGTGCTCTGGTCCATGGGATCATGAAGAGTCGGACATGACTAAACGACTAAACAACAACATGACTGTAATTGAATCAGGAGAAAGCTTTTGATAACATAGAATGATACTTTTAATATTACATACTGGATCATAATGAGGGTTTTTTTGGGGGGGTGTGTGTTATGGCACAGATCAAGCTAATATATTTCAAGCCTAAAGGCTATATCTCAGTAAATGAATCAAATTCACACTCATTTAGACTATGTAGAGGTAGTAGAGGTAGCTGAAAAAGCCCCATATTACCTCTGCAGTTACTACTCTCCTTAGTAGAGGCAATTAGATCTAAAAACACAAAGGTGTCACTATTGGGAGGGAAGAATATAAGATTATATATTGATGATGTAACCTTATTTGTGGAAAAATTCCAAAAGAGGAGATATCTTCACTTTGATGGAAAAAGGGGACTAGTTATATAAATGAAGGGCAGGAGAAGAGGGCTCCATTTTTAACATATCTGATTCACTCCTGAATTGGAAAGATACAGAGCATCAGGGCAGCACTGAAAACAATTGGGCTGCTTCTAAAAAAAGGATGTGGCCTCTGCACATCCCTAGTACATATACATGTAATGTCTCTTTCTCTTTGAACTTTAACCTAAAGACTCGTGTGTTTACATTGTGTCCATTCATTCACTCAACAGGGTACAGGTGCCTGTGTACAAAAGGAGTGCAACTTGGAGTGTTCCTGCCCTTTGAAATGAACAGCAAGACTTTATAGTATGGATACTCAGTATGTCTGCAAGCACAGCCCTGTGTCTGAATAGCTTGCTGACTTATTGCAGATGACATGCTGACATGATTTAATCTGCAGGTACATAAGCAATGGTTTACACAAACCCCAAAGTCTATGTGTATATGAACACACATGGTCTAGTTCAAATTACACTTCTAATAAACAAAACAATTGAAGCCTTTTCTTAACAAATAGATGTGATCAACTGAAGAAGAGATGTGTGTGTGTGTGTGTATATATATATATATTTAATGGTGTCAGAAATTCCTGTCTTTCTGCCAAAGATAAACTTTTATTGTGGGGTCTCTTCTCAATAGGAGCACAGAGAAAGGATAACGGTGTGCAAAACATGTGTTGTGACTGCACAGTGCTTAAAATGATGAAGGGGGAGTCTATGATCCTCCAAATGTAGTTGGACTCACATCAGCCCTCAGCCAGCATGGCCAATGGTCAGTGATGATGGAATTTATACAATATCAACATCCGGGGGTCCAGAAATTCCCCATTGCTGGCCTAAGAAAATCCTGTATGTTTATTTAACTCCATTCTGCACTTCCTCACATGGTAGTTTACTACACTTCCTGATGTTTTCTTAACTGTTGATTTACTCGTTTTGTTTGAACTTTCAAATGATGTTAAAGTTTTGGTTGCCTAACTTCCAAAAGGGTATTACAGAGTTGGAAAAGGTTCAGAAAAGGGCAACCTAAATGACCCACCGGATGGAGTGACTCCCTCATGAGGAAAGATTGCAGAGATTGGGATTCTTAATGCAGATAAAAGGTGAGTAACAGATAAATTATAGATATTAAGAGAGATGTTAGATGTTTCTACAATTATGCATGGAGTGGTAAAAGTGCACAGAGAAATGTTTTACTCCCTCTCTCATAACACCACAATTCATGAACATTCAATGAAGCTGAATGTCAAAAGATTCAGGATTGAATGAAGTTGTTCTTGGCATCTGTCTGTCTTGAGACAGAGTGCACCCACAGGGGTGAAGTCAAACCAAAGTGACCTTCCCAGGGCGCAAGCCTGGGCCGTGTGTATGGAGGTCCTGGGCTGCCCAAACATCAAGACCCCACCTCTTGGCCTCACTGATGTGGTCCAAAGGAAAGCAGAATGATATATTTGGCACCAGCTTCTCCTGCAGGAGTTGCCAGAATAGGACATTTAAGGCCATCCAACTGTTTTATATTCTCCACTCAAGTTTTTTCAGGGTTCACTTACGGTTGCCATACATCTGGGAAAACCCAGACATTTCCTCTTTTGGGGGGCCAACAGGCCCATCTGGGTGGATTTTTACATTTTTAAGGAAATGTCCAGGTTTTGGGGGGGAGGGCTTGGGCTTGGGCTGGGATTAGGGTTAGTGCTGCTCTGCATGCCCTGGTAACTGCCAACCTGAGCTGGGGGAAAGGCACATGGGCGCAGCTGTGGCCCTGTGCGCCTGCACCTGTGCACGTCTTTTCCCAGCTCAGGCTCAGGCTGCCTTCTTTTTTGCTCTTCAAGATATGGCAACCCTAGTACTCCTTAGCCATTTCTTCAAGTGAAGATATCCTGGGAGGCAGCAGAGGTTCAGGGTCATAATTTCCCTTCTCCTAGATGGGCTGCCTTGCCAGGTTGGTAAGCCCCATCTGCCCCTTACTTTCCTCTACAGCACATGCAGAAACTGCTTTCTTGACCATTGGACCCACTATTGGTTTCATCTGTTCAATCCACTGGATTCTTTCTTAGCATGCAGTCCCTATCAAGGGGTATGAGATCCATTGGCTACCCTCACCTCATTTAGCCAACCAATCGAAGCTGTTTCCCAGGGTGGGGCTGCTGTCATATGCTGATAGCTTCTAGAAGCTACAGGTGAGAGCTGACTGCAGGGTGGGAACCAAAGGTGGACAAGCTACCCCAGAAGGAGCATGACATATCCCCCACCAAAAATACTACCCCTTCCTTAACACCCTTTAAAATGAAGTAGTAGATTGTGAAGTTGAAAACCGTGAAACATGCTCCCAAAGGAGGCAGTGATGGCCACCAACTTATATGGTTTTAAAAGAGGTTCATGGAGGACAAGGCTGTCAATGGCTACTAGCCATGAAGGCCATGTTCTACCTGTACTGTCAGAGGCAGTATCACTCTGAATTCCTGTTGCTGGTAATCACAGGTGGGCAGAGTCTTGTTCTGCATGTGCATGCCTTACTTGTAGGCTTCCTACAAGCACTTGGCCGGCCACTGAGAACAGGATACTGAACTAAATGGCCCACCATCCATCCCCTTTCTACTCAAGCTCAGGGTAGTTAATTTGGTTTCATTAAAAAATAATAATACAGAAGTTATTTTAAATTTCAGCATGGAGGACATCTAAGGCCACCGAGTGACACAGACAGGTAGGTGACCCAGGCTAGCTGCCAAGGAATAGTCAGAGCAGGGCAACTTCCTAGCAACCATCCAACTCTGCCACTTCAGCCCATCTCACACCAGTGATGCCTTTTTAACTGCAACAGTTTTGGAGAATCAGCTCTAAGGCGAGTGGAGAGCCTGAGGAGAGTTGAAGGTAGTTTGTGAGTTGTAAGCAGAGGGGTAGTTTTGCAGAGGGGTAAGGGGAGGCATGGGTGGGAATGGGTGGGATTGGTAAGGGAAACAAGTGAACCCCTGGGACAAGTGAACTGTGCAAGGGCACAGTTCCCAGCCTCCCAACATCACTACAGGCACAGTGCATTTCACTGGTAACACTTCACACAATCAGCTGCTGGTCATGTAGACAAAGCCAGTGATATACATGCATGTGTGAACCTAAGAATTCCATTGCTTGTGTTTCTGTCAAGGAATCCTGCTTTTTTAAAAAAACTGTCCTTAAGTAATAAACAAAACAAAACCTAGGGCTGGAAGAAATAATACACATTGCCACAATCAATAAGGGCTCCCTAAGCCTTTTGTCTTTATTTTGACATGGGGATTGAGAAGTTTGGAGTTTCATTAGTTGAGCCAATAGAAATGCTAATGAGTTGGTTATCTTGTTTGAGAGATGGAATTGTTCAATAATGCAACCATGACTTGCCAATGGAAAATAATTGCTTTACAGACCTCCTGCACAGTTTGAAGAGGACTAATAAATGACAAGCCTTCTGTTAAGACCCAGCAAATGAGCTTTCTGGTTAAAAAGCAACATCAAGCATTTCTTTTCTTTTCTTGAAAAAAGAGAGCAATAAATAATACTGCTTTAAAAATCTTTTATGTGGCTATATAACAGGAGTTTGGAACCTAGCACCATTCCGATGTGGTTGGACTATAACTCACATCATCATCGACCACTGGCGGCACTCACCTGAGGGCTTACAGGTTTGTGATCCCTGCTGGAAATTCTTGAGCAGGAACTGGGAACCTGAGGTCCTCTAGATGTTACTGGTCACTCCTGGATGAGGAAGATAGGAGTTTGAGTCAAAACACCATCTTGAAAGCAACAGGTTCTCTATCCCGACACTTAAGAATGATTTCTAAGAAGGTTGGCACCTCTGCTTCTGGAGGTAGTATGCTCCTGAATATCAGTTGCTGGAAACCACAGGAGAGGAGAATGCTCTGTTTCATCTCCCTGTTTCCCACTTCCTTCATGCAGAAGTATTGGCTTCAGCTACAGACAATGACTAACTCCATTTTTGACATCTCCTTTATGCACAACTCTTGGAACCTCCTAGCAAACTGACTCCTTCGGGTACAGTGGTACCTCAGGTTAAGTACTTAATTCGTTCCGGAGGTCTGTTCTTAACCTGAAACTGTTCTTAACCTGAAGCACCACCTTAGCTAATGGAGCCTCCTGCTGCCGTCGCGCAGCCGGAGCACGATTTCTGTTCTCATCCTGAAGCAAAGTTCTTAACCTGAAGTGCTATTTCTGGGTTAGCGGAGTCTGTAACCTGAAGGGTATGTAACCTGAAGCATATGTAACCTGAGGTACCACTGTATTTGTTTGCTTTTTTTTCTTGGCTGCCTGGAAGCCGGTGTGGACAAATCTGAACTGATTCAGATTAGAAGTGGTCCATTCCCCAAAGCAAAGGTGGTGTCACTTTCTACTGCCACAGCACCACGCCCTGTGAACTTCTAATTTTCTGAATATATTTCTGATGGCTATTTCTCACTTATGTTTTGTGTTCTGGTAAGAACAACCCTCAGAACAAAACAAACTTGGCCCCTAAAAATTCTGAAAAGTCACTATTCCGAGAAGCTTTCCTGCATTGGAGGTTGGCACTCATGAAAGAGCAGCACCGCATAGGATCAAATTCTGTCTGCTCTTGGGTGGAAACTCATTTCCATAGTTAAAAATCTGGGAAATCAGAAATCCTAGCCAATGTACTTCAAATCACCATCATATCCAAATCTACATTCTGCTGGCTCCTGCCTGGTGTTTTTTTTTTTGTTTTTTTGTTTTTTGTTTAAAGGACCAGTTTCAAAAGGACCAGCTTGAGACTGGATAATGCCCATAGGTGAAAACCCTCAGAGTTCAGGTACTTTTGCATTGATGGCTGCCCTGGATTTGCTGCCTTTTGAAAGAGGCAATAGCTTGCCCAAATTGTGTCCAAATGGTAATATTGGAGTAGGTAAAAAAGGTAAAGGACCCCTGGATGGTTAAGTCCAGTCAAAGGTGACTATGGGGTGCAGTGCTCATCTTGCTTCAGGCCAAGGGGGCTGGCATTTGTCCACAGACAGCTTTCTGAGTCATGTGGCCAGCATGACTAAACCAATTCTGGGGCAAAGGAACACTGTGACGGGTGCCAGAGAGCATGGAAACGCTGTTTACCTGCTTGCAACAGTGTTATCTACTTGTACTGGCATGCTTCTGAACTGCTAGGCTGGCAGGAGCTGGGACAAAGCAACAGGAGCTCACCCTGTGGTAGGGATTCAAACCACCAACCTTCCAGTCGGCAAGCCCAAGATGCTCAGTGGTTTAGACCACAGCATCACCCACTCCCTATTGGCGCAGATACCAAACATACGTGCACCTTTCTCTGTGCTGTACATTGAACAGCCAGCTGTCATTTGTCACATTAAGCACTAGATGGCAGTGTTCTATTAGAAACAGAAACAGAGAATCCGTTAAGTGTTAATAGGGTATAGACATTTTAGTATAAGGAAATGATAAAATTTGGAGCAGCTGACTATGTTGTTAAATTAAGGGATACAGGTTTTAGCAGAGTGGTTAGTGGAATCACCTGATGGCTTTACATTTTACAGTCCCACTTGATGAAACTGTCTTTCAACTTTATCCTTAACTATTGCACTAGAGCTTTTTAACAGAAAAGCCTGTCTTCAAGGTACAGTTGTTTCTGAAACAATCAACGGCAGTTAAAGGCCTGTGCTAGATATATCAGCTATGTGTTCCTTCTTTTAAATCTCAGCAATGAATTTTTCTGTGCATACTGTAACAAACTAACTGTAGCTCATAAAAGTCTTAGAGTGAGGAACTGGGAGGAGTGTGGAAGTACAGACGGTGGGCATTTTTAGCATATCCAATTGATGTGCAATCACTGACATGTGGGTCCTTTTGGACCCAGAAGAGGGTGGAATGGGCCAAGGCAGGCTTATATGTGCTCTGCCTACATGCGTGGGGACTGGGAATGGAACCCACACATAAAACACTCACCTCCTATAATTGAAGCATAGCAAGTTACATAGGTCAGTTAACTGGACATTGTAGGTTGGGTCTTCAGCACCTATGAGTGCTCCTAAGTGTTCCTAAGTACATTTTGTTTGCTTGTTTATTTAAAAGGTTTGCACCCTTGTTTAGGGGACGCAAGTGGCGCTGTGGGTCAAACCACAGACTAGGACTTGACGGTCAGAAGGTCGGCAGTTCGAATCCCCGCGACGGGGTGAGCTCCCGTTGCTCAGTCCCAGCTCCTATCAACCTAGGATTTCAAAAGCACGTCAAAGTGCAAGTAGATAAATAGGTACCGCTCCGGTGGGAAGGTAAACGGCGTTTCCGTGCGCTGCTCTGGTTCACCAGAAGCTGCTTAGTCATGCTGGCCACATGACCCAGAAGCTGTACGCCGGCTCCCTCGACCAGGAAAGTGAGATGAGTGCCGCAACCCCAGAGTTGGCCACGACTGGACCTAATGGTCAGGGGTCCCTTTACCTTTACCTTATTTAACTGTAAAGACCCCCAGAGCATCTCACAAGAACTATGGAAGTATTAAGAAATTCCCACCAGGCTTGTACCCTAAAAGTCATGACACCCATGGAAAAAGAGACAGGGAAGGAGCAGTTAAAAGAGCAAGCTCAGGCACTGCTGTAAGGGCTCAGCCACACTTTGTTTGTCCTGTGCTTAGAAAGCATGGAGCACAGAAGTTTTCTGTTTGCTCCAGCACTTTCCCTGGGAAAACCCACAATCTACCACTCTGAATTGGAGCAAATGTCAACCTGCAGAAAACCCAATTGACATTTGCTGCGGTAAAGAGTGAGTTTCCCCAGGGGAAAGCAGTGGGAGAAGTGGAAATGTGGATGTGGCCTAAGTTACACCTAGGATGGGGTAGCTTCTTTTCTCTCTGTCCACTTTGAGTAGTCAGCTGATAAGCCAGGTGTGGGTAACCTGAGTTTATGAAAAGTAATGTTCTCTGAAAAGGGGAGTCTGTCAAACACATACATAATGTTACCTGAGAGGTATCAGATTATAAAGATCCAATTTAGCATTCTTTCCCTTATAGATACCACTTAGTTAAGCACTGTGGAGAAAGGCTTAAGCCAGGTGTGGGTAACCTGCAGCCCTCCAGGTGTTGCTGAACTACAACTCTCATCATCCCAGTTCATTGGTCATGCTTCCTGGGAGTTGTAGCTCATCAACATCTGGAGGGCTGCAGGTTACCTACACCTGGCTTAAGCCTTTCTCCACAGTGCTTAACTAAGTGGTATCTATAAGGGAAACAATGCTAAATTGGATCTTTATAATCTGATACCTCTCAGGTAACATTATGTATGTGTTTGACAGACTCCCCTTTTCAGAGAACATTACTTTTCATAAACTCACCTTTTCAGAGAACATTACCTTTCATAAACTTATATTGCTTCCTCATTCCTCACACTCCAGAATCTCCATCAGTTCCACAGATCTTTCACACCCCAATTTTGGACCAATCTTTATCCCTTTGGTGATCTTGGAGGGACTTTCGTGCATAAGAGCAGCAAAGCCCTTATAGCCATACTGTAGCCATTGTACTAGGATATTGCCAGTTTACAGATTTGCAAGAGAAATTTGGAGAAGTACAATACATATTTGGAAAAGTAACAACCCAACAACAAAGTCATAGCATATTTTGGACAAATAATTTTATTATCCCATTCCTGTGATCATTTCCTTCAGCACTGAGTTCTTTGGAAAGCGATAAGGAAGACTTCAAACATTTGCCCCTCATCCAGACATTAAGGACAACAGAATCTAGGGAAATGCACAGTTAAAACTGATTAGGACTTTGTACAAAATCCTGTTGATGCACACAGAAAATCAATCCCCTCCTTGCTTGGCTGTTTCCCCCTTCGCTATGATAACAGGAGTACAAAACAGTAAAGACTTAATTCATTCACTCACATCAGCAGCTGTTCCTGTGAATATACTAAAAGAAATCAATAGGAGCAATTGATAGTAGCAAGGATAAACACATACATGAGATGAGAAAAAGGTGTCAATCTGAAGTAGCTGTTTTGCTTTTTGTGAAGCCTGGTGCCCCCCAAATGCCTTTTTTTGTACACAGTAGTCATGATGCTTATGCACCTGAGGGTTTCTTGACACCTGCTGAAAGCTGCAGCATAGAAGAATCACAGACATCTCATCAGTGATGGGTGAAGGTCCAATTTACCATTTCCCCCAACTTGGTGCCTTCCAGATGTTTTGGATTATAACACATATCAGCCACGGCTAGCAGAGCTTCCTGACTGAGATTGGTGGGAAGTGTGGTCCAAAACATCTGGAGGGCACCAGGTTGTGGAAGGCTGGTTTATGGAACCAGGAATGTCTGTCTCTCTGGGTATTTTTGCCACTGTAGCTGGATATGAAATAAAGTTTCATAGGACCTGAACTAAGTAGTAAAACATGTATTGCATGCAGAAGATCCTATGCTCAGGTCCTGACATTCAAAAACAGAGCAGGAAGCAAGTGATAGGAGAGCCATCTATCCTAGGCACTAAAAAGCCACTGCCCAAGTAGAGAATACTGGACGAGATGGACAAATACTCTGACCTTGTATAAAGCAACAGCTTCCTATGCCCTGAACCACAAATCATGCTTCCAAGGCAGATCATTTCCTCAGGATGAAAGCAACCTCCTCCCCACATCACTTTTCAGGTGCACTTCCCAAAACTGTTTACATAAAATTATTAAATCAATAAACATCAATTAAGTGTGCCATTAAAGAGAAATAATGGTTAGTCTTGGAGAAGCTGTTCCTACTTCAGGGCAAGACAGCTCTTTAGAAGCCCCTGGGGTGGCACCAAGGGCATGGAAGGGCCACTACCGAGAGATGGATGGTGGCAGCTGACCAAGTGATATCTGCTCCTTCTCCTCTACCCTTAAAGCAAAATGGTTCTGCAGAATCTCCTGAATGCACTTCATATACATACACCGACTGCTAATCATAATGGTTCAGAGTGTCTCTAAATAGCAATTGCTGCTAAATGCCAACGTCTTATTCCCCTATATTCCTAGGTCTTTGGTCTGATCAAGCAGTATTCTCTTTACAGAGCTGTTGTCAGGACCTTTACACAAGCCTGTCAGTAAAAGGGTTTCTCCAAGTGTATTCATGCCTGAGTGAAGATTTTAATTGCGAAAGTAATTTTTAAACAACTGTTACTATGTAACCCTCAAGCACTTCACAAATGGAATTAAAGCTTCTCTTGTACCCATATTTGTACTCTAGCTTGCTTGTCAAGAATCAGTGTGTATACCCCACTACTCTAGTCACAACTACCACTACAAATTGTTATTTTGCCTGTTGCAGGTGTGGGAGACCTATGGCCTGCCTGATGTTAGGTAAGGTAAAGGGACTCCTGACCGTTAGGTCCAGTTGTGGCCGACTCTGGGGTTGCGGCACTCATCTCGCTTTATTGGCTGAGGGAGCCAGCGTACAGCTTCCGGGTCATGTGGCCAGCATGACTAAGCCACTTCTGGCGAACCAGAGCAGCGCACGGAAACGCTGTTTACCTTTCCGCCAGAGCGGTACCTATTTATCTACTTGCACTTTGACGTGCTTTCGAACTGCTAGGTTGGCAGGAGCAGGGACCGAGCAACGGGAGCTCACCCCATCACGGGGATTCGAACCACTGATTTTCTGATCGGCAAGTCTTAGGCTCTGTGGTTTAACCCACAGCACCACCCATTTCCCTGATGTTGCTGAAGTGCAAATCATATCTGGCCACTGGGCAAGCTTGATGGGGCTTATGAGAATTGTAGTTCAGCAACATCTGGTGAGACAAAAGTTCCCACCCCTGGACTATTGAATGAACTCCTCTAGATGACATTCTTTTTCAGAATCCATCCTGATTCACTTGCACAAAATTTACATGGATATAAACTGTGTCCATTCTTTATTGAACATTTGTTCTGATATGTTTGTGGGGAAGTTATATGACAATGAGCGTTCATTATTTATTTGCTTGCAACGGTGTGCATATGTCTTCCTGTTACTCGTTCATCTGTCCCCTACTTTTAAATGCATTTCCTCATCATTTCCCTAACAACATAGAAATCAGGGTTTATTTCTGAAATGGATTTGTTGCACTAGGTCAACAAAACACTTTAATCCACTTTAAGTGCACAAATCCAAATTTCTGGTGTATGCTTGAATTCCTCTTGCAAAGTAGCAGCAGTGTTGAGGCACCCTATGTGAAACTCACCATAAGATTTTTTAAATAAAATTGTAAGGGTATTTAATAAAATGTTTAATCTCAGAAGGGACTTGGCTGTACTTAGTATAGGATTGTTGCAATTCAGGATACGTAGGTATGGTAATGGATCGAAGCAGAGGAGAATTCTGGCATTGTGTGTGTGTGTGTGTGTGTTTTCATGCATGCACATTTGAATCAGAGTGCAAGCACACATTAGAATTTTTTCCTGAAGTCTGAAGAGTGTCTCTCTGTGAAAACTATGAACATTTTAAAAAAGGTATCCCCAATGTCTCAGGGGCCTCATTTTAGAGGAGATAGGTAAAATTGGTGATGGGTGATGCCTATGGAAATGGTAGGGTGGAAAGCAGGGAGACCAACCATAGGTGGTGGCAAAGCTCATGAGAAGTAGAGCTAACTAATTCTAATTTTGCTCCTATCCTCCTCTCTGCTGAGTTCCACAAAGGCAGCACTGAGACTAAGGAGCAGAAAAGTGGCAGCCAGGACCCTCTGGACAGAAGTGGATTTAGGACAGCACAACCCCCCCCAAAAACACACACACAGTGTGCAACAGCCAATGGGCCACCTTCCCATCTCCTTCCCAAAGCCTAGTAAGCACTTGCTTTGGGAAGGAGGCATGAGGGCTCTGGCAGGGTCTGAGTGTCCTCCTGTCTACTTCCAAAAGCTTTCCCTGGGTTCAAGGATCCTCCAGAGCCTTGTGCCTGCTTCCCAAAGCCCAACACCTCTTTTTAGGAGGGCACCGTATGGGCTATGTGTGTGTCAATATTTTGGCTCACACAAGGCATTGTATTATCAATGTTCCCCCCTTGCTCTGGATTGGTTGTAGGAAAAACTGAGGCTAGTGAGGCATTGCCCCATTTGTCCTAATGGACAAATGGACCACTTGGTAAAATCACAGAATCAGAATGGGAAAGGACTTAGATCATTTAGCCTATCCCACTGCTCAGTGCAAAAACCTGAAACTAGGACCACTTTGACTTGATGCTTTGATATTGCTTCTGCGTCTAGCACACAATAGCTTTTAGTTTTCTCCAATTTTATCTGTATTTCTTTGTCAGAAGTCTTTTTCTACAATTTTCTCCCTGGATGTCAGGGAAGTGTCACATGCCAAAGAATTGTCAACCATTCTCCTCACCCCTCAATAATGTTGATATTTCATTGAAAGAAAGAAAAAAACTGTCCAAATGAAGTCCTGGCAACATCTGGTTCTAGTATATCCCCATCTTTTAAAGGCTGCAGATGTAAAGTGCTGGTGGTTTCCGCAGTCCATCCATGCAAACCCTGCCCCCTATTTAGACCATGGAGGGCTTTTAAAGTTTTTCGTTCAATGACAACATTGCTTTGACTTTCAGTATCTGTATTTCTGTGACTCTTCACTTGTATCTTTCAATAGCTGGAAGGATCATTTTTTAACTGCTCTTGTCACTTGCCTTTTTGTAATCATCAAATGTCATTGGCTTTTGAAATGAATGCATTAGGCTAGAAGAGAGCCAAATGCAGGATGAGTCAAATATTTTGCCAATCCCCCACCCAAGGGAGAAAAGCCAGGAACAATGAGAGATTATTTCTTATGTCCATGCCACAATTGCTTTCATGTTTCTGCCCATCAGTTGGCTGCCCATCTACTGCTGAGCCAGGTTCAAGGCCACTATATTAATTTACAAAGTCATGAAGAAATTAGGGCCAGGGTAAGTAAGGGAGTTCCTTATAGAAGTGTATATAATTATGCACAGTATGAAGACTTTTAAACTTTTTAGTTGCATACCCAGGTGCAGCCAGGTGAGAGGAAAACCACAGAAATACAGGCAACTCCCTACTTCCATGTGGTCAAAACACATGCTGACGTGTGCGTTGCTTTTGGTGCTGAAAGGGGGCAGGAGCAGAATGGGGCAGAACAAGGGTTGAATGTGCAGGAACATGGAGGGATGGAATAGGGGAATCCCCACATGCATGCATCCTGGTGATGTGAGCTGTGGCTGGGAACAAGACCCTTATGTAAGTGTGGATTCCCCTGAAATACACAGGACATTTGTATCGGGTTGAAAATTGGCCAGAACTTGATTGATTACAGAGCTAAGTAGGTTATGGGCACTTGGTATGCATCCAGCACCAAGCAACCCAACTGTTTATTGATAGGGAAGATGGAGGTGCTCCTGGGTTGAGGGGTCGCCACTGACATGCACCAGGTGATACAATCCCATCCAGGCTGCCATTGGAAAGGGTACTATGGCTCATTGGTCTCTGGGCGGATTCCTGGACAGAGACCCCCTGGATCTCTTTCTTGGGATACCAAGTTAGCAAAAGGATGCAACCCAATGCCTTATCTGCCACCCAAATCACCCCCCTTTGGCTGACTCACCACCAAATCACTCACAGCTGCAACCAACCTTAGTCCCAGAGCCACATCCTGCAACCAGAGTCCATTCCCTGTGGCTGACAAATGCATCCCATCAGGTCTGAAGAGGGTTCCTTTTGAAAATTTGATGCTGTCGTGCTGTATCACCCTGCCTCTGAACCATGTGACTATGTTCCATATTGCTTTGTTCATTTCCTTTCTTGTTTAGTCTAGCCAAGCATGTTCTGGTGCCAGGGTTGCCTTGAGGTCTTCCACTGCCACCAGCATTAACTTAATGCCCTTTCTTGCACAGAGGTCATTCTTGCCCACCTGTATAACCAAGGTGTCTGCCAACTTGATAGACATACCTGTTTTTCTTGTGGTTGGGCCAAATGTCCACCCATTCACATATCTGTGGTTTTGCCTGCCATGCACTTTATCTGTCAGTACTCACTTTGGACAGTGCTTCTGAGATCTTGGAGATGGAGTGGAAGATCTAGTGCTGAGTGTCAGAAATCCGGGAGCTCTGAGTCCCCTAGCTCTGGAGGCTTGAGATATGGGGCATCTTTTGGAATGGTAGGGGGAATAATAGGGTACATCACCTCTATATGGTCTCCCTACATTTCTCAGGTTAAATGTCAGGGTTCATCATCTCCTCTTGATCCTTGTACCGTCTGGGACCAAGGAAGTTTAATCTAATTCCAAACATGGAATGGATCTGATAACAAGCTGAGCACTTCTGTGTCTCCAGTTGCTATCTCGACTGTAAACATTCTCCAAAACTTCAGAGTGAGTTTACACATCTGTGAACAATGTGCCTTCCCTAATCCAATAAATGACACTACGGGTGTATTTTTTCCATAAGTGACAAAACTTCTAAGATTATACACAGCCTTAAGGTTCCCCAGGACAACTTTGTGTTTGTCCCCTGTTCCCAAGGCTGCCCGCAACTTGGTTTGCAGCACAGAAATTGCACTCAGATTCCAGAGAAAGCTCTTTTGAGATGACAGAGCATTACTGACAAGCTGTATAAAGAGAAATTGCATTGTCTACTTAGCAGGGGCTTCTGACAGCAGAAAATAAATATCTGCTGCCTTTAGAAGGCAAAGCATTGTTAACTTCAAATATAAAACCCCTCATGCAATTTATGCTTTTGGGATCTCTTTGCAGCTTTTGAGAGAATTTGGGGAAGGAAATGTTTTTCCCCTATAGTCTGCATATCTTACAAGTTAAATGGCATCCAAAACTCAAGTTGGATAACAATGATCCAGTCTCCTACACACGTGTATTGTGGGGGGGGGGGAGAGAGAATTTCCTGAGTTCCTATATCTTGGGCATTCTGCATGTACATGTGGAGTTGGCTCAATGCATTCTAAGAATTATTTGGAAGCCCCTCCCATTGGTTTTGTTCACCTTTCTAACTAATGTTAAGCAATTATAAATCACATAGATTTCTATAGGAAAGCGTTAAGTATACGCTTAACTCTTTTATTGCCTTTGGTGGTAGCACAAATGCTAATCAGTGGAACAGAACTCCAACAAGAGGTGGTGGACTTTCCTTCATTGGAGAGTTTTTAAGCAGAAGTCGGGTGGCCATCTGTCATGTATGAGCTAGTTGAGATTCCTGCATTGTCAGGGCTTGGACTAGAAGACCCTTGGGGTCCCTTCCAACTCTACCATTTTAGGAGCTATGAACTGTAGTTTACCTCTCACAGAACTAAGATTCCCAGCACCCTTAACAAATTCCCTTAGGTCCCTTCGAAATCTACAATTCTATGATGCTAAATTTGGCTGGTTGGTTATAGGTAATAAAGTTAGGACTTGGGTTCCCAGTTTTGGGGGAAGGACGCTAGCTCAGTGGTAGAGCACATCCCAGGTTCATTCTCTATCTAGAACTGTGAATGTTCCTTTGTAAATACACTCATACCTCTTGTTACATTAGCTTCAGGTTGCAGGTTTTCAGGTTGCATCCCGCAGCGACCCAGAAGTACCGGAAAGGGTTACTTCTGGGTTTCGCCGCTCGCACATACACAGACGCGCAAAATGACATCACACACATGCACAGAAGTGGCAAATCACGACCCGTTCATGCGCAGACAGGGGTTTCGTTCTTTCGTTGCGAATGGGCCTCCGGAATGGATCCCATTCGCAATCAGAGGCACCACTGTACACATTTTAAATGTATTTTGATAAGTTTCAAGCCCAGACATTAATCCATGTGGCTGAGTTAGGTTGGAGAGCAGGCAGCCTAGAGCTGTAGCAGGAATCAGGACTGGATGGCAATCTAACAGAGCAAAGCCCCACCATCAGAAAGCACATTCAGTGCGCAGAAGTAGGAGTCCCACCCCAGCAGAGCAGGGGTGGCTCAACATATTCTAGTGCTTGAGGCAAAATGTCTCACTCCTGCCTCTGCAGTGAAGGAGGGCATGAGGCTATGCAACATCTTCTCCTCAAGGAAAAGCCCTTGCAAACCTTGCTGCAGGCCAAGGGAGGGGGGGGGAGACTCCATGATGGCATCTGAGATGCCTCTCTTTCACCAACTCACTGAGAGGGAGGAAATACAGAAAGCTTTGCCTCTGGTCTCCCTCCATCCTTTGGGGTGGAAGTAGACCAGTGGAGATGCTGGGCAGAGGAATGCTATGCCACTCTGCCACTGCCAAAGCCTCCCTTACTTGGGTTTCTTCTAATGGCCCAAAACGGCCTCGGTCCAGTATACCTGAAGGAGTGTCTCCATCCCCATTGTTCAGCCTGGATACTGAGGTCCAGCACCGAGGGCCCTCTGGTGGTTTCCTCATTGTGAGAAGTGAGGTTACAGGGAACCAGACAGAGGGCCTTCTCGATAGTGGCGCCCACCCTGTGGAACGCCCTCCCATCAGATGTGAAGGAAATAAGCAGCTATCTTATCTTTAAAAGACATCTGAAGGCAGCCCTGTTTAGGAAAGTTTTTAATATTTAATGCTGTATTGTTTTTAACACTCAACTGGGAGCCGCCCAGAGTGGCTGGGGAGGCTCAGGCAGATGGGCGGGGTATAAATAATAAATTATTATGATATATTATTATTCTTCAGTGGTGGTTGGGCACCCTGCCTCATATGTGGGATGGCTCTGCAGCAGAAATATGCTGGCATCACTTTTCAGGTGGAAGTTAGCAGCTGGCCAATGGAGGCAGGCCGGACTGGCTGGAGGGAGGGATACATTTGTCCAATTCAACTCTCCCCTCTGCACAGCCTGGCTCTATAAATTTGAATTGCTCTATAAATTCCAATCCACAAAAGTAATCTAGAAGGTGCAGATTATTTTATGTCAGCATTAAACAAAAACCATTAAATTTCCCAAATTTATACATATGAGAAAATAAGAAAAGCCTGCCAGATCAAACCAATGATTTATCTAGTTTGGCATCTTGTGGCCAACCAGATGCCTCTGGGAATCCCAAAAGAAGGACCTGAGCACAAGAACACTCTACCTACTAGTGATTTCCAGCAGTGTATTTTTATTTTCACTTTATTAACGGAAAAACTGTTCATTTGTTGTTTTTTTTAAAAAAACAAACATTAACATGAAATTTTCCTAGCTCAACCTTCATATTCAATACATTTTGAGACTGGTGCCTGGCCTTCATTGATTAATAAAAAGGTCCCTTATTCAATCCCAAATTTATTCCAAACAGGTGAAGAATTAAGCACTGCCCTTTACTGCATACTGATCAGCAAAGAGGCTTACTTTGCTATATCTGCCAGTCCTAATTTTTAATCATTATTTAAGGTGGTTATTCTTTCTATGCTGCATGCCAATGAAATGCCAAGCTTCAGATGTCAAAGCATCAACCTTCTGTCTGTGTGGCGGGTGAAAGTCTTATGGACTCCAGGAAATAGCATCACATTAAGGGCAGGTTTAGAAAGAGATGGGCTTTAAGCAAATATTGCCAGCATTTAAAGTTGTTTAATTTACATCAATTCCCCCAGCTGAGCAATACATAAATATTCATGATTCTACCACTGTAGTTTACATTACAAGATATCATTGGAGATATGAGAGAGAGAGAGATGTGGCATAAATATTTTAAAACTCTTCTCAAAATATACTGCTTAATTCTGCTCTGATCTCGTATTCAAGATCATATTAACAGGAGAAAACTTCATTGTAAAAGTTTTATTAGAGGTGGTAATGAGTCGGGCAATTGAAAGATATTTACTATTGAATTATCTGGGAACACAAATGGCCTTGCATAAATACAGTTTCCATTGAGTTTTGTTCCCTCTGAACTCTTAGCAAGCACACTTGAAAAAATGCTGGTATAATGAAATAGGAAGAGCTTCATATCCATTGAAACCAATTTGCTTATATTCCCTATTTTTCCTGCCTCAAGGACCTCTTCATATACTTTCAAGTTTACATGTGTGAAAGAGTTTTAATATGTGCACTTAAAAATATAAAGTCTGAAAGCGACAAGCAGTTATTTGGAAACATGCTTAGTATCATCAAAGATTGGATATATCTCCCTCTTGAGTGCTATGTGCAATGAAATGCACAGAAATGGATATCACACTGTGGCTCCTTTTAAAATAAATTCAGAGTCACTTTTGAAACAGCTTCTGAAAGTTATGCTGAATGTGAATGGGCAAGCGTTGGTGGCAGAAATAGTGGCTCTGCTTCACTTCTATGAAAGTTTGGTGTACATTATTATAATGTATGCAATGGAGGTTTGTCTATTAAGGCAAATGTGTCTGCTCTCAGACAGCCCCCACCTGCCTGCCCTCTGAAGGAGTGTTTGTAGGTAACCTGCAACTTCTCCTACACAGATTAACTGGGTAATTCTAAATTCAATAGGGTAATTCTAAATGATCAAATGCATATTCAAACAATGCAAAAAATTCAACATTCAGGAAGCCAACCTTACATCCAGGGGAAGGTAATTCCACATATGGGTTACCACTAGTGAGAAGTCCCCATCGCCATACCACAGGCCTTTCAGGTGTTAAGATTGTGTCATTTTTATTGGCATCCAGACTTTTTTCTGCACAAGGTGATTTGACAGGTGCTGTAGGTCAGCAGCAGAGCAAATGTTTTGTATGCAGCAGGTTAAGTGCCCTGGCTGGGAAAGAGTCCTGTCTGAAACTCTGAAGAGCAGTTCTGACTCACTGCAGATGATAGTGAGCTAGATTGACCAATGGTCTGACCCTGTATAAGGCCATTACCTGATTTTAAGTAATATTGGGGGAGTTCTACCATGACTATAACAAATGTTTGATTAAAATGCTTGATATAAACATTTCAAATGTGATCAAATGACAAACTGAGATGAGAGAACAGAGACTTTATCACACCTTTGATCTTCTTTCAAACCAATCCACATCTTCACACCATCTGTGTTCTAATAGGGTGTTCATTCCACTCACAAGTAAGCTATCACAGGAAGGTGGTTGAGGGCCTACTCTGCTGTCTCCAATACGTCACCTTCTTCACATTGGCCTCTTGTGAATTTGAAGGTGAAGGTCTGACCAGGAGAAGCTCACTAAGCATTTCATAACCCTATACAACTAGGTACAGATAGGTAGCCGTGTTGGTCTGCCATAGTTAAAACAAAAAAAATTAAAAAATTCCTTCCAGTAGCACCTTAAAGACCAACTCTTAGTTGGTCTTTAAGGTGCTACTGGAAGGAATTTTTTAATTTTTTTGTTTTGACTATACAACTAGGGTTCAAAATTGTGTTGGGATTGTGTGGGAAGGTTCCTTGAGAAGAAGAGGCTCCCCAGTAAAGCCCTTCACCCTCAATCCCACAGAGGCCTATAAACCCAATAGAGGTGATGCACATGAGGGGGTCTTGTCTTTGTTTATGTGGTCTTTTGGTCTTTTGAGCCTGTGGCCTGTTTCAGATGATGTTAAATCTATCTCCTGAACCTTTCAATGGAGAAGAATGTTAGCACAGTAATTGGATAGCCTGTGACAACTTCTTATATATTTTTTTATTAATTATGATACTTAATGTAGAGGAAATGACATTGCTGCCAGTTTGACTCACATTGTCCTGGCACAACTAATTGCTCCTCAAGAGAGGCCAACCTTGAGTGTGCTGGGAGTATGAAAAAGAATAACTGCTGACTTTAGTATCTTATTTTCCAGCGAGCTAATTTTTTTCCATGTAATTAGCCCCAATGTTCTTCCCACATTAACAGTTCAAGTAATAATAAGTTATGCTTTAAATGATGGGAAGGGGTGTGTGTAGTGCTGTGAGAACAACACAGAACAGATTCAAGGTGCCAGCTCATTATGCCAGGATAGTGATAAATAAAACACAGTTGAACTTTATACCTTCACAATCATATTTACATTTCAACGTCATTGCAATTATTATATATTTATTATTTCATTCACCTACTCCCCCCTTTTTTTGCCAGTTTCAGTCTGCTGTTCTCAACCTCTTTGATTTCTCAAACTGGAATTTCAGTACACTCATATGCTAGTGTTCTGTGGTTCAAAAACCTAGTTCTTAAGCATAATATCTCCAGGCCTGGGACAAACTCCTAACATGGGCCTAATCCATTTTGAAAAAGCAACCAACCAACCAACCAACCAACCAGCCAACAAACCCAAACAGAGAATTGATGAGTACAATATTAACCATGCTCAGAGTAAACCCATTGAAATGAATGGACATGACTGACCTAGGTATATTCATGGTACTCCTTCCTGAGTTCCTTTTGTTTAAGTACTTTATATTTGCATGTAGAGCCAGACATAACACATGGTTATGGTGTTATAAATATAATGGTAATGTTAAAATGGTATGTGTTAAAATAATAATACAGTAGTGTACTGATAAGTCTCTTTTAGACATGATCATAGATCTCTTGGCCTTAGCTCCTTTTGTTCTAGGGGTGAGGAACCATATATATATATATATATATATATATATATATATATATATATATATATATATGCTTGAAGATTACATTTCCTTACTGGCAACCCAACTCCAGCACCCACATGATACTACCCTCGGAGAGTGTACCTATTTCCTTCAATGCTTGGACCCTGCATTAATCAGCAACTACAGTGCCTAAAGTTGGGACCTAAGGCATTGAGCTATAGTGGCATACAAGGAATGAACATCTGCAACAATCATGCTGTAGCAGACAGAATGAAGCTGTTGGACTAGTTGTGCCTGATACAGTTAAATACATTTTGCCTTGCAAAGTCAACTGAGTGTTATCGTTTGCTTGCTGCATTTCAGGCTACATCTGCCAGCTTAATGCACTGACCTCAGGGAGCCTGAGTTGTCTAGGGCAAACTCTGATCTGGATTCAGCTACAGCCATCTAAGGCTCCAGCTAGGCCTTGACAGTGCTAGAGAAAAGAAGTTAAATGTGTGGCTCATGCTTTGCTTCTTGTTGCATGCTGTCTCATCTGAAAGGTAAATATGCCCATATTCATCACAGGTAAACAAATAGACATGAAGTTCTTTCTCTGCTCACTGTCTTTGAAAATATATCTACTAGTGTGTGAACAACCTTGCCCCATAGTTTCCATCACAAGCCACAGTCCCGAAGGAAATATTCACCAAAGCCGTAATGAAAACCAATTCTTTGTAGGTTCAACTCAGTGAGTGATGTATGTCAAATGGTATCCTAGCCTTGGCTAACACGAACATCAAGAGTAATTGAGACCATCAATCTGTGCATCTGGCAACCTTAATGTTTTAAAAAAGCTTCAGAATATTGGATTATGACAACAGATTGTCTTCCCATTCCATCCTTTTTGTTAAACCGACAGCATGGGCAATGATTTCTTTGCCACTTGCTATGGAAAGTTAGATGACTCTCAATTAAAGCAGAAAATAAATTTGAAAAGTAAAGGGTCTGAGAGATGGAAGATCAATTGCTTAGTAGTTTAACTGACAAGCTATTATGTTCTTGGCAAGATTAGCTTCAGTATAATTTCTGACAGTAAGATGGAGAAAGACTATCCAGTATTCTCTTCCTGGTTCTGAAACCTGTAAATCTCGTCATTGACCTCTTTCTCTTTCCTTCCATTCCATTGATTGATCTGCTTGGTGTCACTGTAAGTATGGGCCAGCATAGCTATTATGGCCTTTGGGTCTCATATTGGCTTACTTGTGCTGATGTCACTGAGGGACTAAGCAGAACTGAGCCAAGTTGCTGAGGAAAATGTGGACTGAGAAGACCTTAACCTTTGAATTGTATGATTCAAGATTGGCCGAAATCTCTATTAAAACCTATATTTACTTGTCAAACCTTATATGCCTATTTTATTTGAGTATTCAAATGATACTGTGTGCAAATCAGGTGAGCCTTTCCACAGGAAAAGACAGATGGGTTCACTGACTACTGAGCATCAAATAAAGGTGGAGAAGAGTCTCATCAAACTCATGATTCACCTCCCATCTGTGGCCTGACAAAGAAGTTTGACACTGAGGCTGCATTAAATTATCTACTTCTAGGCTGGGATGCCAGAAGGGTGCTGGCAAACTTGGAAGGCTGGTTGTGGAAATTTACAACCCTGGACAGCTCCCCATGGGAACAGCTGTCTGAGGCTATAATTTGAACAACGAACAGAATTTTGAATTCTTTCAGAACATAACCTAAAAGAACAAAATATAATAATTTCGCAAGTACAGTAAATACTGTGAAAATGTTGTGGGGAGGAGAGAGATCATTTTATTCATAAAGTGTATATTGATTGCTGGTTGGCATCTATCTGTCTCGGGAGCCAATGGAGGAATGCACTTTTGAGAGTGAAGTTAAATTGTTGGAAAGTTACAATGCCTGGTACGGCTGTAGAGACTGATATGAGAGTAACCCAAGCATATAAACAAAATGGGGGGGGGGGGCAAGATTTCAAAGCACCAGGAGTGGGGGCAGGAGAGAGGTAAATGGTTGCACATTATTCTGAAATTCGCTTGGCCGTTAATTTATGAATAAAGGCCATCTGTCAATGAATAACTTGTCCTCTGTATTTTATGCATTTCACTTAGCCTTGAAGAAGCATGCAGGTTTTCTAAATAAAGGAACTTTCTAGGCTTTCTTTGTCCATTCTGTAGTGCTTGGTAGTTCTGACGGCTTCCAGTGTTGTCTGATGCATAAGTAGCTTTCTGGGGTCAAATTCAAGACAAAAACAACGTTGCTCCAACATTTCTCTGGAGCCACTTGTGGGCTTTTAATAATCCTTCAACCAAGGACTTGCCTCTAGCTCTGACTTCTGTCAGCATACTATGTCACATAAAGGCCTTGGAAACAAGTCAATTAAGTAGCTCCATTAATGGACTCGTATTGATTTCAATGGATCTACTTTGATAATGGCTAATGTTGGATACCACTCCTTAGATCTTGGGCAATGGCTCTGACAGCTTTTGGGTGGTAGCAACAGTGTTCATTACACTACTGTGGGTGATTCCCAGGAGGAGTCAGTGTCACTGTCAGAGGAAGAAACCTGAACTGCTTCTTAAAGTAAGGCATAATCTGGGTCTTCGGGCTCTCCTCCTGGGTGTCTGGCCAGTTTGTAATTCTGGAGCGTTCACCTGCATTATCAGGGAGTGGCATCTGCATTATCAGGGAGAGAGTATGGAACCATAACAGCTGCAAGCTCTTCCATAGCTCAATTAGCTGGACCCCACTCTATAGTAGAAAAAGATAACCCATCAGCTAATTTTCAAAGGTCCAAATAATAGTTGCTGGACTTCTTGTATAGAATGATGGACTCTGTAGACTGGCAAGTTACTTCTGAGTGCATAATCAGTATTGCTTAACACAGATTAGTTCTGCCCTAAGTCTTCAATGCGAAACAAGGAGACACTTTAGGAAGTCTACCTAGAAGGCAGCATGTTGAGAGCACCACTTAAGTTTCTCATAATTGCGGAAACATTCAAAGCAGTTGTGGGGGGGAGGTGAACACTGAAAAGATTACCGGTAGGCCCCTGCAAGTAATTTTGGCTTGGGAAATTTTCGTTTATGATGCTAAAAAGGGGGGGGGGGAGTCATAAAACTGATTTGTCATGCTACAGTGTGGCATCCAAGATACCATTACAGTGTTTGGGAGATAATTGGTCCATGCCAGAATTACAGGCAAACTTGCTTGAGCTCCTAAATTAAAATCCTTCTTTTTCATTTTTTAAAATAGAAATGCTCCTTTGAGTTGTCGTTAGGGAACAAAAATTAGAAGGAATTAATTAAGCATGAGCTATTTACTAGCCACAGGCTGGCTATGGAGTGTTGAAAGAAATACAGTAATATAACATTTCTGGAAAGTTGATGCAGAGAATATTGGCCGATGAAAAGTGTTTTTTCTTTTTCTTTTTAAAAAAAATCCTTGCTAGGTGAAATACCATCTGCTTTATTAAAACATCTCAAATCTGACATAATAGGAATATGCAAACTTTCCTTTTATAATGTGATGTGACCTTTTAAATAGTATTAAATTATATAGCAATTTTTTAAAATGCATTATTTTAAAAGACTCCTTTCTCATCTATTTGCATTTGCAAAATAAGCAATAAGCACAGATGCAATCCATAATTGATGTTTTGCATTCAAAATTATCACTTAGCATTCTATATTATCGGCCAATTAAAACTCTGTACAATTTGGCTTTGAAATGTGAAAGCTAGAGATGGCATACATTCATCCCACATTTCCCAACATTTCACAGGAGGGTTCACACAGCTCTTTAAGTTGCTACTGAATATTGCCCAAAGCAATGTTTAGTGGGGTCCTGAATTTCAAGAAAAGTTTTAAAAGTATAAATAATTTTGCACATTTCTAGGTCTTGGGCTCAGGAACTTCTGCCACCCCCACAAAATGCATAATTGTATGGGAAAGTCGATGGGAATATTGACTATTTAGCATCAAGGTGACCACAGAAACTTTAGAGAGCACCATAACAATAAGAGTTTGGGGAGCTAGATGGCTTACATTCTGTCAATTATCTAGATCAGGCACCCCCAACCTGCGGCCCTCCAGATGTTTTCGCCTACAACTCCCATGATCCCTAGCTAACAGGACCAGTGGTCAGGAATTGTAGTCCAAAACATCCAGAGGGCCAAAGGTTGGGGATGCCTGGTCTAGATCAGATGATACAGAAGAACACTTCTGCTTTTATAAAGCTTAAGTGCAAATGACATTTCAAAAAATTTCCACCCTGTTTGTGGGCAGCAAAACTGAAAGAGGGGTTTCACCAAGTTTATTCAGAGTTAGGAGAAATGATCCAAGTTGTCTAAGTGGCAGCAACTGTGTTGGGAGCCCAGCTACCTTTTGGATCCTTCACAATGCCCCACATAAAGGGTTGTTCTTGGGTGCTGTGAGATGGGTTAGGAATGAAGGCCTTCATGGTGACTGTGTTAATGAATTTCACATGCCTCAGTTGCAAATTCCATCTTGTCCCACCTCAACTTCTACTTGTCCGGAGTTTCTCTTGAAGTTGGAATCAGCTCCTGCCAACTTCAAATATCAAATCTCTTAACACTCCAACATGAACCATGGTCCTTCCTTCAAATACTTCTCTTCCTTCACTCCTGCTCAAGTCCTTATTTAGAAAGTAGGTACCTGATTGTTTTCTGGGAAATGCCTAAATTGTTTCCATATTGATCTTCTAGGTCTTTTCTAAAGTGTTCAAGTGATACAGTTTCCAGTAACATGTATCACATGGTATAGTATCACAACTGGAAACTGAAATATAGATTACAAGCCTGCAGACTTGTGGAGAAAATGTCTGTTCCACAGCTCAGTGGGAACTCCATATTAATTGGCAGGGAAGAGTCTAAATTATTACCTCCACACACAACTTCTCAAGTCAGGTATTATCAGGAAAACATAAGCCCAGCTCCACAGAATTATAAGCACATCCTTGAGTTGTATCCAATATGATGCAAGTTTCATTGTAATGAATTAAGATTCTGAATTTAGGTCCATCAATGTCTGTGGGTTTACTCTGAGAAACCCTTTGGTGAAATTTACCAAACCAGCCCTGTTAGTGGAAGCCCTGAACAAGAACTTCCAAATGAGGAAGAAGACTCCCCCCCCTTTTTCCTCCACATTAGCTGGAGGGGTCAGGTGAACCCCAGGGCAGCACATGGCAGAAAAATAAATGGGGATCATTGCACCTGTCAATCTGAAATGCTCATGCAGATGGAACATTTGGAAAAAGCACAACATTGAATTCTATCCCTTGTGTTCTAAACCACTCCTGAGGGTTGAATGTTTCTTCAGAAGCAATATGCAAAGTAGGAAACGATGCCACAGTTTGAGTAGGCAGTCAGTGGAGACAATAGGGTCCCCTTGAATGAGTAGACATGCCTTCCACCCATGCTAGGCATTTCCTGTAACCCACCTTTAACTCCAAAGCTGGATTTTAGAACACATAAAACTTTTTTTGACATCTCTCCACAAAGGCCCTTGAATTCTGCTATTATTTTTAAATGCATTCTTTGCTGTAAGCACTTCTGAGCCCAGCTCTATAAGAGTGAGATATAAAACAGCAATAATAATGAATGAGGAGTGTGCATTTCAGTTATGAGTTAGGGCGTAGCATTCCTGCCTTGGGAAGGCTGTTTCACAACCTGGACTGCACAACCAGAAAGTAGGCTGTTTCATAGCCTGGACTGGGCTCACCGTGGGTCACCCACATATCTGCATATGTGTCAGAGATAGTTCTGCAAACTCTTCAAGTTGAACATCTGAGGAATTTAGATGGAAACTAAAAAAAAAAAAGTTTTGATACAGCAAATGAAATTTTCCTTGGGTGGTATTTAGATGTGGGTCTCATATTCATAATGTAGATGTCAAAACTGCATACGCTTCCAGCTGTGCAGAAAGATGGCTTTGTGATGTGTAGGAAATCACCCTGCCCATTTAGGAGAGTGATTTTGCACATATGGCTTCCCAGTTAGTAAGGAGCATATGTTTGTGTAAGTGGTGGCAACAATGCATCCAGTATAAAACAAGAATGGGCTCTGGGCATCAATTAATCTGTGTGATTGCCTTGCAAAGATGCAATGGATGTCAGCAACAATTCTCAAGTGGTAAGATACAGAAATGTTACAATGATTCAATATAACTCTAAATATAGTCGTCATTGCTTCTATTAGTATATTTGAAAAATGGTTATGTGCCTCATGCAGCATCATTCATGACGAAACATCCCATCACAAATCAATGTTTGACCTTCTAAAGCTATTTTTATGTTATGCACTATGTTTTTATAGGGTTTTATGTAGTATCATGGCCTTTAAATCGCAAGAGGCTATGAAACCTTGTAACCAAGATTACAGTCTAGTGGAGGTTGTTAATTTTACAAATGCTTGTAGAATGTAATGACATTCCAAAGCTACAAAGGAAAGAAAGAATAGATGCAGGCAGGCTTTATTAAAATGTATCTGTGAACTTTTCTGGTAATTTAAAATCCGGGTTTCACAGGCAAATTTCATGCAGTGAAGGTCTCAACATGGTTTATATGTAACCTGTCAAAAGCTATGTTCTAAATATAGATATAGATATCACTATCCAGACTCAGCTTCATACAGTGAAATTGATGGGCCATAAATTAACCACATGTAAAAGAAAATATAAAATACATAATTTATTTATGTAATTAATTGTCACAGGATGTCCTGTGTTGACCATTAGCTTAGATTGTTTTTGCATAGGGGTGGATGAATGTGTCAATTTTTGTTTTGCTCAGTTTCTTCCAATCTCAAATTGAGTTCACCACATTTCTGTATCTGTTGGTGATTTTTATTAAAACCTTCATGAAAATTCATTTCTCCTAATATATATTGAGAGAGTCCTCAGGATCTCAGGACCGAGGTTTCCAACTCCTGCACTAACTGATGCCTGGCATGTATGGAAGCTCGCACAAATTTCAAACACTTTATACTACTGTAAATCATTGCTTTTGAGAAATTGCAGTGCAGATTTCAACACAGTACTAAGCCAGTGTGAAGTAGGCCTACTGAAAGACATCCCACTAGAAGGACCACACCATGGCCACCAGGCTGTCATTTGCACCTGTAATTGTAGAACCCTTCAAGCCTGTGTGATCTCCAGATGTCAATGACACATCCGGAGCTTGGGTGGTGGTGGATTGTTTTGGAAAGAATCTCATATAGTTCTTCATTTGGGTGGGGAATAGGGAGGAGGGAGTAACTCAGTTTATTTGCAAGCCAAGGGAAATAGGGAGTAGAGACCTGTGGCTGTTCAGATTATCCTAGTATGTAACTTTCACCAGCCCCAGTCAGCACAACCAATAGCTAAGGATGATGCAAACTGCAACAGCATTTGGAGGGACATAGATTTCTCATACATGTAAAATGAGCCCTTGGGAGCATGTCTATCAACAGTGTCCAAATAACTGCTCTTTACAACCGTATTATCTATATCTAAATAGATGGAGAGTTATTTAGGTCTTTCAGATATGTCTATTGCATGGAAGAGATGAATATTTATGCCTGCATTATAAGGCTTCACAACTGTATATGCTGCTTCAAACATTTTATGCTTTCATATACAGATGTGTTGCATTTTACCAGGCTCAGCACTATTCAAAAGTCTCTTGGGTAAGTGCTAAACTGCTTGTTCCATATTCAGATGTCCCTTTGGCAGATTATAATAAAGAGCCTTGGAAAACATACTGTTTTACTGGCAATAAAGAGGCAATAACATCTTAATACAATCAGAAAGAATAACTTAGCAGTCTAAATGTCTGAAGTAAAGGGATAATTGAAATTACTTTGGGTGTAAGCCTCAGCAGTTTCCCGCTTTGTGATATTTCAGGTGATCATTTATACTTAATGAAATGCAATGAAACAATAGAATGCTATTGATTTAGAACTTGAAAAAGTTTGGATCAAATCTGCAGCGGGCCTCCCTGATACGCCTCACATTTGTGGAAGAAACAAATTGCCTACATTATATCTCATTATAGTCACTAGAAATCAATAGCTTGCTTGCATTGGAACATATATCTCTCCTAGCCTTGCAAACCATTTTGATGGGCAAGTTGAATGAATAGCAAAGTATTTTCATAGCCTGAAACCAACATTATCTATCATCTATCTATCTATCTATCTATCATCTATCTATCTATCTATCATCTATCTATCTATCTATCTATCTATCTATCTATCTATCTATCATCATCTATCTATCTATCTATCTATCTATCTAATCTATCTATCTATCTATATATCATCTATCTATCTATCTATCTATCTATCTATCTATCTATCATCTATCTGTCTATCTATCATCTATCTATCTATCTATCTATCTATCTATCTATCTATCTATCTATCATCTATCTGATCTCCATGCCCTCTTTCCATAACTGCGCCTAAGTATGTGTAACTAAAATAAATCCATATTCTTTCCCACTTAAACCTATACCCAATTTCTCCCCTCCCATTGTATTTAGCACCGAGCTGTTGGCAGCAGGGTTGAGTATGCTTCATACCCCTCCCTCCCCATTTTTATTGCCTTCAAACTCTTGGAAGGCCCTGCCTGAAGGCCCTTTTGCATACATGGACGCTCTCTGGATGCTCTGGAACCTTGCATACACAAGGCTTTCGGCTACAAGCGGATATCCTGACTTCCCTGTACTTATAATCCCTGAAAAGGACTGGTGCTATGTCATGATTTTAGCAAAGGGGGGTCGGGGGGATAGGGAAAAGAGCCACTGCCAACACTATCTACTATTTGCAAAACTTGAAAATAGTTTCCCCTCTCCAAAAATGGTTGCCTAAGAATTAAGGAATAATATGGTGGTGGGACTTCACGCACCCCTTACAACTTGTCTCCTCCAAGTTGAATCATAAACTGTAAGCTCTTGGTAGAAAAGCATCCTCTGGTTAGTAAGCATCTTCTGCCATGCACATGTCGATGGGAAGAAGAAGAAGAAGAAGAAGAAGAAGAAGAAGAAGAAGAAGAAGAAGAAGAAGAAGACCCTGATGCAGCAAACCAAAGGATTGATCTTTTCCAGCTTTCTAGTCCCATAGTGACTACCCAGCTGCTGATGGGAAACCCTCATAGTGCCTCTGATACTGGAGGTAATATTGTGATTAGCAGCCATAAATAGCCTTTTTTCCATGAATTCCTTTATAAAGCTGCCCAAGCTGGCAGTCATTAGTACATTATTACCAAGAATCTGGAATTCTGTGTCTTTGTGTGCTTTGCTCTAAGCAGTGAGCACAGCACTATGACAAAGACTCAGAGGGAGCTACAGTAGTTCAAGCTTGGTATCCTCTGATCAGCAGGATGCTCTAAGTAGTAGTTCCTACTAAACAGTAGATGTTGGGTGGGGGATTTCCCCGCTATGGCAGCGTTAACATGAATACATGCCTGAACCCTTGCACACCCCAAAGGGATATCACAACAGGGCATACTACAGCAAGGAATTTTCACTAGTGAAGGGATTAAATCTAAATATACAATTCCTGGAAATGTCTCCACCATTCCTCATGAGGGGTATCTCAGTGGTGGTGTAGTGGTTAAGAGTGGTGGACTCGTAATCTGGGGGACCGGGTTCGCTTCCCCGCTCCTCCACATGCAGCTGCTGGGTGACCTTGGGCTAGTCACACTTCTCTGAAGTCTCTCAGCCCCACGCACCTCACAGAGTGTTTGTTGTGGGGGAGGAAGGGAAAGGAGAATGTTAGCTGCTTTGAGGCTCCTTAGGGTAGTGATAAAGCGGGATATCAAATCCAAACTCTTCTTCTTCTCAGTCACCTGGCTGCAAGTTCTGACTGATCAGAGACCCTTTGTGACCTCTCTATTGAGAGCTTTCTTCCTGTGCCTTTTATCATTAAATATGTCTTTCTGCCAGTACTTCCCTTAATGAGATCATGTAATGGATTAGAAGCACACACCCAGCAGGAAGTTTCTCTCTAATACCTGGAAACCTCTCAGGCCCCAACTTTTTCAGTCTTCTCCACTTCACACATGCTTCTTCAAGGTTTCTCAAAAGCAGTGGATGCCTGCAGGAACAAGACCTTGTCTTCAGCTTTGCTTGATCCTTACATTTGCCTTCTCCTCCCTTCTCCCTGCTCCTCAGCTATGTTTCTTTGTTCTCTCTCTCTCACTAACACTCACACACCCTCATCATCACTTGAACTTGGACACCAGTTTGCTGGATGATGGTAAGAGGCAACCTTCTTCAGCCAGGTAAATTTTCCCACCATAGATTTTGCTAGAATTCAGCTGCTACTGAGCCCATGATGGTGAAACTCAGGAAACTGTTTCTCTTTACTTTTCCTTCCTCAGTACAAGTTGATTTCAGTATTTTGTTCCTCCTTCATACCTTTACCTTTCTCAGCTTCCTATTCTCTACATTTCTGCATCCTTGTGTTAGTCGAAAACCCAGTTAAGCCTTTCCTCCTGGTGTGTTAAGGCCTCAAGTGCACTTAGGCAGCCTCCTCCACTTCATATAAAGCCATCTTTCCACCAGTCTCTATCTCAGCAATAGCTTTTGGACACTCAGTGTAGGTTTAGGCAGACTTTCTGATTTAAAGCTTACCATCTGCTATCCTATATTTTTATGCTCCCCTGTAATGTCACCTTAGGACATTTCTTACCTTATCTCTCCTATTCCACAGAGATAGCTGGAAAGATGGTGACATGGAGGCAGGCTTTTTAATATATATACTGGTGACCACAGTTTTATGGAATGCACTCCCTGCCCCATCTGTACTGGCATCCTGCCAGCTTTTGAATAGGCACATGCTTACATAAGCATCCACTTGATCTCCAAGCTGAAGCCTTCTGTTTTAATTGGTGTTTTTTGTTTTTGTTTTTGTGGAAGTTTTTTTAGTGAAATTGTCGCATATTAGTATGGGTGTTTATATTTCAAAGTTTGTATAACTGGTTTTTATACTTTGTAAGATCCTTAGAAGCCTATTTTGGCATTAAGTGGTACAATATTATTATATCTCAACTTGGGGGGACTGCCAGAGAAAACACCCTCTCCCTGGCCACCACTACCCTGAGCTTCTGAGAGCAGTGGAACAACCAAGAGGGCTCCCTCTGCCAATTTCAGCAGAGAAAGGAGTGCTGAGGGAAAGGAGATGGACTTTCAGGTATTTGTGGCTTGAGTTATTCAGGGATTTAAACACGAACATGAGTGCCTTGAATCTGGCCTGGAAACAAACTGGCAGCCAGTGCAGCTGGTTTAATACAGGGGTCATCTGAGATCTGAAGGGAACCTCAGACAGCCACTGGCGACTTTATTTGGGACCAATTCAAGTTTCCATCTTCAAGGGCATCCCCAGCACATTACAATAATCTTTTTTTTTTTTAATAAAATTTTTATTGGGTTTTTAACTTTTTTAACAGACAGACAAACATATAAAAACAGAACAAAACATGCATGATTTCATAACCTTACTTTCATTACCTTCTTTCATTGACTTCCCCGCACCCTTCCTCCCACATTCCAATTTCATAAATTATCTCAGCAAGTTATTTCCTCTCATCCCTTAAATATTTCTTATCTTTTCTTAATATTTGTCTCCTTTACTTAACCCAGTTTAACCTGTCCAATTTTACACAGTAAATCATTTCCCTAAGGGCGGCCTAAGTTTTCTCCCATGAATTCCTCCCTTCCCATATTACACCAAAAATCATATTATAACAATTCTAAAATCTCAGATATTAACTATTCTACTCTCCCCTCCCCCTCTGCCCCGGTTTCTGTCCCTTCCCAAACCGATGTCCCAATAGATTGGCTGCTTTAGCCCGGGTTTCTTACGTCAGAGGCTCTTAAGCCCCAGTTAGTCTTTCTCCACCAGTTTTGTTGATAGTCCATTTTGTTGGCCCTCTCTTCTTGGGGAGGTTTTGTCATCAGCCCCTCATGTTTTTCTCCTTCTGAGTCAATCAATATCAGTTTCTGTTCAGGACCACTCATTCTCCCATGCTCCAGCCAAATGAAGAAGTCCCTATCATGTTTGTTTACTCTTATATAGTCCAATATTCCAGTTATTCCAGGGACTTCTTCCTTTCTCTTTCCCTCCTTTTGCAGGTTTGTGGTCCACTTGTCATTTTCTTTGTTTCCTTTGTTCCCAAAGGTTGTCGGCTTTTGATTAGTTTTTTCCATCAGAGATTCCTCTCCTTCTTCCTCTTCCTTTCCCCCCAATTTCAAAGTTATCTCATCCTCTGCAGCTGCAGAGTTTTTTTCCATCACCTTTGTATCATTAGCAGAGTTGCACAGTTCCAAACCGAAGGTCTCCAATTGTTTACTCATTGTGGTGCTTTGCTTTTGTAAAGTTCCCACGAGAAAAAACATCCTTTCAATCTCTGCCCATAGTTTCTCTTCTGCAGCCATTGCAATATCTTTAATTCCCTCCAGGGGGATTTCCATCATAGTCCTATTCCAACAATTCGTTACTGTTGTTCCCAGCCACTTTGTTATACCCAGTCACTTTGTTTCTAAAAGTTCAATTTTAATGTAGCTCTTTTAATCCAAAGAAATACTGGCAACACAGTTCCGCTTTACCGCTCGTTTGACAGCTCTTTTGACAGCTGTCAAACTCTTGATTCTTTTTCCTCGGGCTCACATGCAGGGCACTCCCGGGTCCAGGGGGGGGGGGGGGATTGCCAAAAAAAAGAAAATTTTCTGAGATTCTACTCTTTTCCACTCCAGCACAATAACTTTGTAATCCAATTCATGAGAGCTATTTATTTAAGCACCAAAGTCTTTTCCGCCTTAGTGCTCCTCTCCTTACTTTGAGTCTTTCTGTGGGGGGGGGGGAGTGCGGACTTCCTTTTAACACACCCCCGATCGTACTCAATTTTAGGTATAAAGCTTTTAGTGCCAAAATTTCCTTCTACTCACGGGTTCTTTGTTTCAGTCCGAATTTCAGGAAAAAAGATAGCGCTCTCCGGTCATGGCTCGCGGCTCCGCTCCGCCAAGGCAGCGATCGACTCTCAGCACCACACCACTCTCCGGTCCACTCCGTAGCCTTTAAAAAGGCTCTTCGCGGGTCAGGGAGGGCGCTTAAGGTGCCCACCGAGTCACCATGTCCGCAGGCTTCCGCGCCTGCGGTTTCTAAGGGTCCCCGTGTCGCCGGCACGGCAAGACCCGTCCTTGGCGGAGCCGATTCCCTCCGGAGCTCGGAGGGAATCCGCCATTACCCGTTCGCGCTATCCCGGAAGTCCATATTACAATAATCTGATCTGGAAGTTACCAGAGCACAAAGTACAGTGGCCAGGTCATCTCTGTCCAACAGACACCATAGCTGGCAAACCAACTGTAACTGAAAAAGGCACTCCTATTCACCAAGGCCACTTGAGCCCCCAGTGATAGTGCTGAATCCATGAACACCCCCAAAGTGTGAACCTGCTCCTTTCAGATGCTGTGCACTATAAGTTTATTGCCCTTTATGCAACTCACCTAGAAATAGTTTCTTCTATTCATTTTAGCATTTTCTGGGAGATCGGATTATTTTAAAATGAAATGGATTCTATACCAGCTCTGGTATAGAAAACTTTGTTACCTACAGTGCACAAATAATTTTAGGGTCACTCTTTTAAATTTACTCATAACAGAGTCATTTGCCATGGGGATTTAAAAAACAAAACCAAAAACCAAAAAATGAATTATTTTGGGAGTTCTGACAACTTAAAATGAGAAAATGATAGTTCTCATTTGGCACATCAAGCGATAAAGCCATTTTACTGTCTGCTATTTTATGTAAATACTTCAATCAAAGTAATTGTGTTGTTCTTCCTAAATTCCCTTAAGTAAACTAACATATTGGTGTTTCTAAAGTAAGAGTATTGCAGTAACTTCTGTGGTGTTCAATTGCCCCCAGTAAAGATCCCCAAAGTAATCTTCCCATAAACATGTATGCAAGTTATCACTTCATGTGTATGTCACTATGGACACACAAGCAGATATTGCACCTTTCTTATAAAAATATTGCACAAAGCAATGATTTTATCGTTTTGATTTGTAGTATGACTGGATCTGATGCAGACTTCCCAATCTAATGTGTGAAACATGGCCACTGGGCCCATCACCTCCTTGCAAATAGAAGGGGAAGAAATGGAGGCAGTGAGAGATTTTACTTTCTTGGGCTCCATGATCACTGCAGATGGTGACAGCAGCCACGAAATTAAAAGACGCCTGCTTCTTGGGAGAAGATAATTTTACTATTTTACTATTTATACCCCACTCATCCTACTGGGTTGCCCCAGCCACTCTGGGCAGCTTCCAACATATATAAAAACATAATAAAACATTAAACATTAAACAAACCTCCCTATACAGGATTGCTTTCAGATGACTTGGGGTCAGATAACTCCATACCTTCCAAAATCTCTCCAATGAAAATAGGGACAACCTAAGGGATGGACATGGGTGGCGCTGTGGGTTAAACCACAGAGCCTAGGGCTTGCCGATCAGAAGGTCGCAGTTCGAATCCCTGTGACGGGGTGAGCTCCCGTTGCTCGGTCCCTGCTCCTGCCAACCTAGCAGTTCGAAAGCATGTCAAAGTGCAAGTAGATAAATAGGTCCCGCTCTGGTGAGAAGGTAAACGGCATTTCCGTGTGCTGATCTGGTTCACCAGAAGCAGCTTAGTCATGCTGGCCACATGAACCGGAAGCTGTAAGCTGGCTCCCTCGGCCAATAAATCGAGATGAGCGCCGCAACCCCAGAGTCAGTCACGACTGGACCTAATGGTCAGGGGTCCCTTTACCTTTATTAAGGGAAAGTGGGACATTCAGGGATCAAATCAGAAACTGGAACAGCTTCTCTAAACCAGGGACGTCCCTGGAAAACAGGGACACTTGGAGGCTCTGGACTTATGCCAGACTATGTTTCATCAGTGGCTGAGCTTAACTGAGCTAGCAGAGCTCAGCTAAACTGGGTTGCAGGGATTACAGTGGCTGAGCCCCGGGCTCACTTGAGACACCTTATTCAGCCTTCTTTAACCTGGCAGATCTAGAATTCAGATTGTGCTGTTAGAGACATATTTCTGCTCTCTCTTGTAAGAACTAACTTTGATCTGAAGGCACATATGTGTGGATACTAACTGAACTGCAATATATTGTGAGTTTGTATATAACAGATTTTGATTTAGCATAAAAGCAAATAATGGGAAGGTGGAGTGTGTAACCAGCATGTTATTTAGAGAGAAAAAGGAAAGATGATCCTTGGTTGGTGAAAATGTTTCCTTGCTTCCTCTGTAGGAGTAAAGGTGTCTAGACAGCTTTGGGTCCTGTGGAGAGCTTCTGAAAATATAGGAGGGGGAGCACTTAGCACAGGGTGAATTATTACTGTGAAGTGATACATCTTGGAGACATGTTGTGTAACCTCGCAACTCCCACACAACTCATTGAAGCCAGCTGGAAGCTTCTGTAGTGGATTTATTCCCTTCGAGTCTTAAGATTCAGCTGTTCCCCTGAAACAAAAAGCCAAGTGTGTAGAAGGTGATGCAGGGATATAAATCTTCCATGGGGAAACACGAATACCAAACAAATCTCCTGAGATTAAATCAGCCACACTTTTCAAGGAGATCATAAATATTTTATTTATTTACAAGATTTCCTACCCTCTCTTTACCATAAGATCCCAGGGTAGTTTACTACCATATAATCATATGTATTAAAATACAATGAAACAGTTAAAAAATTAAAAAATATGTACATCAGATACAGTGGTACCTTGGTTTGCAACCGTTTTGGATTACAACCATGTCAAACCCTGAAGTGTGTGTCCCTTTTTTTTGGATTACAACCAATTTTGGGGAGGAAGCACCATTGGCGAAAGTGAGTCTTGGGTTACAACCTGTTTTGGTTTACAGCCGGACCTCCGGAACGGATTATGGTTGTAAACCAAGGTATCACTGTAATAGAGTTGGTTCTACACACACACACACACACACACACACACACACATTATCTGCTGAAGGCTGGTGCAGATATACCAAAACGAGTGTTTTATGATTTTGGTTAGCCTTAATACTCTGGTGGCCATATTGCAGCTTCAGGACAAATTCAAAAGAGGCCATATGTAGCATGCATTGCAGTAATCTAATTGAGAGGTTACTGGTACATGGATTCCTGTGGCAAAGCTATCTTAGTCCATACTAGCTCTGGGCCCTCCAGATCAGTCTTGGAGCCCAAACTAGGCCCTCCAAGTTTCCTATTAAACCCTCATGACCATCCAGAAGACCATGTCTCTCACCATATGTGATCCATGCTCTCCTTCAGTCGGCTGGAATGGTTCCTTGTAATGTGCTGCTCAGACTTGCCTAGATTGCAGTTAGAATGATGTATCTCTGTATATGCAGAAATCTCTTAACTTACACATGACTGGAATGTAGCTTACTGTTCAAATGTAAGAGTCACATCCTTTGCTCTGCCCAGTTTTTCCCCTGTCCCCACCCACCACTGACATGCACCCCCTGCCAGGTCTGTAGGTTACCCATATAGTAATGCATAACTAGGACTGAAAAGATCCCCAGCTCTTGTTTTAGCTGCCATTTGCAAGGGGTGGGGATCACCCATGGTCCTTTAGAGTAGGGGTAGGCAAACTAAGGCCCGGGGGCTGGATGTCGCCCATTCTCCTTCTCAATCTGGCCTGCTGACAGTCTGGGAATCAGTGTGTTTTTACATGAGTAGAATGTGTCCTTTTATTTAAAATGCATCTCTGGGTTATTTGTGGGGCAAAGGAATTTGTTCATCCGCCCCCCCCAAAAAAATAGTCTGGCCCCCCACATGGTCTGAGGGACAGTGGACTGGCCCATGGCTGAAAAAGGTTGCTGACCCCTGCTTTAGAGAGATGTGCTTGACATTATAGATCTCATTAAGGAACTCTTGGTAAACTTCTAAGGAATCCTAGGGTTCCCTGGAAAACAGTTTGGAAGCAGCTGGTTGACCTATTGCCCTGCAGATGACCATTAAATTTGGAATATCAACTCATCAACTCTCCTTCCCTTGCTGATTTAGTTTTGCATTTATGTATTTGTTTCATGTTCAAATCTCAATGTGACTTCCTCTTATTTTGTACAGGAAATCAATATTCCTCAGCATGGATTAGACAGTGCACATAATGTTCTAGGCCAGCAAAATATTTACTTAAGCATCAGTCACGACAGCCTTCCTTCAGAGCATTATAAAACATCAGGATGTGTGCAGAATTTCTGTGAGGAAAATACATAACAAAGACTTGCTGTGCAAATAGATTGGCACTATAGGAAGGTGTATGCATAGCTGATTAATTGTAACGGCTTTGAAGGATGGGATGAATATTTCAGCAGCCTGCCTTCCCATTCATTATCATTACTGGCTCAAAGGTATTCAGTTGTATTTTATGAAATCCTACTGCAGATATTCCATTAACAAACTGAAAAAGTAAGTCACAGCCAAACACTAGACTCTAGAGCTCTGGGCTAAGTTGTTCTATTTTTTTTTTCCATTGAAGGGCGGCACTGAACATGCATCTTTTGGAGGAGTGTGCCTGTAGCTTCATGCAAACCTCCAGTGAAATGACTATGATAGTCACTAAAAGTGGTGGAAGCAAGGCCAGCACAAGATATTTTGGCATTGCCTAGAAGGCCCTCTGCCTGGTTCCCCGTAATTTCACTTCCCGCAGTGAGTGAACTGCTAGAAGACCCTTGGAGGAGGACCTCAGTGTCTGGGCTGGAAGATGGGGGCAGAGACACTTCTTTGGGTATACTGGGCCAAGGCCATTTAGGGCTTTAATGGTCAGCACCAACACATTGAATTGTGCCCAGAAACGTACTGGGAGCCAGGGAAGATCCTTTAGGACCAGTGTTATATGGCCCCAGTGGCCATTCCCAGCTGCATTCTGGATTAGTTGTAGTTTCTCAGTCACCTTCAAAGGTAGCCCCACGTAGAGTGCATTGTAGTAGTCTAAGCCAGAGAAAACCAGAATATATACTAGGCAGATAGAGTCTCAGGTGGCATACCAGATGGAGCTGGTAGACAGGGTCTATGTTAAAACCAGGATGGTGTACCAGATCTGGCCAGATCTCAAATAAAGAACTGAATTGAAATGATTCTGGTCAATCAGATCAGGTTTAGACAGCCCTAGATTGCCCCAGCATGGATCAATTTGGAGCTCTGTAAAAAGGAGGATATCAGACTGGTGCAAGAAGGGGGACAGAAGGAGGCACATGAAGGCAGCCTGTATCTGTCATCTTCTCCCCTCTATCACCCATATGACTGTGCAAAGTCACAATCAATATGGGGCCCTGGATCTGGGCCAGACCAGCCCTGGATAAGCCTGGGTCAAATTCGTAAAACATTCAGTTGGGCTCCCATATTGGACAAGAGGCCCATGCACAGCCCTGGTGAAAAACAGCTTCTACCTATTGGAAGTTCAGCAAGGCTGGCCATTAAAATTCAGAAACTTCAACATTTATTTTGATAAATATGTTGATAGAAGGTGAGAACCTTGTGTTTGTATGACTCTATGTCCCCCCTCCAAAAGTGACAAATCATGTTTGCAGCTATGCATAATGTGAGCAGATACAGTGCAAAAACGGTAAAGAACACTTGTCAGCTCCCACCTGGTGCGCCAAACATTACTGTCAATCATTTCTACCAAATGGTGAAACCATTTCAGTGGATAGGAAAGAGTCTGAGATTACAATCAACAAACTTGTGCCCAGTGATAATGATGGAAACAATCAATAAGTCAATGCAAAACCAGTGGGGAACATAAACAAATCTAGATTTCAAACTCCTGAGTCAACTGAATAACTTTGGCCAACTCACTGTCTCAGTTTAGCTAGAGCTGCATTACAATGTGTGACTGTTGATGAAAATGTATGTCCCCATTCACATCAGAAGACTTATTCAAGGCCTGGTTAGATTTGTTGAAGGTATGCTTTTGGTAATTTGTGGTGTCTTATCTATTTTTATATCACAATACATCTTAAATTCTGATTTTTTTAAATAAAAAACCTACACATTTATGATGAAGTGTGCATAAATGGCTGTAATGGTGCTAAGGGACAACTCTTAAGAATGATTTATTATTTAGCCATTACAAAGCCTTATTGGACTTCCTAACACATAGTAAATGTAATTTGCCTTAAATTTTGGTCTTTTTTTCTAATTGTTCCTCCTAGCTAGAGAAGGACTACATCATTAACCCCACAGGAATGCTAATAAACAAAAATAATTTAAAAACTTTATTAAGTTCAATTAATTGGTTGTAACAGTCTAATTTTGTCATGCTTTGGTAGCCAGTGTATTGTAAGTAATTTTGATGATTTTCAATTCAATTGCTCAAACAAGCTTGCGTACCAAAGCAAAAAATTGAGTTGTTTTGATAATTATAGAAACCAGTGGCCTGTTTGGTGTTTTGTAATAAATGGGTTAATTAGCCTCCTTCTTTTTATTGCATCAAAAGTTTTTCCCCCTGCAACAAACAATGGTAATTTATCCTCCAGTGAACACTGACAGATCTAAATCTCAAAGTTCTTGGTTGTTCAGGAAGACTTGGTGTTTGAATCAGTTTGTTGGGTAGGAGATTACGTCCCCCTGAAAAAAAAAGGGTTAAAGCCATACAGAACAGTTATGGCAGTATTGCAAAGGGTCAGTTGACCCAGACAGTTTTAAAACTGGGAGAAGGAAGACACTGCAGAATGAGGCACTTGCAAACTTGGCTTCTTTTTCTTCCTTTCTTGGAGGAGTTCTGTTACTGCCAATATTCTAGGGCTACTGAGATGTAATGTAGTGGTCTACTACAGCTTATCTCGATTGTTAGTCTTATTCAAATAAGACTCACTGAAATCAACCAACCAACCAAATATTTTTTACAGTGGTACCTCGGGTTACAGACGCTTCAGGTTACAGATGCTTCAGGTTACAGACTCCACTAACCCAGAAATAGTACCTCGGGTTAAGAACTTTGCTTCAGGATGAGAACAGAAATTGTGCAGCAGCACAGCAGCAGCAGCAGCGGGAGGCCCATTAGCTAAAGTGGTACCTCATGTTAAGAACAGTTTCAGGTTAAGAACGTATCTCCGGAACAAATTAAGTTCTTAACCCGAGGTACCACTGTACTATGGTAAGGTAAAGGTAAAGGTACCCCTGCCCGTACGGGCCAGTCTTGACAGACTCTGGGGTTGTGCGCCCATCTCACTTAAGAGGCCACGGGCCAGCGCTGTCCGGAGACACTTCCGGGTCACATGGCCAGTGTGACATCGCTGCTCTGGTGAGCCAGAGCTGCACACGGAAACGCCGTTTACCTTCCCGCTGGTAAGCGGTCCCTATTTATCTACTTGCACCCGGAGGTGCTTTCGAACTGCTAGGTTGGCAGGCGCTGGGACCGAGCAGCGGGAGCGCACCCCGCAGCAGGGATTCGAACCGCCGACCTTTCGATCAGCAAGTCCTAGGCACTGAGGCTTTAACCCACAGCGCCACCTGTGTCCCACCACTGTACTATGAAGCAACCCTAAAATAAAGTACAAACTATACAGATACATATTCACAGTCACAGAAGAACAAAGGTATACACAGCAGGTCTGAGAGCTATTACAACATTTAGATTGCTGCCTTTTCAATAATAGGTTAATCAGACCAAGGGTCTCTAATGATCAACTTGGAAACTGTCTCATAAGGGGGTAAATTATCTGGTCCCTTGATAGAATCTGCTGTAAAACACATGCACACACACACAACTATTTCAAGTTCCAAGTGGATATACGGTCAGCACCTACCCTTGAGGGGAACTACAACAAACCTCCCATCTAGGATCTTAGAAGATAAAACATTAAAACCTGTCAACAAAACTGCTATTGGGTATTGTTAGAAAATATAGATATGCCATACATATCTGTTAGAAGCAGACCAAATCAGGCCCAGTGAGTGTTTTGAATATGGGCCATTGACTGATGCAAGCACCTCTCGCACATCAGCATCTTTCATTTTCTGCTTAACAATGGATTTGACCTGCAATAGGTCAAAAACCACTTTTGAAAAAAACTAACTTTGGCCTACTAATTTCAATGGGTGTACTCTGAGTGTAACTTACCTGGATACATCCGAACAAGATTTTGGGCCAAATGCACAACACAACAATCCAGTAAAGGCTGCAGAATTTAACACCATCATCATTATCCTTAAATTGTATAGTTCTTGCAAGTGTTGAAAGTGCTTCCTAAACATGTATCTCATTGTAATCTTTACAGCACATAAGGTAAGTTTCAGTGCTTTTAAAAAAAAAAATGTTTAGGGGTACTCTCATTTTCCTACTGATATTGAAATACTGCTCCTCAATGAGGCCACACTTAGATTCACAAAAATGTTTAGGGGCATGCGTACCCCTGCATACCCGGGTGGGGAGAAGCACTGGTGTGTATTATCTCTCATATTGCAAATGTGGGGAATGCGTGGGAGTTTGTGGCCATTGAGTGAGTTCAGGACAAAAGCAAGATAAGAGCTGCGGAGCTCCTGAACCATAGTTTAGTCCCTTAGCTGCTGCTCTGCAGTAGCTCCTTTCCTCTTACCAAGTGCTCCCTATCCTCTAGATTAGGACACTTTGCTGAACTGGATTTGATTTGATTTGCAACTAGTGCCCACCACGGATTGGCTAGAGAAGGAGAAAGTCCATGTGTAGAATGTAGCTGCACAATAAGTAAAGTTCAACATGCAATTGGGTATTTTATGTTACTTATTTTTTAATTCCAGTTTGAGAACAACAGATAGTGTAAATCAGAGGCAGGAAAACTTTTTTTAAAGGGGGGGGGGGGGAGCCTGAAGGCCACATTCCCATCCCAGGGAATGATCTACCCTTTAATCATCACAGCAACTCATCACAGTAGGTTAGGATGAGACAGCGTGATTGGCCCAAACATATGCCACTGTGCCACTGAACTATTCAGCTGTGCCACTGAACAGGAATTTGAACCTGGGTCTCTTTGCCCTAAACCAATAGGAGAACTTAGGAAGCTGACATATTGAGTCAGACAACTGGTCCATCTAGCTAAGTATTTTCTGCACTGAATTGCAGCAACTCACCAGCATTTCAGACAGGAGACATTCTTAGTCCTACCTGGAGATGACAGGAACCTGGTGGCTTCTGGGTGCAAAACACCACTGAGTTATGGCCCTTGCCCCAAATTCTAGCCACTACATCATGTTGTTGCAAATGACATGATAACCTTTCTCAGCATCAATTCAGGACCATTCCTGGTCACACCGCACTTCCAGTTCGACAAAGCATGTTGTAAACAGAGAAGTATTCCTTTGGATAGTTTGCTATGCAGAAGTTGCTAGGCCAAAGCACCACAGAGGTAAAAAACAAAACAAAACTGGGGCCACCATAACTCTGAGGACTGGGGTGGGGGTGGGGAACTGGTCCATAAACTCCTTGCTGGCAAGGAGAACCATTCAGGCACACAAGTCCAGTACAGAAGAAGTAGATTTGTTTATATCATCATCCTGTCCATTGCCAAAGTAAGGGATTAAAAAAATAGTCCTATGAGCTGGGTTGTGTTCCATGCCTGAACAGAGGACAGCATTTTGCAGGGTCAGGGGACATAGCTGGTTGGAAGGATCTAGACTTTTCCTCTAAGATTAGTTTATTATTTAGTAAGTAAAAGGACTGCAGGGCTTACAGCAATTCCACGTCACTTTCTGCAGTGTCTAGAATAATATACTGTGGCCGGACAAGGCGAGGAGTTAAGGAACACCCAGTCTTAAGAGGGGCAGGTTTTTTAAAAAAGAAAATACAGCTGGGAAGTAGGGAGAGCCCTTGGGTGGAAAGAGATATTGCCAGGCAGATTCTAAGTAGAAATGCATTGTGGGTTTTGAGGGTGGTGGTGGGGTGGGGGGAGGACCAGAATGAGCAGAAAAACCATTTGCAGTATCTGAATTTTCTCTTTTTAAACAGATGCAAGCCATAGAAGGTAAAGGTAAAGGTACCCCTGCCCGTACGGGCCAGTCTTGACAGACTCTGGGGTTGTGCGCCCATCTCACTTAAGAGGCCAGGGGCCAGCGCTGTCCGGAGACACTTCCGGGTCACGTGGCCAGCGTGACATCGCTGCTCTGGCGAGCCAGAGCTGCACACGGAAACGCCGTTTACCTTCCCGCTGGTGAGCGGTCCCTATTTATCTACTTGCACCCGGAGGTGCTTTCGAACTGCTAGGTTGGCAGGCGCTGGGACCGAGCAGCGGGAGCGCACCCCGCCGCAGGGATTCGAACCGCCGACCTTTCGATCGGCAAGTCCTAGGCGCTGAGGCTTTAACCCACAGCGCCACCTGTGTCCCTTGATGCAAGCCATAACCAGTTTTAAATCACCCCACCACCCTCTTTATTAAAATACCACTATTTAAAATACTCTCTAAGGCTTTTACAGAAGCTGGGCTGTTTGGTGGACTGAACATTTGTTAATGAAGTCTCTAAGAACTGAAATGTTTCTAAAACCTCTCTTGTTAAAGAAGAAAAAGCTGTAATTCCCATTTCAATCATATTGTGCATCTAGGTCTAAAGGCTTACATTTGGGGAAAGTTCATAAATTCAACTTAATACACACTTTCCAACCACGATAGATTGTTGCATTTCTAATGCAGTTCCAAATTTTGATGAAATGTTTCCAAGCAGCTTCTGTTTTGGAAGCCAAAGTTTCTGCAAGCTCAAGCTGCCACTTGAAGGCCAAACACTGCACACATCCCATATAAATATTTTGTCTTCTGTATTTGCTGTATTTTACTCTAATTCTCTAATGACAGTCTTCAAACCAGCAGTCTTACATAGTTATTCAAGGTCATCCCTGTCATAACAGGCCTTATAAGGACTGCTGCTGCTGCCCAGGGAGGACTCCCCTGCTGAGTGCCTGAGGGTCCTGTTCCTGTCTCTCCCCACCTGGCCCAGGGCAGGGCCTGACAGGCCTCATAAGGAATAATGCTGCAGCTGCTGCCCAGCAAGGACTGGGATATTTTGGGGGAAGTTTCGTTGGGAGTTTTTGCTGTTGCTACTGATATTAACTGATATTACCGATATTAACTTTTTGTATCTTATTTTTATGTGGAAATTGTTCAGTTTGGTTATGTAGTTTTTAATTTTTTTGTTTTTTATCGGATATCTAACAATATCTAACAATCTAATATCTAACAATCTGGGATAGCAGCGGGAAGCAGCGGGAAACAGCACTGGAATAAGGGAATTTCCCGCAAAAAAAGGGAAGGTTGACAGCTATGGCTTACATTATGGTCTTAACCCCTTCATGCAAAATGTAGACATAAGCATATTGATTTTATGAGGCTGATTATCCCACTCTCCTGAGAATCCCCTTCTCCACAGTAGGATATGATGCAAACATACCTCTGTCCAAGATCTTTGAGAATCACGGCTAGTCAGAGTAGACAGCACTTGGCTATATAGTCTGAGTTGGAATAAAGTGACTACAAATGTTCATATGTTATTTTCCAGATCCCAGAAATCATAAATTAAATCTCTGAATAAGGTGAAAGGCAGCTTGACTACAACTTGAAGGTGTGTAAATGCATTATAATGAAAACCAAGTCACCCTGTTATGTACATATTGTAGATGGTGAGGTTCACTTGTTAGGGCTAAGGGGTTGGTAGCGATGAAAGGATCCGTCAATTTCAGTTCTCTCTATTTTTCATTTTTCCAATCTTAAATCCAATTTTTCATGTTTCTGCAGCATTTTTTTATTTTTTATTTGAAAGTAGGCAGTATCCTCATAAAAAGTTGTCAGCATGTTAGTGTGAATTTCTCCTAGTAAACGCAAAAGCAATATTGTGCTTTTGCAAGCAAAATCCCCTAATAGGATATATTTTTGTATGATATTTTCTCTAATACCTTCATTTTTATGTAAATTTTTCCTCTAATAGGTTCATCTTTGTAAACATTGTTTGGTTAGAAAACTACATTGCAAGATTTGGATAAGTGCAAATTTCAAGGGATATCTGTATTCTGGTTTTCACAGTGTTTCAGGATGTGCGAATTAGGTAGTTCCTCGTTAAAATGTGTACAAAATTGAATTTCTCCCCCATTCCCTATCGATAGCATATCATTTTAGGCAAAATAATTCAGACCTTCTTGTTTTTTAAATCAGCATTAAGACAGGCTGTCACAGAGAAAATGAATACAGCAAGCCACGAAGAGTCTTTAGCAATGTGTATTAACACTGGCAAAGGGATGCTGATGTTCTGGTGTGAGAATTGAGTGTTAGCAGCACGCAACGGTGTCTCTATATTTATCTGTGCAATGTTGGAACACAAGCAACACTAGTTAAGGGACATGTCAGGTTCCTTACCACACTGAGGATACACAGTATGTTGCAATGCCACAAGTCTCTTTAGTAATTGTGAAGTACTGTATATACTCAAGTATAAGCCGACTTTTCCAGCACATTTTTTATGCTGAAAAAGTCCCGCTCGGCTTATACTTGCATGAGGCGGGCAGTGGTGGCAGAGGGATGAGTGGCCCGAAAGCAGCCCTTTCGGGCTGCTCCTTCCTCCTTCTCTGCCTTTGCCGCTGTTGGCGGCAGCAGAGGACCAAGCAGCCAGAAAGCAGCCCTTTTGGGCTGCTTGTTTTTCCTCCACCACTGCCACCACAGCAGTTTGTGGTGTGGTGAACCAGCTAATACTCGAGTCAATAAGTTTTCCTAGTTTTTTGTGCTAAAATTAGGTGCTTCGGCTTATATTTGGGTCGGCTTATACTCGAGTATATACGGTAATTCATTGGAAAACACATTAAAACTGTTTTGAAAGCACAGATGCACATTGAATTATAACTCAGCAAGCTGTTTGCAAGCATTTCTATATGCATGCTGTCTCTTACAGAACTTATTCCAGCCTGAATATAGCATGCGTGTATACTGACTAATTTATTTTCTTTGTAGATTCTTAGAAGAGAACATCCAAAACTTGGTGGTGGAAGGGAGGGCAGAATTGCTTGAAAACTGTCTACTGATAGAAATGTTCAAGAGGCACACTGGGAGCAGCTGCAGGACCTCCCCTCCAATTGGTTCCAGATTTTGCAAGAGCATTCCTTTGTCAGTCATCTTATTTGCAAGGGGTTAGGCACATGTTCTTTAACACTTTTTGAATCTCCCTGTACTTGCTCTGATACAAAACATCAATCATATATACTGTAAGCTGTAAATTGATAGAATTATGGATAACACACATAATCTGTGTTTAGCATGGGGAGGGGACTGAATATGCAAATTGATGAGCACAAGTGGATTAGCATGATCTCAGCCCCCTTTGAAATATTTTTCGAGCTGCATCCAAAAATGCTTAAATTTCTTCTGGGGTGGTACTGGACTCCCATCTTGCTTTTCCAAGATTAACCACTTGCATGGGTGTAGCCTTTGAGGTACATTCCTCCATATGTGGTGGGAATGCAGTATGAGCCAAACCTTATGGACCTGGATTTCTGCTACTTGATCCTGCTCTGGCTTTTTAATCCCTAGAAAATTATGTCAATCCATTGATTACATTGATTTTGCTTTTGACTCCCCAGATTAACAAAGAAGCCAGACAGTTAATGGGAGGGACAGAGAGAGAAAGAGAGCACGAGAGAGAGAGAGCGCACTAAGTAGACCAGTGGCCTGACTTGATGCACAGCAGTTTCATATATTTATATAGATGCAAATACTTGGTCAGAGAAATGTTCTGGAGTGACGATAGGTTAGTGGTAGAGCACTCAGAATGTCACACTTCAATCTTTCAGATTTCCAGTTTAGAAGAATTGGTTAGCAGATGATGCGAAAGACTCCTCTGACTGAGACCCTGGAGAGACACTGCCAGTCACAGAATTTAGTAGTGGGCTAGATGGACATGGGATACTTTTTTTCATTTAAGGGGATTAAACAGAGTGCACAATAAAGCCAATTCCTTCAACAGGCATCCCATTTATTGTTCCTTAATTGTTGCAATCTCCTTCCAGTACAGAATACCTTTTAATATTATCAGTCTGGTAGACAGTTTTCCTTGCATTTGAGAACATCTCAGAATTGCTCAATTTTCTCAAATTTACCCATTGTGTGCACTTTAGCAGCTTCTTAATTTCATGATCTTTTAAAGCATGAGTGTTGTACTTAGCATAAAAAAGATCTCTGTGCAGGAAATATCTAGGGTAATAACTTTCCTTTACTTCTTACCTAAGACTTATGAAAAGGGTACTTCATGAAACAGGGGTTTTTTTGTATTTTTAAAAAATACTAATTTGAGATTTGACTTTAAAATGAAATGTTACAGGTATCATATTCAATATATTCTCAGGAAAAATTCTCGACTGACTGGCTTGTTGTATTGCATCAGTTTTGCATTCTCCATAACATGGGCTGGATTCTTGCATAATGAGAAAGTATGGGTTATTTCAAAGTGATGGTGTGTTTAATGTCTGAACCTGTGCTCAAAGTGGTGATAGAGTCATGTGGCATATCACTTCACTTTTTTCAGCTGAGTTTGGTCTAACCATCCTAAACCGCCCCTGCCCACACTTTCTGTACAAGTCTGAAAACATCACAAGAACTTCTTCCTTCCATATAAAGAAGCTGAGTTGATTAGCTTTTGGATCATTTTTCAATCGTGGGATAGAGACAGCATCCTCCACTGTGCCTGAAGACAGCAAGCTTGTTGGAGTTAAAGGCAGGCCATGTGGTATATGCAGCTCTGTCCTGGAACAGAAGGCTACAGTCAGAAGGTCCAGGAGGACTGCTACCTGCTGCCCCCCAGCATCTGCCGCCATACTTACATCCCTCACTATGTCTAATGATGGAGCTGGTCCTGCCTTCAATGAAAAAGGATCTTCATCATTATTTTAAAATATAAGTTGTTGCCACCACAAACAGAAGGAACATTGACAAAGCTTCTATAAGCATCCGCCATTTGACACAACTGGCATTTGAATCCTATTTCAGCATTGGTAATAGGAGTGTGACCTACACAACACTTGAAGCAGTAGGCTAGTATTTAGGGGAAACACACAGCTCTGTCCACCAGCGGAGGGGGGTGCCCAGACGGGTTATGAGAAACAGTCAACTGCTGTGGCTCTCAAATATCTTCCTCTCTTTGTTTCCTGGTAGGCCTGGGCTTAAATGTTGAGTAAGGTAACTTTTGATGGGCCCAAATGCTTTTGGCCAGCTTTGCTTTAGCACTGGGCAAACAACTTGGTGTTTCACATTTTCCCTCAAAATTGGAGAGAGAGTAAAATCCCTATTCATTTTGCTCCTCTAGCTTGCGGGTTGTTACTCCTCTGTGTGCGTATTTGTTTATACTGGATATTTCTCTCTCTCTTTACAATTCTTGGTCCTGCATTAAAAATCAAGCCTGTTGAATTGGTTAGAAGCCTCTGTGGTTTTTCACCAATGTTATGGCATTTAACATTTATTCCTCATTAGGTAGTCAACAGAATGACACAGGGAGTTTAAAAGAGTCTGCTGCTCTTTATTGTTTCTGATGCCCATGGTTCAGTAACCTGCTGACATAAGAGTCTCTCTATCCATAGCATAATTAAATCCACAGCAGATCTAAATTGTTCTTTCCCCCTTTTGACTCTATATTGGAACCCATGGGGAAATGTAGAAATGCCTGAACTTAACTTCTCTTGGAATAATAAGTTATTTGTCAAAGAACTAATATTTGTCCAAGCTGAATTCATGTGGCACAATCCCATCTGTGTTTACTCAGAAGGAAGCTCCAGTCTGTCCAATGGGGCTTTACTCCCTTAGAAAGTTTACTTACAATTTCACTTTCTTTACTCTTTAAAATTGCAGAACAATACATGTGCATAGTCATGACATGTATCATAGGGTTGTATGCAATGTTAGTCATGATGGCTCCGCTCTGCCTCCACAGTTTGAGGCATCAATGCTCTGAATATCAGTTGGAAACCAAAGGAGGGGAGAGTGCTCTTGTGGTCAGATTTGGATTACTGGTTCCCCACAGGCACCTTGGACAGGGCTACAACAGTTTGTTTCCAGCCCCTTTAACTCCTGCTTGCCTGGAACCAATGCAGCTAACTAAACATGCAGCCAGCATCTGGACATGAGCAGCTACTGGCTGAGAGGAATCAGCTGGCCCAACAACTGGCTGACTTAACTGCTCAGGTGCAGGCCATCCAGGTGGCTGGACTCCCACAGCAGAAGTGCCCCTTAGCCTGCCCAAAGAAGTATTATAGCTCCCCGACAAACTTTCCCGCCTTTGGGGGGCAGTGCCAGTTATTATTTTTTGAGCAAAGGACTTTCCAACAAACATACATAAAGTGGGGTTTGTCATTAGCCTGCTTTCTGAGAGCGCTGCCTAATGGGCAACATCCTTCTGCAACAACAGAGCCCCCTGCTGGCCAATTTTGCTGCCTTTTGCAAACAGCTCAAGGCCATGTATGCAAACCCAGTCAGGATCCAAACCACCAACTGCCTGATACGGGAGCTGAAACAAGGAAATCAGTTGAGAGCCAGTGTGGTGTAGTCGTTAAGAGCGGTAGTCTCGTAATCTGGGGAACCGGGTTCGCATCTCGGCTCCTCCACATGCAGCTGCTGGGTGACCTTGGGCCAGTCACACTTATTTGAAGTCTCTCAGCCCCACTCACCTCACAGAGTGTTTGTTGTGGGGGAGGAAGGGAAAGGAGAATGTTAGCCGCTTTGAGACTCCTGAAAGGGAGTGAAAGGCGGGATATCAAATCCAAACTACTACTCTTCTTCTTCTTCTTCTTCTTCTTCTTCTTCTTCTTCTTCTTCTTCTTCTTCTTCGTGAGGGAGTATGCCAGTGAGTTCCAGCTGCTGGCACAGAACCTGGCCTGGAATCAGGCAGCTCTCATGGACCAGTTTCAGGAGGGTCTTTTGGACCCAGTCCTTGATTAACTACCCCTCATTTATGAGATTTTGGAGAGACCGTTAGGCGCCAAATTCTTCATAGGACTTGTTGGGTGCCTATAACCTGGTGCGCATCCATGAAAGGGATGAGTGGAAGATGGCATTTTGGGCATGATATGTGCACTTCAAGTATACTGTGATGCCCTTTGCTTTGACCAATGTTCCCACTGTCTTCCAACATTTCATTAACAATGTGTTCCACGACCGCCTTGACCTGTTTGTCATCATCTACCTTAATGACATCCTGATCTATTCCTCCTCTGCCACTGACCATGAGGGCAGAGATTGTGAGAGCACCACTTATTTGCCAAGCTCTCAAAGTGAGACTTTCTCCCTTCTTAAGAAGAGTTTTTTAAAAATAAATTATCATGTTCATTTGAAAATAGAGAGAAATATTTTGTTTTTTTAATTGGTGTTCCAGCTGTATACTTCACAGCAACTTATCCAGACATTCCTAGTATTGTACAATTGACTCCTTGAACCTGTACAAGCCAGGTGGTGTGTGATGCCTGCTTTTCTTTTCGGACCTTAAGAGGCATTAGTGTGCTGCAAGACTAGGAAACTAATCACAGTTGCAGACACATCTGAGTCCCATTGATGAGCAAGCAGGGGCTAGGAGTCTAAAAGGAACATTTTCCTGAGAGCAGAATCCACATACGAAGTCAGACAGTCCAGAGACTAGGAATCTAGATGATTACAGAGCCAAGGGTCAAAATGGAGAGCAGGAAGCAGCAAGGTGGGTCCAGAAACCACAGGCACTGTTTCCAGCATCTGTCTGCTGCTGAGAGCTCTGTTTAAGAAACCCAGATATAGCTGGTTCTCACTGATGCCTTTTGTTCTGTGACCTTGAAGGCTGATCAGGTTTAGGTGGAGTCAATTTTCTTTCTCTCCCTTCAGGTTGCTGTTTAGCAGCTGAAGCTGACTCCCAGTCCATGATAGCACCTGTATGCAGCATATAGATTTGTTTTTTTAAAAAAATCTGGATCATCAAGACACCTCAATGTAGTTCAGGAAACCCTGTTGAGACTTCTGTTGTCTCATAAATATTCTACTTTTTCTAAAAAGCCCTAGATCCCTCAGGGTCACCCCAAAGGATTCATAAATATAATCTACACCCTTAGTCTAAACATATAGTAAATTACATGTGTGAGACTTACCACTGTGATTCTGATACATGCATGTATTTAATCACTTTTGAAAATTTGTACATTTTTCTTTTGAAAATGGCAAACAAGTTTGCATGGGGATGGGAGGCTGAATGATAATACCAGTTCAAAAGCACTTTGCATATGAGTTGCATATAGGTTATTGCTATGACACACACACACACACACACACACACACACTCAACAAATGTGTTAACTACTCAGTCTGTCTCTATTGTTATTACAGATCATCTTGTCCAATACAAGGACTGCAGAGCACCTGGATGTACGCTTTCCTAAAGTACATTATGTTCCAATCTGCCTATAACAGCAGTCATCACTTTAATATGCAGTAATATGAATTTTATTTTCCTTTAGGGCTTTTGTGTGAGGAAGGTGACTGAATTGCTTAAAAATACATATAATAATCTCTGGCAAATTGAGCTGAACAGTAGATGTACATCTTAAAAAGAAGAGAGAAAAGGGAGACAATAATTCTGCTTGATAGGTACTTTTTACCATAATGCATAGCTAAAAGTCAAATGACAAGTGCTTTGCCTTTAATATTTAGATAGTCAATCCTGGGATTGACACACACATGCATTTGGAGGACACAAGCTTTACGTTGTCTCTTAGCCCCAGAGTCTATCATGACATTTGAAGGAGTAAGGAGAGCCCTTTTGGATTGTACCAAAGTGGTGATGAGCAAACCTTCTGCTCTTGATTTGCATTTGGGCTCAGTTTTGCTGAGCAATTTCCTCTCAAACTTGAACATTAGCTCAGTTACTTTTTAACCAGTTCAAGTCCTCCTCATTCTATCCTGTATACCAGAGGGGCAAAAATGTTTTCCACCCAAGGGCTACATTCCCTCATGGAGAACCAGGGCTTTTTTCAGCTGGAACTCACCAGAACCCAGTTCCAGCACCTCTCTGGTAGACACCATTACCATTATTTTCTATTTCTAGAAAAATAGCACTGTGGGGAACCATCTGTGGGACCCATGCCAGAGGCAAAAGTGGGTGGAGCAATGAATTTGACTCTTACACAAAGCTACATTCCAGCCATAAAAAGGAATGTATTAATGCAAAGTCTATGCAATCACATATCTCCATTCAGTTAAGCAGGATGCATTCTGGTTTGTTTGGTTTTTTTTGCAAAAGTACTTGACAAGGGACCAGAAAAGGGTGGCAAGAGCATGTATAGCCCAGGGATGGTTCCAAGGGCTTGACAGAAATGCCTGGTGGGCTTTGTACCCTGATTTTTCATGGTGCTTTGCACCCAGAATGCTGGCATGAGGAAGGATGTGGTACCATGGCTATTAAAGCCATGTTGGGTGACCATGGAGAATGGTTATTTACAGGCTTAGATTATGCAAAAGTGGGGAAGGACAATAAGATGACGTGTCTGATCTTGGATAGGAAGCAAGCATTATCAGTCACTATTGCAGATATTAATATTGCACCACTTGAAGCAAGTTGATGCATAAAAATTGACCCATTTTGGAATGAAACATTTCCCAGACCAATTAGATTGGTCAAAACTTTACTTGCAGAACTTTCTTCAAAAACAGGTGCACAACAATCAAAGATACATTCAAACAGTTCCATAAGACATATGCTTATCAAAACATATTCTTTAAAATGGATGGGGCAACCCAGCCAGATAGGCGGGGTATTATTATTATTATTATTATTATTATTATTATTATTATTATTATCCTATACAGGATTGAGATCAAAACTCAGGCTCTCCCACATTCCAGCCTCTCTTCCAGCGTGAGTCTGTGTGCTCCTGGAGAGCCATCTACACATACTTACTCCCACAGAACCTGGGAAAACAGCCTCCAGCCACCACCCTTCCAAGAGGATTCATTTGCAATTCAATAGCCTCCTATATGATCTAAAGTTAAACACTCACGTGTTAGCTAGCAAACAACAATAACAGTTAATTATCAACCCATGAAGCAGCTCAGAGAGCTGTTCATGCTTTGCTTTAGTTTCAGTCGAATCTTCCAGTTAAACATTTTCAGCAATACATACAGGCATTCTCCATTTCAGTGTGAATTAAGCAATTATACTTAACAGTCACTATGTTTATCATTATAAACTAAGGAATTAGGAACTGCAGCAATGCTCTAGACTTGTTGTTGTTGTTGTTGTTTAGTCGTTTAGTCGTGTCCGACTCTTCGTGACCCCATGGACCAGAGAACGCCAGGCACCTCTGTCCTCCACTGCCTCCCGCAGTTTGGTCAAACTCATGCTGGTAACCTCGAAAACACTATCCAACCATCTCGTCCTCTGCCGTCCCCTTCTCCTTGTGCCCTCCATCTTTCCCAACATCAGAGTCTTCTCCAGGGAGTCTTCTCTTCTCATGAGGTGGCCAAAGTACTGGAGCCTCAGCTTCACAATCTGTCCTTCCAGTGAGCACTCAGGGTTGATTTCCTTCAATATGGAGAGGTTTGATCTTCTTGCAGTCCATGGGACTCTCAAGAGTCTCCTCCAGCACCATAATTCAAAAGCATCAATTCTTTGGCGATCAGCCTTCTTTATGGTCCAGCTCTCACTTCCATACATCACTACTGGGAAAACCATAGCTTTAACTATACGAACCTTTGTTGGCAAGGTGATGTCTCTACTTCTCAAGATGCTGTCTAGGCCTGTCATTGCCCTTCTCCCAAGAAGCAGGCGTCTTTTAATTTCGTGGCTGCTGTCACCATCTGCAGTGATCATTGAGCCCAAGAAAGTAAAATCTCTCACTACCTCCATTTCTTCCCCTTCTATTTGCCAGGAGGTGATGGGACCAGTGGCCATGATCTTCGTTTTTTTGATGTTGAGCTTCAGACCATATTTTGCGCTCTCCTCTTTCACCCTCATTAAAAGGTTCTTTAATTCCTCCTCACTTTCTGCCATCAAGGTTGTGTCATCTGCATATCTGAGGTTGTTGATATTTCTTCCGGCAATCTTAATTCCGGCTAGGGATTCATCCAGCCCAGCCTTTCGCATGATGAATTCTGCATATAAGTTAAATAAGCAGGGAGACAAAATACAGCCTTGTCATACTCCTTTCCCAATTTTGAACCAATCAGTTGTTCCATATCCAGTTCTAACTGTAGCTTCTTGTCCTACATAGAGATTTCTCAGGAGACAGATGAGGTGATCTGGCACTCCCATTTCTTTAAGAACTTGCCATAGTTTGCCGTGGTCGACACAGTCAAAGGCTTTTGCATAGTCAATGAAGCAGAAGTAGATGTCTTTCTGGAACTCTCTAGCTTTCTCCATAATACAGCGCATGTTTGCAATTTGGTCTCTGGTTCCTCTGCCTCTTCTAAATCCAGCTTGCACTTCTGGGAGTTCTCGGTCCACATACTGCTTGAGCCTTCCTTGTAGAATTTTAAGCATAGCCTTGCTAGCGTTTGAAATGAGTGCAATTGTGCGGTAGTTGGAGCATTCTTTGGCACTGCCCTTCTTTGGGATTGGGATGTAGACTGATCTTCTCCAATCTTCTGGCCACTGCTGAGTTTTCCAAACTTGCTGGCATATTGAGTGTAGCACCTTAACAGCATCATCTTTTAAAATTTTAAATAGTTCAGCTGGAATACCATCACTTCCACTGGCCTTGTTATTTGCAGTGCTTTCTAAGGCCCATTTGACTTCACTTTCCAGGATGTCTGGCTCAAGGTCAGCAACCACACTACCTGTGGTATACGAGGCATCCATTTCTTTCTGGTATAATTCCTCTGTGTATTCTTGCCACCTCTTCTTGATGTCTTCTGCTTCTGTTAGGTCCTTTCCACTTTTGTCCTTTATTATGGAAATCTTTGTACGAAATGTCCCTTTCATATCTCCAATTTTCTTGAACAGATCTCTGGTTCTTCCCATTCTATTGCTTTCCTCTATTTCTTTGCATTGCTCGTTTAAGAAGGTCTTCTTGTCTCTCCTTGCTATTCTTTGGAAATCTGCATTCAATTTCCTGTATCTTTCACCATCTCCCTCGCATTTTGCTTGCCTTCTCTCCCCTGCTATTTGTAAGGCCTCATTGGACAGCCACTTTGCTTTCTTGCATTTCCTTTTCATTGGGATGGTTTTCGTTGCTGCCTCCTGTATAATGTTACGAGCCTCCATCCATAGTTCTTCAGGCATTCTGTCCACCAAATCTAAAACCTGTTCCTCACTTCCACTGTGTATTCATAAGGGATTTGACTTATATTGTATCTTACCGGCCCAGTGGTTTTTCCTACTTTCTTCAGTTTAAGCTTGAATTTTGCTATAAGAAGCTGATGATCTGAGCCACAGTCAGCTCCAGGTCTTGTTTTTGCTGACTGTATAGAGCTTCTCCATCTTTGGCTGCAGAGAATATAATCAATCTGATTTCAATGCTGCCCATCTGGTGATGTCCATGTGTAGAGTCGTCTCTTGTGTTGTTGGAAAAGCGTGTTTGTGATGACCAGCTTGTTCTCTTGACAGAACTCTATTAGCCTTTGCCCTGCTTCGTTTTGATCTCCAAGGCCAAACTTGCCAGTTGTTCCTTTTATCTCTTGACTCCCTACTTTAGCATTCCAATCCCCTATAATGAGAAGAACATCCTTCTTTGGTGTCACTTCTATAAGGTGTTGTAAGTCTTCATAGAACTGGTCAATTTCAGTTTCTTCAGCACAAGTAGTTGGTGCATAAACTTGGATTACTGTGATGTTAAAAGGTCTGCCTTGGATTCGTATCGAGATCATTCTATCATTTTTGAGATTGCATCCCAGTACAGCTTTCGCCACTCTTTTGTTGACTATGAGGGCCACTCCATTTCTTTTACGGGTTTCTTGCCCACAGTAGTAGATATGATGGTCATCCGAACTGAATTCACCCATTCCCGTCCATTTTAGTTCACTGATGCCCAGGATGTCAATATTTATTCTTGCCATCTCATTTTTGACCACCTCCAACTTACCCAGGTTCATGGTTCTTACATTCCAGGTTCCTATGCAATATTTTTCTTTACAGCATTGGACTTTCCTTTCGCTTCCAGGCATATCCGCAACTGAGCGTCCTTTCGGCTTTGGCCCAGCCGCTTCATCAGCTCTGGATCTACTTGTACTTGCCCTCCGCTCTTCCCCAGTAGCATGTTGGACGCCTTCCGACCTGAGGGGCTCATCTTCCAGCGCCATATCTTTTATATGCCTGTTGTCTTTGTCCATGGAGTTTTCTTGGCAGGGATACTGGAGTGGCTTGCCGGTTCCTCCTCCAGGTGCTCTAGACTAGAGGCTCTCAAACCTGGGTAGGTAAGGGTGTGCCTGGGCTGTGAGCATAAGCTGGTAGAAGGCATGTCACACCACTGAGGGCACTTGTGCTCAAGTGACTGTAAGGGATCCAGGAGAAACCCCAGACTATGGACCTGTTCCTTCAGGGGGAATGCAGACCCATTCTGAACTGGTCACCTCCTACTTACCCAGTCAAAAGAACTTCTTTGTCATTCCTGGACTAAGTTTCAGTTTTCTTGGAATGAATAAGGGTATTATCATGGCAAGGCACTGATTCACCACATCCACTGCCTTGCCATGCTATAAATGAAAAGAAGAAATAGAGCTGTATTTAATCAGTGAACTGATAACAGCATGCTATTAAAAACAAAACAAAAAAACACCCTCTATATGACTTCACTCAGCATAGTGCTTTAAATGCATAATGTGGATGTTGCAACAGAAATACTTCCCCACAGCAAAGGGGGTTGTTTCATGTCCAGTTTGTGCTCCAATTCCTTTCATTACTAATTAAGTGCTTGGAATGAGGGAGGATCTTCTATTCAAACTTCTCCCAAAGTCTTTGTCACCTTTCTTAGTCTTATAACTTTTCAGGGATTGCTCAGGTGTTCTTTACTTCTCCCTGCCTGAAGCCCCTTCAGTCCTGTTGTTTGTAGATCATCAATTTTTGAGCTGCTCTCTGCTTGCTGGCTCCTATCAGGCAGTGCAGGCACATCCTGGTAATCTCCAAATCCAGCAAAGTGCTGTCTGGCAATCAATAGCTGCCTGCCCTCTCTATTTGCTTTCCTTTGCTTGCATATTTTAAAGGAGCCGAAGTAGCCCCTTCAATTTTCACTCTGTGTGCAATACAAACGATGGCTTACAGAAATATACATAATTGCTATCTCTCCTTTTCCCCCTCCTGAGCTTGCTGATGCCATCTCCTTTCCTGATCTTCTGTCTGCCTTCAGATTACTCAGGAGAATTCACCTGTTTGCTCTCTGTCAGGTGAGGAAGCCAACCTGGTGAAAGTCTAATGTATGGGGGTAGATTGAATGATTTAGGCTACTGGAGAGAAATGCATGCACCTTGTAACATGCACAGGAAAACTGCTAGGGTGGTCCAGGGTGCCTAGGAATTGTTGCAAAACAAATACTGGGCTTCTCTGTGGGCTCTTCCAGATTATCTATTTATTGAGCTCCTCCAGATAATCGTATTTATTGAGCATTCATCCTGATTTGCTTGCACAAGGGGTGGTCTTTATTTAGCATCCTCCTGGTTTGTGGTGAGGTTATAAAGCAATCACCAACCATCCTGCATTCATACTGATGTGCTTGTGGAGAGCTTTTTCAGTACATGTTCCCCATCACTTTTCTAACCGTAAAACAATATTTTATTTTATTTTTAAAGTGGATTTTTCCGGCTAGAGCTTTCAAAGCACTTTAATTGCTCAAACCTAAATTTCCCAGAATGCATATGAATCCCTCTTGCAAAAGACTGATTGGTTGGAGGTGCCCTGTGTGTTTCTGCAGTGGCTAGCTTTGTTCAGGACAGCTGTGCATTGGCTTTCATGACACACACAGTATGAATTTTCAGCTCACCAGGGGAGAAGTAGGTGGCCCTTCAGTGCTGGTTGTGGCCTCTGCCGATGCATCTAGTGCTGCTGTACTATCTGATTCAACACCACAAGCTACTGCATGTGGAAGAAAATTGTAATCCATTATAGTGTCTCACACAATGCATCTCAAGGACCACCTTTTCCCACATGAACCTGCCTGCTAAGTTGCTCCATTCGTGTGAATGGAGTTCTGCCCACCAATCTCAGTCTGCCATCAGTTGGCCCACACCTATTTGCCTTACTTATTTACAGTGGTTCTGCTTGTCAGCTTCCTCCTCCATGGTCTTCGTGTGGTGCTTGTAGAATTCAAGAGGTAAGGAAGGGGATGGTACAATTAGAATTAGGCTTCATACACGGTAATCTGTTCATAGCACAATAATGTGGTTTTTCCTCAATCCAGAATCATCCATGCTCATCCTCAAACATGCTGCTTTCAATTTAGATTGGTTCTGGAACATGTTGTCTAAAAAGGTGGGTGTGGTTGACTGCTTGAGATGCATTTGAAAAGCCTCCCCTTTTATCATTATCCATGCCTTTTCCTCCCTACACATGCCCCTCGCGAGGGAAGAGTGAAGTGAAAAATGTGACATTGGGCAGGTGTGGATACATCACCCATGACCCAGTTGTTGAGATTGCCTACATCTGTTTTCAACTTCTCTCAAATGACACATTGCAGGATAATGCAGAATCAATCTACAATTAGCTTTTATTTTCAACATGAAAGTAGTTTCTCATTAAGCACCTATCGGGGCAAAATATACGCAATAGATTTAAACAGTGTGGACCATGGGGGTGGTGGAAATGTACTCATTCTCAATTGACACTGGAATACATTGTTGCATGCATGCAGCCTTAGTTAGCTACACCTACTGTTTGCCACACTGTCTTCTGTGCTACCAGACCCAATGGGCACCAGCCACTATTGCCCAGAGGCATCTCCTTGGGCCCACAGGAAGTGACAACACTGAGAATGGAAAAGGTGGAAGCACTAAGAGCATCTTGCCCAAATGACTCTTTCGAAGACTGTCAAGCCACATTGTGGGGATATGTGTATGGCTCTTAATTTGCTGGCAAATCAATACATTTAAGTACTCTGGATTACTTATCCCTCCCAACCTTAAAAAAGGGGGGAAGTCCTTTGTTTATTGCTGTAACTTTCTCCCTACCACTACCCCTTTTTCCTATTTCTCCATTGTTAAGAATGGTCTGAAAATTTAATGCAGTGCGTTAATGTAAATTGCCTCAAGCATCAATTGGCATGGGGGCTCTGAATAAATAAAGCAGTTATTACTTCTATAACAAAATGGCAAAATATACAAGCAACGTGCTCCAATATTAAATTAGACCAAGTATTGCTTCTTGAAGAATAGAATACAAATAAGACACCATACATTTCTTCTCTTAGGATATATCACAGGCCTGAACATCCAGCTCTTCTTTAATGTTAAACCCTCTCAAATCAGAGTCAAAATTACAAGCTGTCTGCACAGCATGGATGGCAATGTTTTGATAAGATGTGAAGAGCAGTGGTAGACTTAGTGGTTTTTAAAATTTTCTAGCAAAGAATATGAAAAGCTTTCACTTGACTGCACCTACCTTTATTAAGAATGTAGAGGGAAAGATGGACCCCCTGTCTTTATCTCAGCTAATATGTCATTTTCCAGTGTTCTGCCATTGTTTGGTGTGAACACAACACCTAAGCAAAGTTTGTCTGGGTGTAACACTTGGCTGCAATATGAGTAAATTGCAAGCAAACTTTTAAGCTTGTTTGTATAATTTATGTTGCTGTTTAATATGAAATCAAACCTTTTCACTATGGACTAGAGTAGACTAGGAGTGCAGTAGCCAGCATAGTGTACTCTGGGTGTCATAGGACTACAACCCCTAGTACCTCTGACTATTGGCCATGATGGCTGGGGCTGATAACATCTGGAGGGCACCGTGTTGGCTATCCCAGACTAACCCCCTTTTTGGTCTACAGTGGATTTTGGAAGTTTATCCTTTAGCAACATGGCTGAAACATTTTAAAGGAAGTCATAAGGATTTTGTAAGATAGGTGAAAATTCTTGGGAAGATAGGTGGCTCTGTTCAATATTGAATTGTCGTGGAATTCTGCCTAAAGCAAAGTTTGAGTTGCCTCAAACTTAGAGCAAAGTATCTGACAATCTGCAAAGGAAATGTATCAGTGAGTGCTAGTCTAGATATGAAACATTTATTTCAATCTCATGCTTCCGATTTTCCTCTCCCTGTTTCAAAGATAACAGAACAACTAGCAGCAGCTCTGGGTAGGTGGTGATCCATATTGAAAGAGTAGTATGGTGAAATAACTTCATCTCCCCCCACTCACAATTTGCCATGAAGGGGCCAGGCACCCACAAATTTTGGTGCCAGGGCCATGCATGCTGCATGGCACCCATGGTCAAGGGGCCAAGTTGGTACTCCTGACTGCTCACTGATTATCTCCCTCGCCACCACACCCTTGTAACTGGTAGTTGTACAAACAGAAGTTTGGGAAAGTGTTCAAGTTGTGAAAATAAGACAGAGTTAAACCGCCCTCCATACTCCTGCTTATCTCCCCCATGCCCTCTCTCCGCATAAGGCAGCTTTGTGTGAACTCTGAATACAACCTATCCTTCCCCTCTCTCTCTACCAAATTTACATTGTAGACTCATCAGAACAGAGATTTATTTGCTTCTTTGAAATGCTGTTGTGCTTGATCTTACTCCACCAGTAGCTATTGTGTTATCTCTCTCGTGTGTGTGTGTGTGTGTGCGCGCGCGCACCCACACCCACACACTGTGAGAGATACGCTGTTGGAGTCCAATACTCATCAGCCCCAGCCAGCATGGCCAATAGTTAAGGATTGTGGAAATCTTATCCCAGCAATATTTGGAGGTCACCACGTTGGCTACCAGTGTCTTGTTCTGCGAATCGCTATGTACTTTAATTGTGCTATATAAATATGAATAAGATGTTAATAAAAGGAGAAAGTTGTCTGCAGCCCAGCAAAGGAAATTCTTCCACACCAGACTTCACATGCTTTAATTATAATTAGGACCTGGTAATAAGACGGCCACAGAGAAAAAATGACCGCAGTACGTGCTGGTGGCCCTAATGATGAAGCGTGGAAGGCAAATTAGACTTATATATCAATTAAGCCCATTAATATCACACCAATCTACTATGCCTTCCAGCCTATAGAAAAGCAAATTGAAAGAATCACAGGGACATATTCAAAGCTTTATGTGCTCATTCAGAAAGACTGAGAAGGATAAAAATTATTAAAGGAGAAGTTAATTTAATGAATTGCTTATATTCCTCTAAAGACAGACTAAGCAAGTGTGTGTGTGTGTGTGTGTATTCCTTCTCAGAGAACAAATTTTATTGGGGGGGGGGGTAATCAAAGGACTTTAATTGAACTAGATCAAAGGACTTTAATTGAACCAGATCAGTTGTTTTGAAAACTTTATATCTTCGGGTATGCTTTTCATTAGCTAAAGACGAACACCTCTTTTGGAATCTGTCCTGCTCTCTGGATTGCAGAGGATTCTGGAGAATATTTCAGAATGCACAGTCCATTTACCATGGAATACTGGTCAAGCCCATTGGGCCTCACCTTGACCACATGATCTGAAAGCATGGCAATAACACATCAAATACTCTCCTTGCCTTAGAAGAGCCAGCCCTACTGTCAGAAAGAGTAAGGCAACAGGCTAATGTGACACCGATGCTAGAGGACAGGGAAGCATTTTCCCGAGCCCCTAAATAAGCCTGCCCTGTGCCACTAAGGTATAATGAATCAATTGGATTTAATATGTTCTATTTCCCAATCTTTGGGGGCTAGGGGGTATAGTTTGGTTGAATCCATGCCAATCTGATCAGGATTAAGGAAGTTCACCAATCACCAATTGCTAATTGTTGCACAATATCTTACTTTTTTGGAAGACCAGGATGGGCATAAACTCCTAGTGTTTCATGAGATACAGACAAGGAATCTGTTATCTACCCTGCTTGAATAAGTCTGTTATGTATCTCCAGGTAGCAGACCTTCCGTCTGGAATATATTCAGTGTCCATGTTTGCCTTTCTGTTCGAGGAAGTCATAAATAAATCTCAGGGAATATTTCAAATCGGGGATATTTTCATTGTTTTCAGATGGCCTCATCAGTCTTGTCTAAAGCACTGCTTCTAAAAAGGCCTGTAAATGTAACAGCATTTATTGTAATAGACACAGCTGTACAAACAGAGCCCTGGATAAAGAGGTATCCACCCTCTGTATGCTTTCTTTCAATTGTGTGATTTGTGCCCTCACAAATTTTGCCTGCTTTTTATTTTTTATTCATCGCCTACCCTTTTCCTGCAGCTTTATCTCTGCACAAGCATGAATCTATGTTGGTCAGAAATGGGCATTGTAAGTCTCAGTCTACACGGCTGAGAAAAGTGATGTCTACATGCTGGATGATTCTGGATCAGGCTCAAATGTTCCTATTCCACTTCAAGCAACAGCCGACTAGAAGGTAATGGAAATTCGTAAGTGTATGTATTAACGCTGACATTAAGGGACATACTGCCTTTGACAGTAAGGTAGAACCTAGCCATCATGATAGACTTATCTTCCATGAATTTCCTTAATCATTTTTTAAAACCATCCAAGTTCATGGCCATTATTACTACTTGCAAGAGCAAATCCCAAAGTTAACCATGCACTGCATAAAAAAATATATATTATTTTGTCTGTCCTAATTCTATACAACCTGTCTTGTTTCCTTTTACTCATATTTCCTCTAAACTAAAAAGATCCAAGGGTTGTAACATATCCTCCTAGGTGAGTCACTCCATTCCCTTCATCATTTGGGCTGCTTCTTTTCTTAACTTTTTTCCAGCTCTATGATATTCTCTTAGAGGTGTGTTGATTAGAATCATGCAGAGTTTTCCAAGTGTTGTTGCACCATAGATTTGTACAATGTCACAGTGATAATGGCAGTTTTATTTTCAATTCCTTTCCTAATGAAACCTACTATGGAAATTCATCCTTTTCACAGCTGCCACACATTGGGTTGGCAGCTTTGCTGAGCTATCCACAATGACCCCAATATCTCGCTTTGGTCAGTCACCTCAAGTTCAGGCTCAATAAGCATACAGTAAATGTGAAAATACCTGCCTTTTGGCCTTCCCACAGACAACTTTGTTGCCACTGTGAGAATGCTGGACAGGATGGGCCATTGACCTAATCCAGTAGGACTCTTTGTTCATAAGCTCACAGGAAGAGAAGGTGCTGCCCATCTGCTCTAGCTTATCTAGTACCTGAAGATACACCACCTCTGGACATGCATGCTCCATTTAGCTAGCATGGTTAATAGCTGTAGTTTGAGCTGTACTCCAAGAGCTCTTAGCACAAGTAGAATACGTGTGGGTTTTTTGCTACCTCGAAGTCCTGTACATTTATAGTACAAATCTGTCTCATATAGAAGAACAATATATTTATCAGGATTTGAACTTGGGTTTGTCAAGTCAAGTGTATCTGCCCAAGTTAGAGAACTGCAGCAAAGTGAACATGTCTCTCCTCCACTCCTCCAAACCAATTGCTCAACAGAATATTTTGTGACCTTTCCATTTGCAAATGCATTCTCAGCCATTTGATGTTGGCAGACATTGTTGGTTCTTTTGCCACCAAGACCTAGCCTTGCCCTATCTGCCAGTAGAGCAGTATTGGGTCATGAATTAACACAATTCCCATGAATCTTCATGGACATAGAAGAGATAATATAATAGTGTTGTTTTTTTATGGACTATGGATGGCAAAAGGGCATAAATGACTTTCCAAGGTCAAAAGAATAAGAGGCAACAATTTTTTTGATCTTCTGTATGACACTGATAGCATGCACACACACAAAAATTGATCTGTGCTTATGCTATCAGGTCTAGCTATGACTTTTTGGAGTAAGAATTATATAGCTATGTGGAGGCTGTATATACAGAAACCTCTACACATTAGGTGGCAGGAGGATACAACAGACAAGCACTGTTTCCATTATGCCCTGTTTGTGAGCTTCTCAGAGCATCTGGTTAGCCACATTTATACATTACATTGGGGGAAGCCAATGTGGTATCCTCTATATATGGTCATGGATGGTGGGAGTTGGTCATCTGTGGTCATGGATGGTGGGAGTTGAAGTCCAACAATATGTGGCTGACCACAGGTTCCTTATATCTGAACCTGTGTATATAGAAGAGGAATTGAGAATTTGTGCCCCTACTAGTGTTACTTTACTGCAGCCCCCATCATCCCTCACTATTGGCCATGCAAGCTGGGGTTTCTGAGATCTGACCACCTTTGGAAGAATCTATATGGACCTTTAGTCATCTAGACAGCAAAGTCTTTAATGTTTTTACTGGCTGGTGTTACGTGAGTTTGTTAAAGTGAGTTTCAGTTCTTTATCTGTGAGTAAACCCCATTGTGGATTTTTTTCAAAGACCTGTTTAAGACTGCACTGTTAAGAAAGCTATTTTGCCACATTATTTGCAACATTATCTCCGAAGGTCTTAAGAATTAGCAGCCGATGATCTGTAACTTAACAGGAAGCTGTCATTTCTTTTTTCGCATCTTCAGTTTAGCAGAGGAAAGGTTACAAACATTTTTCAGGCATCCTTAATATAGACCAGGCTGTTGAACAAGACCTCAAAAATAGGCATTCTCTGATGTGACGGCAATAAATTGATATGTTTGAGAATCTACTTTGCAATGATTGTGTTAATTCAAATGCATATGGTGTTGCTGGAACGCCAATGTTCTCCAGAAAAGGGGAGGGGGGGAATCTTCTAGTTATACCTGGGGAAACATGAGCATATATGCAAAGGTCACATTCTTTATTACAGTCTATTTAAAAATAAATCACAAGGTGAGAGGGGCATGAGCTGAAAATGTTAATTCATTTCTTTACTGGAATAATAATAAAAAAATCCCTAGGAGAACATATAGCAAACACAAACCTATTCTGATTAAATTAGTGCTAGGTGAGCACCACTAGACTCTAGTCAGATTGGCTTGGATTATTCCAAATGGTCTTTCCTCCAAATAAGGATATACTTTGCCTTATTCAGTCCAAACCGAATAACTGCTATAGCCACTCTCTGGGTGGATGCTGGGAAATTATGTGGAATACTACTTCTGGTTGGATTTAAACTGAATTTGGATAATGATGGCTATTATTATTATTATTAAAAATCATACCTGCCCTTCACTATGAAGTGGCCAGGTAGGCTATGGCAGTTTTAAAAGACAATACTAAAAACTGTTGAACCAAGGGAAGAGAACAGGGAAGGTATGCACACACACACACACACACACACACACACACACACCACTTTTATGGGGTTCTAAGTATGGGTGCATAATGCCCCTCTCCTATGTAGAGGAATAATTATGAGCCCACTGACTTTATATTTCCAAGCCAGAAAACACACATCTCTTTGGATCACTGGTGCACTGAATGATGAGAATCTTCTTTCATCATTTTCTTCATATATAGAATGACTGGTGTCGGGTTTATGGAGTGCAAGAGGCTTCAGCCCCCTCAATATTTTGAATCAGGAACCAGGAGGGGGCTGGGAAGAGCAAGGGTAAAGATCACTCTCTGCGCTCTGCCTCCTCCTCCCCGCCTGATGTCGCAAGGCCTGAGCAAATGACTGGAGCTGTTCTAAGGTTTAGGATTATGAGAAATGAAACAAATCACGGGTGCTATCATTCAGTATTGATTATGTTTCATTGAAGGCTTATCCAGACTTCCTTTTTTTATCATGTTACTAGGCACAAGTCCCTGTTTTAAGTCCCAGTCTACTGAGCTACATAGATCAAAGACTCAACTCAGTACAGTGGTACCTCGGGTTAAGAACTTAATTCGTTCTGGAGGTCCATTCTTAACCTGAAACTGTTCTTAAGCTGAAGCACCACTTTAGCTAATGGGGCCTCCTGCTACTGCTGCGCCGCCCCTGCACGGTTTCTGTTCTCATCCTGAAGCAAACTTCTTAACCTGAGGTACTATTTCTGGGTTAGTGGAGTCTGTAACCTGAAGCGTATGTAACCTGAAGTGTATGTAACCCGAGATGCCACTGTATATGGCTTCCTATGTAACAGAAACTCATCAAGGCTGCTTCCACTGCCATGTTTCCTTCCTTCCTTCCTTCCTTCCTTCCTTCCTTCCTTCCTTCCTTCCTTCCTTCCTAGATTAATTACAGAAAAAGAAAGTGCCACCTTGTGCCTGAAATACAAATAACAAGTTCACTTATGTTCAGCAGAAGAAAATAAGAAAACTGATTAGCTGAGTGATATTGACTAGAAAATTGCCAAAGGCTAATCTGCATGTAAGCACTTTTTTATTTCAGTTGCAAGTGTAATAAGAATTTTACTACTGCTGCTGCATGTAGCACAATGTGTCACAACAATTTGCAGGATGTTGCAACAATGTGCCGCAACATCGTGCACATGATGGAAATACTTTTGGTGTCACTTACCGCCCTCCTTTCTCTCTCTACCTGCACCCTTTCGGCTATATGGCAGACAGATGCAAAAGACAGCAGGACTCCTGTACCTTTAGTCACTGTGTACCCTCTTCCTAGGGATGCGGGTGGCGCTGTGGGTTAAACCACAGAACCTAGGACTTGCTGATCAGAAGGTCAGCGGTTTGAATCCCCGCGACGGGGTGAGCTCCTGTTGTTCGGTCCCTGCTCCTGCCAACCTAGCAATTCGAAAGCACGTCAAAGTGCAAGTAGATAAATAGGTACCACTCCAGCGGGAAGGTAAACGGCGTTTCCATGCGCTGCTCTGGTTCGCCAGAAGCAGCTTAGTCATGTTGGCCACATGACCCGGAAGCTGTATGGCCGCTCCCTCGGCCAGTAAAGAGAGATGAGCGCCACAACCCCAGAGTCGGCCACAACTGGACCTAATGGTCAGGGGTCCCTTTACCTTTACCCTCTTCCTATACAGATATTAAAGGTGCAGGAATCCTGTCCCTCTTTGTTTAGAAGATAGTGATTTATTTTGAAGATTTTTAAACAGCTTGATCAAAGAGTTATGCAAACAGCATACTACCAATATTGTAGATAAAATACAACTAAAATCCACAAACCAATTAGAAACAAATATACACAAATAATAATAATAATAAAATATCAATATAAAATCCATTTCCCCCCGAATTACATTTTACTGAGTTTTGCAGTATTTTTTTATAGGCATGTACCGTAATACATTCATAACGACAGCAACACAAAAACAAAATAACACTATAGTGTAGTGCATGCCCCCACTTCCAAGGAAATCCCAGAAAGGTTTACAAATACAGGTTTTAACAAAGACCAGTGTAACAAGGTTAGGACCCCAAACATTTTTGCAAGAGATCAAACAAAAAATATTTTTGGGCTTCTGGAAGCCTCACTATCCAGATTGGACCTCATCTGCACCATAAATTTAAACAGTATCATACTACCATAAACAGTCATAGCTTCCCTCAATGAATCCTGGAAATTGTAATTCATTAATTCTAAGAACAAAGAGTTGTTAGAACCCTATTCCCCTTGCAGATGAGCAACTCCCAGATTGATTTAATGATCAATCTCCTTTCCCATGGAACTCTCAGAACTGCAGCTCTGTGAGGGAAGAAAGCCATATCCTAACAATTATTAACATCCTTAATATATTTCCCAGGATTCTTTGAGGGAAGCCAGAGTGAAATAAGTGTATCATAGTGTCAAAGTGATATGGCATTGTCTTAAACCTATAGCACAGATGGGGCCTTTGTCTTAGTGCATAGGATGCCAGATGGTCATGGAATTGTCTTTGAATTTGTCTCCTCTTCAAAATCCATTTGCTGCTGTCAGTTTTCCCATTAACACTATCTCCCAGACCTTTGGCCACCACCCCTGTAGAGTGAATGAATTATAATGTCAGTTAAAAAAAAAAAGGTAGCTATATTATGTGGCTGGGTAGGACTGCTGACACAAAGTAAGTTTTCAGCAGGAGTCTGGCTGCCCTAACACTCCCTTCACTGCTTTCACAAACACACATCAGATTCCAGCTGCACATGTCTAGCTACGTGTACTCAGATGTAGCAAATTCAGTGGGGTTGTCTTTCACATAAGTACGGCACACATTGCAGCTCCTGTTACCATTTTCATCATCTTCAAATTGCCCGCTTAAAAAAACACCACCACCATAGGAGTTGTATCCAATTCTAGCCCTAATAAAAGTAAACCCTTTGAAATTAATAGACATCACTTACTTAGGCCTGTTAGCTTCAGTGGGTATTCACTGAGCAGAATGAGCTTTGTGGAAAATCCTAAAACTTGGGCACTATCCCATGTTGTCTGTTCCACATTGCATGGTGATGTTCAGGTTAGAATATTATATTAGAATCTTTGGTTCCCATACTGATGTTTGTCTTCCTCTTTTATTTTTTTTAATGAATAGTATATGTGAGGAGACCTGATATAGGCTGAGAATGCTATTTGGGGAAGGGATTTTATAACCCCCTTTCCCCAGCAATATTTTCCCATTGTGTGAAAGGCACCTTCTTCCTAAGGTCTCCCCAAGCTGCTGTTTGCTCACAGTGCTACCATTTACTGTAAAACAATGTACCAGGAACAAATAGCAGCTTTAAGGTGGGGGGAATTTTACAGGAAGATGCCTTGCATACCCTCCAACATTTGTCCATGAAAATAGGGATGTCCTAAGGAAAAGTGGGACATTCCAGGATCAAATCAGAAACTAAGACAACTTCTGTAAATATGGGACTGTCCTTGGAAAATAGAGACACTTGGCCTTCTGCATTGTGATACAACCAGTGCACACATTCAAATTGAAATCTCTAGCAAACTGTTCATGTGCAAATTCTGAAAATGATTTCAGAAATTTGCAAGTTGACTCAGAAAGGAGGAGGAGTGGTGAATAAGTGGGGCAGTAGATCATGCTTTTTCATCCACCCTCTTTTTATTTAAAAAAGTGAGCTCTCCACCTAGAGTTGTCATGCAGAATAGGGCTGGTTTTGTCAGTCTTGAATGATTCCTTGGGTGCTGGCCAGCCATGCCGTGGTTAAATCACCCGCGGTCACACACACCTTGATTGCCTGGGGCTGTTCCACAGATGGAAGAACCCCAGCAACAATGATGTGGCCAGCATGACGCAGGGGAGAGGCAGCATTGCTCCACCCCTTAGGCCAGTAAGCTGTTTTGACGTGGCTGCCCAGCCACAAAGCTGCCCAACAGGAAACAGTGAGCGGACTTGTGCTGAGATCTTTAGTTATCTTTGAGGCATAGATTTTACATGCTCCCAGAGATTAAATTTTTGAGCCCATAGTGTTACTGGCTCAGTTTCCCACAGACTTTGCTCACAGCAGCATACCAAAATATAAAAGTAACCTTCTCTTTTAAATGGCATTATACAAATAAAATCCTGGATCCTAGTATTGTCTTGAAAAAAAGATTGTGTGCACTCTGCATTCTCCACAGACCATACTGTTTGTTTGTGGCTGCTTACATTCTATTTTATAGTCTCAGGATGCTCTCAGTGCAGCTTACAAAAGAGTCTTGCAATAAAAATAGCATTCAAGTTTAGTTTCAGGAACAGAGAAAAACATGGTGGCCCTGTGATATAAGAGTGATTCATTTCCTGCCCTCAGCCGTCACTGGTCTCACCCTCAGCCTCCACCAACTAGGCAGCAGAGCCCACTAAAGGCAAGATAGTGGGGCTGAATAGTTGGATCCCACTCGGCCTGTGTTGAAATCAAATTTCCCCTTTCTGTCAGCTGCCTGGCAACAGTTCCCAAAGAAGATCTCTGAGGCAAGCATGTGGGACCAAGCAGATGGAACTTGTTCAGCCCACAGTGGACTTTGATTCCCTAGATGTCACAATCAGTGATTCACTTGGCTCCAAAACAGATACTCATTTTCAAACCCTGATTAAACATCTAGTCAGGAAGGTGGGATGTAAGAACGGGCACATCTCATTCTCTGCCACCTAACAGTATGGACTGTGCAAGGCCTCTGAATCACTCTGAAGTGCTGAATTGATCCCAGTACTGGATCAGGCAGCCTGCTAATTCTCAAGTAGTTTTTCTTGTGGTTGGAGGGCTTGCTTATGTGGAAGAAGGAACTCAGAAGTCATGCTGAGCATGTAGATTTCCATCTGCAGTGTCAGAAAGCAGCAACAAAGGATTTGCAGATGATTTATGTGTTCTCCCCCTCCTTACTTCTAGATAAAATATGAAGGGCCAATTCATGTATCGCTTCCATCTCCACTTACGGGTAAGGTGTAGAGCATGCATAGGCAAACTCAGCCCTCCAGATGTTTTGCAGTTCCCATCATCCCTGACCACTGGTCCTGTTAGCTAGGGATGGTGGGAGTTGTAGGCCAAAAACATCTGCAGGGCTGAGTTTGCCTATGCCTGAGCCTTTTTGTGTAGTTATCTTGAATGTTGGGTCACATAAGGAAAATAACTGTATTGACATTGGAATTCTACTGAATCTGTTTGTAGGAGTAGATCATACATTTGTTTTTTTCTAGTAGGAAAAAGAAAATTATTGCACCTAGAAAATTAGTAGATAAGAGGAAATATTAGCCTAGTATCCTTCATTCTGAGGTGCTTGTTTTCTTTGTTCAGGAAGTTGTGTGTCTTGTAAGGAACCATGGAAATAATATGATCTCCAGGTACAGTTCATAACCATCACCCATCATGCAATTCATCCAAGCCAAGTGATAATTATGCAGAATTTATTTTCTCATAAATTAAATTTGAAAGACGGATTTTATCTTTCATTTTTTGCTTGTGTCAGAGGCAATGAACTTAGTCCTGTAGTTTTGGATGAATCACACATTCCTCTGAGGGGTTAAGTATCTAATCAAATGGCCTTATCCATTTTATTGCCCATTTTAATTTTATCTTCTCTCCCCCCCCCCCCACACACACTTTGGTATTTAACATCATTAAATATTTGTGGATACAGGAGAGCATATGCAATGGCTGCCTGAAATATTTTGCCCTCAGCAGTTACAGAGGGCTGATTTACTAGGCTGCCTTAGCACCCAAAATACTTTCCTTCCAAAAGTGGCTCAGTTGTCATGTTCTCCTGTACTGTAATTTTTATAGGGATATAAGACCCTATTTTATCTCCCCACAATTTTTTTCTAAACTTGGAGAACTCAGATGAATTTGATGTTTCAGTGTTAATGGCAGATTCCAACTCTAAGAACACACAAAAAAAAGCCAAATTCTTTGCTGTAGCCATCAAAACTAGGTCACAATTATTAAAGGAAATATAAGTTCTGTGTCAAAATTGTCTGCATTTTTACTTATTTACACATCTCGTTATGCTCTTTTCAGAAGGTAAATGCTCTGCATATATATTTAGCCTTTTCATTTGTTTGCCATGGTTGTCTTGATAACCCTACACTGTATTTGATGTATATGGTCTGCAGACTATAACTCGATGGAGGCTGGATTTGGCATGGTTGCTATGATAGAGATTATTTTTTAATGCTGTCTCTCCACTTGCCAAAAGATGGCAGTAGAAGCTTACAGTCCAGAGCCTGGTAGGCAATATTTGAACAAGTAATTATCTACCAAGCAGCAATTAGGTATCATGGAAGGCATGTTTCTTTCATTCCTGCAGTATGAAATGAATCTTCAAAGGACACAGTCTTAAAGTTATAAACCTCCTTAGGGGAAAAAGTTATCCCTGTAGATATTAGGTGTTTGTGTTTGTGTTAGTATTCACTTTCCTTGCTGTTTAGTGTTTAGCTTTCCCTGTTGTGGGCAGTATTGTGGGTTCCAATCTATTTCACACTATCTTTTTGACTCTATTCCTGGATCCTGTAAGTGTTAGAATTTAATCAAGGTTTGGGATGTTACAATGGTTGCCAGACTTCTCTAATCCCTGGATCCAGCAAGTGTTAAAAGCTAATTAAGCCAGGCTAGTTTCCTGTGTTGAGATGAGTGCCTGGGTGATGAGCCATTAAAAGAACAAAGAATCAAAGGGCTCCTGCGAGATGGAAAATAGGTGCCTCCCCTCCCTCAGCAAATAAAGAGAGAGTTGAGAGTTAGCTGCTGTTTGAGCTAGAAGATGGAGGCAAAAGCAGCAAGATGGAAAGCCAGGGAGGAAGAGAATGATGTTTGAAGTCTGTCTGAATCCAAGGCTTCAGCTATGGGAGAAGCAGGACCCTCTTGGAGTGTAATACTGGAAACCCCTCCATCATAGGCTCAAGTTGCATATATGTGTAAATAAACAGTATATTGTGAAGTTACCACAGTCTGTGCTGTGTAAACCTTGAGTAAGCACCTGGAATCTCATGCCACTCTGAGATTGAAGTGGTGTGCAACACTATGAAACAATTAGCATTCAAAACAAATTGTTTCAAGTTGAATTTAGAAATGGAACATAAAAAGTCAAGGTGAAATTAATTTGCATAGGTTGGGATAACTGTCCAGGCTACACAGGAATAGTAAAAGCTATAGCAAGTGTCCAATTATTTTAAGGGAGGAAGGGGGAGAGATGGTGATGCTGAACAATCTGTCTGGAACCACCATCATTGGAAACCAACATTTCCTCAGTGAGGCAGACCATTGGTCTATGTAGCTCAGTATTGTCTACATGGGTGGCACTGTAGTCTAAACCACTGAGCCTCTCGGGCTTGCTGATCAGGAAGTTGGTGGGTCAAATTCCTGCAACAGGGTGAGCTCCTGTTGCTCGGTCCCAGCTCCTGCCAACCTAGCAGTTCAAAAGCACACCAAAAAGTGCAAGTAGATCAATAAGTACCGCTCTGGAGGGAAGGTAAATGGCATTTCCGTGTGCTGCTCTGGTTTTGCCAGAAGCAGCTTAGTCATGCTGGCCATATGACCTGGAAAAACTGTCTGTGGACAAATGCCGGCTCCCTTGGCCTGTAAAGCGAGATGAGCGCTGCAACCCCAGAGTCGTTCATGACTGGACTTAACTGTCAGGGGTCCTTTACCTTTACCTTTTATTGTCTACATTATCTGACTGTAGCTCTTTACAGTATCAGGTCTGTCTTCCATTGTTGCCGGGAAATGCTGGTTATTGAACTTGGGACTTTCTGTATGCTAAGCAGGTGCTCTGTAACTGAGCTATAGCCCTTCCCCTTCTTAAGAGGTTCAGAAATGCTGTGCCATATATCTCAGGCTGTGTGGCACTGTGCATTTACTGGACCCTTCCATAGTTGTGATGGAAAATAAGCAGAGTTCCAAGGAAAGTTCACTGTGTCATGCAGCAAATAAATGCAGTTTACAATGTGATCAGTGCTATATCTTATCCTCTGAGCTCATCCATTTGACCACCTGGGAAATATTTACATGAGCTTTCTGTAATTTGGAACTGTGGACATGTTGGAGATGCCTGGGACTAAGTCTTTAGCTCCAATGATTTGGTTTTTAAGATTTGTTAAGGTGTGTTGTTGAGAACTTTTATTTTTATTTCCATTTTGGTAGATGAGCATTTTGATGGAAGTCAGAACAATGCTATCTTCAAAAGGGGGGGATCCAATGTATTAATCAAGTAGAGTTAGGAATTTCCAAATGATTATGCAGTTTCCAAATGATTTTGGTTGATTCCTCTGTCTTTCTGTGCAAAGGGATATTGTCATTATAACTGAATTTTGATTATTTGAATTATGAAACAGTGACCAATTTTTAATTTTCTGGAGTATGTTGAGGAATCACACACACTTTGGTGCAGATGTTTTTTTCCTTCCATTCAATACTTAAAAAAATGTGTTTCAGAAGCTCTAGGGGAGGCAAAATTTTCCAGAGGTATATCACATTATGCATGATGGAGAAAGTGGATTCAGAAGTGTTTTCTCCTTTTCTGAACACTTGAATTCAGTGTCATCCAAAGAAATTGATCGGCAGTAGAATCAAAACAGACAAAGGAAAGCAATTCCTGCAGTACATAATTATCCTAACAGAATTCAATGCTACAAGTAGTGGAGATGACCATTGCTTGGATAACTTTAAAAGCAGTTGGATCACCTCATTTTCTACAGGTTAAGAGGATGTTAAAGGAAAAAGAACAGAAACGCGAGCTTCTGGCCAAGTGGCAAATCTAATTTCACACACTTCACAGAGGTTGCGCTATGAAGCAAAAAGAGAGGCTTGACCATTCAGCATTATTAGTTACTATTATTACTTAATAAATTTCTATCCTGCCCTTCACTCGAGGATACAATATAGAAACACACAAAAAATGTGTGTAAGTAACAAAAGTAAGAAACGAAAACAATAGCCCTCCTCCCAGTTTAAAAGGCAATGGCTTGTATAATAAGTGAACGTCTTGGGAGAAGAAGAATATTTTTGCCTGCTGCCTAAAGGTATATAAAGAAGTCAGCAGGTGAGCCTCCTTGGGGAGAGCATTCCACAATCTTGGAGCCACCACAGAACAGGCCCGTTCTAATGTTGCTGCCCTCTGGAGCTCTCACAGAAGTGGCACACAAAGAAAGGCCTCAGATGATGATTGCAGGCATTGTATCAGTTCATATGATGTTCATCGTATCAGTTCAGAGGTGATCCTATTAAAAGCCACTGAGAGGTTGAGGAGATTTTACAGGGACACCTTTTCCCTGTGTCCCTCCCAGCAGAGGTCATCATACAGAGCAACAAAAACATTTTCTGTGCCAAAATCAGGGCTAAACCCTGATTGAAATGGATCTAGAAAATCATATGTTGAAGTCTCCCAGAAGTAGCACTGGGAGTGCTCAACACTGCCTCTCAGACCAGCTCTGTCAGCTTATGCAGGGAGACTGCTGGGCAATGAGGTGGGCAGTAAACCAGCAAAATCCCTAATCTGTTCCAATTGCCCAATGCCTGGAACATATATTTGTTCCCCACCCTCCAGCTGGACAGAGAGCCAGGAGAGAGAGGTGGGCAACTCCCCACCCCCAACTCTGAAGTCTACCCTGATGCTGCACCAAATACCCAGGTGGGCACAGCTCCAACTCCATCCTGCTCACCCACCCAGGTCTCGGTGATACAGACCAGATCAGCCCCCTCATCCAGAATCAGGTCATGGACGAGGGAGGTCTTATTCAGAGCCAACCTGGCATTCAGCAACAGCAGCTGCAGACCCAAGCCGCTGACGGATAGGACAACCACAATTCCCCAGGTAGGAGGAGGGGCTGGCACACAACGAAGTCACTAAGTGCTTGTGGCATGTGCCCCTTACCTGGCCTGCCCCGCTTCCTAAACTATACTGCAGCTGGGGCTTCCCCGCTCTCCTCCCAGACACATAAGACACAAACTAACTCAGAAACCTCTGAATATGGAATTCCTTCTTCCTGGAGACACAGATGGTCACAATATTGATGGGCTTCTGTCATGTAATTAAAACACATCTGTGTCCTCCCAGAGTTTTGGAAGCATTGGGTTAAGCTTGCTCTGGGTTTCAGGATTGCCTGCACTCTAGTTGTTTCTGCTGATTATTTTGGATGATTTATTTGTGTTTTGGATTTTAAAAATGATTTTATTGTGTCAGGAACTGCTTTGTAACAAATTTCTACCCAGCCTTGCCCTGGGTTCTATTTGTTCTCCCCAGCACTCAAACCTTTTGATATTCAGTGAGTGTTTAAGGACCCCCCACCTACAGCCTCAAGTGCTACAGGGTCATCTGAAGGTTCACTGCATGGTTCTGTGGCTATGGTGTCTGCTCTAACAAAATCCAGTTACTTGTATTCAAAGCATTCTTAGCAGATTCTGCTTCTGGGGTGGGGAATTGACCTCTAAAGCACTAAATGGCTTCAGCCCTGTGTACCTGAAGGATACATGTATCCTTCTCAATTGGTGGAGGTCCAATTGGTAGAGGTCCATCTCCAAGGGCTTTCTGATGGTTCCCACATTCAAGAAGTGAAGTTATAGGGAACCAGACAGAGAGACTTCTTGGTAGTGGCACCTGCTCTGTGGAATATCCTCCCATATGATGTCAAATAAATAAATAAATATCCAACCTTCCATAGACATCTGAAGACAGGAAGCATTTAATGCCTGACGTATTGTGTTTTTCATATTTTGTTGGAAGCTGCCCAGAGTGGCTGGGGCAACCTAGTCAATGAGGTGGGCTACAAGTAATAAATTGTTATTATTATTATATCATTGTTGAAGGATTAACACAGAATTCAGGGATAGGAATATTCAAACTTCACTTATAAAAAAGTTGTACATTGCTGCTGCAGCAACTACTGTAATCCATCAATTAAAAAGATTAATCAAATAGAGCATTGGTGATTATCAATTTTAAGTGGGCTTGGAAGTACAAGTTACAATTGCTTGTTTTGTAGGACTATTTTGCGTTAAAAGGCAATGAACACATTAAAGCTTGGTTTTCCTTTAATCGGTTAAAAGGCAGATACTTAATCTATCGTCTTTAATCTGTTGACAGCTCTGTAATATTACTGTATGATGCATTTGAAAATCTTTGCTGAACTCCACATAAACCCAAATAATGTTTAATAGCCCACAAGACAGCCGAGGTGAATCTAGACTGGATTCAGGAAACTGCTGGCATTTGAAACTTTGTACCAAAATTCCACACCATCTCTACAGTTTAGAATTTCTTACATTATCTATACATTGCTGACATTTATGTTAAGGATTTCACTGTGTATTAGGCTTAACTGCTTAGATGTGAGTTTAATAAGAAAGCCTTCTTAAGTCTTGAATGGTCTGAACAACAGATAGATCTCCCAGGACTTGATGTCCAGAGGCAAACCACTGACAAATATCATTCTTACCTGTTCTTAAGACGAAGCATGCTTTGGTTCCTTGAGAGCGCTGGGCAAGTATGCAATATTTGTCTATCAAGATAACTAAGATGGATCTTAGGGACCATCAATAAAGTATGTCAGCAGGTACAAGGTGGGGTTCAAGGAAAATGGACAAAGGGAGTCTTCTTGTCAACATCTCTCACACACAGTGAATGAGTGTGGGAGGCAGAGTGGCATTATGCCTTCTTACCATGCCCTCAGTGCCAAATTGTTCACACTCCCCAATGGTCACTATACTGGGTGTTAGTAAGAAAGGAGCCCTGTACGTGGGTGCAACTTTATACACATGAGAATCCCCCACCCAATCAGGGATCCTCATAGGCTCCTCTGAAGTGGTTGAATGTGGCATCCACACCCCCTCCTGAGGGTATTATACCCTTAGCTTTGCACCTCCCTTGGGTGTTTTTGCCTGGCTTACATGAACTCTGATAAGGCGTTTTGCTTGCCTGGATGGAGGATAGAAAGGTGTGCGTAGATATATGCATAAATTAGTCTGCTACACTAAAGATAACATTTGCATTCATTGCTCCATTTGCCCTTGCCTCTGGCCCCACTCACCACTAGCATGTGGCCCCTGGAAGGTTGCACGGAAGGAAATGCAGTCTTTGGGCTAAAAAGGGTTGTCCTGTATTAAAGATTTGAACTCCTTAGGATAGATTGTCTGTCATCAGCAATGCAGAGTTTAAATGAAAGGTGGTGGTGGGGGGATGTTTTTGAAGCTGAACTTGGGTGAAGCTACTTTTCCTCCCACTACTCATTGAATGTTTTAAAGAACTGCATATTCACATTGGGATCTATCTCATCAGGCAAATTCTAAATCCTTTTATGAATTTCAAGATGCTGAGAAGTCTGTAGCTCATTAAGAAGAGAGAGAAGGATGCCTAGGATAAGCCAGATATTGAAAGTGGTCCCCAAGGGAATTTGGGGGCAGGAGGGATTTGTGGTATTGGCATTTCTAACAGGATTTTAAAAGTTTCCGATGCCACCATCCCCCAAAAGAAACCCCTTAATAGAGAAAGCTATTGGGATTTGAACACTTTCATGAGCCATTCAATCACCTGGAGACTACCTTAGTTTGTAAAGTGTTATCTGCATTACTCTTTTGCGATTTAAGAATATTTGCCCTTTTGTTGGATATAGCACTGCTAACCTTCCTGTCTTTTGATGCCCAGTTGTCTTTATGGTGCATGCTCAAGAACATGCCATTTTAATAATGACCTCTTAAAGTACAGTAAACCATTGTGGTAACAATCTCAGTGCCACCCTTTCCTACACAGTGAGTACTGGGAGGTGCAATAGAACAAACTCCAAACAGACAATGATCTGGACAATGAAATGGCTACTACTTTATTGGTTACAGGTGTAGGAGGAATTTTGGCTCAAACATTGGGTGTATATCCATTTCACCCTTCTGCCAGAGGGCTGAAACCACTTCAGGGTTGTGCCTGGGCATATGGTCTACCCCAAGATGTTGATCTATTGAGGTGGTTGTCCTAAGGCAGGGATTGGCAAACTACGGTCCACGGGCCAGATCCGGCCCAATTGCCCTCAGTATCTGGCCCATGGATGGTCTGTGAATCGTGTCAATTATTTTGTTAATTTCCCCCCATTGATTCCCCCCCCCCCCGTGCTGCCATTTTTTTTGGGGGGGTGCCATTTTTTCCCCTCTCCCTCTCTCACACCGTATCTCCTCCCTCCCTCCTCCTGGCTTCTCCCCACCCTTCTCCCCGCCGTGCAGAGAGGAGGAAGGGTAGAGCTGGCTGAGCGCCATTTTGGGCAGCACCTCTCTGGAGTCAGCCAGCCCTTGCGCCAGCAGCACCATAGGTAGGCAGGGGGAGGGGAGGGGGCTATAGAGGGGGGGAGAGAAGCCCCCTCCTCTGAGTACGCATGTGTGGTCCAGCTTGCCACAAGGTCTGGGAGATGGTAACTGCCCCCCCCCAAAAAAGTTTGCTGACCCCTGTCCTAATGCCTCCACTGAAAGTGCTATGGCTCATCTGCTCCATACATGGCTTCAGGGCAGAGAGTTCCACTGATACCCCTCTAATGGGGTACCCTGGTTATGACACTGGTTCAGTTCACGGTAATGTACCACTTCACCCAAAAGCTTAAAGTCTAGGCATCCACCCAATACCTTAACCGCCCAAAGTTGTGATGATTTTCTATGGGAAAGGCAAAACCTCTAGACCAGCCAATTTGTCTACAGGCAAATTCCTACCTGGCTCCACATATGGCAACCATTAGCAACCCTAGCGAGGTCAGAATGAACAAATAATAAAAACTGGATAAATGGAATAAAACCTCAGGAATAGAGGCTAAAAGAAAAACTATGATTAGAATGTATAATACAGAATAGTCCTAAAAATAAAAAAAAAATGCTAATAAAGGGTGGGAAGGTTTGCTCTTTGGCCAGCTGAGCTTTTATGCATTGCCTCTTATTGGCCCATTTGAAGCTGGCATTTTGGCAGGGAATCCCAGAATTCCCCTAATGGCTGGCAAAGACACATGGCCCTAACTGCTGTGGGTGGTGGACAGAGGCAAGGTCTGCACCTGCCACCCACCTGAGAAGAGATGAGTAGTCACTGTTTTACTAAAATCTGTATTTGGTAACTGAAGATTAGTATTTGTTTCTAGGATTTTTTCCCAAAGTGTTGGCTAGTTGTAACTAGGAATGAAAAGATTTTAACTACAGATGAAGCCAGTGGAGCAGTTCTTTTCTTTATTTTCTTTCCTGAAATTCTGACACCATGTTAGTTCTCCAATTCAATGATAATTGAAAATACTGATTCCAGAATGTAGCTGGCAAACTACTAAACTTGTGGAATTGTGGTGGCCCCAGGACACCCTTTCAAACATGTTCTTATGCATGACTGCAAAAAAAGAATCTTATGACAACCATCACAACAAGTTGCACTTTGCAGTGTTCTGTTAGTGCATAAATGCAGATTGGTATCAGAGGAGAGGAAGGGGGGAAAATAAAAATAATGGAAAGCTCTGAAGAACTGCATATATAACACACACACTCTCTCTCTATACATAAAATAGAAATATAAAACAGACAAATAAGGGAAATTTCTACTCCAGCTCAAAACCCACACCTGGTAATTCAGGAGTCATACTGAGTGGCCAGTGTGGTTCAAGTGTCAGACTAGGGCTTGGAAGATATGTTCATATCTCCACTAAGCCATGAAGACCACTGGGTGATATTGAGGCTGCCATACACTCATGGCAGGATTCTTGTTAAAATGGAGATGGACTTGAATGAGTAGGTATTGGGAAGCTTCCTTTCAAAAAGGGATACTAGAGGCAAATGTTGTAGCTGCTTGTATCCCTACATGGGACAGGAAATTGCATGCTATCTCTTCCAACTTTTTGTCTACAGTTGTCCCTCAACGCCTATTGAAATATTTATAAAACCTATGGTATTATTGAAACCTCCTCCACCTGCTGAATTGAAACTGGAAGCACACTTAAACTCATACACACAAAAAGGATTTCTTTAGGCAGGTATGGGGGAACTGTGGGACTTCAGGATCCCAACTCTTACCAGTCATAACATGGCTAAAATTGGTGATGGGGAACAAGATGAAACGGTCAAATCAGCTATGATAAAATGGGCACAGGACATAGGGTATAATATTATGTTTGCTGACTGGGAAAAGTTATGGACCACCGGCCTGAGATTCACGGCATGTAATGCCTTGAAAGAAAATATTATGAAAATGATATATAGGTGGTACATGACTCCAGTCAAGCTTGCAAAAATATACCATTTGACTGACAATAAATGTTGGAAATGTAAAGAAGCTGAAGGAACGTTCTTTCACCTCTGGTGGACCTGCCCTAGAGTTAAGGCTTTCTGGGAAATGATATATAATGAGCTGAAAAAGGTATTTAAGTATACCTTTCCTAAGATACCAGAGGCCTTTCTTTTAGGCATTGTCGGCCAGAGGGTGTTAAAGAAAGACCGAACTTTTTTTATGTATGCAACAACAGCAGGAAGGATACTCATCGCTAAACACTGGAAAACCCAAGATTTGCCCACACTGGAAGAATGGCAGATGCAACTGATGGACTATATGGAATTGGCGGAAATGACTGGCAGAATCCGAGACCTGGGAGAAGAAGTCGTGGAGGAGGACTGGAAGAAATTTAAGGACTATTTACAAAAACACTGTAAACTGTATGAATGTTAAGAAAGATGTAAGATTAGCAACAATACGGCACCAATAAGTTAGTCAAAAGGAATATGAAGATAAATCTAATCAAAAGAAAAGATAAATTTTGGATAAATATTATGTTAAAATTAAGTTATTAAAGTTGGGATCTAAATTATCTAAAATTAGGGATATAATATTGGAAAACTATATTATAAGAATTGAAACAAGGTAATAAATTGCTGGGTAAAGTTTAAGATTTTGGAATGCAGGAACGAGAGTTGTGAGGAAGTCCAATGAGGTGAATGAAATGTGGATATTGAAAAATTATATGTTATTTTGCATGTTTTTCTTATTGTTTAAATAAACTTTTAATAAATATTAAAAAATAAAAAATAAAATTGGTGATGGGGAGTTGTAGTCCAGCATCATCTGAAGGATCACAACTTCCCCAACCTTGTCTTAGAGCACAAGTCTCTCTGGATTGATATATGACTAGATTACCAGTGCATCTTCAAAGAGGACTCAAGAAACCCTAGCTGTGGTGGAAGGGGCTATGTTTATTCAAATATAACAACACATACTATCTGCAAACAACCAAATAAACATAATTAGCTATATGAAAATATAGCTTCCTCCATACTCCTGAGCGCATTTACAGGTTGCACCTGTTTAGAGAATTACTGGTCTGTAGCAAATTACCCACATCAGCCTAGCACAGGGTGATGCGTGTGTTCCTTGAAATACACAGCAAACCTTCATGACTTGTCAAATATATATTTCTTGGGGAGCCTAAGACTGCTGAGTTGTTGAATAGAAATAATGGTCTGTTCATTCTCGCCTGCTCATATTGCACTCACACATACAACAAAATCTAGTGTTTGAAAAACATCTGTTTTAATAGCCTCACCTTTTTATTACATAATTCATCCTCCTTTCACTTTAAACTAAGTGCTTCTCTACCTCTGTAGGCCAACACTAAAAGTGACTTAGGAAAAGATGAATCAGAACACATTTCCTAATAACCTTGCAAATAAGGGAAGAAAAGTGGTTGACACTAATGTGCAAGCGCTACAATACACATTTAAGTGCAGAGTGCAGTTGATCATTAATGTCGTTGGTAGAGTATCTGGGTTTTTCAGTCTCAAAAGGAAATAGAGCCTTTCACAAGGCTGTATTAGAGCCTTTAATCAGAGATGGATGCTGTTCAAAAGGCATTTAGCAGCTGGAGTGAAAAGTTTACCTAGTCACTGCCATTTCCCAAGAGGAATACCTTCTAGAGCATGTGCACTTATGCCTATAAGCCGTGCCAGTCTTAAATGCATTTACTTGGAAATAAATTCAGGGCTGTGTCTCTTCACTTTTTAATTTAAAAAAAGAAAAAGAAAAAGGAAATAGAAATCCCTACATCCAGGCAATCCATGTTCTGCATTAAGAAAAAGCTAAGTTTTGAAATATGTGTAAATTATATTCACAGATACTTAGGGCTGCAACAGGTTAAACTGTAGAAATCACATTTGATTTTTATACCTGTTTGATTTTTATACCCTATGTTATCCTGATCCTAGCCTGATTTGACATTTGTTTCAATTCAGTAGTAAGTATAGACGTACCCTGGAAGTCCATTCAACTTCTGGAAACATTCGGAAAGCCAAAGCGCGGCTTCTGATTGGCTGCAGGAAGCTCCTGCAGCCAATCGGAAGCTGTGGAAGCCCCGTCAGATGTTCGGGTTCCAAAAATAGTTCACAAACCGGAACAGTCACTTCCAGGTTTGCAGCATTCGGGAGCCAAAACGTTCGAGAACTAAGCTGCTTGAAAAGCAAGGCACGACTGTAGTGGGGAAAGTGCCAGGACAACCCCCACCCCCACCCCATCCCAAACAACAACAACAACAACAACAACAACAACAATGCTTGGATACAGTGAGGACCTATGTTTAGAAAGTGTGGGCAAAAGCTCAGTGTGAATGAGCTGTTTGTTTCATCTTTCCTTTCTAAGAGACCAAAGTGCATAACACAATCAAAGGTTGACAGCAGGCTATGAGCAGGGAGAAACCAAAGCTGATCATTGCCACTATGTTAATGTCATAGGCAACCCCACAGACACTGACACATATCTGCAAACACCTAGATCTTCTGTTAAGGGTCCACAGCAAGGATGGCAAAAGTTGGCCAGAACCTGGAATATTCTTTGCTGTAGTTAGACACTTCATCACATGAGGTAGTGGTCAGTGATTCCTGAAAGCTTGCTATGGATGTGGAAGTGCTCCTGCTCAAAACTTCAAGGTAACTTCAGCTTGCTCCTGTAAACTTAACTTTGGGACCTTAGAAGGTGGCAATAAGCAATCCCAAAACCCAATGGTCAATATTTTACTTCCAGGGATTAAGACTGCAATCCAGCTACTTGTGTCTTTCCCAGTGAGGAAACCCAGGCAAGAGACAAGAGGTTCTGCTCTGGTTCCAGTGAAGTTCTAACCCTCTTACAATGGGTGCCTGCAAAACTATTGTACACTCTAGAAAATTTGGTTACATCTTTTAAACTCCAACACAACAGCATATATATCACAACTTGATTCTAATAATGGGTTACTTGCCAGTTGTGCTAAATGAATGTTAACATGATTCCAGGCTACTATGCATACTCCGGAGCCTTTTTCCTATTAGATGCCATGAGTCCTGTAGACGTGTCATAGAGGGAATAGTTGGATCCCGAGGAGGAATGGGAGAAAGTCAGGTATTTGGAGCTGGATGATCCTGGGAGAGTCATAGCAGGATGAGGGAGGTGAGATTGGGCCCCAATAATTGTTTGAATCTGCGGCTTCGGGGACGGAGAGCGGGATCCTAGGAGGTACAAATGGGTTGCTAGAAGAGTCTTTGACATCAGATACCCCTTGTCAGATACCTTGTGTTGTCAGTGAGGAGTCTCCTCCTTCAGTGGAGGTGACTAAGAGTAAAGCAAATGTTGAGCAAGTGGTAACACTCTCTTTATCTCCAAGAACATGGAGATGCCAGTGCAGTCCCATCCCACTAATAGGAGTGCCCATTTGCATGCCCAGTCCTAGAATGTGCAAGAGGCATATTGTTTGTTGGATCAATGTATTCACTTACACTTAGTAGTGTATCTATACCTCTTATGTATCTGCTGCACCCTGTAACCTGTAATTTGCCTTATCTACCAGTTGGATTTATGCATTGATGCCTTTGGCAGAAACTGAGATGAAAATTTGAGTTCTCCATCCAGCAATGAGTGCATCATGTCTTACTGCCCTATGTCTTTTATTCCTCCTTGCTCCATGGGCAAATGGCAGAAGTAGGGTCACAAAGCTGAGGGAGGAAAGATAATAAGCTGTATTTGGAAACCTATTACCCTCTTCTAAGAATACACCATCACCATATGAACGGTAGTAGAATCTCTTTCAATGCCAAGGTTGCAACTAGAGAATTGGATTGCATTTCAAAGAAAACTGATGCAATTTGCACTTCCTGGACTAATGCAAAAATCAGAACATGATTATTCTTCAAATTGTGCACATCTCTGAATTATGTGATGCATTTTCAACAACCTATCCTATGCTTATACAGATGTGTATTTTAGGGAAAATGCGTATAGAGATGTATAATTTAGATACAGAAGCAGCTGGTAAAGCACTCCTCTCCCTCCTATTTGCATATTTAAAAATCTAAGGTTTCCATTGGCAAGCAGACATATTGTAGAGATCAAATATTCCTACCATTTTTTGGTGCCTTGCTGGAATCAAAGTCCTGAATTCAGAGAGACACTTGTGAGAGGAGAATGGAACTGCTGTACAAGATTCCTCAAGTGTGTAATAGAGGCCTTTTGGGGTAATTGGGTGATAAGTGTCATTGCACAAAACAAAATCAAGATGAATATCTTTATTGAAGAACGTCCTATCAAATTCCACCCAGATGTTGTAGATAGTGTTTGTCTCAAAGAACTGGGGAATAAACTTCTTTTTTCTCCCTCTGAGATATTAAGAAGTTGCCAGGAAAATGAAAATGAAGAGTGCGGTAAGTGCTGGAAATGAAAACATCAACCCTGAGGCATGAAGTGCTATTGGAGAGGGATCGAGAAACATACAAGAATAAATGGGTTAGAGCTGATAAAGTTTGAGAGCTCCCTTCTTGGTGCTTCACCTTGAAGTTACAGAAATATTTCAGAAAGTGTATCTCTTGGTTGTATGGAGGGCATTTGGAGGGAGATGGAATCATGTTGTCATTTGTCTCATATTCCAAAGTTGTTGGTTGTAGCAGTGTGCAGATGGAGAACTGTACATACAGGGCCCTCCTTCGCCTCCCCACTGATTTTCTTGAAATTTTCTCCCAAAAGGTGAGCAGATACAAACATATATAAGAAAGAGGCTAGGGCTAGAATAGTGTTTGCCAGATGTTGATGGGACTCCAAATCCCATCAGCCCTGGCCAGCATGTGCAATTGGTAATGAATGATAGGGATTTTAGGTCTGCAGCATCTGGAGGGTACCACAATGACTAACTATAGGCTAGAATTTCTTTGTGGGTCCTAGTTGGAACCATGAATTAAAGATACTGGAACTGGTACATATTGACAAACTGGCAGCTCAGATTTAGAAAAGGAACAGTTTCGTTCTGAAATGGCAACCATTAGTTATGTATTGGGATCTTCAGTTGGACCATAAATAATGTATTTTTATGTGTTAAATTTGTATACTGCCATATACCTGTAGATTTCAGGACAGCTCACCACATAAAATCTTTTTGCCCGGACACTGAAGTCCAGCGCCAAGGACCTTCTGGTGGTTCCCTCACTGTGAGAAGTGAAATTACAGGGAACCAGGCAGAGGGCCTTCTCGGTAGTGGCACTCGCCCTGTGGAATTCCCTCCCATCATATTTCAAAGAAATAAGCAACTATCAGACTTTTAGAAGACATCTGAAGGCAGCCCTGTTTAGGGAAGCTTTTAGCATTTGATAAATCATTGTATTTTAATATTCTGCTGGAAGCCGTCCAGAGTGGCTGGGGAAACCCAGCCAGATAGGTGGGGTATAAATAACAATAATAATGATGATGATGGTGGTGGTGATGATAATAATAATAATAATAAAATAACAATATAAAAAACACAAAATGCATAATAAAAATAATGAAATGACATGTAGACTAATCTCTATGCAGCGTATTCTCTATAAAATCTAATTAATTCAAAGAGAGACTCAAAACATTGCATGAATACACTGGCAAAGCAGCAAATAGAAAGCACCCAGACTGCAGTTGTTTTAGTAGTGATGTATGGAAGCGAGAGCTGGACCATAAAGAAGGCTGATCACCAAAGAATGGATGGCTTTGAATTATGGTGCTGGATGAGATTCTTGAGAGTCCCATGGACTGCAAGAAGATCAAACCTATCCATTTTTAAGGAAATCAGCCCTGAGTGCTCACTGGAAGGACAGATCATGAAGCTGAGGCTACAATACTTTGGCCACCTCATGAGAAGAGAAGACTCCTTGGAAAAGACCCTGATGTTGGGAAAGATTGAGGGCACAAGGAGAAGGGGGCAGCAGTGGACAAGATGGTTGGACGGTGTTCTCGAAGCTACTAACATGAGCTTGACCAAACTGCAGGAGGCAGTGGAAGACAGGGGTGCCTGGCGTGCTCTGGTCCATGGGGTCATGAAGAGTCAGACACAACTAAACGACTAAACAACAACAAGAAGAAGATTGCAGTTACTTGGCTGGGTGCAATTTTCATTGCCACCACCACTTTCTCTTGGGGGATGAAGCACTGTGCAACTGTGAGACAAGAGGCGGCTGTATCTGTATGCTTCTTTATTCCTCCCTCAAAAGCAGCAAGAAAAAGAAGTCTGGTGAGCAAGCTACTCTGCTAAATGAACAGTTTGTCCCAGAAAGGAGCTTTCTGTCCATTGTGACATAGAAAAAGCCTTCTGACAAAACTCCAGCTGGTTTTACAACATTCTCCCACATTGCAAGGAGGCAGGTGATTATCATATGATGTTCACTCATGAGCACATAGAAGGATAGAAAGTCATCCAGTTAGAGCTGTTGCCACTGCCAATCAGTGGTTCTCCAAGGTATGAGAGATCCCTCTCAGCCCTATCTAGAGACATCAGGGATCAAACCTGGGACCTTCTGTATGAAAAGAAGGTGCTCTAGCACCGAGCTACCCCAGAAGCCAGGTAGTTTTTCTTAACTGTCTTTGCTTTTGTGGATCTGTTGACCTTTTGGTCCATACCTGCTCCTTGATACTTGGATTTGACCATCAGTGGTGTTTATACCCATGCAAGGGAGAATGGTAGCTCCAGGAAAAGCTATGTCCCAGTAACTTGTGTTGCATCATTTAGAATTATTGACTTTCAGAAGAACCCACAAATATTCTGGTAGTAAACTCCTAGCGTAGTGTTAAGTGCATCCATCTGTCTTTTCCTACCTTCAGACTGACTCCCACATTATAGCATTGCTGTGATTGCATATATAAGCAGAGAAAGGTGGTAATTGTTAGGAAAGCTTTTGTTAAATGTTTATCAGTAGGAAAGCAGAAATGCCCAACGCTTTTAATTGCACAGTGATTTTATTATTCAAATGATGGAATTTGCCGAGAACAGCTGCATTTTGTAATCTAACCAGCTCTTAAATAGTGCTTCTGATTTGTGGGTATTATATTATTTGACTGCAGAAGGCTAACTGCACTCAGATTCTTGTGCACATAGTAAGATTTTAAATTGGGGAGTTTGGCAATCAATACTGCAGCGTGTTTTTGAAAGAGGCCTTTGTGAAATTTAATGACCACAACTGTATTTAGAAAACCAATTCCCAGCATTAAATCAAGCTTAATGTTCTAGTCTTTCAGCACGCAAGAATAGTGAGGCTTATCATGAAATTAGTTATAGCTTTGCTATACTTTTTTAAAGAGGAGGAGGAGGAGGAATCCTTCTTATCCTACTGTCCTGCCATTCAGAAGGTATAGGGATTTTTATTATTTCTTTTGTTCTTCGAATAATAGTCCATCCTTCACCTCTGAGACCCAGAATGCGTTCCATAGATTTAATTTAAGTTACAATTAAATACACAATTAAAAACATCAGCCACACTACTACATTGCAGAAGGGAGGCTGACACCAGGAACTTATATTTCTCATCTACCTTCAAAGGCATGAGCAAAGAGATGTGTTTTCTTAACCTGCTTGTGTTAATGTACAACAATAGTGCCAAGTACACTTTGGAAGGGAGGGAGTTTCAAAGCCTGGGGGCCACCATAGAGAAGGTCCTTTCATGTGCCAGCATCCTACAGACCTCAGAGGGCACCAACACTTCTAATAGGACCACCCCTGCCAATCTTAACACTCAGACATATATGTTTGGGAGGAGGTCTCTTTCAGATATTTGGAGCCCTGGCACTATATAACAATGTAGGGATCAGTTAACTTTTCAATTTCAATTTCTTTCCATTTCTCATTTTTCCCCAGTGTTAAATTCACTTCTTCCCATTTCTACACCAGTTTGCAATTCTTTTTTTAAAAATGCATGAAAATTTATCAGCATTTTAGTGTGTATTTCTGCTACTAACCACTTTTTTATTTACAATTTCCCTTCGATATGCACAATTTTTTTGCATATCAAAGTTCCCTAATATATAGATTTTTGTGCTTATTACTTGGCAAGAGATTTTTCAATGCAAAATTTGGGTAAATGCAGATTTCAAAGGATAGCTTTGTTTTGGTTTGCATGTTGTTATGGAAACTGTGAATTGGAAAAGTTTGCCTTTAAATGAAAACTGAGTTGGAATTCTCCCCCATCCCCAATCATAGCTGTGCTTTACCAAAAACAACAACCCCAGAACTGATCAGTGCTCCTTGGGAAATTTTGTGGGCAGCTCACTTCCTGCAAAGCTCATCGACCTAGAGAAACATAAAAAGTACGTAGGAAAACACAGCTAAACAATTCTTTGTTGGACCCATGATCTGACTTGGAGGGGGTGGAGATTATTTACATTGCCTTTCAACTTGAAAGTGGGGGACAACTCCCAATTCACATTGTTGTGCAGCATTCACACAGAGCAATTGCAACCCCTTAGTATAAGCATTGCAAAATGTTCCTACTTGCAGCTACAAATTTCACCAGCTGGAGCCAGAGACTCCAGTTTCTATCTCTTTTTTTAAAATAAAAAAATAGAGTGCTCTAATTACACAAATATTTTCTTGTACAGGCAAAAAAGTAATCAATTTGACATTAATTGCCTCTTCCCCCCCTTCCCCTTTGGCAGCTGGCCCCTGTAAATGCAACCAAATCCTGTACTTTCAGAACTTTGCTCGTCAGTTGATTTGATGGTTAAAATGATAATTGGTATGAAAAGAATAGAGCAGCACTTGTGGGTAGGAGACTACCCTGGGGAATGTGAAGCCAAAGCAGAACAATGATTTTATATTTTTCCTTTTGTTGAGTTTTCATTGTCTAAGTGAGGTGCACATAAGAGAAAAGCGGCAAGAGAGCACAGGAATGCAAACATTCATTTTGTTCATTTCAGAGAGTCAAACGGCAAATAGGAAATTGCAAATCTGCAAGCTGTCTAAATTCTTACAATTCCCACATTGCAAAAAAAGGAATTAACTGACTACTGTAAGGCACCCATTGTCTCAAACAAGGCAATCCAGCAACCAGTCTTGGGCACCAAACTGTCTGAACAAATTGTGGTGGGTTATGAAAACATGGATTTGCCGCCATAAATCTCTGAGAGCCTTGAATGCCATCCATACACTCTACACCTTCTTTATCAATTGACAGATGACATGTGGGGACTAACAGGAGCAGAGGAAGCTGCCTTATATCAGGTGAGACTGTCTAGCTAGCTGAAGCCAGATCAGAGTAAGGCCACAACTTTACTGGCCTCATTCTGATCTGATCTCTAGCTTTTGTTCACATTCCTTGACGGGTAAAATTTGGACCAAGCAACATCCAGAGAAAATGTATTGATGTCAGCAATTATTTTTAAAAGTAAGTGGTGGCTTTGCTGCATGAGAATTGGTCTGTGTCTGTAGTGGGCAATATCTGCCAGCAATATCTGCCTTTGAGAGCTTGATCAAATATTAAAAGGAAGGTGTGTAGCTCAGTGGTAGGGCTTAGTGGTAGCATAAGCAGAAGTTCCCATGTTCAGCGCCTGGTATCTATAGGTAAATCTGAGAATAATCCCTTTCTGAAGATCCTGGAGATGTGCTGGGGGAAGAAAAATACTGATATAGGTAGACCAATGGTAACAGCTTCCCACATGCTTTCCTATTGCTCAAATGTAATATTATTTTTAATCATTTGGTTTATTTTTAGCACCTAGTGCACAGCTGACCAAATACCAAACAAAAAAATAAATAAATAAATTCCAAGATTGGTTCCAATTGATTACAAACATTTCATAAGCAATATGTCATTTCCCTCTGAAATTATGATCTATTATTTCACTCAAGTGGAATAATAATGCTGTAAGAAAACTAAATTTATCTCAGGCGCCTCAGCAGGTTGATTCTTTGTTATCCATTAATTGTTAATGGCAGTGTTCCATTGAGTCTCTGCCAGTTCTACCAACCTCGGGTTTCTCAAGTGATGTTGTAGCATTCAACATAGATGTTAATTAAACTTAAAAACAAGATATTTTAGCCTAATCAGTCATCTAAATGAAGTATAGTTTGGCTCAGATTGCCTATTTTTGTTTTTAAACTGTAATCCCCCCACTTTACCATATATTTTATCTAAGTGTGGCTCACTAATTTGGAGGAACTGAAGGCCTAGTTTGCAAACTGAAGATCAAGTAGAATGTATCTGGAGGACAGCAACCAGAGTGGTGAAAGGTCTAGAAACCATAATCCTATGCAGAATGGCCAAAAGAGTTGGTTATGTTTATCTTTGAAAAGAGAAAATTAAGCAGGGACATGATAGTGGTCTCCAAATATTTGAAGGATTCCCATGCATAAGATGGATCAGACTTGTTCTCTGTTGTTCCTGGAGGCAGAACTAGATAGAACCAATTGCTGAAAACTGCGGGGAAGCAGGTTTTGGCTAAGCATCAGGAGACAATGATAAGAACTAGTTGATAGTGGAACAGATTGGGGGGTTGGTAGGTGGTGGACTTTTCTTCATTGGAATCAATTAAACAGAGGCTGGGTAGCCATCCATTGGGGACTGCTATAGTTGAAGAGTGGGAAATCACCAGCCAAATGCATCTGGCTTTTGCATGGCTGCAATGTAACCTACTGTACAAAGAGAAGACTCACATCCATTGCTTTACCCATTTCTGGCTCTGGCCCAAACCATCACTGGCAAATTGCACCTGGAATGTAAGAGTCTGCTGAATCAGGCCACTGGACTATCTACTCCAACATCCTGTTATCACAGTAGCCAACCAGATGTCTGCAACCAGGTCTCAAGCATAAGTGTCCTCCTCTGTTCAGTGTTTTCTAGCAACTGGTGTTCAGAGGCATTACTGCCTCTGACTGTAGAGTCAGAGCTATCATGGCTAGCAGTGCTTGATAATCTTATTCTCCATGAACTTGTCTAATCCTCTTTTAAAGCCACCCAAGTTGGTGGCCATCACAGCTTCATGTGGGAGCAAGTTCCATAGTTTAGCTATGTGCTGCATGTAGAAGTGCTTTATTTTATCTGTCTTCCAACATTCAGTATCATTGGGTGTTTACTAGTTCTAGCATCATAAGAGAGGGAGAAAAACTTTTCTGCATCCACTTTCGAGTAGCTACACATCAGCCACGGAATCTTACTGAGTTGGAAAGGATCTGCAAAGAGGAGTGGGACAAACCTCCTGAGATGTGTGCAAACCTGGTGGCCACCTACAAGAAACGTCAGACCTCTGTAATTGCCAACAAGGGTTTTGCCACCAAGTACTAAGTCACCTTTGGCAAAGGGATCAAATACTTATTTCACTCATTATAGTGCACATCAATCTCTGACTTTTGTCTTCTGGGTTTCTGGGGGTTTTTCCTGTTGTTATTCTGCTTCTCACAGCTACAATAAACCTACCATTAAAATTATGGACTGGTCATTTCTTCGTAAGAGGGCAAGCGGGCAAATTTAGCAGGGGATCAAATACTTTCCCCCCCACGCTGTAACTTCGAGCCCTGGCAGATGATTTTATAACTTCAGAATTATGGGCAGGCTTGATATGGAAAAAACAATGACAACTCCAACATCCAGGGTATAATTATTTTTTGTTGGGTAGGAGATTCCATTGCATCAATTCCCCTCTCAAGCCACGTATCAGCTTAGTTGGAGGATGAGGAAGTCTGTTTTTCCTCCAGTCTGTGGTGTAGATGCGGCAGGAAGTTACCTTATGGTGGACTTTCCAAATGAAAAGAAGAAAACATAAACAAGTACTTAAAAGTGAAAATCTCAACTTTGCAGAGTAGACTCATTACTATATGGCTGGGGAGCCAACAATATCCTCCAGATATAGGTAGACTGTATCTCCCAAAATCTTTTGTCATTCGCCATCCTGGCTTGGATTGATGGGAGTTGCAGTTCAGCAGCATCTGAAGGGCTGACTAACTCCCTCTGCTACATGGCTACCATGCAGTTCATTGATTAATTGTTCTGAAGAGGATTAACAAGGTCCAATCACCATTTTGCGCAAAGATGGCAGAGGGAATAAAGGCAGAGAACGTTTGAATTGTCACTTCAATATGGAAATTCTGTGCACAGTTTCGGGCCTTGTGGTATGTGTTCAAAATGGTAATTATTTTCACCTTTTTTTGTCCTTCCAGTAAATATTTGCTCAATAAGGTAATTACATCCCAAAGTGTAGGATTTTGTGTTTTCAACAAAAGGTATCTACAGAATGTATTTAAGCAAGCAATAAGCTGCCTTTCCAGTGGTGAAACTTCTAATAAATATGCCAGTTGCGTATAAGGGAAGTGGAAAATTAATAATGAATTTCTGACTTATTAAAATCTATTATTCTGAAGGAAAAAAAAGAAATTGAAAAGAATGAGTGTTTAATAGAAGAGGAGGAAAAGCTCCCACACTCTGCTGTTCCCTTGTGTCTTAGTTCTATTTTAGAATAAATTATGAGAGAGAGACAATAAAATAACTGACAAATTAAAACACATTCCATTTTTGTTTTTTTTAAAGTGCCACTACTTTGTATATAGGTGAGGGTCTACATAATGCAGAAAGCCATCTCCTTCTCTTGTTGTATTCCAAAAAATTTTAAAGGTTGAAAGACTAGAATTAAAAAAGACAATGTATCCAATCCACCTTTTCACATAAAAGCAGTGCATTTTGGCAGACTAGTTTTTCTACAATCCATTCACAGCAATTCCCTTTAGTATTATACATTTACTTTGTTGAACCTCTTTCCAGACATAGGCAGGCATCTTGTAAACATTTACCTGGGAGTAGGGTTATTTGAGCATGCTGGGACATTCCTTTGAGTAGAGATTGTTCTTGGTGTTTGCAAAATCCATTTTTCTCTTTACATAGGAAAGTCTACCCAGCTAGGAAACTTGGCATGCATTTTAATATGTAATTTTATTTCCTAATATATATTCTACAAAGTAGTGATTTCCTTTAAATGTTGGTTGTCGGCTTGCTTTTAACATATGATTTTATCAGGGTTTTAAATTTACATTGTTATGCACTACCTCAATCTCCAAGTGGTCTGAGATTCCAGGGGTTTCAGGTGGCTTACCCAGGATTCATGTTTCCTTTTGGAAAATGAGGCACACCAGAGACTGTAGTGTCTTTACGATATATGGTTTATTTACACATGGATTCCAAAACAGACATCAACCATGGCTCTGATTTTCTGCAGCTTGCTGACTTACAGCCTGCAACCATTTCCCTCCAGCTCACATCATCCCCAACTGCAGCCCTAAACTCTGCTTTGCCTCTGCTAACTATTTCTATGCTCAAGGAAGGGCCCCACCTCTCTGCCAATTGGCACAGAGTCTTCACTTTCTTAATAACCTATTACCTTCCCTTTGTTCCCTTATAACAACCCATATCTCAGTGATCTCTTGAGGAAGCTGGCCTGACATATTTTAACATAAGATGAATCCAGGGGTTTTAAGTGTCCAACACCCACTTTAATACTGCAATATTCATTCATTCAGCCTTCATTGGCATAATTACTGCAATCACTGATTAAATTCTAACATTTACTGCATCCAGGAATTTAGGGGAGACTGGTACCCCATGACTCATAACAATATTTTGTTTAGAGGTTTTGATAACTAGGCAGTAGATAAATCGTGTTAATTAAAATAAAATAGAGGTTTAGTTCTGTGTCGTAAGATTACTTTTTTCACAACAAACAAACATATGCATAATGGAGAAGGAAAACTCTGATCCTAAACATCCACTGCTCTGCAGCTGTAGTCATTCATGCAATAGGTTTCAGGAATAACCCCTGAGGAACAAGGTGTACCTTGTGCCTTGCAGGACATCTTGGGTGGGTGGGTGGGTGGGAGTCTCAGGAATAGATTTTACACAAATCCACTGTGGGAGGCAGCGCTTATGAGTTATAAGCTCAACCTCATCAGCTCAAAGGGACTCTTCATACTGCTCTATAAGATAGCTTACCTAAGCTCCACCATATGATTGCATCCTTCCATGAGAACATGTGTGGTACCATCCAGTATGATAGCTCAACCTTGGACATCTTCCAATATAAAGAAGAGTGTGAAACAGGGCTTTGTCCTAAAGCCAACTCTCTTTGGCATACTCTTCTTCTCCCTGTTGCTCTCATATGCCTTCAGCCTTACGACAGTGTGCATATCCATTTCAGGAGAGACGGGGGCTTGTTCAACTTGGCACACCTCCATGCCAAGGCAAAAATATGGCTTGCGCTTATCTGAAACATGTTGTTTTCAGTAGACAAAGCCTTGACAGCACATACTGAGGGAGCTCTATAGAGTCTCAGCAACCATTTTGCCCAAGCCTGCATGGAGTATTGTCAGGACTTTGCCAGCAATCCACACATCAGCACTGGTGACCACATGCTTGAGGTGGTAGATGGTTTTGTCTACCTGGGCTCCACTATAACCAGCAACCTCTCAATGGACACTGAGTTGGACAAACATATTAGAAAGACAGCTACAGCAATGGCTCACTTCTCCAGAAGAGTATGAGAGAATGTGATGCTAATGACCAATACTAAGATGAAGGCCTACAAGGCTTGTGTATTGAGTATGCTGCTTTATGGAAGTGAGATGTGGGCAACTTACACCTGCCAGGAGCACTGTGTCCATGCCTTGTGTTAGGAAGACTTTGGGCATTGCATGGCCTGCCAGAGTCTCAAACAAAGATGTGCTTGCCCAAGTCCACATTTTCACATTACAGTGCACCCTGTTTTAGGGATTTCTATGCTGGCTTGGCCATGTCCACAGAATGGAAGATGGCAGGGTCTCCAAGGACATGCTCTACAGGGAGCTGGCTTCACACACTAGGCCTGGTAGGAAACCAACTCTATACTACAAATATGCCTGCAAGCCTGACATGAACACTAGTAACATGTGGGGATCCCTTGGAGACGATCATAGTGCCTGGAGACAATCAGTCAGGTCATGTATCCACAGCAGTGACCAGCTGGGAGCACAGAAAGAAGAATTGCATCAGCACAACCAGACACCTTCATCTACCACACCTGCAACAAAACATGTTTCTCCCATATCACTCTCTACAGCCACAGCAGGTGCTATAACTCTCTAATGGTTTGACTTCACTCCTGAAGGTGCACTCTTCCATTGTTTCCTGAGACAGATGGATGCCAGCTAAGGCAGTGGGAGCCAACATAGTGCTGTCCAGGTATTGTTTGACTCCAGGACTCAGTATCTTTGAGTACTGGCTCCCTTGGCTGCGGCTGATGGGAATTAAAGTTCTGGAGGGCACCATATTAACCACATCTGCTTTAAGGAACAAAATAGCAGTGTATAAATTGCCACAGGCATGAAGCAAACTGGGTGACTTTTGATCATTCTAAATGCTCTTTTGTTCAACTGCTAGTGCACTTTCCTCTCTTCTCCTTTAATTCCTTAAATGAGCAGTAAGGTTTGTTCTGTAAAATCCATAAATCAGCCATTACAGTCAGGTTATTTATGATTAGGCAAGGGTTCATCAATCAGTTTCAGTGTCTGAAACAGCCCTTATTTTCAGTAGTTTCTTGTGATGTTTCCATTACAAGGCAATATATAGGTCTAGAAAAGAATGATACTGATGTCGAAGTAGGACAACTGCGAATAATGGCACTGACTCTGCACTTAGTTGAGATAATTTCTGCTAATGCAGAAGAAAGATAATGCTATACAAAGCAGATCACTACCAAACATAAAATTCAGCTGAGATGGGAGTGGCAAAATTACTGTTATCAGATTCACAAATGCACTCACAGCTCTCAATGTGTTGATTCTAAGGATGGAGATAGATTCAGTTCTATGCACATTTTCATTTGAACCTGTCATGTCCACAGAATGGAATATGGCAGGATCTCCAAGGGCATGCTCTACAGGGAACTGGCTTCAGGAAGTGGTACAAAAGTTATATTTGTTAAACTTAACTTCTTCAACCTGATTACCCAAATTCAGAATATATGCACTGGTGAGGTTCTGTAAAAATCTGGTAGCAACTTTTTTAACTTGTAAAAATAGTTTTATAAGTTGTGTGTCCTTGTTTCTCAATTTGATCCTTTTACATGGTTTTGTATGTTTTGTGGTATTTTATGCTTTGTGATTTGCTGTTTTTTTTATTGATTATAGATTGGGAATTCTTTATTGTGGTTGATAAGTGCAAACTGTTTGATTACTATTTCCTGATGTTTAATTTTACTGTTTACTATTAGATTCTGATGGAATGTTGAATGTTGCTTTGTTTGATACAAGTTGTTTATTTTAAGGTTATTGTGACTTCTATATTGGATCAGATTGTTACTATTAATATTTGATGCTTTATTATGTTCTTATATGTGTTGGAAGCAGCCCAGAGTGGCTGGGGCAACCCAGCCAGATGGTGGGGTAGAATTATTATTATTATTATTATTATTATTATTTATTATTAATCTCTCAGGCTCTATGGGCAAGTTTACAGGTACAGTCTGTGACTCCCAAGCCAAGGTCTGGAATCAGTTCCTCTCTCCATGTAAGGTGAGCCTTTGGTATGTGAACCTAACACACACCAACCCCACAGTTCAGCATTAGGGCTGAACACACCACTCCACCCTCCTGCACATGTTCAAGGATCCACCAAGCCAAAGGCAATCGAAGGGCAGCCTCCGTTATCATTACTAACAATGCTGCACTAGATAGGTTCTTGGCCTGAACCAGCAGGATCCTTCTTATATTAAGAGTAGGGATGAATGTATCAGTCAATTTCAGTTTCTTTCAGTTTCTCATTTTTTCTAGTTTTAAGGTCATCACATTTCCACAGCGATTTGCATTAAAACCACCAGCAGCACCAAAAATCTGCAATAGGTTTAGTGCATATTTGCCCTACCAAACTTTTTGTATACATTGTTGCCTGATGTTCATCCCCCCCCCCAAGCAATTTATCCTAATATGCATCTTTTATGTTTTGATAGAAATACACACGATTTTCTGCACACTTCCCCCTATATATTTGTAAACAGTATTTCTCTGGACAGCTGCATTGCTAAATTTGAAGACCTACAAATCTTGAAAGATAGCAGTGTTCTGGTTCACATATTGGTTTAAGAAATATGAATTAAATTGTTTTTTATTAAGAAACAATGAGAATTAAATTTCTCCCCATCTCTTTTAACACTTTTATTTTCAAATATAGCCATATCCCAACAGACAGAAGCTGCATTGTCCCACAGGATCCTACTACCAAGCATCATCTTCACAGCCTTTGTTCCTGAGAGCCTGTTTGTCTCTTAATGCTCCATTTGACCCATCCTCAGCTCCTTACCTCCCAGAATGGTCCTTGCTAGCTTACTTGCAACTGCCCTTTATACAACTAATTATCCTCACCATTGCCTCCTTTCCAAAGGCTAGTGTTTGAAGGATTCCATTTGCTATTCTCCTATCATATGCCCTCCAGCTAAGTTGCTTCATACATTGGCAGGAGCAGGTTCTGAAGAGAAATAAGAGGTTGAAAGATTTCAAGCACAACAGCAGATAATCTGTGGGGGAGGGGAGATTCGCTGCAAATAATCTTGCACTCAGTGGGTGATTGTTTATTTTCAGCCTTGTTGAATGTGAATGAATTTTTCATCTTAAAAATGCTTCTATCACAGCAGTGCTTTGTTATTGTTGCCCAAGATCCTTGTCCTTTCTTGGAAGCAAACAAAATACACGATAAAAGGTAACTGTCCAGACTGCACGGCTGAAGTGTTAACAACCCCACCACCACCCCTTGTTAGCATCCACAATTCTACTAAGCATGAATGCAGAAGACTCAGAGGGAATGCAACCAGGATGGTGAAGCGGGGCAACAACACTTACCTATCCTCCTGGTAAGTGCTCACCAGGATGGAGTGTGGGGGAGGCAAGGCAGTGGAGATGTCACAATTTACAGATACTCTGATAGAGCCGATAGTACAATGCTTCTGCTGGTGTATTTGAATGATTCTGTACTTTCCATCACCTTTCCCATCCTTAGTTGAGATTCCTGCATTGCAAGGGGGTCAGATTAGACGGCCTTTGGGAGTGCCTTCCAACTATGGTTCTATGATCCCACTGTCCCTTCCAGTAAGCGTTAGTGACCCTACTACTGAATAAACCTGTAGTCCTGTTGCTCACAAAGTGAGGAATTTATGGGACATCTTGTAGCATACAGAGAGTAGGATACTCTCTGTTTTAGAGTCTTTTAACTTCAGAGGAGTTCTCTCTGTACAGACTTTGTAATCTTGTGTAAGTCAATGCATTTTTTACACATCGTTAGTTTGTTCGACAATCAATAGATAGAGATTTATGCAGCAGCTTGTAGCTTGTATCAATGTAAATAGAAATTGACTTAAAATCCTACGAAATAATAATTCCTACTTGTGTTGTTGTTTCACAAAACACAAATATAAAAGCCTTTTCAGCATGTAGCAAGACAAACATCCAAGCTTCCTATGTTTTTGGCAAACCCTTCCACATTCTTAATAGATTTGAATGGTTTATTGTCAGACTCCTGTGAAGATGCAGGCATTGGCTGGCACAAAAGCACTCTGTATAACCAGCAAGGCCACATCTTGTTAGTTAGTAAGGAAAAAAAAATATAATTTATAGAAAGAAAAATTCCCTGGATGTCAATATCCATATTTGGGTCAAGTACTCTTTGCTGAGAGAACCCCAGCAAAATCTCACAAAATATGCAGCAAAGTACAGTGTGGAAATATTGGCAGTTAGGCATTTAAAATTTGCCCTTCAAAGTTATTATTGGTATAGGAACACAAAAATGGCTTTTAAGAGCCATGCTGCCTGAGCTTGGAGCAACCAGCTCAGACCTCCTCACATGGTGAACTTCTTGGGTAGACTGAAGGAGAGCAATAGGCTTGATTACCTTCCTCCAAAAACGAAAGGGAGTGACTTAGCTATGCCGGGCAGGACAGCTTATTCTATGGCACTAACCCCTTCATATATTCATATTGGTTACAAGAGCCTGGTTATTCCACACATCGTTGTCTTGATCAGATCAGCTTTTGATGCTCAAAAACTCATTAAGAAATTTCATGCATTTGAATGGAAGACTTGAAGGGCCACATTATTTCTGAGTCAAGAAATGGGATGCCACTGCATCCCTTTGACTCACTATTATCCCCATATGACATGATGTTTATATTGAACATTCTTTCATAGATAGATAGATAGATAGATAGGCAGACAGATAGATATGTAGATATGCCACCTTCATAGTTAAGTAACTATGAAGCTTTCCAGTATGAAACCCATCTCCCTTGCTAAACACATTCTAGACCGGGGTGGAGAACCTCAATCCCAGGACCCATATACACCCCTCCATATCTGACTCAGAATTCTCTCTGGGTCACACTCCTTTCTGCAGGCCATACCCCTCACTGACCTGGCTTCATACATTTTTGCCTGTCTGAAATGTGTCCTTGAATTCTAATAATCTATGTCTGCATGGAGGATAGAGAAAGGTGTGTGTAGAGACAGACCAATAAAATTTACATTTATTGTTCCACCCACTTTTGCCTCTGGCCCTGCCTACTACTAGTATGTGGTTCCCAGAAAATTTCACAGATTTAATTCAACACTTGGGCTGGAAAAATGTTTTACCATCCAGCTTCTGCAGAGTCATGCATTTTGGATTTAAAACGATGAAATCTAGTATGTATTTTGGTACCTGGAAAATGTCAGCAGATTCCTGTAGATGTGAGAGAGAAGGAAATAATTTCCTTGCATGAAAAGGTGCATGTGTGTGAGAGAAATTTCTTTCCCCTAATAGGTGTAAATTTTAGCTTTATGCAGTTTCAAATGGGACATCAATATTATTATTTTTTGCCACCCATAATGTGAAAGGCAAGTAGGTATAATAACATCAGCTGCAACAGCACGTTGTTGCTGATGGCTAGAACAAAACATGGTTTCTTTTCTCCTTTCCCCACCCTACGCAAGATTAACTTTTATGCACTGATTTGATGGAACACTGCAGCACAGAGAGAACAACATCTAAAACAAAGTGCCTATACATATGCAGTTTTGTTTTACTGTGTCTGCCATTAAATCTGGGGAGAACCCTGCAGAACCTAGTGCCCTACATTGCCTGACAAACATTTGAGAGTTTGGAGGAAATTGAAAAATACTTCAGAATATGATGAGTTCTGCTGGATCAGTCCAGTACAATTTGCTGCCAACAGTGACTAGCCAGATGGTTCTGGGAAGTTCACCAGCACGAGATGAAGATACCATATTTTTTGCTCTATAAGACTCCCTTTTTCCCTTCTAAAAAGTAAGGGGAAATGTGTGTGCATCTTATGGAGCGAATGCAGGCTGTGCAGCTATCCCAGAAGCCAGACCAGCAAGAGGGATTGCTGCTTTCACTGCGCAGCGATGCCTCTTGCTGTTCTGGCTTCTGAGATTCAGAATATTTTTTTCCTGTTTTCCTCCTCCAAAAACTAGGTGCGTCTGGTGGTCTGGTGCGTCTTATAGAGTGAAAAATACGGTAACTGCCCACTGTTGCCCCAGGATTGCAATCTAAGCTATTTTGTTCATTTGTCTTTTTTGTTTGATTCTTTTTTAAAAACTGAGTCTACCTAATTCACACCTTATGAGAAGTACATTTAGTAAAATGGTAAGGAAATGTGGCTATCAACCCCAAAATTTCTAGTTCAAGCCTGACAAGACAACATCTTCCACAGTTTCAAGCTGCCTTCCACTGAGTACATTTAGTTCTGCTTCACCTTCCCTGATTAGCAACTGATCTTCAAAGTTTCTGACAAAGCTCTTTTCACTCCTGCTACTAGCAATCGTTTTAACTGGAGATACTAGCAACTGAACTTAGAACTATTTGCATTTAATGCATCTGGTCTGCCACTAATCCATGTCCCCTTCATTCACATGTTGAGAAACTTTAGGGACGCTTGTAGTTGAGTTGCTAACATATTTTTTTAAAAATTGTTCATTACTAAGGGCAGAACTGAACTGAAAGGATATATGAAATCAGCTCTCACTTTCTTTAGTATTCATAGGTTTCTCGTCAAATGGAATTGCAGACACTAATAGAATAATGTTCTTCTGTCTTCAAAGTAAGAGGCTAATTTTCAGGCATGAAGGTGGTTGATAATGCATGAACATCTGTCTGTTTGTCTACCTTGGATATTACTTCGGGTGGAATTAACTCTGCGGCCTTTTTGTAATACAGATGGAGGAATAAAGCATATGCATGGGGTTGCAAGAGACCCATTTCCATTATTTTGTCACTGCTTTTTGCATACTTACATTTCCCCCTCTGTAATTGAGCAAATACGGTGTTCTTGCACATCCACAGGCCTCTGTGCTTACTTTCATCTGCTCTGTGCTCATTGCTGTTCTGTGCTCACTTGAACATCTGCTATATCCCACCCCAGAGGAAGCTGCATTTTTGCAGTGGGTAGAATGATGCTTGTACATTAAGCCCAGACCTCCAAGCACTCTGTCAATGCATAGCCCATTTTACACAATAGAATGTGTGGTGGCAAGAGTTCATTGAGGATCAGGCTGATATCTTGCAGGCAGCATAGGGATCCTTGCAAGGTAGAAGGAATATATATATATATTAATAATTACTTGCAACTGAAGCAATCATTATGTTGTAAATGTGCATAGCCCCAAAAGAACATTTTGATTTTTATCTGTGCTGCAATAAGAATTTGAACCAGAGTGTTTCAGAAGATGATAATTATGTGATTTTGTTTGCTTATCTTGCTGCAAAAAGTTGAGATTTGTGTTTTGATAAAAGTGCTCTAAAAGAGAACAATGATACATTGGGTCTCATATTGAAAAGGCTTTTTTTTAAAAAAAAATGCTTCAGAAGAGGGAGAACTAAAGCCCAAAGGGGATGCCAAGAGGGACAGATGTGCTATGCTAGCTTCCCAGCAAGTGGGTCCCTGTTGCCTACCAGTACGTACAAAGAGGGGCAAGGTGATGGAGAAGTCAATGTGCAAAGCTTGCTGAACCCCTGGTTCCCCAAGCAACAGTGACCCACCTGCTGGGAAGCCAACATAGCAGATTCACCAAGCAAACCAATTCTTCCTAAAGCCCTATTCAGCCATTACATTCCCTTATGTGTAATGCTCTCACTAATGGGGCATTAAGGGGTCAAAAGTAGGAGCCACAGAAAAATGGTAGAGAACATTTAAAGAAAAATTTGCAAAGATGCTTTTTCTAGGAGGAGGTAGGTGAGAAACATGTCTCAGAAAAATACAATTTCTTTAAAGAAATGTTGGCTCAGTTCTATTTGATTTAATGTTGGTCTTCATTTTCATTGAGTGCAGGGCTAACAATATCTAGTAGCCATGATAGCTCTGTTTCACCTCCTCTATAGGAGGTAGTATGCCTCCACCAGGTGCTGGGAATGGAGAGAATTGTGGCATTCAGGTTCTGTTTGTGTACATTCTGTAGACATCTGATTGACCAGGGTGAGATCTGGGTGCTGGATTAGATAGTCCTTTGGCCTGATCCAGCAGGCTCTTCTTATACTCACTGCTGCCATTTCAACACTATTGTAGGGAGGAAATGGTGAAGAAATTTCCGTAAAGTGGATTTTTGGGGGGACAGGGAGTGAGAGAAAAAAATGAAATATAAAACATCTTCTAAGAGGTTTTGGTTCAACTCTAATTTTTGATCTTCATTTTTAACTTTATATCCCCCTGAAGGTTCTGTGATTTTATCAAGCAGGTATGCAACCTTTTGTTTATTTGTAAAGTGGAGCAGGACTATTTTATCTGGTAGATTAATGGCATTCTGCATGGTGGGGAGTATGTGAGTTGTTGTTGTTGTTGTTAGTATATGAGTTGAGTATGTGAGACCACCAACCTTCTAATCTCTGCTCTATTAATAATATCAGAGATGATACCTACTTCAGAAATATATTTCTCCTATTGTACACTGTTGCTTAGATACAACGGATGGTTAGAAGTACATTGAATGGGGACAAGAAGAAGAAAAACAAGAACATTCAATATAAAGTCCAGCTGCAAAATCCCCCTTCTCCATCCTTGATAGACTTTCAGATTAATAAGTCTGTGTCATCAAGACATGTAAATGCTCCCAGCAAGTTTAAACAATGGCTAGCACAAACCCGGGGTAACTTTTAACCCATCCTTCTTCCTGTTGTGATTCTACCTTCCTACTTGTAGTAAGCTTTTTTATTTTTGTTTTTACTCTGACCTACTCCCCAAAGTCAGATATGCCTTTTTCAGGCATTCTACTTACGTGCAAAACCAAACTTTTGAAATTCATGACTTAGGACCTTGATTTTCCATGGTTCTAAAAAAAAGCTATGGAGTCTCCATGAGTTTAAGAGACGTCCAATCCCAGATGATCATCCTCCAAGCAGTTTTGATGCAAGTCTACTTTCCACCCTGGGCAAGACAAACTACTTGCACACACACACACCCCACCCCACAATGGCTAACTTCAGTCCCCCCCCCCAAAAAAGCACAAAACTTGAAACTTCTAAATTTATTTTAAATTGCAAAAATACGTAATACAACGTTTGATTTTCTTTCTCAAATATGAAAGAAAATGTTTCAGTGTACAAATTATTTTGAACAATCTTGTGAATTGTTTTCTTAAAATTTAAGTATCTTAAAAGTTTCAATTTTAGGCACATTAAAAACTCACTTTGTGTGCCTTCTTCAAATTTGTTTGGGTAGGTTTTTTAGGGCAAAGGAACATTCTTCAAGGGCAAGTGCTCACAACTGTAACCCAATAACCTTCTAATAATATTAGTTTCCTAACATCATTTTCCAAATAACTATTTATTGAACAGATTTATGTATTGTTCTCACAAGGAAGAAAATGTTACCATTGTAAACAAACTTACACAGATGTATATTCCAGTTTACTTTTAAACCAAATTAATGTTCCTTTTGGATCCTTTAATATTGTAATTACAGAATGTCATATGTGTTTTATTTCATCTCTGTGTATCTTTCAATAGTTATTAACACAGATGTGCTTCATTTATTGAGCCCCAGATTTTAACTTACACACTCCCATTTCAGCTTGGTTAATACCCATTTTTTTATTTGGTTATTGTTCTCCAAATCTCAGAACTCATCACTGAGTCAGCTAATTTGCCCCTGGTTAGCAATTAATTCATGAATATGAGATGCACAGACATTCCAATAACTTTCCATATTCTAACTCATGTCATGGTGGGAATGCCTTGATACTACACAGAGAATAACTCAGGGACGGGGAATCAAAAGTTGTTTGACTACAATGCCCATCATCCCTGGCCACCAAACATACTGGCTGTGACTAATGGGAGATGGAGTCCCACAACCTATGGAGGGCCACAGGCTCCCCATCCCTGGTAAGACTGAATAGCCATAGCTTAGTGATGCTTGGTGGTAATTAGTAGGACTTTCAGAATTTACCCAGACATGTAAATTTTGACATGTTTGAATCTTTTAGCTATTAATTTTAATAATATTTTAAAAATTTAGCTGTTTTTATTGATTATTTTAATATTTATTATAAACTGTTTGGAGGTTTTACTACAACCAAGAGGTGTATAAATTTGGATAAAGGGGGGAAAAATAAACAGTGGTAGAGGAAATGGTTAAAAAGACTCCCATCTGAAACACTAGAGAGCCTATGCCAATCAGAGTAGATTGACTATATAAATTCTATAATTCACACACCCTAGATTAAACTTGGAGAATTAGCACTCCTGGCAGATAACTGATACCCATTTCCCTTCCCTTCCAGCCAAGGCCAGCCCACCCTTGAGACAAGGTGAAGCAACTACCTCTGGGGCAGCAGGTTCTGCTGTCAATCTTTTTCTCCCCCCGCCTTTGATCCTGATGTAGACCTTCCATCACCCTTTCTTCCTTGGTGGGGAGGGGGGCACCATTTTGTAGATCACCTTGTGTTTCAAAATCCAGCTATAAGCAGGGGACTTTCAGTGATGCCACACCCAGATTTTGAAACTGCCTGTCTAGGTAGACACATTTTGTCACCTCATTACAGCATTTAGTCCTCTTTAGGAATACTTTTGGCCCTTAGATGCTGGCTAGTTGAGACTGAGCAAGATGGCCTAATGGCCTGACTTGCTGTCAGGCTGATTCCTATATTTCTATGATAGATTATTCTTATGGTTTCTACAAAGTGAATAGTAAACAGTTGTGAGATGGTGAATTGTTTGCACTCTGGTTGAAATATGTAGGGGCATGTTTACCACATGGATTATGAATCTGCCTGGCAACTGAGAATGTCATGGGGCAATGTGGGAAATGGGAGGAAAAAATGTGTCTGAAATGGGCTTAGTTTAAAATTAGGCCTGACGTTGAACTAAGTGGATCATGTTGATATTATCCATAAATCAGTCTAACATTCAGCAGTTGCCCCAAGCAAATGTGAATTAAAAGTGCGCTGAAACTGTGTGCTTTGTTTATTATTCAAGAAGGGGGTTTTTTTGTGTGTGGAAGGGGTTATATAAGCCTCTATACCATTGCAGATAGGAAGCCTACAAACAGGGTATGAAGGCGATACCTCCACTCTCTTGTTTATTTCCCGGTAATTAGTATCCAATGGCATATTTTACATGCAGATTGAATTTCCCAACACAAACCCTTATATGAAAATTTGGCCTGAGCTGTTGTCAGTTTGCTTTTCTTTGAGCTCTTCAGCCTTTAACTTGCTTCTCATAATTCAGATGGATACTTCCTTACTTCCTATTTATCTCTTTCCCCCATCCTGATGCATGACACTTTTTAATATATTTGTGAGTTTAAAAAATAAATTTAAAAAATCAATGTCTTTTATTTGACAACCCCTTGCTGTGTTCTTTGTTATAAATCTAGATTGAAGCTTTAATTGATGCAGGGTATTGTGGCCAAATAAAATATAATGAAAACATTGATAGAGCTGGTTAGGTGGAGGTTATTAGCATCCGTTTTAAAATATTAATTGACCTGGCAGGAGGCCTGATAGAATGAAAGAGTAAAGAGGGAAAATATGGTTTGAAACATTCAATGGCAGATGTATTACATATAACAGATAGCTATAACAGATAGCTTCAATAGGACAACCATGTTAATTTTCTCCTTGAGTGAAAGGCCAATGACTTCAAAAAGCCCGTGTTCCTACAGCAATAAAAGTTCTAAATCTCTTGGGACAAATATTTTCTTTCCTAACGAAGACACATTAGGTCACTCAGTGGGGAAAGGAGCATTTTAGTATAATGGAGAAAAATATATATTGAACATGACAGGTTCTATGCAGGGTTTATAGCCTTAATCTTCTGAATATGAGAGGATATAGGAATATGGGATAGGATTTGTTTCCAGGCAAACTAGATGAGGATGATATGGCCCTCCAGATGTCGTTGACTATAACTGCCATCATCACTGGTCATACTTGCTGGGGCAAGACCCAGGCAGCCACAGATCCCTAAACCTGCTCTAAAGGAAGCATTTAGAACTGAGTTTTTAAATAAAGGGTGGCTCTAATATGATATTGGGAGAAACAATGTACCTGGCCCAGGATAATGAGTGAGAGGAAATCTGGCCCTTATGATTGATTGGGTGGTGTAAAGTTTTCTTCCAGAAATTTCTATGCTGTCGTCAGCAACTCACAACAATTTCCCCCATCTGAAATTCCCCATTTGAGAAATTCAACACTTTAGCATGTTGTCGGGTTAACATTTGTGATGTTTTCAAGGCTAGCTATGATCTAGTGTCAGTCCTTGGAGGACAAAACAAACACTCCACAGGCCAATGACCTTGAGGACCAGGCAGAGGCCCCTGAATCAGATGCTGAGGATCCCCTTGAGGGGTCCTTTGCGGTGATACTTTTTGAATAACTCCTGACAGAGAAGGAGATCCCCCCCCCCAGTCCTCGAGAGTGTCAGTGTCAAAAGCTTCAGGTTTAGCCTATTGATGTAGTATGTGCATATATTCATCAGTCTCTTATGAGTCTCTTGTGAGTAAGCAGTCTCTATATACTTTTACTGCCAGTGGTTCTGGTTAGAGTATGGTTAGGGAAGCCAGAGTATACAAGGCCTCCCTCTCAAGCCTTTGAGACAGCAGATATCTCTGGGCCCTTCTAGTACTTTTTCGAGACTGCAGATATCTCTGGGCCCTTCTAGTAACTTCTAATGCCTCCTGTCTTGCTGAATTCCCTGTGATCTTGACTGTAGACTGTTGCTTGGTTTGGTTTCTCAGATATATTTTGGATCTAGGCTGATTCATGTGCTTGACCTTGGCTAGTTGAGTCTATGCTATACCTTAAACACTGCTCTCTTGGGGAAGTGTTTTGGTATAAAATTTGTCTTCTTAGGACTTAGACCCTATTGACTGAGGGCACACCCCCTCCCTGGTATGTTAGACCAATATCTGTTCCTGGTTGGATTGTTGTTTTAACAATATTCACATCCATTGTGCTTTACAAATGAGGGAAAAAATAGGCCTTTATTTCAGTTCTAGGTACTTAGGATTGATTATAGTAGAGCAGAGTTAGGGTAGTTCTGGTCTTGGACTCCCATTATCCTTGGCTATTGTCTATGCTGACTGGGGCTCATGTGAGTTGGAGTCCAGTAATATCAGAAGACCATAATTTCCCTGGCTCTGCAATAGATTATGGTGACTAGGGGCTTGTTTCAAAAGCTCCAAAGAAAAGGTATAGTTATGGGGGATTTTTGAGTGAGATTGGATGGAAGAAGGAAGGTGGCATTACAGAGATGCTATCTTGTTTATATGGGAAGGTACTAGAATGAATAGGGATGCGGGTGGTGCTGTGGGTTAAACTACTGAGCCTAGGGCTTGCTGATCTGAAGGTTGGCGGTTTGAATCCCTGCGACGGGGTGAGCGCCCGTTTTTCGGTCCCTGCTTCTGCCCACCTGGCAGTTTGAAAGCACGTCAAAGTGCAAGTAGATAAATAGATAGTGCTCCGGCGGGAAGGTAAACGGCGTTTCCATGCGCTGCTCTGGTTTTGCCAGAAGCGGCTTAGTCATGCTGGCCACATGACCTGGAAAAACTGTCTGCGGACAAAAGCCGGCTCCCTCGGCCAGTAAAGCGAGATGAGCGCCGCAACCAGAGTCGTCTGCGACTGGACTTAACTGTCAGGGGTCTCTTTACCTTTACTTTACTAGGTTGAATGGATATTGTGAGTGCAGAAGGACATACGAAGAGGGAGAACTCTTCACGAGTAGTAGGATGTGTAGAACAAGGAACAGTTAAATTCATTATGGGCTGAATGTTCTGTAATACAAGTGAAGAATTTGCTGGAGGAATGCTTTTGAACTGTCCCTGTGTGAATGGCTGCCACTTGGTATCCATGAGAAAATTGTCCATTTAGTGTGGCCAGTCCAACAGTGTGGAATCAATGCCCTCCTGTTGGAGATCTGTCAGACATCTTCACTTCTTATTTTTAGACATGCTTTGAAGACTTTTTCTTTGTTTCTTTCAACAGCCCTTTTCAGTTGGATGACCTATATGAGATTGGCCAGAACCTCCTTATGATATTTTCTGCTTTTATATTTTTCTTGTGTATGTTGATATTTTATAGCTAGTGTGCAATGCTTAGATGTTTTCTATACAATAAATAACTGATTGTGGCTGACTTTAGTATCATCAGCGGCAACAATGTATGAGTGGGCTGGATATCAGTTTTATGTGTTTGCTAGACACTGTCTAGAGAAGTTTTTAATGTTTGATATTTTTACTGTGCTTTATATTTGTAATTTGTTGGAAGCTGCCCAGGGTGACTGGGGCAACCCAGTCAGATGGGTGGCATATAACTAATAAATTGCTTGCTTGCTTATTTATTTATCCCTCATCATCATCATCATCATCATCAGGGTTGTGGTCCTCTCTGAATCAGCCTCCTTAGATGCCCCATACTATGGAACTAATCTCTCTGTGTTGATCAATCTGGGCTCCCATGGAAGGAAGTGCAATACAGACAGATGGGCGGAGTTTAAGTAATAAATTGTTGTTGTTGTTGTGGTGGTGGTGGTTGTTATGGATTTGGAGGAGGGATGTAGGTGCAGGGAGAGAGCCCAGCCAACCATCAGGCTAGAAGAAGAGAAAGAGCAGCTGTTTCAAAGCAAATGCAAAAATTCTAATGTGAGAAGCATAGGCATCAGCATAATATTGAATTAGACCCTTGGTCCATCTACCTCAGCACTGACTGGCAGTAGTCTTCTGGGTTTCCAGGTTTCTCTCCCAATCCTAGCTGGAGATATTGTAGATTGAAGCCAGGACTTTGTAAGCAGTGTTTTCTCACACACATGTGCAGTAATAGGCTATTTGTCCATTGTACAGTAAATGAATGTTCTTCTAAGCTTTATGTGTCCAGACAAATTCTAGCTCCTTTCTATTTTACTAAATAGGTTTAAAACCCATCCCCTGCAATTGCTGAATTAATTCTGAATGGAAACGGGTCATTTTAAGACACTCAAAATATTCAAGTAAGTATGTTTTATTATCTTAAATAAATACTGTCAGGGAAAACATTATAAAAACAAACTTTTCCTCAGCACTTCAGCTTATACCACTGCTGCTATATTTATCAATAAAATGATAGCTTTGGTTTATGGGCTGTCTTGTTGACAGAACCTTTCTTGTAATTATTTATCTGGTCTCTTTCTGCCTTTTCTTGATTTGACAAGTTGTTTCAACCTTTTTTATTGTTTCTTGACAACTTAAATACATTCCTTTAATAAAAGGCAAATATATTTTGGCTAAGAAATATTGGGATGCCGGTGTGCATTTCAGAATGAATCGATATCAGCTTCATTTTAAGCTGTGGCATTTTCTGTGCAGTGTACAGAAATACTTCAATTTCTTTGTTTCCTCGGTCTGGGAATGAGCTCTTAGACATGTGTTATTCCAGGGTAGCCACAGCACTGTTCCTGCTTAACAACACTGGGGCAGAATTGGTATACCTGGGCTGCAGCTGCAGCCATTCTCTACCAATTGGCTCCAGGTTTTTTTTTGGGGGGGGGGGTGCTTTGAGCAACATATACTAGAAGTCATAGCTCAGTGATTGAAAATCGGCTTTGCATGCATAACGTCCCCATAAGACATCACTAATTCTGCAGAGTTCATGCCAGAAATGAGTAACCAAGGCTGTACTAGATGGACCAGAGTTCTGCCTTGGTTCAAGGCAGCTTCCTGTGTTTCTTTCCATTTGCACCAATATCCTCCATGCTATTGTCACAACAGTAATTTGTCTGCCCTGTCCCTCTAGGTCCAATTTGCATCACTGCCCAGAGAGAGAGGGTGATTTAGCTACAGGTTGCTGTTCTCCTTAATACAGTGGTACCTCGGGTTACATACGCTTCAGGTTACAGACTCCGCTAACCCAGAAATATTAAGAACTTTGCTTCAGGATGAGAACAGAAATTGTGTCCTGGCGGCGCAGCTGCAGCGGGAGGCCCCATTAGCTAAAGTGGTGCTTCAGGTTAAGAACAGTTTCAGGTTAAGTACGGACCTCCGGAATGAATTAAGTACTTAACCCGAGGTACCACTGTATAGGAAGCAACCTCATACAGGCTCAGACCATTGGTCCATCTCATTCAGAATTGTCTATGCCGACTAGCAGCCACTCTCCAGTTTCAGACAAGGAACATTTCCTGCTCTACCTTGGGAAGAAGAATTCCTGCACTGCGTTCTTTTGCGTCTCCAGGTGGGATGGGGTGGGGGTTCTCCCTGATGGAGAGCTGCTGCTAGTCAGTGTGGACAAAGCTGCACTAAATGAACCATTGGTCTGACTAAGTATAAGGCAGTTTCCTGTGTTCTTATTCTGTCTGCTCACACAATGGCCCTCCAATTTATGGATTCCATCTCCTGTACATAAAATTTGCCCCAATTGCTGCCTCCCCACACCTTCCATAGGGAGCCAACCATGTTGGTACAGTCTACCACAGACCGTTCTCTGGACCTTTGTGGACTTTTTTTTAAAAAAATTACCCTTTTATTTCAGTCTCTTCATTAGATGCCTGGCTATCGCTTGCTTAACCTTCCCCCCCCCTAAATGTACATTTTAATTGATCCTAGAAGGAAACTCTAATAGTTTCCTCTCGGTCTCCCGGCAGCCAATGCCTCAGGTTTAGAAACATGTCAGTCCCGTGTCTGAATGGTTTCTAGCATGCGGAAGCTTGGGCTGAAATTTATGACACTGCCTTTGGACTTTTATTCTTTTACAAGCTGGGTAAATCATCAAGAGCTGAAATGTCTTGTTAAAAATGGAGCATGGGTTTATTCTGGGAGCCAGAGGGGAAATGATGCATGGGTTGGTTTTGCAAAATGAAAGCTCCATTTTGAACTCCATCATTAATGACACCGTGGATCAAATCTGCCCAGGTTACCTTTTTTTAAAAGTCTCAATGAAACCTGCTAATTAAAGGATAGCTTAATGAAGAGAATTAATGGCTAGGTAGCTAACAACTATTCAGGAGAGACGAATATTGTCACCTGGAGAAATATACTGAGCATGTAGATCAACATAGCGCACCACATGAAAAGTATCTTTATTTGTTGTGAAAATGAGTTAAGTCACACAATGGGCATAAAAACATTCTCACTAGCTATTCAAAACACTTGGTGAATATAAAGAGACTCAGTGAGTAGACCTCCAGGCTGTGCGGCTGATGAAATATCACAGCAATCTAATGATACCAATTCCAGCAGACTTCCTGTATTTTAATTCGATGGCGATAAGGAACGCTCCTCTCCCCACACCTCGGAAACTGTTAGTTTCACAAAATAAATTTACGACTGAACAATTGCTGTGTGGAGACATGGTTGATTCTGTAACAAGGTGCGTCAAAGGAAGTACTTTATGGTGGGATTAAGATAAGATCTCATATGAACCTCTTGAAGAGCTACACTCTTTTTCTGAGGCCCTACTGGACCAAACGCAAATAGAGCTTTAGCTAGTGAGAACAAAAGGTAGGGCCTTGTCTTTTGTGGCACCTGATTATGGAACCATCTCCACAGAGACCCTCTTCATTTCTTGCTTTTGAGAGTCCCATTTCAGTGAACTTCATTACTTGCTAAGGCCTTCAGGATAGTGTGTGCAATTTTTTAAAATTGTTTTCTCCGTGTTTTCCAATGTTCTAATTATCTGCTCTTTTACCTTCTAAAAAATAATTTTATTGTTTTGGTTTGTAAACTTCCTTGTGTCTGCTGAGAAGTGAAAGGCAGAATACAAATGTTGGGAGGAATCAATAAGTTCAATTTGTTTTACAATTGTCAAAATCCTGAATTCTAACATTGTGTATACCATTATGTGTACTGAGGCTTTCTTCTATGCTGCTCTGGTAAACCAGCATCCAAAGTTTCAGGTTGAGGCTGAAGAATGATCTCACAGTTTAGGTCTATGGACCCAGAGTTGCTGGACTACATGTGAGTAAACAATCTCTGATACTCTGTCATTACTACCAGCTGTGGTTAGGGTGTGCATTATGAAGCCAAAGTATATAAGGCCTCCCTCTTGAGTCTTCTAGTTTATGGAAAGAGCAAAGGTCTCTGGCTCCTAGTTTTTTATTCTAGTCTCCCTGCCTTCAGTTATACTGAATTCCCTGTTATACTAATTCTGAGCTGTTGCCTGAATTTGTCTATGGATTGTGTCTGGACCTAGACTGATTGTCTGTGCTTGACCTTGTTTTGTTTGCACTGTGCTTCATCTGCCCCCTTTCCCTCATTGTTGAGTACTTTTGGTGGAGGATTATATTTTCTGTAACTGGGACCCTAGCCCCTGAGAGTATCCCCTATAACATGACAGTATCGTGGTGGTAAGCCAAACAAGGCCATCCAATAAGCTACATGACTGAATGATGATTTTAATCAAAGTTCAAGTCAATTATTCTTTCCACATCACACTGCTTTTATGATATATATTCATGTTGAAAATTGCATTCATCAGGGATGTAGTGAGTCGGAACTTGCCCCTCAGATATTCTCACAGAATACATGGCTCTGGGAAAACCTTTTTTGGGCCTGGTGAGAAGATTTCCTATGAAAATGTGTGTAAGGATAAATTCTCACTAAAGTGCAGATAAATTTTTATGAGAACTTAATTTTATTAAAGCAAACTGATGTGGAAATGTAGAGAATTGAGCTATGGAAAACTGAGGGGAACCATAACCCATCCCTAGCAAAGCTGCAGCATCTTGTAGCTTCACACAGGGATTAAGAAGGGGAGAAATGGGGTGCTGTTCACCTAATTCATAATCATGAAACAATATTCAAACTGAAACCTTCAAATTTTGCACTTTTTTCTAATTCTGTGATGCAGTTCTTCAGTCAAATAAAGGGTACAATAATATGTGTATTAGGGGAAAGTATGCGGAATGGTGGGTGACAGCAGCCACAAAATTAAAAGACACCTGCTTCTTGGGAGAAAAGCAATGACAAACCTAGACAGCATCTTAAAAAGTAGAGACATCACCTTGCCAACAAAGGTCCGTATAGTTCAAGCTATGGTTTTCCCAGTAGTGATGTATGAAAGTGAGAGCTGGACCATAAAGAAGGCTGATTGCCAAAGAATTGATGCTTTTGTATTATGGTGCTGGAGGAGACTCTTGAGAGTCCCATGGACTGCAAGAAGAACAAACCTATCCATTCTGAAGGAAATCAACCCTGAGTGCTCACTGGAAGGACAGATCGTGAAGCTGAGGCTCCAATACTTTGGCCACCTCATGAGAAAAGAAGACTCCCTAGGAAAGACCCTGATGTTGGGAAAGATGGAGGGCACAAGGAGAAGGGGATGACAGAGGACGAGATGGTTGGACAGTGTTCTTGAAGCTACAAACATGAGTCTGACCAAACTGTGGGAGGCAGTGGAAGACAAGTGCCCGGCATGCTCTGGTCCATGGGGTCACGAAGAGTCAGACACGACTAAACAACAACAATGCGGAATGGTGAAAATAAGATACAAAACATTATATTGGGGAAAGTTGCTTGCAAAAGAATGTGAATCTTAGGCAAAATTGTATTCAAAAATATGTAGCCTAGGGGAAATGTGCACTAAAATATTTAAAAACCATAAACTGATAAGGGAGTGCAGAGACTGAATTTGTGAGTTTCATCCATCCCTACCTGAGAGTAAGCCCGGTTAAATGAAATGAAACTCACTTCTGAGTTGACTTGCATAAGACTGCACTATTGATCTTTCATTCTGTGTGAGAACCCTATTTGAATGCAGTGCATGACTGGAAATTAAGGCCTCCAAACAATCTAATTTTCCATTACCACTATCCACTGTGTAAAGTTACTATGTTACTGATTAGTCTGATAAATGTATTGACCAAATGGCAAAGTGTTATTTACTGGGATAAATTCTAATAATGGAGGTAATTAAAGATACAAACCTAGAACAATGGCATCCAGAGGCTCATATATCATAATTTCAGATGAACGATAATTGTTTTAGGAATGGTTAAAGTCACCTTTATGTATGAAAAGGAATTCTCTCTGCAGCTTGGCTGCTTCTTTTCTGTGTTCCTTTATGTGGAACTAGCTAGCTATGTGACCCAACCAAACAGGATTCTTGTACTTTCTTTGTCCCCGCTTTGCACCTTGTAATAGCCAATAGAAGTACCATACAGTGTTCTGTACTCACAAGAAATCAGTCTTTTATCATAGTAGCACCTACGTTCTGGAACCCCCCACCCATTGATTTTCGGCAGGAATGGTACTGTTTTCCAGTGCCTGCTGAAACCATGTTTGTTTGTTTAGAGACGCCTACACAAATTTGCAAATTTGACATGCATTTATATACACACAGTGAGACCATAACATACAGAGATTTAACATGTGAATATTCAGCTTTATGTGCATGTCAAAATAAATAAATAAATAAATAAATAAATAAATAAATAAATAAATAAGGGTGGAAAGGGGGCAAAGTTCTGGGGAAAGTGACTCAATGCATTTTGATGATGTGCAGTTTTGGCTTTAGGTACGATCCCTGGAACATAGCCCCTGTGTAAACTGTGGGCTTACTTTAATATTATTGTTATGAGTTCAGGGGTAGCAGACTCCCCTAAATTCATGGACCCAGTAAATGTTAGAATTTCATCAATGTTTGCAGCATTAAACTGGGTGCCAGATTTTGAACCCCTGGATTCATCTTATGTTGAACTGTAAGCCAGGCTGACTTCCTCATGAGGTAATTACCTGGGTGATGAGCCATTGAAAACAAAGCAAAGGTGTTGTTGTTGTTTAGTCGTTTAGTCATGTCCGACTCTTTGTGACCCCATGCACGCCAGGCACTTCTGTCTTCCACTGCCTCACGCAGTTTGGTCAGACTCATGCTGGTAGCTTCGAGAACACTATCCAACCATCTCATCCTCTGTCATCCCCTTCTCCTTGTGCCCTCCATCTTTCCCAACATCAGGGTCTTTTCCAGGGAGTCTTCTCTTCTCATGAGGTGGCCAAAGGTGGCCAAAGTAACTCAGAGAAGCTATGAACTATGCCAAGCAGGGCACCCAAGATGAACAGGTCATAGTGGAGAGTTTTGACCAAATGTGATCCACCTGGAGTAGGAACCGGCAAGCCACTCCGGTATCCCTGCCAAGAAAACTCCATGGACACCCCTTCATGGATCACTGCCTTGCCGTGGCAAAGGGGCTTGAATAACTCAAAGGAAAGGTAATGGCCCATTAAGAACACTGTGGAGAGGAGCTATGTGTCTGATGACAAATGGGAGGGGCCCTTCCCTCCTCCAGTTTAGTTAGTTAAAAAGGCAAAAGGCGAGAGTCATTTAGTTGGCCTGTGAGCTAAAAGCAAGGTGCAAAAGGTTGCAGGCTGTAAAAGGAAGCAAGCTGGTCAGAGAGACGTCACATTATATGTGTGTATGTATATGCATATGTGTGTGTTTGTGTGTTGTGTGTGTATTCCTATCTATGTAAAAAAAATACTGCCCTCATGCTTTGCAATTTACAAGTCCTCCAGTAGGTGACCACACCATCTACAGAGTGTGGCAAATGGCAGGCAGTCAAGTGAGGAAGCTGTGCCAGTGGCAGGTGGTCCAGGTGAACTGTTTAAAGAGGGAGGGACTTTGCAGCAGTTTAGCAAGCTTTAAAAGTGGGTAAGGTTCAGGTTGAGCTGTGGTGTGTGTGTGTCACAAGTGAGGGAAGGGCATCTGGCACAGTGGCAGGCAATGTGGTTGAGCAGAGCAAGCAGTCCTGTTTGCTTTTTAAATATATTGAAAAAAATGTCTAGGTTAACTTCTTTTCATCAATATATTTATTTATGTAAAGTGCTTAAAGGATTTTATTATTAAGCAATATATTAACTTGGGTCCAGGATTCCTTAAGGACTGCCTACGTCCATATCCCAGATCATGCACTACTAATTGTCTCACATATTAATGGTTAAGGTAAAGGGACCCCTGACCATTAGGTCCGATCATGGACGGCTCTGGGGTTGCAGCGCTCATCTCGCTTTATTGGCCGAGGGAGCCGGCGTACATGCCAGCATGACTAAGCCACTTCTGGCGAACCAGAGCAGCGCACGGAAATGCTGTTTACCTTCCCGCTTGAGCGGTACCGATTTATCTACTTGCACTTTGACGTGCTTTCGAACTGCTAGGTTGGCAGGAGCAGGGACCGGACAACGGGAGCTCACCCGTTCGCGGGGATTCGAACCGCTGACCTTCTGATCAGCAAATCCTAGGCCCTGTGGTTTAACCCACAGCACCACCCGCGTCCCGTCTCCCATATTACAGTGGCTTAATTGGCCTCCACTAGAAGTCAGGTATTTATTGTTACTGGTCCCATACTGCAGAACACTCTTCTAGCTTTGGATTTTTCAAGCCTTTTTGAAGACCTTCTTGCTTAGACAAGCCTATGTAGCTCTTCAATATTTTTTTTAACAGGTAGTCATTTTAATCATGTTGTACTACTTTAATGGTGGTTTAGATGTCACCGTATCTATATATATATATTGCTGTAGACCACTTTGAGCGCTATAGAAATACTTCTATAAATAAATAAAAATGCAAATTGTGTTCAATAAACTAAAATAAATGCACCTGTCTACTATAGTGGGATTTATTACTTACAAGTCAGAAAATACAGTGACAATCCATGCACTGTTAACATGAAACCCAGACTCAAAGTGTGGATATTATAGGACAGGTTTTTATTTGCTTTCCTCCACTTCATCAGCATTTCACCTTGTTTGTAAGGGTTTTTTTATTTTATTTTATATAACTCCAACACAGCTGGACCCATCTTTGGGAAGTGATTATGCAGGCTAAACTTCTCTGTGGTGCTCTTGGTAATTATGTGCCCAATACCCATAGTGATTCATAGGAGCAATTTCCGAAGCCTGCTATGCACCTTGCTGAAAATTTACACCTCGTAGTCATTTCAACAAAGTGTCAGTGATGGGTGAGTCTTTCCAGCTATGCACATGGTGCTTTGTTAAATTAAATTTTGCTTTTCAGCATGAAGTTAATTGGCACGTACTGACACTAAAGACCAATTATTATCATGGTGCTTGTTGTGGTGTTAGTTTCTTATCAGACTTCCAGAGAGTAACAGAATTTGCAATTAGTTTTGTAAATGACATAGTCTGCTTCTGAGCCTGTTCAGTCAGAAACAAGAAAACAAATTAAGCAGAAAAAGCTACTAAATTAAGCAGAAGAAACTGTTATATATTTTAATATGGGAGGAAGTAGAATATAAACCTGCTGTGTTCTCTTAGCTTGGCAGTAAGTGGCACTATTGTGTAAATCGATGTCCCTGGTGTTAGGTCGGTCACCTCAAATTAATATCCCAATCCAAAGGTGGAGAAATGAGACAGATATACACTGTTGTAACACTGATAAACAATAATAATGCACATGACCTCCCGTAGACCTACTCTTGGGAATGCTCAGACACTTGTCATTACTGTAATTTGCTGACTGAGTGCCAACATAATATTTTGAAGGGAGTTAATTTGTACTGTCATGTTAGGAATGCATATGTGAATGGAATTCTCAAGCAGGTGCCATTGTAAAATGAACTTAAGGGCCACTTTTAATGGGTTGAATACATGGTCCAGCACCGATGCAAAGGGAAATCTAATTTTCTTGTAACTGCCATGATCTGATCAGGACCACACCCTACAGTAACAAATGTGGATGGTAGCAGGGAGAGATTTTTCAAGCATATATCAAACAATTGTCAAAGGTTTGTAGGTGGGTTTTCAAAGTCAGATATTCATACTTCTAATATATGTGCATGTATCCATTTTACAAAATTCACAGTTGTGGATGTCATTAGATGTGGGCATTTTGGAAGAAAATCAGGATTTGGCATTGCAGCTTCTTGTTTGTTGTCCATCATGTTGCCAAGCATTCTTCAACATTAAAAGCCAAATTTAAAGACTCTAAAACCTGGGGTCACAGTGTCTTTCCTGCTTGGGAAGGGAAGTAGCTATGAATATTATTCAATATTATTTTTATTTCACACTTTGCAATGCAGTTCTCCAACCAAATAATATGTACAAAAATACGTACATATTGTGTGTGTGTGTGTGTGTGTGTGTGTATCTCACATTATATTAGCGTGAAATGTTTGCAAAAATATATACATTGAGAAATATTAACACTAAAATGTTGATTAATTCTCTTGGGGCATTTAAAAAAAAGAAATTTGCAAACTGATGCGGGACTGTGGAGAACTAAATTTAAAAGTGGGAAAATGAGACTGAGTGAAACTGAAATTGACGAAATGGCCCACCACTAGTCCAATGGGGAAAATATGCTTAATGCTTTTGGTTTCTGGCTGCTTCTTTATGGACTCTAACACAGCAGGTAGAGCACATGCTTTGCATGGAGAGGTTAAAAACTACTGTCTGTAAACCTAGAGTGCCACTGCCAGTCAGTGCAGACAATACTGAGCTAGGCTGACCCAGTGTAAATCCTATAATCCCTAGATTATACTAGGAGAAAGCTGGGAAGCAGCACTCATGGCAGGGAACCAGGAATCCCTTGCTAACTTCCCTTTCACCTATACACAGGTGGGTTGGACTAGATATCCCCCAGACCCTTTCAAATTCTACACTTCTATTATTCTTCGTTGGAACTAACTAGGTACGTTCATTTTGTCCTGTTTTCTTTCTTTAATTGTCATTTCTTTCTTTTTTTTTACCTACCATCTTGGTATTAAAATCTGATTTGGACGACTTTTTGCCCTTCAGAGGATAGACTGTACAGCTTGGCCATCCCATCTTTCATTCATTATGACATTTTGTGCGGTTATTGGTCTTAATCTGCTAACTTGCTAATTTTTTGTTTTCTTTTATCCTCTTTTTTATTTCATTATTTTGGTTATTAACCACCTTGAATTGCACAAGGAAATACAGGTGATAGTGATTTAAATGTAATAATGACTAAATGTCATATCTCTCCCTTAGGGACGCAATTAGAGTAGTAATCTACCCAGCTTCTGGTCATACATGAATCTTGGCAGATTTCTTTGCTCCTAGGAACAATGTCCCATCCCCAGTGCTTTTTTTTTAAAAAAAATATGTTTAGGGGTACTCACATTTTCCTACTACTTGTTCCAGACAATCAGGTGATTGTCTAGCCTCCCGACTGTGGGGCTCTCTAAGATGTCCATGTCTTTGCCAATGGTTGAGATAGGAAGGTTAGTAACTCTAGAGACTAATGTGCTAAAGTTTTTTTAAAAAGTGGATCTGCTACCCTTCCTTCAACATCTTATCCTTTTCCTTCATGACCTGTCAGAAAAGCTTGGAGGATGGGTAGCAGATCACCTGATGGCCTCTCTGGAACAAGAACAGAAAAGCAACAAGGATTGCCTGATTCCAAACAGTTGCAACTGAGTTCAGAGTGCCCTAATTACTTATCTTATATAATGACACTATCCACACAGCCAACTCAGTCCTGATGTTTTCAGGATGTTTGTGGTTCTGCACCTTCATAGCTGATCACAATCCCATCCAGATCCCATTCAGTTGTGTTGCATGTGGAAAATTCTACCTTCACAAAGAGCAATGGTACTTATAGTTCACATGCCTTGTTAAAAGCCATCAAAAGTAAAGTGATGTGTGTGATAAAGTGATTGCATATGCTTATGATATGACCTGCCTTGAGGCAAATGTTTCTGTTTTGAAGCAGTTATGGATGTGTGCATTTTAAGGAATTGCTGATTTGTGCCTTACCTTAACAATTGAATATATATTCCGTATACGGTGTCTGTTTGATAATGTGTGGTTTACTATGCCTAATAAAGGATTTTTGATGAATATATATTCCCACTGCATTCAGTGGGGCTTGCTACTTAGATAGCAGTAGTCTACTATCTAAATGGTTTGTTCAGGTGGTTATTTTATATGGCCTTTCTAAACCCATTCCTTTAGGAAATTGTGGGTTATGAATCAGAGGATTGCTTCGCCAACTGATATAACCTACTCACAGTTGAGTATGGGAGCAGACCTCGGGTGTTCATGTGTAGGAGGTGGTATGTGAGCCTGATGCATGCATTGCAAATGTGTGAATGATTTATCCAATTTTACTCTTTGCAATGGGGGAAGAGCCACAGTAATTGGATTGTGTGAATACCCTGTCTCCAGTTTCCAAATTGCATTAAAACATGTGAAATCTTGACAGATGTAGCCCAATCTGTTGCAACATTAACATATTTTGACTTTGTTTTTAATGTATTGCATTGATATTGCATAGAAAAATGTATACAAATGAAAGAAAACTTAGTTTATGATTGCAAAACCTACAACTGACATCTGATGAGGTTGTGGATTATGTCTCGGTGCTGTTGCTGATTTATACCATAATGAGATTATGATTCTTTTCTGACAAATGGGAGCATTCAGCTTTTGGCAAAGCTGGGATAAATATTATGGAAAAACACCACTGCAAGGTCCTCCAAGTCATGTCTATAGAACATTCTTACGTTGCCCAGCAATGAACATTATTGGTTTGCTATTCTTTTGCCAATACTTCTCTTTGCCAGTGAGTCAGTAGTGCTGGTCATTCTTCAAAACACATTTCCGAGACAGAACAGCATTGTAGGTTGGAGAGTAAAAGGGAAGAAAAAGAATTACACCAGCATAGCAGGCCAATCAATCAGAATGTTAATGATGGATCATGAAACACATTTGTTGACAAATAAAATGCAGGATGTTATGCCAGCGGAACCAACTGTGCCTTTTGCTCTCTCCACTTGCCAGCTGTGAAGCATTGCTTCCAACCTGGGATTTATAGATTGGAAGAGAATGACGTGTGCCCTGCATCAGACATCTGCTTTGCAGCAGGTGCATTTGCTAGCCACCAAGTATAGCCCCAGATGATGTGAATTTCAACTGTGTAATCCATTGTAGTGTTTTACTCATTTATGCTCCCTGGTTGAGTTGCTACCATTCATAGAGTTGTCTGCTTCACAGTCCAGAAACTTATTTTTCTTTCTTCATAGATCCAGAGTGTACAGTCCATTGCCATGTGAAAGGCTCGCTAAGAGCCAGTACACAAGATTACAGCAGTAGTTAATTTTGACTGCAGCATGCCCCTGCAATCAAACACAAACTACTTATTACAAGTTCTGCTTTGTGTGGGAGGTGCCATGCAATGTAGGGCTACCATGCACACAACAGTAGTTTCTGATACAAGCTAGATGGCCATGTTCTTTGGCCTTTGGCTTACAAAATGGTTGATAGAAAGCAGCTCCCATGTATGAAAGCAGGATCACATTTTGTGGGCTATAAGAGTGACTGTGAAACCTGGAAGAAAGCGGAGATGGTGTTATAAATGGCAAAGAGTCCAGATCAGATAGGGAAGAGGAAAGCATGGGAGAAGATATAAGAACATTCAGTGACTGCTATAAATCAGAAACAATGATGAAGTCCATAAATGGGTGTCTTTTTTGAAAAGCCGGAAGGACATGACTGTACATGAATTTCACAAAGGAAAGAGATTAGGGCTAACCAAAGGGACACCAATGGGTGGCAGTGTGACAAGCTTTGAAAGCATCGTTCAAGATGGCAGGGACTCCTTAACCAAACTGTCAAGTTACTTAAAAGAGATGGTCCAAATCTGGCCATCTATGACTGCAAAAGTCATCTGTCAACCGTTACAGATGTTATTCATGTAATTAACCGGCACGTATAGTTAATGTGAGTTTACTGTACAGCAAGGCAAATAGTAGTACTATGGGTGGCGCTGTGGTCTAAACCACAGAGCCTAGGGCTTGCCGACCAGAAGGCCGGTGGTTTGATTCCCCGCTCCTGTTGCTCGGTCCCAGCTCCTGCCAACCTAGCAGGAGCTAGGTTGTCAAAGTGCAAATAGATAAATAGGTACCACTCCGGCGGGAAGGTAAACGGTGTTTCCGTGCACTGCTCTGGTTCACCAGAAACTGATTACTTATGCTGGCCACATGATCCGGAAGCTGTCTTTCGACAAGCTCCCTCAGCCAGTAAAGTGAGATGAGCGCCACAACCCCAGAGTCGTCCGTGACTGGACTTAATGGTCAGGGGTCCTTTTACCTTTACCTTTACTGTTTTTTTGGGGGGGACACTATAGAGAGAAATACTTCAGCTATTAACTGGTTCTTAGACTAACTTTGTGGCTTCAACTCACTCATGATACTTTCTCCTACTTCTGTTTCAGTCTGTTTTTATTCAGTGATGGGCCTCAAAGTTATGTTGATTCCCAAATGTGACAGTAGTTTGTTATATTCCCTTAAAAAGCTTCTTTGCTTGTGCCATGCAGTTTCCAAATGCTATGCAGATGAAGCAGGGCTTTTCATTTTAGTAGTCTGGGCCGGTTAGCCAGCCAACTTATTCTTATTGCTGCTTGTGTCCTTTTCACAGAAGAACCTCTAGACTATAGAAAAGATTAGGAGTACCAATTCATATTATGAAAGTCTAGTTTTCAATCTCTCTGCTCCAAAATGTACGCCTACTTCCACCCCCTTAAAAACATTACTCTATAGTCCAAACATGACTTGGCTGAATTGTGTGAAGTTTTGTCCAACCATTCTCGTCTGGTCTTAAATTAAACATGACATTTTCAGGCCGAAGTAAAAGCTCCCTCCACCCCTATTTAATTTTTTAAAAAATGTTTCTGGGAAATTTAGAGAGTTAAATCTGGCATAGTTTAGTAGGCCCCAATGTTGACCTTGTATGAGAAGCCAGGTGGTTGTTTAATTTTTATTTGTTTTGCCCTGTAGGTCTCTGTCTTATATGTCAGAAGCAAATATAATGAGGGTGAGATGATGGCTGATCTGTGAATGCAATATTAGAGCCTTCCAGGCAACATTGTTGATGAGATGAGGGGCTTTGGAATGAGGCTGAACATAAGTCCCAGTGCAGTTGTCCTAGTTCAGTTGCTGCCTGGACTGTCGTCCTAATACTCACACCTGCTCTCTGTCGTTGGTATTCTCCCTTGTGCCTTGGACACATATTCATCCTCAGATTTAATGTATGCGCTGCACTGCACAGCCCATCTTGCAGTTACATACGCTCTGAAATTACGCAGTCAGTTTCTCTCTCTCATTTAGAGGCGCATAAACACAGTCCAGCAGCATCCATTTGCCCAACAGGCTGGGGAAACGATTCAGAAGTGGAAGCCAAATAAAATATTTACCAAAAGAAAGAAAGAAAGAAAGAAAGACTTGGGAGCCAAATAAAACAATAACTCGCAGAAGGCAAACAGGCAACTTGACAACATATCAAGTCCAGCAAAACAAGCTCTTCCAAGAGCAGAAACATTCCTTTATTATACGCAAAACTGCAGAGCACAGAGGGGCTGTGGTTTTCCTTTCGTTCCCCTCAAGAAAGCTCCTTATTTGTCTTATGCAAGGTGTTGGGATGAGGGATGGTTGGTGGGCTGGGTTTTTTTTATTAGGTAATCTGATTGTTGTAAGCATGTGATAGGCAACCAGTTGCCATATAGGCACCATTGGACCATAAGTTCTATCTTTCTTGAACACTGGGCATGCTGGTTGTGAGTGATGGGAGATGGAATCCAACAGCAGCTGGAGGGGCACAGGGCTTCTCAATCAACCTATAGAGCACTGAGTATGCACACTGTGTTATAATGTAGACATTTTAGGACTCACTCAATATCAATATCAATAATAATATTTATTACGGCCATAGGCCCATACAGGTAAAAACTCACTCAGATGATAACTGTAGTGACCTGTCTCAAATGTATGACGGACTGGAAGAGTGTATCTTTTCTTTCACAGTCTTGGCTCTGTTAGGCCTGGTCTGTCCACCTTTCCTGGGCCATACCTTTTTCAGACTGCATCTGGGGGATTACATGGCTAAATGTTGCACCATATTAAACAAACCAACAAATTTTACACAGAGGAGTAGAATGTTAATGGGAAATATTCTGACCTATCCTTTCAAAGGACATTCTAATTTTCTATACAATGGATATATATATATATATTCAGACATTTAGTCCCATGGCTGCAGTGGTGCATTCAGGAACAGTTTTACTTTACAGTGAACTGCTTGTTTAGATGCAGCCAACTCTGCTGATAATTGTTTCCCAGCTGTTTATTTAGTCATTCATAAAATGGACCTTAGTAGTAAAGGAAACCCTTTGAGAATCGAAGTTCCTTCTCTCAAAGATAAAACAAACAAACAAACAAGATTCTTACCACAGCACAACTGTGTTTCTCAAGATAGTTGACTGGCTTTGTTGCCCCAAGCCACAACACCTGGATTGTACCAATAGATCTACAAAAATGTTCACTTATTAAAAGCTTGTGTTTCTTTGTCAGGCAGCACTTAAGATTTCCAAAAGGCAGTTGATGGCTGCAGGGGCTTAGCAACATCTGTTTCTGTAGTACACAACTGGTCCATTCCGAGGGGTTTTTTGTTTTTGTTTGTTTGTTTTTTTTGAATGGCAGTCTTCACAGCTCATTATCAGTATTGTAGCTTTTGGGCAAGATTTCTCTGTGTGTTTCCATCACTCGTCAAAGCCAATGAACATCTCAAGCCCTTGTTTAATCAGTGGCCCATTTCCCCCCAGTATTGCCCAGTCTGTGGTCTTTCCTGCGTGACACTTTATATCAATTGGTTTGGAGGAAGACGGTCCTTCATGCCTCCATAATTGAGCTGACAGTGATGGCATTTGTACCGCAAGCAACGTACCAGAAGGATGGCACAGCTAGGGGATTATCAAGGGAGCTCATGTTTGCCAACTCACAGTTTTTAGTGCTAAACAGGAGACACTGAGCCAGGTCATTCCAATGATACTCATGCAATTAGCTAAGTAGATAGAGAGGGAAAGCTGACCAGCAAAAGCGAGATTGTCCATATGAAATTGGCTTGTCAGCTTGCTTGACAAGGACTGGCTATGTGGAAATTGTCTAAGCTGGCAAGGAGGTTATTCTGCTCTGCCTCCAAATAATTTAACCCTAGCACTGCACCCCTCAAGCATACTGGAAAAACTGAATAAAGAGCAAGGAACAAGATGATAGATGCACATTTGCATTTTGTATGTAGATATTTTTTTTAATGCAGAAAGCATTAGTTTTTGATGGTGGTGGACTGATATTATTGGGGTTGCAGAAGGTGTGTAAGGGAAAATTCGTTTAAACACTTCCTGTTTTGGTGAAGTAGAACCTGTCTTTTGCTGTTATTTCTATTGGGTAAAATTCCCACATTAGCTCTTTGATGGTGGTGGGGTCTAGAATCAGGCTCTCCAGCATCTTCTCGGACCCTTGCGTATTCAGCCAAAGAGTAGTGCTCAGTTGAAAGACTCAAAATTGGGGTGGGAAGTGAAATCTCCCCACTTCAAAAATGAAGGCAGTTTTGGAAAGCACTCGTTCATTTATTCATGAAGAAAGCTTATGATACCAAATGCCAGCCATGCAGGAACCCCAGAGATAATATCATTTGAGGACATCGTAGGATAGAAATGTAGCCGCCCATAAGCAGCCGCTAATTGTACCATCACCTCCTGGCAAAAGGGGAAAAAATGGAGGCAGTGAGAGATTTTACTTTCTTGGGCTCCATGATCACTGCAGATGGTGACAGCAACCACAAAATTAAAAGATGCCTGCTTCTTGGGAGAAAAGCAATGACAAACCTAGACCACATCTTAAAAAGCAGAGACATCACCTTGCCAACAAAGGTCTGTATAGTTAAAGCTATGGTTTTCCCAGTAGTGATGTATGGAAGTGAGAGCTGGACCATAAAGAAGGCTGATTGCCGAAGAATTGATGCTTTTGAATTATGGTGCTGGAGGAGACTCTTGAGAGTCCCATAGACTGCAAGAAGATCAAACCTATCCATTCTGAAGGAAATCAGCCCTGAGTGCTCACTGGAAGGACAGATCCTGAAGATGAGGCTCCAATACTTTGGCCACCTCATGAGAAGAGAAGACTCCCTGGAAAAGACCCTGATTTTGGGAAAGATGGAGGGTACAAGGAGAAGGGGATGACAGAGGATGAGAGGGTTGGATAGTGTTCTCGAAGCTACCAGCATGTGTTTGACTAAACTGCGGGAGGCAGTGGAAGACAGAAGTGCCTGGCGTGCTTTGGTCCATGGGGTCACGAAGAGTCGGACACGACTAAATGACTAAACAACAACAATAGGAGCTCCATTGCCACCACCGGGGTAGGGGGTTGGTTGAGAGTTAGGCCTGATGTAGATTAGCTTGAGTGTTGGTGACTGACCCAAGGTCACTCCAATGATCTTCATAGCTTAGCAGTAATTCGACTCCTATCTCCCTAGTCTTAGACAGACACTCTAACATGAAACTGCTTTAATTTCCTTTCTACTTGTTTGCAAACTCACACAGATTAGGGGTGGGAGAGCCCATAATCATTCTTGAACTTGTATGGAAATTTATGAAGACATGAGAGAAGGAAAGTTTCTGCTTTTGTCAAGCCTGGCCTTAGAAGTATCAAAATGAGATTTTCTTCCAGGTCTCTCTATGTGGTTGCCTCCCCCCTCCCTTCCCTTTTCCCCCTCTCGCGTGTGTAGACACTTCGTGTTAATGATATGCAGAGATAAGCTCTTTCCGCATGCAAATGATACATAATGTACTTGTAGAAATGCAAGACAGGGACAAAATTCTTCAAATTGACTTTGACAGCATTCAAGGTTGGTTCAAGGAAAAAAAAGTCTCCTTTTGAATGTTAAACAACGGTTTTCAAAACACAGGGAGCCTGAATGTAATGATAATCATCGCTGTTGATTGTGCTATGCATGGAGCAGATGACTGATTTAAGTGTCTGGAGCTGAGACTTTATTTTCAGTGTTTTGTGAACTGCATGGGTTTATCTCAAACAGGTAACTTCTTTCAGCAACTGATGCAAGTGCCATGTTTTCTATGAGTTACAGAGTTTTGGCTAAGCATAAGATGCATAGCACTGGCTGTGACATTACAGTAGGATAATCAGTCATCTTGATTCACTTTTGGATAGCTATGCTCACAAGCACTTCTTCACACTTCATCCGTTTATATTATAGGTGCTAGCTCAGAACAGATGAGACATGGGGATCACAGGTGGTGCTTGAAGGTGGTCTGAGCGATCTCAATAGGATTGATTATTTCTGCTGTGCTTGATATCAGAACTACTGTTTTCCATGTTGTCTGCTTATATATCTTATCCTTAAGAACAGAACAGATTTTGAGAGGTTCACTGAGATAAAAAGGTTTGTCCAAGGCCACGAGCCAGTGGTTGGCAATGGTATTTTTCTAGAAAAATAAGTGCCTGAACTCACCATGAATGCCTCCCTTGTCTTCCTAGCATGGCAATGGCGCCCACCCTGAGAGGTGCCGAAACTGAGTTCTGGCGAGTTCTGACTGAAAGAATGCCCTGCCTCTTTCATAGAAGGCAGCCTTACATGTGGTGTAGCTACCCTTCAGTGCAGGAACTTTAAAAGATTCACCTACATCCAAGATGGAGAATGTCCTGGAAATGTAAGGGAGGGGATCAACAGGGAGATATGTGAATAATTTCCAGGTACACCCCTGCCTTATACTCAGCCAGGCCATTGGTCCATTTAGCTGAGTATTGTCAACACTGACTGACAGAAGCTCACCAGGGTTTCAGATGGGTAGGGACATTTCCACCCATACCTGGAGATGGTGGGGATTGAGCCTTGGGCCTTCTGCATGCAAAGCAAATGCAGATGGTCCTTTCTGAGGGCCATGGATGTTAGAGTTAAAATTGTTTAGTGGGAAGAGGGTGTTCACACAAGCTCTTTCCTCAATGTCTCCCCACATGCAAGCTCCTTTGTGCATTGGGCACAGTGGTCAGAAAGTGGTCCACACACTTTCTGCTGATCACACATAGAAGAATCCTCCACACCTTGGGAACCCATATGGGGCACGTTTCCCAATCATGTAGAAGGCTATTGATCAAATTCTGTGGAATGCTTAGAAATCCCTTTAAGATCTTGGCACTTACAGCAATAAAAAGTGTTGGAAGAACCTGCATGTGGGAAAACACTAGAGCATGTGCCTCTCTGACACTACAGAGTTTTTACCCTTAAGCATATTTATCTGTTAGCTACTTTATTTTTATTATTTTTATTTAATTATACCAAGCCTTGATGAGACTGGGGGGAAACTGAGCTCCGTACTCTTGACAATAGCTTCAAGGAGCAGTCTGAATGCTTCTCACTGAAATTATCTCGTCCATGATTAGATCAGCTGCCACAATAAATTAATGACAAAGTAAATTAAGGATAAGTGATAATACTTCAATCTCTTTTCTCTCATTCATCACTGACTTATTCTTCATTCTAATAACTCCTTTCCATGTACAACCGTGTTATATACAATGCTAATATCTCACTCTTCTGTTTTTTTTTGTATATGTATGTGTGTATATGTGTATATAAGTACACACAACTGTTTAAAAATTCTATAAAAATTATTTAAGCCTAAAGAACTAATTTCCCTCAATATATATATTTTTTGCTCGGAAAATCTGTATGCTGATAGAAAAGTATCAGGAGTACAGCAATTTCCTTCTTCCTTTTATTAAAGGAACCATCTGCTTGTGACCTTTATAAAAAGCAGGACTTTGATTTTCAATTAATATTTTATTGGAAGTTATTATGAAATCACGAGTCAGGTAGGGTAGCTTTTCAGATCCCCTCTTTCTATCATTTTGGCCTTTATATTACTCTATTTTGTTTTTCTGTTTTTTTACATAAAATAATCTCTTATGTGTTTTTTCTTCTACACTAGATCTATTGCTGTATGCATGTTGTGTATTAGCAATTTGATTTTAACTTCTGAAAAATATGAGTAGTAAGCTGTCAGGCTGAAATTCAGTCATTTTATTTTTCAGGACGCAAATTATGGAAATCTGTCAAACTACCTTTGAGTGGCTTTTTAGCGTGAGACAAACATTCTGAAAAGAATTCATCGCAGTAAATTTCTGGGGTAATTTCCCAGTTTCTCACTGCCCCTACAAAAAGGCCACTTTACAGACTTTTCTCTGTATATTCCACATATTTTTTTCTTCCTTCCTCAAGGCCCTAGAGACATAGGAAGCTGCCTTATACTGAGTCTTAGCATAGCTTGGTGTTTTATACACTGATTGGCAGTGGCTCTGTAGGCTTTTGGACAAGGTTCTCATCTGGAGACACCAGAGAGTGAACCTGAGACCTTTTGCACACAAGGCAGATGCAGATCTAGGAAACTGGTGGGTCAGGGTGGAATAAGCCTGAAAACCCTGTCTTTTTTATTTCAACTCTGCCATATACAGTACCCTTGCTGCTTTTTTCTTTCAGAGGTCCAGCATTGACCAATTCATCTTCACTCTTACTCTGGTTCCTATTAAAGAGGAGTCTCTTCTTTATTGCCCTCATTTGTAATAATTTATCTTTACACTTTACAACATTATTGATTTATTAAATTGATCATTAAAGATACAAGAAACTAAATCATTTAGCTGGACACCTGGAATTAAGTGACATACATCTCTTTGCAATCGCTTGCTGTGGAATCAAATAATGAAAATCAATCCCTGTTTTATTCAAGGAAATAAAAAATATAATTAAATAGTAAGTCATTTTCTTTCTTCATTAAGGTCTGTGATATTAAAAGAATATAAATCATTAACATAAAAATGCAAAAGGACTTACAAATTGCATCCAGTATGTCTATGTTATTGTTCCATTTCCTTTTTCTAAATCAGTAATGGCCAATATCTGCATTGCTGAGGGCCAGTCTGGTCTCCTTTCTGGTCTCCAGCCTGGGACATTTTGGCACCAAAATGGGGTGCTACCCTCTCTCTGTCAGGGACGAAGGCGTGACTGAAGATTGACATCAGGGACAGGGGTAGAAGGGAGAGAATTATTGACATCAGGATTTGCTGCCCTTGGGGACCCTGTCACCTGAGACATTTGCCTTACTTGGCCTCATGGATAGACCAGCCCTACAAGTGTACAGTATCCTTAGAAATCAGGCTTTAAGAGCTAGTTTTTGGAGTTGGGAGTAACAAGGTTGATGATACAGTTGGGCCATACAGTACTAAAGCCATCAGAGTTATGGCACACATGTGCTTGAATAAAGCATTACATACAAATATTCACATTTATCCATTGCATACAATGTCCAGGACAGGGCTTTAACATTAAGCACTATTATTGATGACAAGTACTATGAGCGAAATGGGAAATTTACATGGATGTTTATTTTATGCTTATTTGAAATTTGAACCTACTTAGTATGTTGGTTGTTTTATTTGTTAGTTTTTCCTTTCCCTTTCTTTAATTACTTTAATTTTCATTTTGTTTCTTCCTCTCTCTTTTTTTATTTAGAAAAAGGCAAGCTGCATAAAGTGTGAGACTGAAGTTATTGACACCATGTTGATGTTTCGGAGTATTTTTCATGCGCTATCTTGGTTTTTAATAAATAAATAAATACTTTTAAAATAATAATAATAATAATAATAATAATAATAATAATAATAAGCATTCACTCACTTAAAATAGAGCAGATTAGTTCCTCTGTTTCCTAGCGCCTGACAGAGTTAAAATACCTCTGTTGCAATATTAATAATGGAAAAGATACCTGAGGGATCCTTGCCCCGCTACCCTATCCTATACACAAGCAGGGCACCTCGCAGCAACTGCTCAGTTTGTTGAGCAGATTTCAGATTTCTCACTTGTAAATATAACCTTACAGAGTTGAGAATTCTGGATGTTTGCTGTCAGTGTGAGGTCCCTTCCCTGCCCCCCTCTTCTCCTCAGGACACACCTTGAATTAGGGGGAGGGAGGGAAAGGTTGTTCATTTTACTCCAATCTGCTGTCATGCTGACTAAGAGGGTTGTTGCATCAATGTCATTGCCGCAACAGCATGGCGCCTTTTGAGTTGGAAGAGGAGCATAAAGCTACCCCAGGGGGCATTCTTCTGAGTAGCTGTTATCTGATTACTTCAGCACCATTATGTCCTCACACCAGCTTGCTGCATTGCTGTGGGGATGTTGCTATTTAGCAGGAGTTCAGCCAAGCTGGAATTCACACTGCTTTGTGTATATCTGGGAGGAAAAGAAAAACAGCAACAGCCCACCTTTGCTGACAAGCATTACAGAGATAGGGAGTGATAAAAACCTATGTTATAGTGAGGGGCGGGGATCCTTCGAAACCAGGAATGCCAAGATATCGCTACCTGTCTGGGAAGAAGTTCAATGGAAGAGCTCTTTGGGCAGCCAGTGTAGCATCTTCATACCTTGACTTTCTCTTGATATTAGTTCAAGCTGTTCCTGCTGTCATATTCAATTTTAAGCTCTTTCCTGTTACATCTGGAGGGCAAATTCTTTCCTCCCTTTTCTTTCTCCTCTTTTATTTCCAAATTTACAGTAGGAATAACAAAGGCAAACAGTCTTTTAACATTTCAAAACTGAATAGTGTTTTTTTGTTTTTGTTTTTTTTTTTAAAAAAAAAACGCAACTGCCAAGCTGTCACCCTGCTTTATCGAACATGAGTGCCATTCCTTCCAGTAGATGGAAAAAGAAAAGGTACCCAAGCTAAAAACAAAACAAAAACACCCTCTAATGTTTTGCATAGCAGGCTCCCTGGCAGCCATCAGTGCCAGACACTAATTCCTTTTCCTGCTGGCAGGAGGAAGTGAGGGGTAAGACAATGCCATTGACAGCTCATATTAAAGTCGCAACAGCAACACAAGGCATTGGGGGGAGCGGGAGACATACAAAGCCAAAGAAAACAGACTGATGCCACTTTTGAAGCTCTTTATGCCAGGCTGGAGAGTAGATGAGGCAGGAGGAGAAAGGAAAAACAAGGACTAGTTTTCATCACCACCATTGGGGGGGGCAGGCAGACAAAGAACCCAAGAGGGCATTGTCCACCCTCCTGATATTCCCCATTCTTGTTGCAACACATTAATCCCAGGACTCTCTGGTGGGGTTTCACCAGTTCCATGCCTAATCTTTTTCTGATTTCACTCACATCAAATATTTGCAGCTCATAATACTCTGGCTACAGATATTCCTTTTGAAAAAAACAAAACAAAACACCACAATTTTATATATAGAACAATTTCCACATTCCTCCTCTTGCATAGAAATAAATCCCCTTTAAACTATCAGTTGATAAATGGTCCCTATTATCTCTCATGAGACATGTGGGGGGAAGCATGGTTTTATTTTCCCTTTTGCTCTATCTGATTATTTGCCTGGGGTTGGGGGAAATCAGGTGCTAGAGGTTTGTTTTCCTTTATCTTTCAAATCCTAGCCTCCGTACCTAAAGCTCATCTGTCAATATTAAGGACTTCCTGAAATGGCTTAAATGCTGTGAATCCCTGTATAGATTTATTTCTTTATTTGCCCCTCCTTCACCAGCTACAGTGACAAACTGCAATCCAAAGAGTGGATTGAATTGAAAATGAAAATATCATTTGACAGAGGAGGCTGATGTATAAGGGCAAATGGGGTACACTACCCTCAGCCAGCTCCAGCTCCCTACCTGCTTATTTATAGTTGGTCAGTGGGTTACTTGGCTTATCAACCGTCTCCTTACCTTCCATCCTATCAGTCCAAACTGGCTCCAGCCCTCACTAGTGCTGCTGCACTAACTTCAGCTACCCCATCAAATGCCAATCTTTACTTCCAACTAGTACAAAATGTGGCAGTAGCTTGTGTGCTTCATCCTCTTCAGTCTTGGTGTTGCTAATGTAGAACACAGCAGGAAAGAGGATGAGAACAAAATCGTGTTGTTGGTTATGGCTCCACCTACTTTTGGTCTCCATATCTTCTGCCCTACCAGTCCCCAGGGACCAGCTGCCACTGCAGTTGGAGATGAAACATATCTCTTGTTGATAACAACTGGTATGCGAGGCTTACTGCCAGGCAGTCCAAACACACTGCAAGTTACCAGTGTGTGTTGACAAGCCTCATTCTGGGCACAATCTGCATATGGAGAGACTTTGCCTGGCAATGTGTGGCCCTGGAAAGCAGTGAGGGAGGTGGAGTTACAGCTCCCCCATAGTGCTTATGCAAGATCTTGTGGGATAGGGAGCCTCCCACGACTTATCATGAAAAGAGGACGGTATCAAGGTCCTGGGGCCATTTTGCCCCATGAGCTTGCCCCACACCAGCCTCTGTAAGCTATTGGACTGCTGGTTGACAAGTCTGGAAATTATTTGTTTCCCTCCCAACCTCAGTTGGCTCGCCTGTTGGGTGGGGTGTGTGTGTTTGCCTTTCCTTCAGTGGAAAAGGGCTCAGTTATGTTAGGCACTGGCCAGAAATCTGGCAGAAATGGTACTGGGCAGGATCAGCACAGAGAAGAGAGCCGTGTAAGGGCTCAAGGGGAGGATTGGCTAAGGCATGGCTTAAGATTGGGTTAGGGCTGTTACCTGGCTGGAATTCTTCTGATTGCCCAATGAGATCCTTGGTGATTCCCATGGATTGGGGTTGGATGTTCCCCAACCCTTATGGAATGTCATTCCACCCCTAGGGGCTGAGTGGAATGAGAAAATAATCTTTGCCCAGTTGCAATGCCAACCCCACTTTCCACTGTACTTAATAATAATTAAAAAATGCCTGATTTCATCCAACACAGGTGCCATCTCTCAGTTACAGGGTGAGTCCACCCATGAGGCAAGGTGAGGAGGCTGCCTCAGGCAGCAGGAACCAAACAGGCAGATCCTGATGTCAATCTTTATTCCCCCCAGCCCATTTGTTGCCCGTCTATCTTCACTCACCCGTTCTCTCCTGGCAGGGAGGGGGGTACCTTAGGTACCCAAATGCTTTGGGTTGGTCCTGCTTAGTTAATTCCCCATTTTTTCAGGGCTGCAGCTTGTGCTTGCCTGGCCAATGGTTCCATACCTGATGACAGGAGTGCCAACTTAACCATGGGTGCATGTTGGGTGGGTGCAGTGTGCATGGCCCTGGCACCAGCCCATTCAATGGAAATTTTTGCTGGTGCTTAAGCAACCACAGCCCCAGGGAGTTGGCACCTATGCCTGATAAGCTATTTTGGGCAAGTCTGGTTTTAGCTCAACAAAAATCTTCGGGTTGGACAGGTGGGAAAGTAGAGCTTATTGAAATAAAATAGACATGCAGATTCCTTGTGTTGTTTTACAAAACATTAGAATAAAAAGAGTATACAAGAAAAGCCTATTTAAAGAATGAGGCATAAATGTTTTAGTGTTACTATCTTCTAGCTATTATTACCCAGCATTAGTCTCCCCCTCTTCTCCCCTTATATGAAAGCAATGCACTCTTTTAATGTGCTGCGTGCAAAATATTGCTGCATGCCATCCATATCTCTGAGGTGTGAGAATCCAGGGGCTCCAGGTGCTTACCCAGGGTTCATGGAATCATAGAATTGTAGAGTTGGAAGGGACACAAGAGTCATCTAGTCCAACCCCCTGCAGTGCAGGAATCTCAGCTAAAGCATCCATGACAGGTGGCCATCCAAACTCTGCTTAAAAACCTGCAAGGAAGGAAAGTCCACAACCTCCTAAGGGAGACGGTTCCTGTTTCATTTTGGAATGAGGCACAGCAGAGACTGTGGTGTCTTTATGAGTTATGGTTTATTTACACACATAAACAACACGAGCCTTTGATGCAGTGTTTCACAGAATTAAACACCTCCAAAAGATCTTATTTCTCCCATAGCTGCAGCCTTGGATTCAGACAGAAATCAAGCATTGCTCTCAAGCATTGCTCTGACTTTCTGTCCAGCTTGCTGCTTTACCTCTAGGCCATATCACTGCCACTTTGAACGCTATCTTTTTGAAGGAGGGCCCCCACCCATTTGTTGTCTCACACAGTGGCCCCTTTCCTTTGTTCTCTTAATGGTCCATCACCCAGGTGATCACCTCAACACAGAAAGCTAGCCTGGTTTATATTTTAACACTTGTTGGGTCTAGGGGTTAGGAGGACGCATACAGCCTACATACAACCTACTTCCTCTCCCCCTACCCCCACCCCACAACTCATAACAATATGGACATATATCTATGCGGCCATATGAATTGGACAAGCACAGGTAATGCAATAATGCCTTGTATACAGAGTGGCAATGCAAAGTCAAAAGGCTAATTAGCATCCTGCAGTCCCATTTCCTTCTTTTTATGGGAAATGTGGTTTTATATAACAAGTACTTTAGATTGAGACATTATTAAAGAAGACAAGTGGTGCAGTAAAGCATGCTTCTGCTGGGCAAGTGACTGAATGAATGCAAATGTCACATGGAAAATAAGACAGTTAAAAGTATTGGTTCTTCTTCGAAGCATCTTCCTTTATGCATTGTAGACTATGCACAAGGTGTAACTGACCAATTTTTAATCATATGTTCCTTTTTAACATTCTGAATTATTATCAATAATGATATTTTGGTTTAAAATTATGTTGGTTTGTTTTTAATGTTTGCATTTGTCAGTATTTAATGAATATTGTAGTTTGTTCTTTGTAAACTGCTTATGGGTTTTCTGATGAGTTAGTAGTGGTATCATCATCATCATTTTATGTTAGCCAGGGATCCAAGTTGTGTTTTTTCTTCAAGCTAAAAAGAAAGAATTAGGGATGCTTCTGGGAATTTTGTCATCCATATTCCTTCTCAGGTTTTCTGAATTCCCTGTTGCCACAGTGCTCCCACCTACCCGTAATTTCCAGCTTAGTGGTGTGTTTTAGGTGAGTTGGAGCCTTTGTATCCAAAACTTCCATTTGTCATCCTCCAGCACGTCTCCAATCCACCACCCGTACACACCCTTTTAGGCCCTATTGATGACAGAACTCTGGTGTTAGTAAGTCCTCAAGATTCCATGCAGCAGAAGCAGGAAGTCTGACATTGGGCTGTGGCACTCAGTTAGCAGTATACTTGTTGTGCTGGCAGAACGTTGTTTCACAAGGGATAACACAAGTCGTTTGCTAAAGATTGTTGCAAAACATTTTGTTCCCTTGGATTTCTTCATTGCTCAACCATTAAACATTCTGCTATCTGGACTGTTGTGGTAATAGACAAAGAACATTGGTTATGGCCCTCTGAATTCCCCTCACTTATATCTGAGCTCTTCCTCCCCACCACTGGAGAAAGAGAGCCAATACTTTCAGTGGCCCCAGAGGCACCCTTCCAAAGGACCTAATTGCAGGGTCAGTTATGACATTGTTTTGTCATTGTTTGAAGTTTATTCAATGCTATGCTATCTTTTTTTTCTCCTTCTGACAACCATTCACTGAACACAATGCCCCAATTTTCTGGAGCTTTGTTGTATTTGATGGAGGGGGAGGATTTTCCTACAGGTCTTTTCATAGGTTACCTTGGAAGCAGTAGGATACTTTCTTTCAGATAATTATTATTTTGAAAAGTGTTTTCTATTTATCTGCGTGTGGTTTCTTGTGCATAATTTTACAGGGTTTAAGGTGTAATGCTGTGTCTCCTCTGCTTCGGTTTAGGATATATTTGGGGCATTCTCAAGATTATCACCAGGACTACCGCTATCACACAGAAAACACACATGCTCTATTATCTCATTCAGTGTTTTTTATTATTATTATTTTCAGTTGCCAGAAAGGAAATAAGCAAGCATCGCAACTGGCAATGCACTACAACTATTATTACTGTCTCCTTGGTGCTGCAGCAGCTTGATGGCAATACACTTCTCCAAAATATACAGTAATTTTCTGGATGGGTTGTATCCTGTCTCCTGAAAGTGGGAATGTTACTTGAATATGAAAATTGTAGTTGAACTAAAGGTCTATAAAACACATAGTTGCTAGAGTTGCATAATCTGAGGCAGTAAGAAATGGGCATGTGTGAAGTAGAAGTAATTTTGAGTAATAAGCAGTAGGAATGTAGAAGAAAGAAACGGAAATAGCTCAGTAACAGGGTACCTGCTTTGCATGCAGAAGATGTGAGGTTCAGTCCACAGCTGCAGGTAGTCAACATGGACAGTGATGAGCTAGATGGACCAATAGTTTGACTTTGTAAAAGGCAGCTTCCTATGTTCCTAAAGACAAAACTGCCTGTTTTTTGGTCTGTGGTGCTTTTGTGTGTGTTTACTCAATTAGGTTATTCCATCCTGTTTATTTAAAAGTTTCTATATGAAAATGTGCATTGACATACATGTTACTAATATGCATTTTAGAATATATTATAATGCAGTTCCTTCTTCTTCTTCTTCTTCTTCTTCTTCTTCTTCTTCTTCTTCTTCTGACCTGAGACCTGCACCAGAACAATCAGGACGTGATGAATAGTATTCAACTCATATAATTCAATTTAGGGAGCAACCCAAACCCTTAATCTATCCCCTGGTGAGAGATAGGATTGGACAGACTTGTCCCTCTACCTGGGTCCACTTGTAGAGAGCTCCACAATTGTGAAAGCTCCCACTGGGTTCACCAAAGCAGCAGCTGATGCATGGTTCTGAACCATAGCTGCCAACTTTCAGATTTGAAAATAAGGGATCACCAGCCTCAAAAATAAGGGATCAGCAGCCACACCTGTCCGGGGGACAGTCTAACAATCCGGGATATCTAACAATCCGGGATAGCAGCAGGAAGCAGTGGGAAATGGCGCTGGAATAAGGGAATTTCCCACAAAAAAAGGGAAGGTTGACAGCTATGTTCTGAACTCGGGGGTAGCTGAAACCAGGCAGTTCAAGGACAGAGCACAGCCCACCGAGGATCGACTAGTTCCCAAGATGCCATATTGACAGATGAGGGATTTTATTTGTGTCCTTCTGCTGCTCAGTCTGGATCTAGTGCAGCAAAAAAACAACCCCCCCCCTAAAAACTGCCCCTGTGTTCCCACCCTGACCTGCAGCAGCTGGCAGTGGTGCTGGCTATACTGTTGCAATCATCCCCTGGGCTGGGTGGCCCTTGCTTACTTTTTCTTAAACATATTGGCAGCCTTGCTCTTTTATTGTGGGCCAGCTAAAGCTTTTGAATGTTTTTCATAGGCAGCCTGATGCATAGCACATCTATCATGGATATAAAAAAGATGGCTCCTCTATTACCATAATGCTGTTATAAAGATGTACAATGGTCTGCATTGCTCTTAGTGAAAGATTGCTTCTTGGTTTTCTTTTGGGTAACTGCACTATGATAGTCTAGCATACAGAGAGGAAGGGAACCTATGGTATTCCATTATTACACAAACACACACACACACACACAGAGAGAGAGAGAGAGAGAGAGAAAGAGAGAGAGAGAGAGAGAGAGAGATGTTAACTAATATTTGTGGGAAATTAATTGCTTTAGGGTGTAGGAACTCTTTCTGCACCTGTTGGGACATATCAAAATCCCATTTTGCTAATTTCTCTAGTTGGGTGATACATAGAGTCCTAATTACTGATCATAACATGCTACAGGGCTTCTGTACATGGAGTCTTCTCATCCAGCTGTGCTTATCTCACTGTTTATGTCTCTCTTGTGTTATGAGTCTCATCATAGTTTTGTTGTTGTTATTTTAAATCTGGATTAGTGTTTGTTGAGAAACCATCCCATTATTCTGAGAACATATGTTCATGATGAGTAGAAGTCATGAACATTTGAACAGGCTCCATCTGGCTCTGATCAACCCAGTACCATGATACATGAAAAGTGTTAAGACAAAACAAAAAAACCCTAACTAACTAAAATGATCATCAGTGAGCACAGAATGTAACCATTATTTACAGTTCATTTTTATAAATTCATTTCTGTGTCTCAGGAATTGCTTCATTCACTGAGTTACAAACAGAAATGATACTTCATTTTATCATAGCTCATTTTTAATGCTGGATAAATGCATCTGCCATTGTTCTTGTTTGAATAAGCACTAGGGATAGGGGAGGAATGTGTTTGGTCCACTTTTCGCAGTGGGCCAACCCAGTCCAATGCTCTCAAACTTGTTTGTGGATTGGAATGCACCTCTGAGTCTGAATATACACGCCTTTGTATTTTGCAGTGCAGCTTGGGTATTCAAAAGCTATGCACAAATATATGAATTTTACATGAGGCTACATTACATCACATTAGGGAGCAGACATACAGAGGACTCAATGGGGAAGGGCCCATTTGCACCACTTTGGCCCCTGCTTTATCTGTTCTCCCAGCTAGCAAGAGTGTGTGTGTTCTGCCTGCATCCATCTGTACTGATGTAATGCCTGCCTGCATGCCTGCATGCCTGCCTGCCTGCCTGCAGGTAAGAGACCTTATTGGAATATTGCAGTGTTTGGTTGCTGGCTGAATGGATACAGCTGGGGTGTGGGTATGGTCCAGGGCCTGCCTGGCTATAAGAAAATGTCTCAATTAATCAGGCGACAGATTGTGTGTATTTGTGTGCGTATAATTTTTAATACATGCACTTACAAAACTGCAGATAGCAAGCAGCATCTGTCTCACATCAGAGGAAATGCCTCTCTTAAGATGATGTGTGCTCCAGCACACACATGCATCATCAAAATGAAGGAAGTGTGCTTTATGCTTCAAAGCTATTGCTTTTAGGCATATTTGAATGTATGCACATTTAATCAATTAATCGGCTAAAACTCATACAATTAATCAACTTAATATTTATTTCACCAGATGGCACAGCACTCAGTAAAATACATGTTAGCTTTTGTCCCATAAGGATAGCCTCCTGACATCCTGCCTCTGTTGTTCTGAAACTTTTCCACCAATTTTATCTACAATTTCATCCACTGGGGTAGGGGTGGGGATTCCTGTCATAGAATCATAGAGTTGCAGAGTTTGAAGGGACCCCAAGGGTCACCCACTCCAACCCCCTGCAGTGCAGGAATCTCAACCAAACTATTAATGCATCTTTCTTTTCCTTCATTTTCCTTCTTCCTTCATTTTTCTTTGCAGGGTGCTTTAGAATTTCTTTATAGTTTTGGTGGGTGTGGAATCAGTGGAGGCTGGTCCAAAAGAGCAAATCTACCTTCAGCCAGCCAGTCCCCCTCCCCCCAATGCTTGCATTTTTATATCTAGCCACATCCAGATAATGAGACTACCTGCCATCTTCCTCCTACTTAGCCTTGGTGTTGCCCTTATGAACTCACCAGGGAGGAGGATGGGGCAAAACTGGAATTAGTTGGCTCTGGCTGTCATTGGTTCTGGCTCCACATCTTGTTGGGCAATTGGCCTTCTGCTCTAACAGTCCCAATGGGCACCAGCTGCCTCTTTATAGGATTGAGATTATTTTACCACTGAGAGATGGGCAAGAGTGCTGTGCATGTTGTTCTTTCCATTAAACAACTCGCCAGTAAACTGCAGCCAGCTCTGCTACCCTCATTTCCTAATCTGAAGGTACTGAAAGAGTATCAAGTAGCAGCACAAAGGGCTTGGGGTACAGAATTGGTGGCGGTGGTGGTGGGGAATAAAACGTGCAGTGCGATCTTCAAGAGGCAATGAAAACAAGGGCACTTTTCATGAATTTTGGTTCTTTTTTTAGAAAAAGGGTGTGATTAGACAGTGCCTGAAATTCCTGGAAATATTTGAGAAGCTGGGTTCTAAGATTGGTCAGGCTTAGAACATAATGTCTGGTGGCACTAAATAAACTGCATAGTTTAGTTTTTAGCATATTGCTGGTTTTAATTTTTTAAATGTTTTAATTGTTTTTAATAATAATTGTTCTTTTTTTCTTTTTGTAAGCTGCCTTGATGTTTTCTGCAGTCAATTAGATTGCCTTATTTGAAATATATAAAAATGATAGATACAAGGAATGCAATTTCTGGGCTTCCGGGTAGCCACGCTATGGTGGGTCTGATAGCTCCATCAGACACGACTTCACAGAGCATCGGGGGGAAGCGCTAAGATGAAGCACAGCCCCCAAAAAACTCGGAAGGCAATCTGAGGTGTCTAGGGGTCCTGCTATCCATGAAAGGGCATCTCCAAAGTTCCGATCCCTGCCTTAGTGCCGAAAGGTGCTGGGAGTGGAGGGGAAGAGGTGAAAGCTGGCAGATTAGACAACAACGTGACTGTGAAAGTGAAGTCTCTGAACCAGCCTTACAGTGGTCGACTTCTCCAAAAGATTCCAAGTTGACAGCAAAGGTGAGGAATACTCAATTTTACCAATTTGACAAAAACAGGAGTTTAAAAAGAAAGTTCGCTCCCATCTACGGGCGTTATATTATGCATGCGAACTCTTACAAGAGACTGAAGTCTACTGTGTAACTGAAGTCCAATGAGTAACAAGGATTAAATGATTCTACACGGCTTTCTTTAAAACCAATCTTGATTTTCAATGTTTTTCCTTTAATAATGAACTTGACATGAACTAGAACTGAACTTGAGATAGGATTTGAACTTGACTTGAACTTGAATTTGAACTGGAGACAGATTACAACTTTAATATACAGAAGAGTGCTTTGAATTCCCTCTCTGAAAGAGAGCCAAGATTGACTCTGAGACTATACTTTTGAAGAAGAAACTCTGATCTTAGCATTGAAAATATATAATTGGGGAATGATTATATATTTTAGCCGGTCAAGCTTCAAGATTGAAAGAAGAGGATTACAATATCTGTCTGCAAAAATGAAAACAAAAATTTAGATTTAAATTAAGTTGATATTTATAACATTTACTTGTATTGGACACTAAAAGTATATTGATTTATATTGATGTAAAGATTTGAACATAAATTCTTTTATTTTCCTTCCTAAAATTGTATTTGAGACTAACCTTAGTAAATGGGGGAGGGGGAAGGGAAGTGATGGAAGGCTACTAAAATCTTGTTCTTTCCCAAGCTTAGCAAAGTAGACTTGACAAAGTGGTGATAAGGGTAAAAACAACATTGTTCTTGGTAGTAAAGGTCACTTTGTTTTGGAACCTAATTTCTATACAGGAAATTGGGAAACTGGGGAAGTATTTAAGAAGTGTACAATAGGCCCCTCTTCTCAATAGATTTGAAATGGCAGAGGAAAAAATTCAAATATTAAAGCAAGCCAAAAAGGTCTTTATATAAGAAGCCATGAGATTTGAACTTCATGATTTGTTCTCAGAATTTAAAAAAAAATGACTAGCAGGCATGTACAAAGTAAATTACAAGTCTTTATTCCAGCCCACTATTCGGTTTAATTCAGCCCCTGTGTGGCCTTCACAGATATTGGCACAACTTGTGTGTGTGTATGTTTTGGCTGCTGAGCTGTGCTCACCATTGTGAGGGCTGAGGGGGTGATGGTGATGCCTCCCCAGCTGCTGCCATTGTCTGTGGGTTGACTGTGATGTGACAAAAACATTTGTCAGCTGAGCAAGTATAAATGTGGGCCAAGGCGCAAGCCTCGGGAGTTGCCCTCCCCAGAGAGAAATGGGCTGCTCGGTAGCACTCAGCCCAGGTGGTCTCCTGCCCCGTGGCGGCAAGCTGGCAAGCGGAAGGAGGCAATCACCCGGTGCTGGGATGCTGTGGAGCAAACAGAAGGCAAGTACAAAGTTTACTTGCTGGTGGGATCACTACTTGAAGGTGACTGATATTCAGCTCTGAAGCTGGTTAATGCCTGAGAATGGATCTGGCGAGGCTGCAGCTGGTGGGTGGTTGTCGGAAGCATTCCACGGCTTCCACTAGCATTCAGGCTAGTGGAAGCTGTGAGGCTACGCCGGCTGAGATGGATGCAAACTGGTTTGGAAGCCTTGTTTGTGAACAGGCAGCCAAACAGGAGGAGTCTGAGGGGACACTGTCAGATGGGGGCCATCTTACTCACCTGTTTGCCTTTGCCTTACAGGGATGTCTGGAGCTGGTGAGGTTTTCCCCAAGTCCAGCCTTCAAAGTCATGAAGAGAACCGCAGGACGTCCCTATTTACATCGGAGAAGTAAACGTGAAATACTGGCAGTGTGCAGTGGACAAGGCTGTGGCCAGACCTGAGAGAAGGAGCTTTGAAGGGAGACTGCAGGTGGATATCTGCTGCACTGCAAGTGATGGGGCAGTGGGGAGAGAGAAGAAAATGAGGGAGGAAACATTAGGCCACATTAGGCCTATTGAAAGTGCTATGAAGATGCTTTAAACAGGGATGGCTTCCCCTCAGGGATTCTGGGAACTGTAGGTGGTTAAGGGGACGGAGGGTTGTTAGGGTGGTTTAGGATTAGGGTTAGGGTTAGGGTTATGGTTGGGTTAGAGTAGAGTAGGAGTAGGGTTCCTTCTTGCCAGGGAACTCTGGGAATTGTAGCTCTACTTAAGAGGCAGGAGTAGGTGTAGGGGTGGGATTCCCTTCTTGCCAGGGAACTCTGAGAAGTGCAGCTCTACATAAGGGGCAGGGTTAGAGTTTCCTTCTTGCCAGGGAACTTTGGGAATTGTAGCTCTAGTTAGGGGCAGGGTTAGAGTTAGGATTAGCATGAGGGGAGCGGTAGAATTCCCTTCTTGCCAGGGAACTCTGGGAATTGTAGCTCTAGTTAGCGGGCAGGGTTAGGGTTAGGGTTCCCTTCTTGCCAGGGAACTCTGGGAATTGTAGCTCTAGTTAGCAGGCAGGGTTAGGGTTAGGATTCCCTTATTGGGAGGGAACAGGGGGTCTCCTAACAACTCTCTGACCCTTTTCAAACTATAGCTCCCAGATTCTTTGGGTAAGAAGCCATGAGTGTTTAAAGCGGCTTCATAGCACGTTATATGGTGTGGATGTGGTCCTGACCTCCCTCACCCCACTGCCTCTTATCAATGAAGAATCGAAAGGATTTCCCCATTCAAATCACTTGGAAACAGTACAGGAAGAAAAAAGACTTTTTCTCATAATTCATAAATCACAATTCTAAATCATAATTCATAAATATCATGAATCGCGAATCATGAATCGTGAATCATAAATCGTGATTCATGATTCGTGATTCATAAATATCATGAATTGTAAATCGTAAATCATAATTCATAAATATGAATTGTAATTCATAATTCATAGTTCATAAATATCATGCTTTGTAAATCATGAATTGGAATCCATAATTCATAAATATCATGAATCGTAGATTGTAAATCATAATTCATAATTATTGTGTATCATAATTCATAATTCACAATTCACATCATGTGAATTCACAATTGCCATTAACTTGAAATGCCAATAAAGGTTATTGTATCATGTTGTGTTGTGTTGTGCTGTGTTGTATTCTATTATAATTAACATTGGAAGTGGAATGGTAAAATGTTAATGAGATGAACACGATACTTCTGTAAACTGGCATGCCCCTTCTTGTGGGCGTGGAAAGAGGGACTTGCGGCTGGACAAGCAACTTTATAAGATATTTTTCCTGATGAAGATGTGCCTGATCTTGGATTACCCCATTTGCAAATGTGTGTAATAAAAAACTTTCCTAATTCACCCATTTTGTCCAGATCACTTTATTTAAAAGGATCCATAGACTTAAGTCAAAGTAAACAGTTTATTTATCTCTCACAAAGGGCAAAATAAATAAATAATACCAATCCCTCAACTACCAAAACCAAAGGTCTTGCAGCAGTGTGAAAACTAACAGATTTGGAGAAAACCTTTTTTAAATGGTAGGGTCAGGTGGCCTTGGTGGGTGCTAAGGAGGGTTTCTGAGGGTGCCATGGAGTCCACATGCCACACGTGTCACGAGGGAGAGGGGCTCATCAGTCATCATTTCTTTATTAATAAATGCCCCCCTTGAGGCCCAGTTTCCCCAGCCCTGTCTATATATGGTCTCCTGTGATGTCACAAACAGACATAGCAGCTGAAGGGAAAGAGGCAGTTTCTTATTCTAGAATTTCAAACACAAGAGGGCAGGAGGGGGACATTTTTCAGCCCAGGGGTGCATTTCCCTTCACACAACACCAGTCCAATGTACAAATGAATGGAGCAACGAAGGCAAGCCTTATCTTTGCACAGGAAGCTGTTCAAGGAATGACATGCAGAAAGAAAGCACTAAACCCAATTAAACCTATTAAGAAATAGGTTGTCCAACCCCCTGGAATGCAAGAAACTCAGCTGAAATTGAGGAAACGTTTGCCTTTCTGCATGTGTTTATAGTATCCATATTGCTATTTGGAATACTCGAAATGCAGGGGAGGGACCTCAGATGCACACCCACCTCCCTTCATTTTTTTTTGGGGGGGGGGGTTTCTTTAAGAAGATACTTGAAGGCAGCCTGTATCAGGAAGTTTTTTATGTTTGACATTATTTTTTATATTTTGCTGGAAGCTGCCCATGGTAGCTGGGGATAATTAATACAACATTATTATTATTATTTATTTCACTAACAAACTAACAGAAAAGTTATGAACAAACAAGATGTAGCATGTGCACCATTTCATGTTTTACTGGAAAACCTTGTGTCACTGTTAACTGGTGGGCAGGGCCTTGGGGGGGGGATTTCCCCTTGAATCTGACTTAGGACTTCAGCACTGCTACTACAGAGTGACAGTGTCATCATAATTTCACCATGGCAACCAGCTGCTTCATTTCCACTTATTTGAAAGGCAGGTCATTGAGTATTTATTTTATATATTTATTTTTGAAGATAATATTTATTAAGTCTTCCATTTTAATAATCCAAAAGAACCACATTAAAATATTCCAAATTACGATACAATTTTAAAAAGTCAAATATAAATGCCAAATTATATATCATTGGGTGGCTTCCCAAGTTCTGAATTTCGCGGAGTTCTAATAATCTAATATCACATTGCATTTCCTAATTAGTCAATAAACCATTCCAATGTTAATCCTTCACTTACTTTTCATTTACAACCACTGGTGTGTTCAAACTTTCGCCTTCATAGTTCTGTGTGAAATATTTTTTCCCCAGCAGTGTTCTTTCAAACCCACTTGCATATTTCAAACCGTTACCTTTCAGGGAGGTTTACCAGGTAAACTACAAATACATATATATCAAAAGAGAATTAAAAAGGCTCACCTCCCCCTGGGGCTATACAATTAATCCATCAATTAAATCAACGAGTGGGTCAGTCCTTTGTACTGTTGTTTCTGATCCTCAGCAATCTTTAGTTTCATTTTGTACACAGCAATATTTTAACTGCGTCATAAAAAAAGGTAAAGGTCACCTGACAGTTAAGTCCAGTCGCAGATGACTCTGGGGTTGCAGCGCTCATCTCACTTTACAGGACGAGGGAGCCGGCGTTTGTCTGCAGTTTTTCTGGGTCATGTGACCAGCATGACTAAACCAATTCTGGTGCAAAGGAAACCAAAACCAGAGCAGTGCACGGAAACAATGTTTACCTTTCCGCTGGAGCGGTACCTATTTATCTACTTGCACTTTGGGGCGTGCTTTCAAACTGCTTGGTTGGAAGGAGCTGGGACTGAGCAACGAGAGCTCATCTCGCTTTACATGCCGAGGGAGACAGCGTTTGTCTGCAGACAGTTTTTCTGGGTCTGTGGCCAGCATGACTAAGCCACTTCTGGCAAAGCCAGAGCAGTGCATGGAAAGGCTGTTTACCTTCCTGTTGTGGTACCTATTGCACTTTTGGGAGTGCTTTCAAATGGCTAGGTTGGCAGGAGCTGGGACTGAGCAACAGCAGCTCACCCTGTTGTGGGGATTTGAACCGCCAACCCTCTGATTGGCAAGCCCAAGAGGCTCAGTGGTTTAGACCACAGCACCACCCGTGTCATAGTCCACCGTTAATCCTGGGCAATTATCCAAAACTCTGTCTTGGCCTCCTTCCAGCTGTTAATAAGATGATGCCTCCACACTGAAACAATAGCTGTATCAGGATTTCCTTTCATCTTTCCCTTAATGATCATTGCCAGAATCATAGTCAAAATTTCACACAGTCCATTTCGCATTTAAGATAGCATCCACTTACCTATTTCAAGCCAGTTTGTTTTGGTCTTGACAAAAGTCTTTCCCCAGATCAAATCCTCCTCAGTGGCTGATTAAATCAGCAAGTTATTTTATTTCCGCTGGTTCAGAGCATGCCTGTTAAGTCCAAATTTTTATTTTAAAAAGTAGGTGTCCTTTGCTCATGGGGCCAGCTTTGGAGAGTTGCCACAACTGTGCGGCTTACACACAGCTGCCCCTGTCCCCTCTTCCTTCTGGATGGACAGCAGGTATCAGGACGATCTGCGGTTGGAGTGCCCCCCCAACCCTGGGAGGGTTGGAGGGATAATTACTCCCATATTATCCTCAATTACCAGCATGGAAAGGCTCCTTTGTAATTGGCACAGCCAATTGCCATGGCAGAAAAACAGGAAGTGCGAGCTCATTGAGTATTTAAACAATGAAGCCCAAATGAAGCTTTTGTTTTCCTTTAGGTCTCAGTCGTTTGAGAACGTGAAAAAACATTTTGTGAAAGCCAATAATAATAATAATAATAATAATAATAATAATAATAATAATAATAAAGTAATAATAATAATTTATTTATATCCTGCCCATCTGAAGTGCTCCGTTTTAGGTTTTTATTTCAGTGGACTCAAGCCAGGCTTAATTCTTCTCTGGATTGCGTTGAAAGCTTTTGAACTCCCAGAACAAGCCCTTAAACCTTTTAACAGCTCAAGTTGTATCCAAACGGTGACATTATGCAAGACCAAACACCTCACTTTCATTGTTTATCCTTACTCAACTGCACCTGGCTCCCCCCTGAAAATCAGCTGCTGGGGCTGAGAGCAAGACACAAGGAAGTATTTTCAGAGCTGAACTGCAAGAAACTTACTAAGTGCCTAGGAGCCCTAAACAGGCAGTTAATATTATGATACTTCTGCCTCACACAAACTGAAATTATACCCCTTTGCTTCAATGGAAGGAAAGGATCTCTAATCATTCAGCTTTAATGGGCTTAAAAGACATTTTGCAGGAAGAATCACGAGTCAATGGCAGAAACTCATGGATCTATCATGCTTATTCAGTCAGAGTTTAGAAGATTGAACTGGAGAGGAGAGTGAAGAATCATAGAAGGGACCCGAGGGTGATCACATACCCCAGGCCTTCCAAAGCTGAAGCTTATTATTCCTCCCACCAAATGGCCTTTATTATTATTATTATTATTACTTGCTCTTCAGCCATAGGTGCCAGGGATGGGGCTGGTGGAAATTGGAGTCCCAACAATCTCTGCTGGACACCAGGCTCCCCATCTCTGGCCTATAGGATCAGCATCATAACCCTAGTTAAGTATTTCATACCATACCTTGTATTGGCCGTTGGGTCCTAGCTTGTTCCAAGGCTCTGGGTTGCTCTTTTTGTCCCAGCCAGGCAGAAAAATCTGACATGAGGCAGACAGCATCTGTGTAAGAAGAAGAAAAACATACTAAACAGATAATAAAAACTGTGAGTATGGCAGCCTCTCAAATGGGGAAAAATGTGAATTCACTGACACAGGTGATGGGACAATTTAAAGAACTGAATGTTAAAACCACTGAGGTGGAACAAGAAGAAGTACGAGGTTTGAGGAAAATACAGGGGGAACAAAAGGTGGTGGTAGATGAAACCAGCACCTTGTGGGAATTGCTCTGGGGCGCTATGGCTATTTTGGAAATGAAACAGAAAAGGAGGGTGGCTCATTTGAGAGGCTACTATATGTGGTGGCAATGTAAGGTTATTTTAAAAGCTTGGATAATGATATATAATGATTTGAAGAAAATGCTTAAAATAACCTTTGTTTTAAAAAAATGGAAGCCTTGACACTGGTTTATCCAGGATTAAATGTTTTCATAGAGCAAAAGAATTTCCTCCTGTATCTGATAGCAGCTGCTCGGCCATGATCATCCTAGAATTTGAAAGAGAAGAAGCTCCCACCAAGAAAGATAAAGAAGATTGGTAAAGCAAATGAATGGACTATGCAGAATTGATTAATTAATTAGAAACCCAACAAAATAAGAGGACAATAATTTGAAAAATGAGAAATATTTATTGCATATTTCCAAAGCACTGTGTATACTATTATACATCAGCAGGATTTTGAAAAACACTTGTAATATGATGAATAATGTATAAAATTGGAAATTATTGTGAATTGAAGATATTATGGACGTGCATGAACCAATGTAAAACAAAAGAACCAAGAAGGGGAGTGGAGGGAAGTCATGGAATTTTAGAAAACTCATCTTTGAGAATTGTTATGGATTGTATATATAGTTGATCTAAGGATTATGGTGTGGTTATTTTTATGTGATATTTTTTGTTATATCACATAAAGCACTATTTTTAAAAAAGGAATGCAATTTCTCATGTATCAACTGTTCTCCTGGAGACAAATATACTGCTATCTTGGGAAACGTTCATCAAGCAAGGCATTTGTCTTGCGCAAAAATAACTTGTACTCATATGCAAGATAATTGACCATTTTGTTTCTAGTGAAATAAAATTTCTTATTAAAAGAAAGGAATAACTTTGATGTTTGTTTGATGTTATCTCTTTAACCAGAAAGTATTCAATGCAGCCAGTATAGTTAAAATAAGATGGGGGGAAATGGTGTGTGGGTGTTTATCTATCTATCTTTAAATGAGAAGTGTACATTTCACTTTTTTTTTTTTTTTTGCCATGTTGATGAGTGTGTGTATGAGGGAGAGAACGCATTCAGAAAACTTTGGGCTATACCAGCAGACATATTGATGATTCTTTGGACATATTAGACAAAATTTCCACACAATGGTCTGAAGTGCCCCAGTGGGACTTCAGGGTCTGCTGCAGGCAATGGTGGACGGCAGAGATCGGTCGTCTCGAGCGACCCATTTGCTGTGAGGAGAAGGGAAGGTGGCGAAGGCAACACACCTACTAAACCCTCCCTGAAAGTTTTAGTTTGGGTTCTGGAGGGTCCAGGAGTGTTGGTGAGCCTTCTCACGAAGTTCTCAAAGTTCTGGAGGGAGGTGAATGGGCTCCAGGATTGAACGCAGACACACGCTGAGTACAAGACCACACAGCAAAAAGCTTTGAGATCCGTCACCAAAGCGGTGACCTCTGTAAAATAAAAGGATCAGGAACCAATTTGAAAGGTTAAAAGGATATAATTTTTTGATTATGAGATAATCTGAGCTGCACCAGGGAGGAAAAAAAGGAGCCCCCCTCCCCGGACATGGGTATAGAACTGCATGAAATATAATATTCTGGGGAAACAAAAGAATAAAGAATAACTATCTACCCGCTAATGTGTTTGAACACAAGAATACCAGTAAATGAACTGAGTTAGGACTGTACAAAATTTGATCCCCCCCCCCCATTTTATTTTTGAAAGTATCTTCTGGTAAGTCCACCAAACTGCAATTGGAAAAGTTATTTTGAGCAGTGGGAAGATGAAAAGACGACCTGGATTTTATGATTTATAGAACTGAGGTTTATGAATATCTTTCCCCCCCCTTTCCCTTTGCTTTCCATTTCCATGTGATTCAAGAGACCAATATCACATGTATAGATTTTAGAATTTTAATATTGGGAAGTGCCAGGATTAGAACTTTTCTTTGAGGGGGGGGGGGGGCTGACACTATCTAAAGAAAGCTTTTGAAACTGTGATTTTTCTTTTTGGTGGATACATTTTGTGTTGTTTTCCCTCTCTTTTTAGATTTGTGTGGGTTTGGATTATATGGCTTTGTGAACAATTGTTAAAAAGTAAATTAATTGGATTATTTGATGGGTGGGCTGAAGAAGGAAGGAGAGTTTTGTTGGTCAGACATTTTAATTCTCCCTAGATTGGATAATGAAGAAGTTGTGCAAGGAGCTGAAGAAATAAAATGATTGTGGATTTGTATGGTTTTACATCAGCTTTTCTTTTAATTGGATTACAATTTATATTTGTGTAAAAGTTGGAATCTGCTGGAACTTTCTGAGATACTGTATAAAGCTTGTGACTGTGTTTGGGTGAAGGAGGAATAACGTTTAATTCAAAAAGAGTTAGAGACAGAGGAATAAAAATGCATTATCAGAAAAATCTTCAGATTGATGGTCACCTTTGGAAGTCGTAGCAGTGAAAAAGAAAAATATGATGGAAAATTGGGCAACTTACAGAAATTTCTTGAGAGAAGAAGGTGGAGAATTTAAATTAAAAGAATGTAAGGATTTATCAGAGATGTTAACAACATGGTTACAATATAATCATTTGAATGAAGTATTTTAAAAGGATATAAAGCGGCGGTTTGGGGAACAAACATCACAACTAGAAAGTGACCTGTTAAACTGTAATGTTAAACTGATATCTAAAATATATAAGATGTTATTGGAATGGGAGACAAAGAATGAACATGTGAAATCTTTAGTGATACACTGGGCAATAGATGTTGGTCATAATATCAGTGGTGGAGCTTCATGCTGCAGCACCGGGGGGCAGAGAGCAGGCTGGGGTGGGGCTGGCGCATGTCCCAGGGGTGAGGCGCACCGCCCGTAAGGGAGTGGCGCACATCCTGGGGGCATGGTGTACTACCCGTAGGGGCATGGTGCCCAGTGTGTGGGGGGCAGCTGTGATGGCACCCCACCAGGATCGCACTGCTGGGGGCGGTGCGCTCCCCACACACACCTCTTCCTCCGCCAGTGCATAATATAGAAATAGATGCATGGGAACATTTATGGAATGTGGATATAAAATTTACAGCATGTTACAGTTTAAGGGAAAACTTTATGGAAATGTTATATAGATGGTACCTAACACCTAGTAGATTGGCTAAAATATATAAATCCAAATTCAATATGTGCTGGAAATGTAAAGAGAAAGAAGGTACCTTTTTCATATGACTTACAATGAGGTTAAAGTTTACTGGGAAATGATATATCATGAACTGAAAAATATGTTTAAGGTCATATTTATTTTAAAAACCAGAAGCTTTTCTTTTGGGAATTACAAGATCAGAACCACCTAAACTGTATAGAAATGTATTTATGTATGCAACCACAGCTGCAATAATGTTATTTGCCCAAAAATGGAAAGAAGAAGAATGGATACAGAAGTTAATGGGCTACGCAGAAATGGTGAAACTTATTGGGAGAATAAGAAATCAAGATAACTATTTTTAAAGAAAGGAATGGAAATGGTTTATTGAGTATTTACAAACAAACTGTAAACAGATTAAGACATTGGCAGGAATAATGTAAAAACTTGCAGTTTCAATATACATATAGGATACATACAGGAATAGATATATAGAGGTAATTTGGAGTATGCAGGAAGATGAAAAGAAATGTAAAGAACCACATAAAGAGGGGAAAGAGAGTTAGAGTTTTAAATCTTAAAATTATGATTGAATAATTGTTATATATATATATATATTCCATTTATATATATTACAACAATTATTATATATTATTATATATAAATGAGAATTGCTGCAGAGGAGAGTATTTATATAAAGTCAATCCTGGAAATGTACATTCCCTGAGTGACAAAATTATGGCTTTCCATAATGATGGGAGGTGTGAACTCCCAGTCTTGCTGGTGGCTTTAGAATAGGATCAGACAAATTCATGGGTGATAGGGCTATCAATGGCTACTAGCCTTTATGACTCGCACAGTTGGGGGCAGTATTGCTTCTGAATATCACTTGCTGGATACCGCAGCAGGGGAAACTGCCCTTGTGCTCTGGTCATGCTTGTATCTCACAGTGGTCAACCAGATGCCTGCAGGAACATGATCCTGGTCTAGATGGGCCACTGTGCTGTTCTTAAGAGCTGCATTCCAAATATGCATCTAGTCATGCAGCTTGTTGAGTGGCCTTGAGCAAGTCAGTATTTCAGTGTCTAAATTATTCTTAGAGGACTGTTGCTCATTTATCTATTATTATTATTATATCTCATATTTTCTCCAATAAACTTAAGGTGGTGTGCATGCTTCTCTCTTTCCACATCTTACCTTCACAACCCCCTCCCTACGCAGTCGGTCTGGATGAGAGCTGGTGGCTGTTCCAAGGCCAGTCAGTAGGCTCTGTGACTGAGTGCGACTCGAACCCTGTTTTCTCATGCCCTAGTCCAACACTCTAACCACTACACTACACCAGCTGCTTAAGCTAAGAAGGGTGAGAAATGTGCCAGACAAACAAAATGTAGAAGAACACTCACTTGCGTTCATCAAGCCAATGATATTAACAGGGTACAGGCGAAGAAGAATGAAAGGTGGCAATGAAACTGAGCAAAGAGATTGGGTGTTCTTGACACATGTCCATTTCATTGCTTCCTTTTGCTCAAGAATTAAGAGCTACCTCAATCTACTCAAGAGCCATTTTGCTTAAAGAACACATTTGCAGTAGCTGCTAATACCCCACCAGTCATAATGTAACTAGTCACAACCATTATCTGCTGTAGTAATCTCATTACTGACTGCAAGCCAAGCAGCTGATGTTGGCAGAAAACAGCTCTCCGAGTTGACTAAATGGGATTTAGCAAATTGAATTTACTCAGGTAATGTTGTGACTTAATTTTTTTCTTCAGCATTTTAAAACTCATCTGCTTGTTACATAAGAAGAAAACATACTGCGAATCTCAAAATGCCTCTCTTAATCTTCAAGCAACAAGGAATCATGGTGATGGAATGTGTATTTTGTACCTGTTATTGATTCTACCATATCTATCACATTAAAGTGAGGTTTTTTTTGTCTGAATACAGGATGGATTTCACTTACTTACATAGCTTACCTTTAAATTAGAAATGAAGCGTCTGTGGTGTGCTCTTTGAAGAATCCCATTTAGGAAGATATCACTCTCTGGCAATCATTTCTGAAGTCCCCTGATTTTCCATGGTTCTGAAGCATGCAAGAGGTTCCATAGATTCAAATGCAAGCAGTCACCTTCCATAAATCGGAAGTACCAGTGGATTATGGGGTTAGGTGATGATTCTTATGTGACCTCCTGGCAAGTGGTGATCCTGCCAGTGTGTTTGCACAATGTTGACCTCCCAATCACCTTGATCCTTCCGCCATCCCACATAGTAAGCAGCAGTGACCCACCTGCTGGGAGATTAGGCAAGTGCCACTGCCCCATCATCCACCACTGGTTGGAAAACAACAGGTTGGTGATGGGAGGTTGGTGGCAGAACCAGTGTGCACACTGTCACGACTTCGGAGTCCTGTGGTGACTAGGACACATAACTGGAGTCTACAGTTCTACAAGCTAAGCAGACAAATCTAGTTCCTGCTCTAAGCCTGATGCTGGTGGTCAGGAAACTATTGGTCCTGAAACTGTCTGGCAAGCAAGCAGGCGCACAGCACCAGGATTGGAGACAGAGTCTTCATGGGCTTAAGGAACCAAGTGCCTCCTACATTACCTCAGCAGAGATGCAAAAAGTACACCTACTTGGAGGATACATAATTCAGAAGCATCTATTTTCAGGCCAAAGGGATGACTGTAGGAGATTCTACTTCTTCTCAAGGATGCATAACCTACGAAAAATGGACTGGTGCCAGAGGCTTAAAAGAGCTTCACATCCTTCCTTTATCAAAGCAAGGGCTATTCTCAGTGTTGCAGCCGTCTGCCTTGCTCTGTTGTGTTGTAGGCTCCTCCATAACTCCAGAATAGGTACTCAGCCCTACTACTCCCTCATATTTGTGGGATTCCCAGAGACATCTGTTGGCCAGTGTGAGAAAAGGATGTTGCATTAGATGAGCCATTGGTCTGCACCAGCAGGCTCTTCTTACCTTCTAATGTGCAGGGAGTTAGAGCTAGAAAGGACTTTGGATGTCATCTAATTCAACTTTCTGCTCAATGCAGTGAAACTGCAATGAAACTGCTAAAATACAAGCTCTCACCATCTCCCAAGGCAGTCTGTTCCATTCTTAGCTTCTCTAATGTGTAGCTGAAATCTGCTTCCTTGCAATTTCTAATTCCTTGATTCTAATCCTGCCCTCTGGAGCAACAGAAAACAAATCTGCTCTATTGTCTACATCACAGCCCTTCCTCCTTGGTGCTAACAACTAAAGAAAGCAGAAGAGGGTGCAAAACCCTGCAGCACTTGACAGTGTACACAGATTCAAATGTGCAAAAATCTTTCAATGCCATGTTTTATTTCCAAACTTTATCCTAACCTGATATTTAGTTACTGTTTCCCTCCCCTATCACCTCCTACAAATGAATATATGTCTTTCTTTCTGCATTGCTCCTCAGAAAACAAAACAAAACAAACGAACAAAAAAGAATAGTCACTCCACTGGTCATTTGTCATGGCCTTAATCCAGGGAAATAATTACACAGGTTCTCCTCATGCAAAATTTCCTTCTTTCTGTGGCCACTCCCACTCCAACAGATATGCCCCAGGGGGTTGTTGGAACCATCAGAGCGATTCGTGGGGGAACAGGGTGCAGGTAGGAGGAGAGAGAGGCAGAAATGTTGTTGAAGTCAGACCCATAAAAACAAAGAAAATGTTCTGAGATCTTGCAGCAGCAGTGAGCTGCTGCTCCCTCCCTACTCTAAACCCAAGAGGCCATGCAGATTGCAACGTTATAAGGCAATTTAGAATCCCAGAATCAGAGAGTTTGAAGGGACCACAAGGGTCATCGAAGCCAATCCACTGCAATGAAGGAATCCCAACAAAGCACTCATGACAGATGGTTATCCAACCTCTGCTCAAAAACTCCCAATGAACCTCCAGAGTGAGTCCGTTACATTGTTGAACAGCTCTTACTGTCAGATAGTTCTTCTGATGCTTAGTCAGAATCACCTTACTCGTATCTTGAAACCATTGGTTTGAGTCCTACTCTACAGAGCAGGAGAAAAACTTCAACACCTTTGGAAAATCCCAAGCAGTATATCTTATGAAATAATAAATAACCTTCATGGATGACCAGGACGTTGATACTAGATAACAGCAGCAGAGACAGGTAATGCAGAAAGGAAAATGTGGAGCGCGCACGGGGGGGGGGGGGGACATTGCTTAATGGTGCATCATAAATCCTGATGTGGCTTCTGGGTGTCACAAAGGAACAATGTATTATGTAAGTACTCAGTACAGAAATTATGCAAAGCAAAGTGGTTATATTATTAACTATATTGATTTGTGTGGTATATCCCAGAGCTATTGATCTAATGATATTAAAATGCTTTCATTGCTGCTTTAGACATTTCTCTTTCCCGCACAACAGCTGAGCAGGAACTTATAAGATTTTCTCAAAGTTTCTTTTTTTCAAAAAAGGAGAGGAGGGTACTAACTGTAGAGAAGGCTTTCTTCCAGAAAATATTTTGCAAATAAAGAGAAGAACAAAAGATGATCTCCAAGGCTAAGTCATACTCAGATTGGACCCATTAGCATCTCTTGACATCCTTTCATTTTTGTTGCATCTACTCTAAGTATGGTGTGATGGGACGATGAGCTGCTTGTGCGTAAAATGCAAGTCCCTCAGAGTTTGATCAGGTTTTCAAACCTCTGCCTGTGACGGAGCCCCTCCAGCATGGCTGCGTCAATCACTAGTAGAATCCGAAAGTGGCTGCTTTCGGAAACGTTTCCAACATAAAAGCTCCTTAACGGAAACACGTCGTCTGGCCTCTCGGCGTGACAGTTTCCGTCGAGGTGTGGGTGTCCCTATAGGAGGTCCTGAGACCTCCCCACTGGTTTCGCTTGAAGCGTCTCTGAGCCATCCCTCCGACTCACTTTCCCTTGGAGTTCTTGCTCGCCCTCTACTGGTTCCCTCTTCCGCTGCTACTGCTCTCTCAACCTCAGGGAGCCTTTGCACCTGCGGCGCTTTAGATGTCAGTTCCCTGACATCCACCTCCCCTCCAGGGCCCCCTTCACCCCCTCCCGTCTCCTCTCCTACTGGCGGTGAGGAGGTAAAACCCCTGAAAGAACCTCCCTCATCTTCCGACGTCGCGAACACTTCCTTCCACTTGTTGCTGTTCCTACTCTCTAGGTACTCTTCGTCATCAGAGTCCACTCCATCTTCCAACTCCGACTCCGCGAACCCTTCCATTTCCTCTTCCTCATCGGTGGTGCCGAAATACTCCCTCCTAAACCTTGCTATAGGCTGAGGTTTCCTCGGGAACCTTTGGTGGAACGTTTCTGTTAAAACCTCGTCATTGACTTCCTCTGCACTTACCCAGGTGTTTTCTGACTCCGGTTCCCCTTCCCACGCCACCAAATACTCCACCTGATTACCCTTCCACCTGGAATCGAGGATTTCCGCTACATGGTTGCGGCGTTCCCTCTCTTCCAAGGCTGGTCCCTTGACGTGCTCCCCTTCACGTCCCCCCCTGTATGGTGACAGTAACGACCTGTGGAACACTGGGTGCAATTTCATGTGGTTGGGTAATCGGAGTTTGAAAGCTACCGGGTTGACCTGCTGAATCACCTCAAAGGGTCCCAATCTTCTGGGCCTCAGTTTCTTACAACCCCCTTTGAACGGCAACCCTTGGGTTGACAACCACACTTGATCCCCCACCCTTATGGTTTCACCTTCCCTTCTGTTCTTGTCTGCCTGCTTCTTATATTGTGCCTTGGCCCTTTCTAAGTTGAGCTGGAGCTGCTGATGGATGGCTTCCATCTCTTCTACAAAATGTTCAGCCGCTGGAACGCTCCATCTCTCCCCTCCTTCCCCTGGAAATGCCCTGGGGTGACACCCGTAATTAGCCAAAAAGGGACTCATCCCTGTGGACACATTCTCTGCATTATTGTAGGCAAATTCTGCCAACGCCAACTTTTCGACCCAATCGTTCTCTCTGTCATTGACATAACACCTAAGATATTGTTGAAGAATGCCATTTGCCCTTTCCGCCTGCCCGTTGGTTTCAGGGTGCCGGGCAGTTGAAAAATTAACTTCCACGTGTAGCAAGCTCATGAGCTTCCTCCAGAACCTGGAAGTAAATTGTTTGCCTCGATCTGAGATCACCCTCGAGGGAGCCCCGTGCAACCTAAAGATATGTTCCACAAACAACTTCGCCGTTTCTTCCGCTGTGACTGCATGTGAACATGCTACAAAATGGCACATCTTAGTTAACAGGTCTACTACTACCATGATGGCTGTTTTCCCCTTGGACCTTGGCAGATCCGTCATAAAATCTATTGATATCGCTTCCCAAGGCCGTTCTGGTGTGGGTAAAGGTTCTAATAACCCTGCCGGCGCCCTTCTTTCCCCTTTGGCTCGCTGACATTGGTCACACCCTCTTACATACTCCCTTACATCTTCCCTCACCTTAGGCCACCAAAATTCCCTGGTAACCAACCACATGGTTTTGTGTTGCCCAAAATGTCCCGCCGTGGGGCTATCATGCAACTGCTTGAGTACTCTCCCCCTCAATTCACCTTCGGGTATATACAGTGCCCCTTTGTAATACAATGCCCCATTTCTTTCCTCAAAACCTCCGGGGCTCTCGCCCTCCCCCCTGAGACCTCTGAGCTTATCCTGGGCATATTCATCATTTTCCGTTTCCTCCACCAGTTCCCGTTGCCCCACCAGCGCCGCCCCACACACCCAGCGGTCCTCCGGGATGACATGTCTCTCTTCGATCACCTCCTCCCCTTCCCAATATTCTGGTTTGCGTGAGAGCGCATCCGCCCTGACGTTTTCTGGGCCTGGCACATAACAAATCTCAAAGTTAAATTTGGAGAATTCCTGTGCCCATCTCACTTGTCGTTGGTTGAGCACTCGAGCTGTTCTCCAATACTCTAAATTTTTGTGGTCGGTGCACACTTGCACCTTGTGTTGTGCCCCAATTAATAAATGTCTCCACCTCCGGAATGCTTCGTGAATGGCAAGTAGTTCCCTGTCATACACCGTGTAATTCCTCTCGGACTTATTCAGTTTCCGCGAGAAGAATGCACACGGTCTCCACTCCGACGCACTCCTCCCCGGTTGAAGAAGGACCGCCCCTATAGCCCGGTCGGATGCATCTGTTTCCACTCTCATGGGTTTTTGTAAATCCACATGCAGAAGTTGTTCTTCCGAGGCGAAAGCCCTTTTCAGTTCTTCAAAGGCTCGATCCGCCTCCACCGTCCAAACAAATTTCTTCTTGCTGCTGAGGCAGTCGGTGATGGGCGCCGTCAAGTGGGCAAAGTTCTTGATGAACTTCCGATAAAAGTTCCCAAACCCCAAGAATCTTTGCACGTCCTTCTTGGTCTTCGGTGTCTTCCATTCCAGTACCGCTTGAACCTTGCCTGGATCCATGGCCAATCCCTTGTCTGACAAGCGGTACCCCAGGAATTCCACCTCCTTGGTATGAAACTGGCACTTCTCCAGTTTCACCCACAGCTGGTTGGCTTGCAGCCTGCCCAACACTTCTCGAACGTCCCTCACATGCTGTTCCTCATCTTCCGAATACACCAACACGTCGTCTAAAAAGGCCACACAGTTCTTGTAGAGCAAAGGTCCCAGAACGTGGTTTATAAAAGCTTGAAAACAGGCGGAGCCCCCTTGTAGACCGAAGGGCATAACGAGGTATTCAAAGGCTCCCAAAGGGGTAAACATGGTGGTCTTCCATTCATCTCCCTTCCTTATGCGTATCAGATTGTACGCCCCCCGCAGGTCCAGTTTTGTAAAAATCTTTCCCTTCCTTACTCTGGTCAAAATGTCGTCAATTCGGGGCATAGGGAAAGCCAGGGGCTCCGACACTGCATTGAGGGCCCTGAAGTCACACACCAGTCTCGGTTTGTCTGTGTTCTTTTTGTCCACAAAGAACACTGGGCTGCCCCCCACCGCTCGGGACTCTCTGATGAAACCTCGCTTCAAGTTTTTGTCAATGAACTCCCTCAGCTCCTGCATCTCCCTGTCTGACATGGCGTACAGCTTGCCTACTGGGAGTTGGGCCCCTGGGAGTAGGTTGATTTGACAGTCAAAGGGTCTATGCGGTGGCAGTTTGTCTGCTTCCCTTTCGCTGAATACGTTGCTCAGATCTGCGTATTGCGAGGGCACCTTCCCTTTGCCCATCACTTCCATCCCCGCTAGGGTGACTCTGTCTCCTCCCGAGACCTTCCCCTCCTTGCAGTGTTCTAGGCAATGCGCTGACCCAAAGGAGACCACCCTCTGATGCCAGCCCACTAGCGGATCGTGTAGCGCCAGCCAGCTCATCCCCAAAATGATGGGCGCTCCTCCCAGGATGGCCACATTAAACGCTATCTGTTCGGTGTGCCTTGCCACTCTCATTATCATCGGGACAGTCTGTTGGCTAACTTCTCCCCCCAACAGCTCTCTGCCGTCAATCGTAGTCACCTGCAAGGGGTTACTTAAAGGGATGGTCTGTATCTGGTGCTCAGCTGCAAACTCCTTGCTCATGAAATTACAGGAGCTGCCTGAATCCAAAAGCGCCTTGACCTTTAGTGGGTGTCCGTTTGGCAGTTCTAGTAACACCTCTATCACTAAAGCAGGTCTGGGAGGTTCTGGCATGGGCACTTTCATTGCTCTTTGGCCTGGCTGCTGTGCCCCGACGGTGGCAGCCAGGCGTTGGCTTTTACTTGCTCCTTGCTTTCCTCTTCCTTTCCCCCAACAGCTCCTGCCATCCCTTGCCATTCCTTTCTTTGTGGGCAGACTCTGGCAAAGTGCCCTGGCTGTTGGCAGAGATAACATCTCTTGGCGCTCTTTCCCTCCTTCTTCCGCCCTTCACTGGGATTTGAAACTGCGCGCGCCCGCGCTGTTCCAACTTCCATCGGCTCTGCCGGCGGGAAAGATGGCTCTGGAATGTCTGGAATGCGGAACTCCCTCCAACGGTCTCCTTTCCCTTCCCGCCTTTCCAAAGCCCTCGCCTCCTGGCGCGCTCCTATGGCCAGCGCAGATTTGGTTAATTGGTCCATAGACTCCGCCCTGGGCCCCCGGGAAAGCTCATCTTTGACGGTTGAAGAAAGCCCCTCTTCGAAAAGCATTTGGATGGGCTCCGCCGATAGGTCCCACCCCAATTTATGAATCAGCATAGTAAATTCAGTCCAGTACTCACGGACAGATCTGCTTCCTTGCTGGCAAGCCATTAACTGCCTTCGCACCACCCCCTGCTCAATATCGCTGGAAAACATCAGGTCCATGGCACGAAAAAACTTCCTCGTGTCCTTTAAGATCTCATTATTCGCTGCCATCAGGGGTCTAACCCAATCTTTCGCCCCGGATTCGAGATGGCCAATCACATACGCCACTCGCGATTCCTCGTCGGGGAAGTCATCAAACTGCAAGTTTAGAGCGTATTGCATCTCTGTTCTAAAGGCATGATAGTTCCTGGGATCCCCCCCGAATTTCTGCACCAATCCTGGTACCTTTCTGGCGAGCGGGGTGGTTTTCTCCTTTCCCTTTTCTGCATCCTGAGCCCTCCTCTCCTCAAGCCTCGCCGTTTGCAGCGCCAACTGGATCTCCAACGCTCTGTACCTTTCTTCCAGGCTTGGACCCCCTCCAGCTGCTCCTGCACCCCCGGTTCCGGCTGGGTTGCTCATGATGCTTCTCTCTGCACAAGCTGGCTTTCGGTGACTTTCGGATTGCTGTGATGGGACGATGAGCTGCTTGTGCGTAAAATGCAAGTCCCTCAGAGTTTGATCAGGTTTTCAAACCTCTGCCTGTGACGGAGCCCCTCCAGCATGGCTGCGTCAATCACTAGTAGAATCCGAAAGTGGCTGCTTTCGGAAACGTTTCCAACATAAAGGCTCCTTAACGGAAACACGTCGTCTGGCCTCTCGGCGTGACAGTTTCCGTCGAGGTGTGGGTGTCCCTATAGGAGGTCCTGAGACCTCCCCACTGGTTTCGCTTGAAGCGTCTCTGAGCCATCCCTCCGACTCACTTTCCCTTGGAGTTCTTGCTCGCCCTCTACTGGTTCCCTCTTCCGCTGCTACTGCTCTCTCAACCTCAGGGAGCCTTTGCACCTGCGGCGCTTTAGATGTCAGTTCCCTGACATATGGCTTAGTTCGATATCATGTAGAAAGTATAAGTTATATAAACATACTGAAAATTATATAACTGAAGATAATTTAAACAATCATATATAAGGTTATTAATTTTTTGTGTGTGTGTCAGTTTTGAGAGTTAGGACCTTTTCTGGTTTTTCAAGGCAGGTTGACAGAATCCCAGTAGCACCATTGTGGTGCAGTGAACCTTTGGCCCCTAGAAACAGGTGAACTATAACTTCTATCAGCCCCAGCCGGCATGGCCAGTGGCCAGGGGTTATGGTAGTTGTAGCTCAGCAACATACGGAGGGCCAAAAGTTCCCCACACTTGCATCAAAGGGACGTTTGAGGAACTCAATCTTTGCAAATTCCAATCTGAATAGACCTGTTCTGCACCTCTAAGAACTATGTGTAGATTTGGAACTTAGTTATGCACCAGATTTCACACTTTCACACTGTAGTTCACATTTTCGGAAAGGCATGCTTTTGGATAATGTGTGTTTTGAATTTTGTATATAAATGCATATTTTAAAATGAATTTTAATTTAATGTGCAAAGAGAGTGGAACAGGAAGCCTGGAAGCCTCAAGCAGATGGAATAAGGGCAATTACAGCAGAGGCCTGTAAATTTTGAAACTTACTCCCTGGGGAGGTATACAAATCTCCATCTTTGTTGGGATTCAGAAGATGATGCATAATGTTTCTTTTTTGGCAAGCATGTGGTTGTTTGGGCTGCTGCTCTTTATTTTAATTATGTTATGATAGTTTCTTTCTTATCAGTACTTAAATTTGGCTCCTAAGACAAATGAACAGAAGGAAGTTTGTTTAAGGAAACTCCTTATATTTCCCTCTTCCTTGCCACTCCCAATCCCACCCCCAAAATGTTTCTGGAGTATGAGGACTTTGAACAGTATGGTTTGTGGCAGAGGCACTCAGGGCCATGCCAAGGTATTTTGCCCCTTGGGACAGAAAACAAGATGGCATCCCTTTCTCATTCAAAAAACCAGGCATTCTGAACAATGACTGAATCTTGGTTCAGCACTTGTAATGTGATTCTGTAACCTACTTTGCTCAAAACAGGAGGTCAGTTTACCATACCCATGTGACAACAGAGCAAAATAGCTGAGGGGCTTGAAAGGAACAGCTGGGGAGGTTCGGTTGTTGCTCCCCAGCATCTGCTACCAAAGGCAGACACCAGACTCTGTCTCATAGCAGAGCTGAACCTGGAGGCTCTGTCTGTAATATTTACAAAAGATGCTTCCACCCCATTTGTAGGAATTACCCCTTCCACCAACAGCACTCCACCCATTCCACCCTGCCTTTAGGAAAATCCATAAAGGGGCACTTTTTTTGTTGGAAGAAAGGTACAGGCAGTTTCAGGGGACTGAAGGAGACAGGGAACTTACCTTCTGTGAACTCTTTCCATTTATTTATCCAAGTCAATTCTCTCTTCACTAATTCGACACTGTTTAGAGCAGGGGTAGTCAACCTTTTTATACCTACCATCCGCTAATGCATCTTTCTTGATGGTAAAATTTCCTTACTGCCCACCAGTGCTCGATGGAAGGAGGATTCAGCTTGTGCCATAGAACCCCCTACCGCCCACCTTGAATCCTGAAATGCCCACTAGTGGGCGGTAGGGACCAGGTTGACACCCCCTGGTTTAGAGCCTTCAAATAACAGTTTATAAATATGTAAATTAATAAATAATCTGTAGCAGGTGGCTGAATATGCCTGCTTACCTGATCTCTCATCATTAGCATCGTTATGATCTACCAGAAAAAAGAGGAGGAAGCTAGTAGTGTTGTAGTTGATGTGGTGCAAACACAGCAGTAGGAGTGCAGGATTTATTTACTTTTTTGAAGGGAAGTGCTGAATTGGCTCCACCAGTGCATTTTCACCATGCTGACCTTGCCCCCGTCTTGCCCCTCTGCCTCTTCCTTCACGGCTACAACAATGCTGGTTATGGGATATCAGCTAAGTGCCCTACCAGCTACTACTGTAACCATCAGCCATTTCTTGGTAAGGGAATATTTCACACATCTACAGGTGACACACTTGTTTGTATTTTCCATTTAGCCCCATATTATTAATTAACTCATTTCTCAGTTTCCTCAAGAGGCCCTCAAGAACCACCATATCAGACCTCCTACACTGTAAGTGAAGTTAGAAGGGTTATGACAAAGACTTAGTGAAGTGTCTATGTTGTTGGAATCTGGCTGTGAAACAAACCTCCATTTCACCTTATGCTCCTTCCTATCTCTGCAGAGTACCGAAAGTTTTCTGTTGTTTTTTCATAAAACAATCTTGAGATTTAGCTAAAAAATATTTGAGTTGTCAATAGAGCTGTAATGAGCCACCTGAAGCTGCAATAGAGAAACTGCTTACTTTACTAGTCAGGCTTGTAACTGCCAGGAAAATGTTCTTTCCTCTATATTTATGTAGGGCATCCAGATGCCACTTTGCTAAATCATAGCCATATATTCTCTTGAGAGGTTTTAAAGCGTGTTTGCAGCTGAATGGTAAAGCCCATGGTAATCAGGATTCAGAGTTGGTTACTGACTCTTCATAAGTTTGCCATGCATTTCTGGGGTCTTCCTGCCCTGCAGTTTTACATTAGATGACCACCTAAAGTTGTGTATAAAATAATAAAGCCCTAACCAACATTATAAGAATACAGTCATATGCATGAATACTTGGAAATATCAGTGGTTTAATGAAGTAAACGGCTCACAGGTAAACAGCTAAAGAATTTCAGCCTAATAGTTCAATCTTGATGTATGTTTGCTATGATGTGAGGCCCACTTTTTCTGTGAGTGGCATTTTCTCACATGTAAAGATTGCCTCCTAACAGTGTGTACAAGGGGACTCGATCTTAGGGATATGATTTATTTATTATAGTTGCTTATATCCTACTTCTCAGGTTGCAAATCCTTTCAAGGCAGCATGCAATTATCATTGAAGTATTTTTTTTTAATGCAATATAGAAATCTTGATGCATTAAAAAGGCATCAAGGATGCAGTCATCAGGACAGTTAACTATAGATTGCCCTGCAGGACAAAGTGATACTGGAGCAGGCTTTGATGAAGTCTTTGCCTCCCTCCATCTCCGGAAATTCTTCCCACAGGACAAGGAAGGTAGGAATTGTAGTCCAACAATATCTGAAGGGCTTCACATTGACTGCTCATGATCTACACAACAATTAGCATTAGTCAGCTTTCACAATCCTTCCTGTTCTGTGATGTATTGCAATGTGCAATGGGAGAGGCAAGTTCTGTTCCTACCACAAGATTATTATGGGACAACCATTCAGCACTCTGCAAAGCCGTCCAGTTTAGGGTGGACCAATATGGATGCTGCTCAATTGAACACAGGGATTCAATACTTATTTTCTATCCCCACCTCCATTTCCCCCTAAATGGACTTTTCATGATAAGGAACATAATCAGAAAATGTGCTGCAAAGTGTGGGATGACGTTACTTGATGCATTATCACCTATCTTACCTGCAAGTAATTCAAAATGAATGCTAAAAAAGAGGGGAGGGCAGTGTTGTCTCTTCTCCATGCAAACTTTGTGTAAACAGATCAGGATGAATGCTCAATAGCCTGGTCATTGGGAAGTGTTCTCAATCATTTTGCAATTGCTAAAATATAGGAACCATTATGGATAGGCACCACTCTTCTACCAATGGAGGACACCGACTTCTGGTGTACACGTGCAGTAGGAATCCTGAAGTGGTGGCAATGGACTGTATATTGCTGGGAGGAGCAACACCATTTTGAATGCTTCTCTTTTTTTCTTTAAAAATGTCATTGCAAGTGAACATGGGCGGCGGCTGGGTGCGTGTGAGTATTTCCAGCACAATTTGTTAGTTTTCAACATACCCTACAGTGGTACCTCGGATTACATACGTTTCAGGTTACACACTCTGCTAACCCAGAAATAGTGCTTCAGGTTAAGAACTTTGCTTCAGGATAAGTACAGAAATTGGGCTCCGGCGGCGAAGCGACTGCAGAAGGCCCCATTAGCTAAAGTGGTGCTTCAGGTTAAGAACAGATTCAGGTTAAGAATGGACCTCCGGAACGAATTAAGTACTTAACTCAAGGTACCACTGTACAGGGAGATTTTTCAAGCAGAGAAGCATTTAAAAACGGGATTCTATCTCTACATGGTCCACTCTACTACTTTATTTCTTTCTGCTGCATACATAGGCCAGGCCTGAACACTTACTTTTCCTTTCTTGAGGTGAAACCAGCTTTCTCTTCTCCAATTTAGGGTTGCCTTCTCTGCTATGAATGAAAGCATATATATTAGGATTGCCAGCTGTACAAATCACTCCAGAGAACAGGTTGGCAACCTGCGAACTGCATGATACATGCAACTTTCAGCATTGGAAGTACTGTGGGGAGGGGAGGGGCTTAAAGGTCCTCCCAGCATTTCTGATGTAGCCAAGATAGTGCTGTCTCCAGACTGATAATAGCAGTGTAGTGACAACAATCTTTTGTTCATTGGAAACTTTTAAAACCCTGCCTCCCTGTATGCCTCATGAAGCCAGGTTTGCTGCATACAGTTGTCTTAGCTGTATAGGGAATGTGTATGGGATGCTGAAATGTATGTATCTATGATGAGGAGAGGAAGAGATTACCTTAACTAGATGGGACTCTTCTTTTTGTTTCCTGTCAGAGCTTTCCATTTGGAGGGTGCATGTGTGGATCCTAAAAAAGTAATAAATAAACTAACACATCGCTGCAAAGGGATGGGCTAATTCTGTAGGAAGGGCCTTCATAATTAGTCCCCATTCATGTGATTGGATCATGTAAAAAATTAGCTCAGGAACTGATCACAGAAAGACAGCTCTCATCTGTAGGAATATATTTGTAGAACTGTACAGCTCCCAAGTGTCTATGGATAAGTTCCTTCAGGGCCAAAATGTCCCCACCCATCCCTCCTCTACGGTAGAAAGAGGGAGAAGAAGGGGAACTTCTAAATGTTTAGCTACGACAAAGTTGCATCCTTCATACTACTTTCTACAACTCAAAAATAGTTCCTTGTAGTTGTCTTTCGTAATGTCCGTTAGCTGTTCTTAAACTGTGTTAATTAGTCATTTCCAACTGATTTATTCTTAAGCTCCTGACAAGTTGAGAAGATTTCTTTGTATCCACGAGAAGCAGTGGTGGCTGCTCTTGCTAATTAGCCAAGTCAAGCAGTCACTACTTATGGCCAAACAATTTTGATACGCCCCAAAGATTCACCACTGGCCATTGGGATAATTCAAACTGCATTAGATGCAACATGGACATTTTTGCAACACCAAAGATGGCTGGAAGCAAACCCTTTGACAAGGCCTGTGAATTTTGAATGAGTGTGAATGCTGATGTTTCAACAAAATGGAGATGCTGGAATAATAAGATTATAGTATGTGGCAGGATGGTATTAGCTTTTTAACTGGAGAGTCACCTAATGGGCATTTCAGGACAAGTCTTTTACTTTGAAGTTTGTAGTTGGCCAAGACATTAAATTTGTCCTTATGACACAAATGAAGCTGTGGACAAAGTATCAGGAGTTTAATAGGAACCACCGTTCGTTTTATTTGCTACATTTAAGTATATCGGGCTCCTTCCCCCCCCTTTTTACCCTGTTATCTTCCCTGTGTTGAATTATAGATTGCAAAACCCTGAAGGCAGGTAACTGTCCTCATGTACTTTGCAAAGTGGCATACACATAGATGGCAGCATATACAAGAATAAATAATAAATTGCCTTTCTCCCAGTGCACTCAAGATGGTTCATAGCTTAAAATAATGGCTTCCAGTTTAATACTAATGATACAAAAGGGAGAAGGGATAGAGACAGAGAGAGAGAGAGAGAGAGAGAAGGCAGTAGGGGGAGTAATAATCTCATTCTAACAGGTAGAGGAGAGGTGAAGGAAAATTCATGATAGCCTGCTTTTGGAAACGGTTATGGATGGATGATTCTGCCATTCTCAGTTTCAGTACAAAATTTTCCAATTTGAAATTCAGTTTTTCACATTTCTGCATTAATTTTCAAGTTTCATTTTTCTTTTTATTTAAAAAAAGTTCCTCATGAAAATTCATCAGCATTTAAACATGCGGATTTATCCTAATATATACCTGTTTGAAGTTTTGACTCATATATACATTTTTGTATATAAGTATATACAAAAATGTATATATGAGTCAAAACTTCAAACAGGTATATATTAGGATAAATCCGCATGTTTAAATGCTGATGAATTTTCATGAGGAACTTTTTTTAAATAAAAAGAAAAATGAAACTTGAAAATTAATGCAGAAATGTGAAAAACTGAATTTCAAATTGGAAAATTTTGTACTGAAACTGAGAATGGCAGAATCATCCATCCATAACCGTTTCCAAAAGCAGGCTATCATGAATTTTCCTTCACCTCTCCTCTACCTGTTAGAATGAGATTATTACTCCCTA